>NC_088254.1:17536875-18177500 GCF_036013445.1 Caloenas nicobarica
CTCTCTAATACTTTTATTACGTTCTTATTAATTTAGCAATGGCCTAAAGTCTGCGAGACACCTTCCAAGGCATGATCCCTGCCCTGAGGACCTCACAGACTAATTCCAAAGCATGATACAACCGGGGATTACTCAGTGAAGGGCAAGGGCCTAATGGAGTAAGAGATGGTTTATATTAGATAAATGGATAAGAATGAATCAGTGGAAGAGTTAATCGCGTTGCTCCTTGCAGGCGTGTGGGGAGAAGCGGCTTCTTAGGAGGTCTGTGGTGTGGCTTAGGGATGTCTCCCAAACAAGGAGCATGGACAAAGGTTGTCTTTTGACTCCCAGCTCTGTTTTGCACCAGCTCTGGGGAGCAATGTCCTCCAAGTGCAAAGAAGCTACGTGAGAAAATGATCTGGTCAACCAGAGCGTTGGCTGTAACTTCCAAAAGGGGACAGGTCGTTTGCTACCAGGGACACAAAGAGCTCTTGCCCCATCTCCCCTTTTAGCCTGTGCTGCAAAGAGGAATAGGGGAGTTTTTCTGATTTGGAGTGAAATTACAAAGCTGTGCCCTTTTGCCATGGATTTCAGTTCTCGGGAAGCCACAAACTGCCGGTCCCAAACAAAAGAGTCACCCAGGAGGCTGGGGAAAGGGCCGGAGGCGAGCAGGGGCTGGAAAAGGGCTTCTGCTCAGGGGTGGTCAAAGGGCCCCCCAGCACCTGTCCTCTGCGTTTGAAGGCTCTAAGCTGCCCAGTGCCGCTTGCGGGACAGATGGGTCTGCAACAGCTGAGGGAGCTCAGGGCAGGAGGGATGAAAGCGAGACAGCGAGCCTTCCCCTCCGTGCCTCGGCAGCGCGGGCTGGTGTGAGCCGGTGGCGAACATTTGGTGTCCACGTGGCATCTGGCAGTGGAGTTCGCTTCTCTGGCATTTCCTTTGGTGAAAGGAAGAGCAAAGCAATTCGCTTCCAAGCAGCTGCTCTGCTGAGAGGGAACAGCATCGTCTTCCTCCCTGCCCCAGCCCTTTGGCAGGGTGCTGCAGCACAGCCCCCTTAACTAACATCCCCAGCCCCAGGTAAACATCCTTTGCCCCTCATTTACTCCCTCTTTTTTTTAATACCGAGAAAAGAAAAACTCTCTGCATCACTTACTTTAAAAACTAGTTGCTGTGGCAACTCGACGCAGGCTTTAAAGTGGCCGGCTCTGTCTTCTTGACATCATTGTTTGATTTTCAGTTGCTGGAGCAACAGATCACTGGGAAGAACCAGTGAGGTCGAGGTTTCTCTTTCTTTCTTCTTCCGCGTTGCTTTTCTTTGGGGCCTGAGAGCACCAGTGATGGTTTGCTTTTCACTGAAGGCACACACTGTTAACATATGATGGGAAGATGTCAGGCAGTATTAGAAGAAATGGAGGTTAGGTCAAAGGCTTGTTACAATGGGAGAATTCCTATAAAACTGAAAAAAAAAAAAGAGAGAGAAGATGAATGAGCCATTATATTTCCCAAGATCAGAGGGTTAGTGAAGACATGGCTCCAGCACACTTACTAAGGCATTTACCATGTAGCATTTTTCTTTCGGTTGTTTTGAACCCCAATTTTTTCTGAAACGGAGACATAGGTGGGGTGAGAAGCAGGGAATATAAAATACTGTTAGATATAGCTGTGTAAGTCAATACCATAACATAGCTCTTTCATTCCCTCTTAATGAAACATTACACTTACAGCTTCCTTCCAAAAAGCTTTTCTTTCTGTCAGTGTCATCTCTGGCCACAGAATAGCTGTTTAACCCATCCCAGACAGCTTCCCTCTGCAGTGGGATACAGGGCTGGGTATGGGACAGCGATTTACCTACTTGGTTTTTTCTAAAAGTTGTATTTCCTCCACGCTGATATTCCAGGGCTCTGACTATAGCCACAAGGGTGGTAGGAGGGTGCTGTAAATCAGATGCATCATTGTCACCCTCTGCCAGGAGGGTACAGGGACTGTGTCCCCATGAGGACAAGGGTATCCTGATGGCGATGCACTGAGACTCCAGTAAGCAAAATATTTTCCTTTATGGAAACACAGCCCAGAATGTTCAAATCCATTTCCCTATGCTCTCTCCTATATCTTTATGCATTGTGGAACAGCATCCCAGTCCTGTCTAAGCTCTTCGGGTGAACAAATGCTGTGTTGCCACACAGACGTCTGCGAGTTTTGGCTGGTTTTCCTCTGGGGTTAATGTTTGCAGAGCTTGAGGTGACAACAGCTACTAGACTTGAAGTTGACGTTGAATGTGCAATTCTCTGGGTTTGAGTTTTGAATTTCTTCTGGCGTGAGGCTGACCAGGCATGGTGTAAAGGCCAGAGCAAGGGGGAGGCTGGATGTAGGATGATGCACACATTGCAATACGGTTTTGGTATTATGCACTAAATTTGTAATAAGTGAAATGACAAAGCAGGGGCTGGTTTTTAGCAAATGCTTTATGCTTAAAACCTAAATGATAAACTACTGCTCTTTCAGGAGGATAAATGTGTCCTTGATTACCTGACAAAATATCCATAGGATTTCAGTTCTTATCAATAAATTAGGAGTGCCCTTAAGTGATGTTGTTGAATGGAATAAGATAAATGAAATGTAAAATGGAATTTTTAATAAAAATACAACTGGAAGTTAAAAGTATATTTTGAAAACAAAATTAGAGAAATAATTAAAAAATTTAAATCTGTTGGTGTCAAGGTAAAGGAAACTGTCATTAAAAGGCATTTAAAAAGTTGAGCTCTTCTTGTGCTGAGATTTGTGCTAATGTATCTGACTGTCCAGCTCATTGTAGGCTTCCATATATATATATAAAAAAGTGTGAACTTTTTCACAATGAAGTTATGGTTTCAATATTACACCCTCATTGCCCACAAAATACACAGAATTCAAATTAACAAATATACATGCCTCAAAGTCTACACAGTGTCAGCCACAAATATGCGTGCAAGAATGCTGTTTTCTAGAGTTTGGAGTCAGCTCTTAGGGAACATTTGTATGGTGTTCAGATAATTTGTTCTGAAATGCCACACAAGTACCACATGGTTCAGATGTGGTTTGGGGAGCTATAAAATGGGATTTCCAACTGATTCTGTCCCTACTCTTAAACCCATGGCTCAATTAGGGCTCAGATGTGTTTCAGCTATAGCGCTGGTGTCCTGAGTCTTGGGTATTGTGAGTAGCTGGGTTTTGTGGAGGTAAAAGGCATGGATGCAGCTGCTTATTAATGAATTTGTGCACGTGCCAGTCTGCAGTGAAATGTACTTGAAATAACCTATCCTGGATGCCTCTATGAGGATGATGGCCCTGATGATTTAGCTATTTCGGTTCCAACTTGAATTATTCATGTATTCGAAAACACTCATGAATTATTTGTGTTTTCACTAAATATATAATTTAAAACCCCAAATCCTTCCGACGAAGTAGAAAAATGAAATTTATTTATTCATTTATTTTTACTGCTCTGAAGTGCTGCCCCTGCCTTGGAACTGCCCTTCAGCCTTGGGGCCATGGAAGCTGTGATGTCGGGTCACAAGGATGTCTCAGGCATCAGCATCTGCACCTTAACATGTGCCGAGAGGATCAACCCCTGCATCAGCAAGAAAAAGGAAGGCTCTTGTAAAACTAAGATCTAACGCCAACTTGTTTTCTCAGCTTCTGGGGTTTTGAGAATGGCGACTGTCTTGCACACATGGGTTTAGGATTTCGAGTCTGTTTTCACAAGATGAAGCATCTGGATTTCAGGTGCCCAGAACTGGATCAAAAGAGCTTGATCCCTGTGATGCACATTCACAAGCTGGTTCAAATGCATTTAACAGTTTTGGTGACATAACTTTATCCTGATGACCTTTATGCCAAGTCCGGTACTGTCATCTTCAGGCTCATATAATGTGGCCAACTAAATTAGACCCGGGGCACGTCATATCATGTGCTCCAACTAATTCAACAAAAATGTGTTTGTGCTTGATCCAGATCAAATCTGTGCTGCCACGAAATCTGGGAGTACAACAGATGTGATATTAATAGATGTGGAACCACAGCCTAAGCCTTTCCCCCTCCCCAAACATCTGCAGCGGAGCGGGGACGGCAGCTCTGGGAGGAGGAGGCGTCCTACAGGGACAGCAGGTCTGCTCTCGTTTAACTGTGAGAACTTCCCAGCACTTACATTAATTTTAAAGAAAGTACTTTGGCATAACTGACATAAAATCTGGTCCCTACACCTCAAGGGATTAGTTTCTTCCAGGGGCAGTTTGAATAGCTGCACTCTAACAAAGCATCTTAACGTACAATGTAGTTTTTATCATTTTGGTTTTTTTCCTCGCAACTGTTTCATTGCAGTAGAACTGCTTTATCTAGCTACTAAATTAGCAGGTTTTTAACCTCTTTGGCCTTCAGACTATCTGGTAGGTCTGGCTGGCCAAGAGGCCTTGATTTCACCTGGATGCAATATTGCCCTGAAATGCCCAGTGACAACCCTATCCCCTGTTAAAAATTGTCCCATCCATATCACTGCTGCTTCTGCAGGACCAGTGCCTTTCCCTGGTTAAAAAAAAAAAAAAAGCCTCCTAGTTTTCCATCAGATTCCCTGGTCTTTTTTTCTCTTGTATTGACTCTACATTCCACTAGAAATCGTTCACTTTTGTGGCTTCTGTCATAAGAATTTTGATCTTCCTCCTCCCCATTTAGCTGATTAATGTGCTTGCATTTTGTCTAAAGTCTCAACCCCTTACCCTGACTGCTTGCGGGGTGTGTGTGTGTGTGTGCTCAACAAAAGCCTTTTCTCTCTTCATCTCTGTATTCTGGGACTGAGGCCAAGTTGTGATTGTAATAATGTAATCTCTTCTGAATACTTGAAGTGATGGGAAAAAATGAGATTTTTGAAAATGAAATAGATTAATCTATACAGCTAGAGGGGGGAAATCATGCATTTTAATTAGCTCTTGAGAGTAATTTCCCTTAAAGTAGTACAAGCCAGGTGTGCAAAAGTATTCTCCTGCCTTGAGAGTCTTTCCTCTCCTTCTGGAGTCCTTGGAAAAGATGGTGACAAGTGACAAGTTCATTTGGGATGCCTCTCTTGAAGGGATTGAACATAAGGCAATTTGACAAGACCTGATTTTTCAGATATTGCACTCATGGCACTATCTGAAGATCAAGCTCCTCCTCCCCTAAAAATGCCTCAAAAATTGAAGCAGCTGCTCACTTCAGCAAGCGGGAGGACGCTTATTTCTTTGTGTGCTCATGCACACGGGGGAATGGTGATTTATCAAGCTATTTTATTTAACTTTTGTTCAGAATGAGATCATTCCCTACAAGATGTTTGCAGTTTATTACCCTGCTGACTGGGGCTCTAGCTGTTCTGCATGGAGAGCAGAGAAAGGGGATGACACGGGCTTTTCGCTGGGCAGGGGCATGGGGCTCGTATTGGAAGAGGCAAGTGGACCTGCCATAACTCACTGTACACCGTATTCTGCTTCCTTGTGACCTGAAATCGCTTGCCCATGTCACGGTGCTTGTGTCTGTCCTCACAGCCTTAGCTGGGAGAATGCACCTGGTTAATGACCATCACTTGGCTGATGAACACCAGCTATTCAGTCCACATAATCCAATGCTTTTTGATTCTGCACCAACATCATTCTTAGTTGTGAAGCCACCTGATATTCATGCTCATTCTTTTTTTTTAATGGGGAAGGGGCAATTTTCTGCTGTTATAGCAAAAAAAAAAAAGGTAGTGACTGGGACTGGAGAAGTGTTTAGTTCCTTGACAAAGACATTTATTGACTGATTGTTTGAGTCTGGTCTTTGCCCACAGCCTCCCCTGCTTCCCCCCGCCAGGTGCATAAAAAAAATCTCCCATCCTGTAGTCCTAACAAGCTCTTCAGCCTCCTCTTTCAGCCCTGATCTACAACTGACTGCAAAGAACACATGATTTTAGAGAATGTGCTGTTTTACCTCAGTCTGAGCTTTATATCCCAGCTAGGCATACTGAAATTTTTCAGACTTCCTTTTCAATCTGTCACTTTGGCATTGTAATGTCTTGAGTTGCTCTTTTCTTGAAGTCTGTTTTAATTCTTTAGCTTTGTATTTTAGCAGCAAGTTGCCTTGAATTTACAGTTCCTGTTGAATTCCTCTATGAATAGCACCTAGGTTTCCTACTCTGCAGCTGCAAACAAGGTTTAAAAGCTTTTGGGATTTCTTGGCAGCTAATAACTCCCAGACTTCAGCATAATTCATTTTCGAAATGTTTCTCATGCTTCAATCTGGACAGCGTTATGCAGGTCAGGGAATCCTGTCAGACTGGGGGCCAGGGGAGGATGTTTCATCAAAAGCTTTTTGGCAAATTAGGTAAAAAAAAAAAAAAAAAAAAAGGCCAACAGTTCCTTTAGGAATACTGCTTAAGGTCATTTCCATCCAAAATAGGAAAAGCACCTGTAACTGATGCCAAGCACAGGACAAAATAAATAATTAAAAAAAATCCCCAAGCAAAGACCTCCGACTGGAAATATTTCCTGAATGATCTCACTGAGAATCCCGTAAGTGGCTGGATCAGTTTTAGGGAACAGGGAACATGGGCTTGAACTCCGTACTGAAAGACAAGAAAAAGTGTCGGGAACAAAATGAGCCAAACGCAGATGTGAGCTGTCAGAGGCGCTGGGAGGTTTTTTTGAGCCCTCTTGACATTTACATTGAAAAATGTCACAGGGATATAGCAAGACCTGAGGTGAGGAAACAGGTCTAAGAAGTGACATAAAGTTCTGCTTGTGGCTCCCATCCTGTGCCCACCCTGGTACAGAGACGGAGCCGAGCAGGGGCAGAGCCTGTTGGGTGAATATTGGCCTTATGCACCTGGTGTCAGTACACAAGGGACGTGGCATGTGATGGACTGAGCAGCAGAGGACTTGTTTCATGTCATCTTGGACTTAAGCAGCTTGTTCAGCTGTGCTGTGCAGTAAATGTGCACATGTTTGGCGTGTTGCCGCATGGAGACAGGACCCTTTGAGACTTGTGCCATCATGTAGATTTCAGGCTCCCCTTTATTGCAGACTTTTGCCATTTGCAAGAAAAAGCTGCCTCCTCAAGCCCATCACCAAGTTGGGATTTGTCTTTAACTACAAGTGGATCTTTGCTTGCGTCTGACCTAGAGTCAGATACTGTCTCTCTTTTTTAATGATGTGTCTGCAATTAGTATTTGTTTTAGATTTAATCAGTCAGTGCATGTCAGCTAATACCTCAACAATTATGATCTCGCTGTCAAGGAGGAAGGAAATTAAACCTCAAGAGGTCACATCAAAACCGTGAATCTGATCTCAGTGTAACTGGGGTTCTAGGCAGGACTGATCATATTAATGATGGATAAGTACTTAGCAGGTTTAGAGGCATAATCCAGAGAAAAATGCACAAGATTTTTCCTGCATATTTGTGCCAAACTGAGTCACTAAGAGGCACATTTGAATGTGGCATTTTCACTTCACAAAAACACCTGCTCAGAGCTGGATCTCTATTGTCCAGAATTTCTGTGACTCACACTCCACTTCTACTCATCTTAATTTTATTCATTCAAAGAGGTTAAACTGGATGTATCTAAAGAAGCAAAATCCACCAGTCTTTGCTTCCAGCTGTGCCGAAAATATTGCAAGGCATTTTCTTGTTGAGGCTAAAAAATGTAAAACAACTGGATCATACAGACCAGATGTGTTCAACCTGTAAACTGCAAATTAATTTGAGAGGCCTCCCTCCTATTTTAACTGCCAGGAAAAAGAGTCTTGAAATCTTTCTTTTCCATTGCAACATAGGAGCTTGAGATAGAAGAGACTGAGACCTGCCAAAACAAATCCTCATTGAAAGCTTGCTTGGAGCTTTAGGAAAGATTTGAGGAACTTATCTGAGTTGAATTAGCTTGCCTAATCCTAGTGATAATTTGGCTGAAGATATTCACTTCTCTCAGATTTACTGCAGGCTGCATGTTGCAGTACTTAGACATGGGCTGAACAAGAACAGAGAGTCTCAGTGAACTTCCATACCACCATCTGAACACCTTCAACTTGCCAGACTGATGCATTTCATCAAAGTGGATTTTTCTGTCACAATACGACAGCTGAATGCAAGGTATGAGCCTGCAACTGCAAGTGTGTTTAGAAGGGAAAGTAATGCATATGCCATATGGTAGAAATTGATGTCTGGTAATAAATGTTTCATATATTCCAAGGACATCATTTGCTCCAAGCAAAAATTTGTACTCTTTAACTCTTTTTTAACCTGCAGCTTGTTTGTTGTTGTTTTTTTTTTTGTTGTTGTTGTTGTTGTCATTGTGTTGTTTTGTTTTGGTTTGGTTTTTTGGTTTTGTTTTTTGTTTTTTGTTTTTTTTTTCCTAAATTGAGGTCTTGGTTATTTCTGCTTTAGTGGTTCTCTTTCTCTGAGATTTCATTGTATCAGTACTGAGCACTATACCCTTCATCTACAGATGCTCTCTGTGGTCTCAGCTTCACGTTGCCCTTCATCCCCGGTGCTCCCGCCAGGAGGGCTCTGCGGTGCTGACAGTTTTTAATGAGCTGCAGAAGCCCAGGGCAGAGAACGTTGCTTTCAACAGGGGAGTATGAGCTTATCTCTTTATTTACAATCTCAAAAATACTCCCGGGTCTTGGGAGATGAAGGGCCTGTGCATGTAAATGTAAAAGACAATTTACAGTGGTGATACTGGCAAGTGAAGATGATTGAAACACGGTGACAGAACTGTCCCCTGGTAAAGCTGTGGCTGGAAGGAACAGTTCTGTCCCAGGCTCAATGTGCTCCAGAACTGGGCCCATTTCATTGAACTATTATTTAGAAGAAACAGAGGAAAGAGGTTCCAGCATTACTGCATAGCTCAATATTTCAGTGGGTTTGGAGTTTTGTATTCTGATGCTTCATTAAAAAAAAAAAAACAACAAACACCTTTGTTTTAAAACTTTTATAGTACTCAGTTATAAAAAACTAAGTTACTTATTGCATTCTTAAGAAAAAAAAAAAGAAATTATTAAACAGTTCCTAAGGCTCAGAGTAAGGCTGAATCTTATTTTCAGGAGAGAAGTGATCCTCAAACACTTGATAAGAATGGCATTGATAAGTTTTCTCTGGACAATTTAAACTTGACTCAGTTTGGCAAAAGCAACGCCTCACTCTTTTTGGGTATCTTCAGCAAAAGTCATCTCTGAGTATCATCCTGTAGGAACAAATATGGAAATGCTGTGGTGTCTGGGGTGGAGGATGAACAATCTTCAAGACAACACTGGCACTGCTCAGCACTGGACTTTTCTGGACTGGAAATGAATAAAAATACCATTTTTCCCGAAGCTCTTAAGGTCGTGCACGGTAGTTTAAGAAGAACAATGCAAGTAGTGGCAGCGGAGAACAGACTGGGGTCTTTTCAGAGCTTCATACAGTGCCTTATCTAGTGGGAAGTGTTCCCACTGCTCCTTGAACCCCCCGGGCTTGTCAAGGAGAAGAGGGCATCTACCAAGCCCCCGTCCCAGCACCTGCAGCTTTGCATGGACATCCTCAAAGGCAGCTGGGCTCTGGGTTCGTCACTTGGCACAGGACGGGCCAGTGGAGGTCTTTGCCTAGGCAGAGCGGTCCTTCAGGTGCTGCACACCCCATAGATATACATAAAACCCTGTATATGTCCTGGACACAGTTACACTTTTCTCCCTGATATGTTTCCATTTCTTCCTCACAGTATATGACCCCGATTGAGCTGTATATAATAACTTGAAGTCCATATGTGTGGAGGTTTTGCGAGGATGCATGGCCAAATTCAGGGGCCTTTTAAAACACTGGAGCTTTGCACTTCAATGTGGTGCCTTCTGGTGCCAAAGGAATTCACCGGTTCTCATGTGAGTCGGAGGGATGTGTGGTGCTGTTATATGTTTGCTTTGGAGGGCAGCCTACAGCCAACCCACAGGGATCACAGCCCATTGTGCTGTTTTATACACATATTGAAAAGCTGTATCTGCCCCCCCCAAAAAATGTAAAATGCCTCTATAATGAGTCACTTCTGAGAGGGATCATCCAGTCATATGGAGAGAGGAACAGCTGAGTGAAAGAGCTGGAAATTGGTCCTGAAACTCAACTCTACTCACAAGGCAAATCTTGCTGAGATTGCCTGTGCAGGTCTGCTTTCAGCATATTGCCAGCTGCAGGTGAATGTCTAGAGAGAGAAGGCTCAAGAAAGTGTTCAGAAAAAAAAAGAAATATGAATACTTAAAATCTACTGCTTCCCTGCTGCATGACAATAGTGGGATATTAAAACTGTGGTACCCGTACTTCATGGACAATGTGCTTGCTCTGAGCTCCAAAGGAGGTTGGAAAGAATAAATGTTTTCTCCTTGCTTCTGCACATATATATTTCTGAAATCCCCAGGATCAATAGGTTATTTCTCTATTTTTTCATGTGTGTCTTTTGTCATTGTGTCACTTGCTTTTGTGGCATGCAGGGAGGAAACTGAAATGTCAAGAAGGTGAATGAGCCAACATGCAGTAGAAACCTAAAAGTCAGGAAAGTGAATGCACTCCCTGTTTGTATCAGTCATGGGATAGTGAGTGGAACTGATCTGAGTCATAAAGTCTTCAAACTCCAGTGCGGCAAAGGACCTCATGGTTCAGATCCCCATCGAACAGGGTGACCAAAGTCGTATCTGATGAAGACCAAGGGCACACGTCATCAGTTCAAAACAAGGGAACAAAAACAGAGCAGAGAATTGTAGCCAATGCGCCGGGAAGGAGTCCAAGAAAATAGCAAAGCTGCTTATTTGTGTGGACGAGACATGTAAACTGGATAACAGAGTGAAGAAACATCACCGAAAAAACTCAGAAAAACAAAAACAAAAAACCACACCTTCATTTGCAGAGAGAGACCTTATCCAGTGTCATTTTCTTCCTCCTGGACTGGTGCATACGTATTTTGGTTGATGCCAAGAGAAGGTGCAGAGGAGGTCCTGGGATTTTGTGACAGCCCTGAAGTCTGTAGCTCCATCTGCCTTGTCATACACAAATCATGTATAGCAACAGAATAAGGTTTTCAAGTCATCTTTTCCACCATTTAATGAGACCGTGGCTGCAGTAAAGAGAGTCCAGGGCCTCTTCCCATTGACTGTTTGGATGTTTCACTGGAATTATATTTGTGATGCACAGACCCAGCTTTCTTCCCAGGCACAAAAGGAAGAGAAATTTAATGAGAAGGGAGAAAGGAGACTGCTGGTAAGATGGAGAAAGCTTGTGTATTTTTTTACTTTATGAGCATATAAGCAGCCCGCTGTTGTACTAAGTATAGATGTTGGCTTGTCAATTTTGGTATGGTGAAAAGGTGCCTAGAAGGATGGATAGGCTCCTCTTAATGGAAGAATGGTTTGTATAACTGGTAGTAATAAATACATATGTAGATCTCCAGCAAACTTATAGGCACTTTTAGCTGTTGGTTTAAAGAATATTTTTCCCAGTGACTGTACCGTTTCCTATCAAAATGAGATCTTAACAGGGAAGATGAATGTGAGGAGTGTTTCTTGTGCTGAGACAACATGCGATCAAACTCTATGTATGTTTATGGAAAGAGAGACACCTTCTTAGTCTAAATCCTTGAACTGGCCATTTAAAAAACTTCCCCTACAGCAACTGGCATAGACACTGGCACAAATCATGAGCAGTATCCTATATGTGAGAAGATCTGGAAAGTAGAATGCACCAAGGTACCTGTTTAAAACCTGTGTTGTGCTTAGGTGACAAGGGACAGAGAGCAGCAGGGAGGTATTTCATGTTCTCCTGAAGAAGTTTGACAGGACTGCCAAAAGGATAAGAGGCAGCTGCTGCAACATATCAGCTCCTCAAGACATCAACTTGCTTTTACCTACCTGGTGTGACCTCCTGCCATTACTTTTCTCCTAATTTCTACATTGACTTAATGAGTCCATCCAGTCAGTGCTGCCAGGTTGCATTTTCACGGCATTTTTTCTCAACCCATGGGCCTGGGATGAGATGAATGAGATGAATATCTGTCTCACAGTGGCACAAAGAAGAGGAGTTTGCAGGACTTGCAGATGTAGAGATAAAGATGAGAAGACATCTGGTCTCACCCGCAGTCTGTTGTTAGCTGGATGTGATACCAGAGAGTCAGGCTCTTGGCAGAGGTTTCTAAAGTGGCTCGAAGAGGGGAGGAGGGGGGGGTTGCTGAGGATTACACATCCTTATGCTTTTGAAAAAAGCAGGAGGGTCCTGGGGAGAGGGCTGGGTGAGAGAAGCTGCCAGATGTGAAGAGATGCTCAGCTAGTGGAGAAAATCCAAAGACTGAATCTGATTTTCTAAGAGAAGGCGTGCAAAGGTAACCCCGTGCAAAGGTAACCCCATGCAAAATTTTCATGTGCCTCTCCTCAACATTGCTCACAATAACAAAAGTTTCTAGGCTGATGGTACTGTCCCCCACTCTCAGCCCCTCAAAATGCACATATCAGCCAAAGATATATAAGTTTTGGCTTAATTTCCATGTTCTTGTTATTTAATGAATCGTCTCAAATAAGGACAATCTATAATCAGTCCGTAAAGGTACCTCAAGGTTTTGCTGTATGATAAGCACAAATAGAGTCTATCTAAAATTCAAATATCCCCCTGGAGCCCCCAACTCAGAAATACAAATATCTCCCACGCACGGAATCACCTGGGGTCAAATTCTCTGTTGGTGTAAACTGGCAGAAATGCATTGAATTCTCTCATAAATCAATTTAATTAAAAGTGTCTTCTGATGTGTCTTTGTTTAGCAATAATGTTCATCTGAGAAGGTGTTATGGCAGGAAAACAAATCCTTTCTTTACATCCCCTCCACCCAACCCCTTGGCTCAATTTTAATGTTTTGAAAAAATATTTGTTTTTTAAAACTGGAACAATAAATATATTGTTCACAAAGAACCTTTTGTTCTGCCAATATATTCACTCCGGGGAATGCTTATCTGTGATTGTGTATTGGAGAAGGAGGAGAAAAAGAGCCGGTGCAATTCACAGGTAAAAATTGTTCATATATGTAACAAAGATGAGTTCACGTGATAAAATAAGACCACCCTCCCTGCAAAACTATACCTGAAGCATTAAAAAAAACCCCAAACCTTTTCTGAACTTCTAAAATAATGTAATTTATTTAAGAACACTTTTTTTCAGCTTTTCTACAAATCTGACTATTCCACTAGGACAAACCCATTAGGGTCAATTCAGTAAAACACTCCAGAGCTTAAATTCACCTGCAAATCACTTAACCACATGCTTAACTTTAAGCAAGAGTTTAAGTCTCAGGCATTCAAACCATTCGCGTGTGATTTATTCCTGGCCTTTTGGAGGGCAGAAGGAATGCAACATGGCCAATCCACAGTCGATAAGGAGGCAAAACTGAAGCGACAAACTGAGGCGTTAGGAAATTTTGGCTTGACTCTGAACTTGTGTATTGGCTAGAAAGGGTTCAGACACTTTCTTGAACTCTATATGGAATTCTCATGATTTTTTTCCTGATCCACATGATTTTTTCCTGCTTTTCACATGGGCTTTAGTCAATTTATGGGCTCCTAAGCCCCAGGTGTTCTTGCTCTGCACTTCCACCCTGACATGCAGGTTTCAGGGGTGCTTTGGGGAAAAATTGGGACAGATGAGTAGTCTGCTGGACCGCTATGGTTGTCAAGGGTCAGCTCTGAAATCGGTCTGTCTCCATTTCAGTCTTCAGTGAATCTGTGATTTTAGGTTGCTTACACTGTACAGAATATGTGTCTTCAGCATTTTCTTGGCTTTGTGTTATGTGGGGTCCCCCAAAAACCTAATCCTGCAATGTCAGGTGTCACTATGCCTGTCCTTATTCGTCCTGTGCCAAGACAGTTATAAAAACAAGTCATGCTGGAGACTGTCAATCCAGTCATTCTTTTAAGCATCCTTGTGATCATTTAATTTTCATTTCCAATCTCCTTCTGCTGGTGAAGGAGCCATCCAAACTGTGCACTTAGATACCAGGTAAAAGCACATCTCCCTACGCAGCAAAATGATTCAGTGTGCCTGCATTGTACTTTCTCCTTGTTTTAGTCCACCCTGGATCTCTCCCTCCTCATCTCTCTCACCAGAGAGGAACCATCACTCAGCCATCCTTTCTTTTCAGAGCACCCCCCAGGTAAGCAGGTGCTGTAATGAACAGCATCACCCAGTGCTTTGCAGCAAGAAGAAAGTCCTGGCTTCCTGGGGACTAGAGAAGAAACCTGAGGAAAAATCCAGATATTGAACATATACTCTGACTAGGAGACTAGAGATACAATGTACTAATGCAGGGATTTTCTTGGAAGCACAGGAGGCTTCAGGTCCCCCTCATTTGCCTTTGGTGGATGGGCTCCAGTCCTACCCCACAGCTCACCACCACTCGAGGATTCTCCTCCCAGGTAGAGAAGGACTCCACATTTCTTGATCTTCACTTTTGCAGTCCTCACTGAATACAAATACGCTGGTCTTTCATGCATGAAAAAGAAGGTTGTGTCAGTGCTGCTATAGTGAGATCACTCACTGAAACTGTATTTGCTTTATTAAATCCATTTTTCTCTGAAGTTTCCCCATCAGATGCTGGCTGTGTTGAGCTGTTGAGACCTCCTCACCTCCTGAGATGTTTATAGGCTTTAGTAAATAATTTGATGGACAATTTAGTCCTTCAAGAGCAAGGATTTAAATTTTAGCCTGCATTAAGCAGGGATATATTGGAGGATAAACTAATATCTCTTACTTAGAAGTCTCATTTTGTTGGAACCAAAGCACCTTATTTTTCAGAGTTAAGCATTACTGCTGGAAGTAATTTTAAATTTGCACAACATTGAATCCTAAGAACGGTTCTGAATTGACCTTACAAATGTATATGTCCTTTCTGGGACTGAAAGAGGAAAAAGAATCAGAAAGGGAGAAAAGAGAAAAGACTGCAGGAGCTAAAATAAAGAAGACAATCCCTTCATCACCTAAATAAAACCCACTAAGTGTTGAAATGAGGTTGGAAGATATTTGTTAAGACTGTGAAGTAGAAAAGCAGCAATTATTTATTTGGAAAGTCTCTCGTAAGGACTTAAGTAGGAGCCTGGAGGAGGCTGCCTTCAGCTAGAAGGAATTGCCCCCGGCTTTACCATGAGAGAGGGAAAGAAAAGAAGCAATTACCCACTGAACAATGGCGTATTAAGAGGCTCCGTTCCAGTTTTCAAAACCAAGCTCCCTCCCCAGTGTGTTTTCCAGCTGGGTGAGGGAGGAGATGTCCTCCTGGGGGGGCAGGTGGCTGCAGGCCGGGAGCTGCTCTCTGCAGGTGCTGGAGATGGAAGGGAGGACGGTGGGACCTCTGAGGTTTGCTCCTTCCTTCAGGGCCAGGCAGCTGGAATAGGGTTATCCTGCGGACCCAGTTCTGAGAAGCCTTTCACCATTCCTGTTCCTCTCCATGCTGTCTCGTCCCCACCCACCAACTCCCTCAACTGTCCTCCATAGCCAAAACTCATCCAGAAGCTTCTTGCCAAGAGGTCCTTGCATCCTGCTCTGTCCTTGGTTTCCCTGATGGTTTACCAGCTGGCCGAAAGGCCAGGAGCATGATGTGGTTTTACCATGTCCCCATCTCCCCTCCTTTTCCTGCAGCCAGGACAGGGATGGACAATGCATGGCTGCCCCAAGAAACCAGCCCAAACCTTCCCACGGCACAGAGGAGGCAGAAGAAGGATGGGCTGGGAATGAAACTATCACTTCAAGAGGATTCAGCTCTCACGGCTGGAAACTGACTGAAGAGGCACCCAACCGACCAGAGGAAAGGGGCAAGTGGCATAAATCCATCAAAATTGGGGCTGAGCAGCTGCACAGCTCTGTGCTGCGAGATGCCAGAGTCCTTCTGCTTCTCTGGAAGCCAGCGGGAGCGGGGGAGCATCAGCCAAATCTGTCAAAGAGGCAACTCGGAGCCTGTTCAAAAAAAAAAATCACCACCTTTTTAAATTAAAACCCAAGCCAAACAAACACAGGCCCCCTCTCAAACCTGCCTTGCTTTCGGAGCCAATTGCAGAGTATCTTACACGCAGCAGAAAGCTGCTGGTTTTTAACGCATTGCTACAGAGGTGTCCCTGGTGTGGTAAAATAAATCAGCGGCACACAGCGGCACCCCATGTAAAGGTCAGCAAGAGGTGTTAAAGACAAGAGGCCCTTCCAGCCTCCGCTGCAGCTTCCAGGGCAGGCGGTGGAAGGAGGGAGCACTCCGTTCACCGCCTACACGGGAGCTCCAACGAGGTTTCGACACACACATCTGCTCTTGGCCACTGTGCCGCACGTTTGCCTTCCGGGAGCCGCGGGTTCACCCATCTCCATCACACTCGCGTGCTTGGCTTTGCAGGAATAACCCTGGGCATCGATGTGTGGGGCTGAGCCCCTGCGAGCAGACAGAGCCCGGTCTGTTTTACGAGGTCTGTGAAGCTCTTGTCCCTCTGCCCCCCCTCTCCCCCTCCTGCCACATCTGCCCCTCCTCCCTCAGACAGGCACCAGCCTTGGCCTCTGGCCCCATGGCCGTGAACATCTGGACAGTATTTCTGGGCTGCTTGGAACAGCTGATTCCCACCACCTTTCTCAGCCAACCTTATTCCTCTTTATATATAACCTTAAAACCTTCTTCCTGTTCCTCCTCCTGTTGCCTTATTCTTACACTTTGCCTTCTCTGACCCACTTCTGCACTTTTTCTTTCCCCATCCTTGTGCAGTTAGGTAAGAGGGATGCTTTCCCACCTCTCGGACACTGATTTCTGGTTATTATCTGTGAGTAACGTTTCATCTCCTTCCTCGTGACTCTGTCCCCAGCTTCGCGTTTCTGCCAAGGTCATATGAAGCACAAGAGCAGACATTTCTGCAGCCAGGGGTTGGTCTGCAGGCTGAGGGACTGGAGGTGTTTGCTTATCTGTGTGGAAATCAGCCCAGTGCCTCAGTGGTGTGCGTGTACCCTTCACATCTGTCAGGCTGCTGCCACCTTCACGTGTGTGCCGTCTCGTGTGTTGGGAGGGCATTTTTCCCCTTTCCTTCTTCCTCTCGGTATCGCTAACTTCAGAGAGATTCTGTTCTCCATATCTCTACGTGAAAATAGTTGAGCACGTGATGCGAGCAGGGCTGACCCCTGTAACGACAGTGGGTCACAGGGTTGGGAAGGTGACCAGTTTTGTTCCCTGGTCAAAGGGAACTTCTTGCAGCCTCTGTTGGAGCAGTCTCTGCAGGAAGACGTGTAATGAGAAAACTAGTCAAGGTAGGGCTGCAGTGCCTCCAGGGACTTTGGAGTCCATCCAAGCTAAAGAACTTGGTGGCTGAAATATGAACTTTGAACTCATTTAATGATCTGACCTTGATGCTTTCTTAGACTGAGTGAACCCTTCTAGACAACACCCTGGCTAGTGGCATCGATGCAGCTACTGTTGAGCATCTGTGTTACAAGTCCCTGATATCTTCACATACCCTATAACACATTTATTTAGCACTGGGTCAGACCTGCTCTTGGGTCTCAGGAGCAAACTTCTCCCCTGTCCGCACTGTGAAGCCTCAAGCTTGCACGAGTTACCACCTGAGCCCTGCTTCACAGTTTACTGCTGGTGAGGACTTGAAGACAGTGAGGACTTTGGGTAGGTTTGGTGAGGATAAGAGCAAAGTCACAGATGAGCCTATCCTCAGGTGTCTAAAATTTAGCTCCTCTCTGTTAATGTGATGAGAAGGTGATAGCTTGCAGTATGGGTGGAAATAATGAAAGTTATGGAGCTCAGCTGTTAAGCTAATGCCTCTGCTCAGAGTGTACAAATACCCACCAAGCCCCCAGGAGAGCTTTGTTTGCTTTGCTGAGTCTGGTGAGAGCTGCAGGTCATGGTTCATCCTCCATCAGTTCACCAAGGTAGGACTAGTGTTATGATTTTCCTAATCAGTCATTTTCTTTAAGTTGAGGACAGACCTGTTGCTCTTTTCTTATCTCACCTATGTCCTACTCGTAGCTGGGAACAAGGAGTAGAGCCTGCGCACAGTCGTGTATGGTTCTCCTCTGCGCGGCAATCTGTAATCCTGGTAAAGCACCATCTGGGCTGTGAGCGTGTGAATATCCAATGCGACAGCACCTTAAATGCCTAGTTTATGCTTATTAATAACAAGCTGTAAAAATAGCAGTCAGACAAGATGAGATCATACGGCTGATCGTGGGATGCCATATGCTGTCTCTTTTACTGAGCAAGCCCCGAACAGAGGAGACCTGTGCTCCCCTGCCAGAGCAGGGGGGCACTGGGGGACAGCAAAGGGCTGTAGGGGCTCTTTCCCTTTTGGGCAAGGCCCATGGGAGCAGAGAGGTACTGCTGGCCATTGCTGAAAATCTCCAAGTCTGAGGAGCAATAGTTCTGCAGACAGAACAAATATACCATGGGTTTTAGGTAGATTTACCTCGCTATACCTCCAGCTGCTGTGTCCTGCTATGGCACGGACAACACATCAAGACCTTCCAGAGCAGCATATTTCTGTCTCTTTGGGGTGACGATACCTTAATAGAAGCTAGAGATTTTTCTTCTTTTTTTTTTTTTTTTTCATCCTGTTTACTATGAAATTGAGAGTTAAAAAACCCTAGTGAGAAAACTTTGGGCCCACTTATATTTGCACATGCTTCAAAAAGATGATGTAGATCTTGGCCAGCAGCAGAATAGCAACATTTTCTGTACTTAAACAAATGATACTTCCAGCACCTAGCAGTGTCCTATTTGTCTTTCACAGTCCTCTGGCTGAGAAGTGTTATTTTAGATTAGGGCTCTTCAAACTTTGATAGCTCGTGGACAACTGTGCTGTGTTAATGAAGTGTGGAGGGCAAGAACGTGTTCTCTGCTAACCTGGCCCAGGATGCTGGTCAATTCTTTTGCTCGGGAGATTTGCCTGTGTTGGACCTGGGCTGTGGTTCATGGCAAACAGCAGAAACAAGCTTTCCGAATCTTTCCTTCTGTTTAAGGAATGAGTTTTCTAACTCAAAATGTTGCTCCCTTGGTGATGCCCTGGGCTGCGGAGCTGCATATTCAAATCCTCCCGCAGACCCCTGTCTGGTTCCCCTTGCTAGCGCATTGCTGCCTTGCTAGAGGGGCTGTTTTTAGGGGGTGAACGTAATACCCGAACTAGCTCCTTGCTTGTCTGGTCTAAAGGAGGCTCAGGTGCCAATTAAAGCTTGCTCAATCAAGAGAAAGTGGGACCTTTGGTAATATCCCCTCTCAATGCCGCAGGTTCTGCTGTCCCAGGATGTGTGTATGAGTCATTGTCTGGAAATCCAAGTGGCCAGATGTCCGCCAGATCCTCGCTGAACTCTTGGAGCTGCTAACTTCAGCAGAAAAGGGTGAAGGAAACGTGGCCATTTCTTCCCCTGCGGAGGTGGTTTGCAGGTGGGGAGCTCAGCACATCCCTGCGGGCGGTGGGGCGGGGAGCCAGCGCTTGTGGGGCCCTGTCCCAGGGGAGGCATCTGCAGGCAGCTGAGTCCATCTCTGTGCCCCCCACCCGGGCTGGGAGGGGGGGGTGTTGTAACAGCTGCCCTGAAGCATTCGCTCTCCAGCTGCTTTTTGGCTGCGGTGGTGGTGGCTTTGCAAGGAGCAGTAAGAGGGACCCCTGCAGGCTCTTGCTCCAAACAGCTGGGGAAATGCTCCTTTGCGTTTTGCTGGTGCCAAAGGCTTTTATTTCTTAGCTCAGCATTAATCTAAGGGCTCTGTCCCTCGCAGTTTCCCTCCAACCCTGGACTGCGATCTCCACGCAAAGCACAAGTGGACAATGTTGCTGTAGTGTTCAAGTTGGGAGTTTCTGGAGAGGGACAGAGTCCTGCTTGGGCTCTGGGTTGTGTGGTGGCTTTGCAAACAAGATGGTATTCTTTTATTTAAAAAAAAAAATTAAAAAAAATCAACTTTTTTCACACTGAGAAGCCTGGTTGCAATATAAAATGTAGATATTCTATTGCTTCTAGACAGCAGCACATGAAATTTTTGTGAGAGAAACCAATCAAATAACTAGTGTCGAACTTAATAAACTCTTTAAAATGTGAAGCACCAGGGAGTTCTGCTTTGAGGAAGGTCATTCTCTCTTCAGGAGAAAAGCACAGCTTTTTGAGGAGAAAATGTGTGATTAGATCTAGCTCATAACTTGTTGGCCAGGGATAGTGGTCTCTCTCCTTACTTCAGATCCACCTCCAGCCTGCCCCATAGCCCTGGGCTTAACTGTGGCATAACCAGCTGGTCGGCAACAGAATCCTGTCAACCTTCACAGGTCAGGCAATATTCCCCTTTCCTGGAAAGGGGAAACGAGCCAAAGCCCTCAAACTCTGTTGTGTTGAATAGGGCACCACAAGAAACAGCTCTGCTTTAGGGCAGCTCTCTCCTCATCAGTACTGTTATTCTATAGGCATATTGTTCACATACATGCTCACTTTGGGGGATGTATAGACCAGGGCTCCGTAATCTGCTGCCACGCTCTGGGAGTGTGGCAGAAAACCCCTTTTTTCTATCTGTCTCTGAAGGAGTCTTGCTGGAAGATGAGTCAGGGCAATGGCTCTGCAGGAGCCTGTTGTAATTGCCAGATTTAGGATGCTGGGCTCTGAATAAATCTCTGCTTTTACTTTGCTGGAATAATTCAGGCTTGGAAACTGAAGTGACAGCTTATAGCCAGGCTTTTCAGTTCGGCTTGTCCGAGGTTGTCCATGTGTGTACGTGGCTAAATGCAAATAAGCTGCTCATGGAAAACACAGAGTCACAAATACTAAACTTATTATCTCCACGGACTGATGGTGTGAGTGACTGAAGACCCCATAAATTACCTTCTTTCTGCTCAGAGTGAAAGTGGTACTGGTGCTGTAGTCCCTGACAGTAAGGAATGGCTCCCTTTCTGGTTGGACAGGTTTGATTTGCCACTAATTTACTCTCCCTCCTCTCCTAATTCAGCACAGCTTGCTTGATGCGCTCTGCCAGCTCTTGCCAATTTGCTGCTTGGAGGATTTTCATGCAAGTGAATTGTGGATTCTAGTTAAAACATGTACTGAGCACGCTCCTGCCTGATGGCTCTGCTCTTAGATGTCACAGGAAGAGACAGTGTTTTGTATAACTGCAAGAAAAATACTGTGTTCTAATTAGTGTAATTTATAATCCCTTGCAGGCTAAAACAACAGCTGATGAGTCATGGAAGTTCCTCCTTTTGACATTTGCTGAAAGAAATGTTATTTTAGCTCCCATGACTTTTGGGGATGGGGGACGGATGGGGTGGGGAAGGAGCAGTGGTTCTGAAATGCCTCACCCCTTCTCCAGTGCCTACCCCGCACAACATGTTTCCTATTTAAAGATTTCTAATGTGTCACTCTGCAATGAGGAAACATTGATTATAGCCATGTCTAATTACCAGTCATGGTGGAACCCAGCTTGAGTGTTCATATCTGGAATGGAGTCCCTGACACCATTGTGGCTGCTGGAACAAGAGTTTTCAGTAGCTTCAGTACTGTCATTGTTGAACTTAATGTAGCTGAGCCAGCAGGAAAATTGGACACTAAGGTCCCTCATGTGCTATAACTTGGCACTGATGTGTTGTGAACATATTCGCTGTGGTTAGGTAAGGTCTGAACACTGAGTGGGACTCTCAGTTCCATTTTCAAGAATGGTCTTGCCACTGACTGACAACCTCCTCCTGCCCCTGTGATCTAAGATTTTGCTCCAACTGGTGTCTGCAAAGATGAGACAGTTGGGTTAAAGCAGTGTTTTTCTCCAATCTGGCTTTTTCACCCCAAACTTGTCACTGCTGACTAGGTGAGCTGAGACAAGCAGCTCAGGAGCTGCTCATTCTTAACCACAGGAGTGACAATTACAAGGGTGCAGGATCCTTCCACCTTGTCCTGGAGACTGTCCCTGGCCATGTAAGTCTGGCTCCGACCATCAGAGGTCAGCAATGGACCTGCCCAGCAGCCAGTTTGTCTCCTTTGGAGCACTTATCTGCAGAGCCATCTTCATTTGAATGTAAGAGATGCCATATGGATGGTTTTATTCAACATGTGTTGTCCATGCATGTGTTTGGAGTGGTTAGTGGCATAAAATAAGATCCCTGGAATAGCATTGTCTACAGCAAGCTGTATGAAAGGCCTTGCCTACAGCAAAGCTGAAGATCGTTTTAATGATTTTTTTTTTCATCCTGGTGGCTTTTTCATTTGGCCACCATGAGAGACAAGCATTCATCAGTCCATTTTGTTGGAAGACAGACTGTTGTTCTCTGAGAATAAGTAAAAAGATGCTAAAGTGATGGTTAACTTGCCTCCTTGTTCATGCATTTCCAGAACTTAAGGAGGAATTTAAAATGTTATGTTGGAGGGAAAAAAAAAAAAAAGAGTAGAAATCTGAATCTTTTAGTTTTGATGGAAACAGAGCGGCAGAGAGTTCACCTAATGATGTGTCAGTTGTGAAGGGTCCTCAGATAGCAACCAAACTGGTGGTTGTCTGGTCCTGCTGAAGGTATGTGAAGGGCTATGTTGGTCCACAGACCTCATGCTCCTAGAGGTGTTAGTTCAAGTTCTGGCTTAGTCTATGGCTTTGGAGAATTTCTTCAAAAAACTGCGGGCTCATGGCAGAAAAACCATTGCCATTCTGGTAATGGAAGAGCTCTATAGGATTTTTGTTGGCTTCTGCATAGCTTGTTGCATCTGGAACAATGTGTGACCTTTATTTTTCAGGCTTGTCAGGGTCCATAATAAAATAAGATCAAAAATGCCAGGGAAAATACTGCTTCGTATCTATATGCAAATGCTTTGTGCCTGTGCAACTGTACAAAACCAGAGTAACTCTCGAGGCAAAAGATTATTTCAGCTGAGCGGTGCCAGATAGCGGGATTTCTGGGAGACAGACACAATTTTAAGGTGAATTTTTTTCCGGTTATTTTTATGTCTGTTCTTATAATCCACTGCTAGCACTTGCAGCAGTGATTGACTTTAGAAAAATAGTGAAGGACTCAACAATTTCCATAAGAGTTAATTTCTCAGGGGGAGGGAAATTTCTTTTTTAAGGACTACACTTAACCTGAAAACCCCCAACACCCAGGTAAATTTATCATGCTGTTGGTTGTACAAACATTGCTTCAAAAAGCTTTTGGGTGGATGGATCATTCATATAAGGCTATCACATTTACTGAGGGAATGTCAGAAAAAAATAGCACTTAATTCTAATTAACTTGAATCTCCTCTTTACTGATATATTCAGTCCTAGTTTAACTTCTTTGGTTCTATCTTTCTAGCAAGAGGCCTCAATTCTTATGTGCAGATATTTGTACTGAAGTTTTTAAGAGTTGCGACAAAACAGAAGCATTTGAAAGCAACATTCTTGATGCTTTTAGGGGAGCGACATGCTGGTTTTAATGTGATTAATAGAGGTTTGCAGATTATTTCTAGCTCTTCCCTTCTTCGTCTTATTCCTTCCTTCTGCCTCTTCTTTCTCTCATCAATCACTGCTGCATGAATATTGTCTCAGCCCTTCCAGGGCACCAAGTTGGCATCTGAATAATCCCATAGACATGGGCTGATTTGTTCTTCTGGTTAAATCTATGCATGTGGTTACAAACCCTGCAGGATGGGAATGTGAGCAGAGACTGCTGAGACATCAGTGAAAGACTTAATAGCTGCTTATCAATAGTTGTTTTCCTCTGGGCCGATGTGTAACAGCTGGGGTGACTTTTTGCAGCCAAGCCTAGCAAATATTCACTATTGTGAATGGAGATAATTTTCTTTCTGCCTATTACATACTAAGGAGAGTCTTGATGAAAAGGCTGATGCTGATGTCTCGCAGGGCCTCCTTGTGTGATAATGAAATGTTGTTATACCCTGTAGCTTTGGGATGGACCCTGGGTTTCCCAGAGCAGAGAGGTGGCCATGAGCTGTGAGCCTTTTGTTTGTGGCTCCCTTCCCAGAACTGGCACTGGGCTTGAGAATTGCCCTCTGCATCTCTCCTCCCACTTTTATATCAAATGATTTATCTTCTCTCAGCAGACACTTTCTTCTCTCTGACAACAGCAGTGTTGGGGAAAGCTAAAAAAGCCTTTCCATGTGCTCACAAAAATGTCTCTGGAAATGGGAATCTTTGGGGAGATGCTGCAAGTTAAGGGTTGTTTGTTTCTTAACTTCCTACTTGAGAAGGGTCTTGACAAGGGAGAGATCTAGACCTGGAGGAATATAAGTTGGTATTAAGCCAAGGGACTGGAAGAGGAATTCTATCAAAGAAGAGACTGATGATTTGAATATTGAGGGTCCGTGCTACAACATGCTCTGGGGAAAGGCAAGATGAAGGTCAGGCAGCAGTAACACTATGAAAGCTGTGAATGGCATGAGATAGAGATGGTCACAAGATGCAGGAGTGCACCTGCAGCTAAATGGTATAATGAACAACCAATAGCACTCTTAGGGTGTATTTTCAAACAAGAGAATCCATCCATCACAGCTCCTCCTTCACTGATATATTAGGCTGTTGGTCATGAAGTTGGCTGGTGATCAGCAGGTGCCACAGCTTGATTGTCCAGGTAGATTCTGGCCCAGACTAATGCAGCTCTAGAACAAAATCAAACTAACTCATATTCTAGTGCTGAAACTTCTTTCTCAATGTGTTGTTTCCAGAGATTTCTCCTGAGGTGTCTCTAGGCCTTGAAAGGGTCCTATCCTAGGCTTGCCTATCTGAGAGGTTAGTTTGGACATGTCAGTGGCTGTGTTTACCCCTTCTGTCACACATCCAGTGAAGGGAGAGGTCAGTGCCTTGGACAGAGGCTAGAAATATGGATGGTATTTCTGCCTCTGAGGCAAATCCTTTGTGATCCCATAGGCCACTATTGGCATATCCAAATGCCTTGGCAGGATTTAAGCCCCTTATTTTCGGGGGCAATATCCAAAGCTGGTACATATTGTACCTTTGTTTCTCTATGGGTTAGTAGTACATAGTGATGTGCCAGGGCTGTTGTAGGGCACCATCCATGATATGAAACCTTGAGCCCTAGATCTTTTGATGGAACTTGCTGTACAATTGAGAAGATAAAATTCCTCTGAGAGCTTTAAAACTCAAACCCTTAGAGCATTCCTGAAATTGTTATGAAATTCTACTAAGTAAATACGTAAGGCAGTGTTCAGATGTGGCAAGCAAAGATGCCCTGAGGCTGTTGAGGCTTGCCAGTTACCTCTTAAGTGTATTCTGGAGCACCCAAAAAGGACTTTGTTTTTGACATAAGTGACCATACAAGGCGTATGAAATGCCTGGGTAACTGGCAATCTGCTGTTTAAGTTGGAACCTGACAAATCAGTTGCCACTGGGCAGGTAATTCAGCTTTGCTCAAGTGAGGACCTGAGCAAAAACATACTTAATACTCTTAGAAATTGCTTTTCACCAGCTGCCATATATCACAATCAGTGTGGCTGGGGGAGGAAAAGGGGAGAATGTCTCCTCTGCTCCTTTGTGTTAAAGGAAAATCTTATCTGAAAGGCTTTAAATACTTTCAGAAAGGTAGCTCTCCATTGGAAAGGCTGAAATAAGCCTGGGCATTACATCTATAGCTAGTGAAAGTCACTTTAAAATCCCCATTAATAATTGCGATTCTCATACATGGTCTTGTTCCACTAAGTATAATTTATACCTGTGCTTCAGTGGTGAAGCACGGCATAGGGCACAGGGAGTGATAAGTTCAGCAACCTGTGAGCACAGCTTGTGTTCCCCTCTCAGGATGTTAGAAGGTATAACGAGAGCAAAGTCCTTGCCTAGACCACAATTTATTCCTTTTTAGGAGTGTCAAGATCTTGGTTGACAGAATGAGGTTGATGGAGCAGTTGATCAAGAATCTGAGCAAAGCCTACATCTTAGGAATTAATGAAGCAAGGTGAATGTCTATCTCTGAAGTGTCTACACCGTCTTGCTGATGACTACGTTTTTCAAGTCTTACCTGCAGAGTCTGCTTAGACCTAAAGAAGGAGCCCTGTGGTTTTTTTTATTCAAGTCATCAAAACCCTACTTCCAGTTAAGGAGAAACTAGGTTTGTTTTTAGCAAGGATGGACAACACATGTATGCAAAATATGTGTCTTGACCTCCATGCAGCCAAGGCACGATTCAGCAGTCAAATTGGGGTCAGTCGTGCTTAGTAAAGCAGTGTTGTGTGTGTTGCGTTAGTATGCTGCAGGAGTCAAATCTATCGTGCTCAGTTATGCAGAGGATTAAAAGTTGATGTTTATGTTCTTATATTCCAAGAGTGTATGTGAGCATGGGGAAAAGCTTTGCTATGTGCTTACCTTGTTAGATTGCCAGCCAGTGGAGAAGCCTTGGGACAACTGCTGTTTTTACTGTCAGGCAGCAAAGAGGTGGTGTAGGGCAGGTTGAGCGCACCCTCACAGCCACATCCAAACCAGGCAGAGGAAAAAGGGAAGAGAAGATCTCGGGGGAAAGGATGTGGTTACTTGTGGAACTGATTGGAGAAAGCTGTGAGCTAGGGATGGGGTAGAAAGCTGCTAGATTTTCCAGGAAAGGCTCATGTGGATCAGTGTTACACTATAAGATGGGCTGCTTTTAATAATCTCTTCAGAGCTATTTCTGCAGCAACAATGAATCTCTATGCCTCAGTCACTCCCCATCTGTTTTCAGATCTCATCGGAAAACTCATCTTTCCTTCCTTTCTGTCTCTCCTTCTGCTCTCTCTCCACTGTCATTTTTAAGTTTGCCTCTCTGATCTCCAAAGGTTTTGTGATGATGGAGTTTGAATGAGGCAATAGGCAAGATAACATGGATTAACCAGCAAAGCAAGAGCTGATTTATTTTTATTGCACCCATTTATTTTCTTCACACCCCAAACATCTTCATAAAGGAAATGATTTAGCCTTTTGAGTACAAAGCATAAGCCAGGGATTTCTGGGTTTATATTGTAAATGTAAATTAAAAAGGAAAACCATTAATCCCTCCCAAGTTTGATGCAGCTTTTGTAACATGGTAGCGTGAGATGCTCCAGGTGATACTTTTGCTGCAGGAAAGATTACTGCCTTCACTCACTGAGTAATTATGAAAAGTAGTCTTTTGTTTTCTATACAAATATAAAAAGGAGCAAGGAGGGGAAAGACATTTTTACCTAGGTGTATCTATCAGTGATACTCCCCCTCCTTTGTTATAGTTCATGGCGGAATTCAGGCCCTTTGGGAGAGACAGAACATGAGTGAAATGGGGATATGAGGTGTTACTGGGTTGAACTCTTAATGCAATATACACAGGCTTTGGCATTCTCCTTATGCTCTGCCAGTTAGCCCTTACCCACCCAACTGCTCTCGAGGGTGTGCTTCCCCTTGGGTTAGAAAAATGATCTCTCTGTTCTTCAATCAGAGTGCTTCTGTTCAGCAAGTATTTCCAATTTTTCATTGGGATATTTTTGCTGTGTAGAATTTTATTTTTTTTCCTCCTGCCAAAATACCCAGCTGCATGTTATTCAGGTAAACTGCCACCGCTCCCCTTTCCTGGGTCAGCGCATGTCAAGCAGGAGCCTGACAACCTCCTATCTTGATAGATGAAGCAACCTAAAGGGCAGTGTCTCGAGCCAATTCCTGTGCCAGCCGAGCATGCACATGTTGGCCAAGAGAGCTCGGGCATTCTTCTTGCTGTGGGAAGTTTACACTAAAGGTCACAAGAAGATTCACTGTGCTTTTTTTTTTTTTTAATTCCCCCCTAACGACAGTACTGAAAAGGGCTATGTGCCAGGAATGGATGCTGGTGGTAATAAGGAATAGCAGTTTACCTAAGCTTGCAGCCTATTGTAAAGAGATTTTTCCTTGCAGTGGTCCAAAGTTCTTGCTGTGGAAATGACTGGAGGTCTGGAACCTGTCAGCTGAAAATAAAGTCAAAGAACAGTGACTTACCTGATAATCTAGATTGAAAGGTATTTTCTAGACTGCAATCTCATTGACTTTTCTATTTTTTGTTTCATGACTTGCCTCCCTCCTGGGCTGTTAGGAGTGTGTGATGTTAATGAATGTTGCAGTTCTTTCTAGCACCGTCCATCTGAAGGCTTTAAACATTTTGGGCTCCGATGTTAGGTGGTGGGGAATTTGGGACAGGTAGACTTTGAGAGCTGGGAAGTTGTGCTGCCAAACTAATTAATTAGCATGAGCTGATCAGCCTTTGAGCTCAGTAAAACAAAGCTTGCATTTGTCATGTTGCACAGCTGTGGTTATGTCTGGCTTTAAAGCTCGTTAAGCTCTTATAGAATCATAGAATGCCCCACGTTGGAAGGGACCCACAAGGATCATCAAGTCCAATGGTGACGAACAAATTCCAGCTCCTCCTCTGTCCCATTCTCCTCTAACAGCTCCTTTCATCCCACCTTGAAATTAAAGGAAGTGTTTTTCTATGGAACTCTTAACACGTAGCTACAAATCAGCTAGAATAACTCTGACTCAGTCTGGCTGTGAAGTAACCACCCAACTTTTAAATGTAAAATGAAAGGCTAAGAAGCCAAAAATCCATTAAGGAAAAAAAGCTGACATTCCTGTTCTCATAGTTTCTGAAGAAATGTTTTGTTATCAACAGCATTACTATGGCTCACACAATTTCTCTGCTGTAGTTAGCTTGCAATAATACTTTATCTTCCCTTTCCTACAGTTGTCCTAACTGCATCGTAAATGTGACCTCGTGTTTTTCCCTTCAGCATCCACTCTATTGTCTGCTTGTATCTACAGACCTTAGGATGCACTGCATGGCAAGGAGGAAAAAAAAATAAGCAGAGTTAATTTGCTGGTATCTGTTCTGAACATGATTGCTGTTAATTGTCAAGTTTGTCCTCTTCTGGCTGCAAAAATAAGCTGGTTGAAAATAATCCACTGTGTGCTTCTGTATATTGCTGACAGCTTGCCAGCTACCAACCATGGGTGTGATAAATGCTCAAATGTATAAAATTTCCAACCAGCTCTCCATTCTTCTGAAACTAAAAGCGCAGCTTTGAAAGCAGGCTTGTCATCAACGCACCTGTTGCCTCCTCCAACTCTGACAACCAAAACTTAGCAAAATGTCACCAAAGTCACTGGCATTTCAGTCTTCGCCAACCTGTGCAGCCCTGTGAACGCTGCTATGTGGTAATGCTGACAACTCCCTTTCTAGCCGTGTCTTGGCAAAATTCTCCTGAGTGAGGTCGTTCTGTTTCTGAGACAAGAGTCTCCTGATAAGGCAGGTAGCATGTTAATTCTGTGGGGGGGTTACAATACAGGCTTTCTTTTTTGGGGGGAGCATGAGGAGGGTGAGGTGTTTGCTTAAAGCCATTAGACTTGAAAAATAATACCAAAAAGGGTCATGTTTATTGTCTGACCGGAATGCTGAAGACAGTGAAGCAGCTGTATCTGGCAATTTAGGATGCGATGCTGACATGCCATACACAGCTACTGTCTGATAAAGGTCCTCAGCTTTTATAAATCTAGGTCTCACCATTTTTTTTTAAAAGTGTAATAAACCTCAGAATTGGCCTTTATTAAGGCAGGGGCAGATGTGCTCACTACATAAACCGATATTGGCTATAAATAGTCCCTTTTCATTATGTTGCTCCTTTGAACACACAGTGTTGTTAACGATGCTTTGCTTTAATACCACAGTTAATGCTTTTGCCCCCTCTTGGGCTTTAAAGTGATTGACCAGTTATTCTCCAGGAAGCGAGTGGCCTTGTCTTGTGTTTCTTTGGGAAGGGATAGACAAATATTGAGGCTGTGCACTTAATAACTTTCACTTGTGCCATTTTCCCTGGAGATCCATAAGCAATATATTTCTTTTCTGTAAGGTAACAGTTCGAATAAAACTTTGATGCCCTGTAGAATACCTGTAAAATAGAGCAAGAATCTACTCATCTTAACCCAGAGTTCTTGTTTGAGCCTGATATATAAAATCCAGGCAGGAATCTGATGTTTCTTCGAACTTGGATGCAGCTGAAATTAAAGATATAGTCCAAAAGAGCTGCAAACAGCTCAGCCGCCAATTTGAACATGGTGTTTTTCTACCTGCTGAAGCAGAGAGAACGAGTGAGGGTAGCACGCACAGATAATGTTGCTTTTTTGTTTGTTTCTTGTTAGATAAAGCGGTGGTTTTAATGAAGCTTAATTGTACTGGGAGCAATGAGTGAGAAGAATGTATATGTGATGGTTTAAAATAATAAAATGGAGGATAGTAGGGTAAAGGGAAGACCTAATTATGGGCATTTCAAAAGGAAGGTGTGAACTAGTTCAGTTCTCTGCCCTCTGAGTTTTTGTAATCGTTTGCTGTTGTACCTCATGCAGTTTGATTTAAAATGTGCATAGTAATGGGAACTCTACTGTTCCATAGACATGTAGACCTCTCCATCCTGACCTGTGCCCAATCCTTGTTCCAGCATGTCCCCCGCTTCATTTCATCCTTGTAGCCTCGTTCCTTCACCCCCTGCAATAGTGGGACACATTCTAGCTCTTTCTTGACAAAGAAAATTATTCTTAAAGGAAAGATCTACAGCCTTTGCAGATCAGTTTTGTACCTGATCTCAGAAATGGATCCACGGCAGAATGGTACAACATCATCTTGCTTCAGATTAAGGCTTGACGTAAATGCCAAGGTTCTGAACTATGTAGTAAAACCAGTATTAAATATTTTACCGAGGTGTATTTTGAACCTGGGCAAGGGTGGTGGTTGCTTCTGGAAATTCCTCATTATGCGCATTTCGGGAAAAATCAGCCCACCTTTTAAAAACAAAAAAGGCTTTATATACCAGTGTGCTGCAGTGCTTGCTGTGCAGCAGTTGATCACATGATAACATAAATAACAGGACAGGCCAGTGGAGTAACATGAGGAATAAAACTGACAGAAGAACTTGAAGATGAAGGAAACTCAGAGAATGAAATCCATGCCATGACAGCAAAACATCACAGCTGGAGAACATCAAGGTTCCCAGTTACCAGTGGTGGTGCTGTATTAGAGACATGGTTGAATGCTTTTTTTTTTTAATTGAAGAAAAAACAGATTAATAGGTCAGAAGGGAACCGTAGTGTAGACTGGTTAGATCCCTGACAAACAACACAGGAGCTTGTAGAAATAAACAGAAATCTTAAAAATGATTTTTGGCATTTGATGTGGTATTTCTGTAAGCACATTGGGACCTTTGGCTGAACATTTGAGTTGTTGCAACAATGCCTGAATCTTCAGATGGGGAAAGAGGTTCAGAAGGTGAAATGACAGGACTGAGGTCACACAGAGCCTGGCTGTAAAGGGAAGACTAATTTCCTGCTTTCCAGGCTCAGTCCATCTGGATGATTGAGGTGGACTGAAGACTTCTCCTAGATCCCTTGCTATTGTTCACCTGTCTTTAAAAGAGGAGCATTTCCTTACAGTATGGTGGTTGTTCACACAGTGCAGTGGTTTTTTTGAGGTCTAATATGCCTCAGTAGTATGAATCCACTGTTTTATTTTTCTTTCTCCTTTTTTTCCATGTGAATGATGACACTTGATAGAGTTTGTCAGTGAAAGGAGGTTCTAAACAAGATTGTTCCCCTGTGGGGAAACAGGCCAGGGTGTCTCAATAGGTTAATCTCTACTTTCTTCCGTAGTGGCTGCTTTTGTAATTAAAAATGCCGGCTGGCAGTTTGTATTATCAGGAGAACACTGGAAACTGGGCTATGCTGAGGGCTTGCAGGCAGTATTTCTCCTGAGCTCTGGGAGCCACCGTGCTGTACGGTGGCATAAGATGCTGGAAACTCTATCGTGTCCTGGCAGGTGGGTGGAGATGTTCAGCCATTTACCAGCCTGTGTGAGCAAACCGATAGCAGTTCCCAGGAGCGGGATCCTAATTACATTTCTCTGCTTGGGGATCATTTGAACCTTTAATGAGAGGTTGGTAAGGAGAGAGGGAGAGGTGGGTTTTTGTTACAAATGAGGAGAGAGGAAAGCTTGGCTGCTAGAGAATATGGTCTCCTTCCAGTGCCATACAAAGGCTGATGTCTTTCCCGTTCACCATAGAAAGAGTAGCTGCTTCCTTTTCGTTAAGGGAGTGGACAGGTTTTGCTCATTTAATGGTTCATTTTCCTGACATGTTGCTTTCTAACAACAGGATTTTGCTTTGCAGAGGCAAGTTTGGCATAGTAGTGCCATTTCTCTCACTTTGCAGAGGGTGGAATGGAGGGGAACAGACTTTTTTTACCAGAATTTCTAGCTTGGTAATGTCAGAGGTCTATCTACTGGTGTACAAAGTGACAGGCTGGAATGGATTGCTTCCTACTGCCCACTGACTTCTGATTTGGCCATAAACAATTTGCGGCTAATGGCCCAAGCCAGATACATTGATGTTCTGCCCCGTACCCCTCTTGTAGAACAGGATCAACACAGAGACAGAACCGAATGCCAATACAGAATATCCACCAGGATTAATTCAGAGGTTGCTCCCACGGTTATCTTTAACCATAAACTCTTGAGATTGCACCAACAATCCCATGAGCAGTACTCAGAGTCATGGACTGGCTTTTTGGAGGCCACCATGTCCCTCGAGACTTTCAAATCACCTGATTTGGGAACAGAGCCAGTATCAGACAGTCTAAATCAACCAGACAGAGAACAAAAGCTTGAATAAACTGTTCTGGGAATGGCAGGAGGGAATTCTGGGATGTTCCTGACAAAACAGCTTGAAAAGCCTGGGGTGTTTTTATCAAAGTTTTTTCAGCTTGAAGAATATAATACATTTCAAGACCTAGCACACTGTCCTTTTAAGTCCCAGTGTAGCTGGAAGCCTTTTGATACTCTCTTTTCTGATTACTTTAAAAACCTAATTAAAGTCCATTGCTGCTGTCAGCATTTTGGAACTTTGACCGTCTAAGGTTTGTCAATATTGTTCTGCCATTCTGCACTAATTTATCACAGATTACCTCTTCTTAACCATGAGTTTTTCAGATAGAATGTCTTATAGCTTCAGTGAGCAAATGCTTATAACAGCATATGAGCAGAAATAAGCTCATCTGTGAAAAGAAAATATTTTGTGCATTTCTTCTGAATCCCATCTTTTGTGATGTTGAAGAGGTGGCTGAGGAATGAATAATGTGAGAAACCTATGGATAGTACATGCTTCTCTTAAAATGAGGAGTCACGATCTTCTTACAGTACCATGAAAAGTCCTACAAAGGACAGTACTGCAATTTTCACAGGGGCACTATGAGCATTACTGCCTCTGCTGTGTCTTCTGAGATGTTCGTAGTCTAAATATTTTAGCTGTGTGGTGCCACCATAGGAATGAAGACACTAAATCCTCAGCAGGCTGCTGGGAACCCTCTGTACAGTGGCAGGCTGGTTTTCTAGACATTAGGCACTGGGAAATGTCTTGCCATACCCCCGAGTTACTAGTGAGGATAGTACAGTTTAAGCTGCTCATCTTCCATTGCCCTTTGTTCTCCAGACTCATCCTCACCTTCCTTGATAAGCTTCCCACCTGAACAGTTTTCTTCAGGCAGAGAACAACTGGAGGAGCTTTTCAAATAACAACAGGCTTGAAAACAAAAAGGTGTCACAAATAGTCTCTGAATGGATGCTAAAAGGAGTAGGCAGTGATGTTTTCTTCAACATCACTTGTGCAATGACTGTGAGTGTTGGTGGAATCTGCTGAGGAAGGGATCACACGGGCTTTATATTCTGTAAATAGCATCTCCTACAGCTGCTGTCTTGGAGAAATTACATTGGGCTACATGAACCACTGATCTAATAGGGGATTCTCACGCTTTTCAAGCAGTCATATCTGTCACTTTCTGAGTATAAATCAGTCCTGGAAAGTAATCATTGCTCTGAAAAGGCTGGATGTGTCCTGTGTGCCTATCTGGCACACTAGTACAACTGAATCTCCAGCTGAGGCCTTGACAGAGTTTGCAGCCAGGTGCAATACTAGCTGAACCAAAATAAAATGTCTCAAGTCAATCCAGATGGCATCCTGCTGAGCATCTCACCTTTTGGCATAATCTTCTCATTTACTCATGCTCCTTATTGTGATAGAGCTCTTGCTGTTGCCTGCGATTCCTTCAACTGTCATAATTCACACTGATGCCTGGTACCCAAACAGTTAAATGCATTTGGCTTTGCTGTCCTCCTCAGTCCCTGCAGATTGTGTTGGAAGAATTGAATGAAATTGATAGAGCTAGCATTACAGTGAGCAAAACCCCCTGAAGAAAGAGTAGATGGGTGGATAGAGAGAATGACCCCAAAGAAAACAGCTGTCAAGGGCAGCTATTGGTGTATCTTTCATGGAAAGAGAGACGTAATGAATTCTAAATTAAGAGAAACTAGAAGCAAGGCTGTTTATCAGCTCTCTGCTGCAGCATAAACAGGCACTTTAGAAGTATTGACTCACTTAATGTACCAGTAGGTACATTTCTTCAGTGCTTGGGAACACCATGTAACCATCAGGTTAGACTAAAGCTGTGATATTTAAAATATGCTAGGTCAGGGCAGGAGCTGCTTTGCATCATTGTCTCCTTTCAGAGATTCTTTGAACAGGGTTTTCTCCTCTTTGTAGACTAAAAGAGCAGTAGATGCACATACAGCCCAAATGGCCTTTTGCTCAAGGAAGCCATAAGGTACAAATGTAGGTGAAATCCCCAGGGACAGCACTGTGTAAGGGTCTCTTCTTGCAATTACAGGAGATGTTAAGAACAAAACAGCTCCTGAATTAAATATACTATGAGAAATCTCAAAGAAAATGCTATCCTACCATCTTATCTCTTCACATTATGAGAATAATTGCATATTTGTAACCCTACTGTTCAGACTCTAGCTGAATATTTATCAACTGGCCATACAGGGGTGGTAAGCAATCTGAAAACTGACTCCAAATAATGTAGTAAGTCTGACTGAGTTGTTCTTGCTATTCTTGGCTTCATTTTTTTTTTCCTCTCAACAACCTGTCTCTAAGATACAGGATAGGAAAAATTTTGTGTCTGCCCAAAGAGGGTTTTGTGCCATGAGCATAGATTCACTTAGAGTCACCTCTAATATAAAGGAGTTCTTGATGCTGCAAACCATCATAACCTAGAAAGGATCTCAAATTATTTACAGAAAAGCATCTTTCACGGAACATATTTTGCATGATGCCCACAGAAAACCTGTGTGGAGCTTGCCTTTGAAAGAAACTCAGGTTCTCAAGCATTTAGTTCACAGCAGAGTGACTGACGTCTGAGCCTGTATTTGTGAACAACGTCCTCAGTAGCAAGCTTTATGAAAGCTGGTATCATATAGCCTATTAACTTGTTTGATAGTTTGAAGAATATCTCTTAGGAACTAGTGAGCATCTAGTGCAAGATTACCTTTGCTTAGATTTGATGGAAATTTTGATTCTACCATGTCTTGAGCTCTAGTGTTTGTTCTTTGTCTCGTGTTTAGACAGATGGCAGCAGCAGGTTTCTGCAGCCAAATAACCTGTTGATTTTTCTGGCTTTTGCATACCATCATTATTGAGCTTGTAGATCTTGGGGGGGGGCTTGAGTACTAATGGCTAAGCCACAAAGCCAAAGATGCTAGAAGTGGATCCTCCATTCCTTCATCAACACCACTTTCCCTTAGCTGAAGTGTTGAACATGAATTTGTCTCGATGTGTCAGCTTAAGGTCAAAATCCAGATGCCAAGGATGAATATGGCTCATTATGTTATCTCCTTGTGAAAACAATCCTCACCATCCTCTGAGGTGCTTTGATTCTTGTCCTTACTTGGCCACATGCTCTTTTGTCATTTTTGCACATTTTCATGTCTTTAATTAAAAGAAAAGGCCTTTCCCATGGAAGATTAATTAGGATAAATGTGCTGCCATTAATATCTGCCATGTTTGGAAGGAGATGATTCACCCTGTGATTAAAGCCAAACGGAATCTGGAATCTGAGGCGTAATTAGCCCTCAGCGGCTCATAAGTCTGAAGAAAGCACTATTTATCAGTGGCAGTGCTAATGCAATTACTTCTCCACTGCAGCCTCCTGGACTGATAAATCATAGCCTGAGCGTTTGGAGAAACTATCAATTCAGGATTATGCTTCTCTGAGTCTACGAAGAGGAAAAGAAGGGAAACAAAGAGACAATCAGCTTTACAACATCTCTAATTGTATCAAAACTATGGAGGCCAGTGGAATCTAAGCATTTCTTCTGAATCCATTTCACCCTATAGAAAGCTGTGAACCTTTACAAAAGTCATTGGGGCTGACTGAAATGATGGCTTGCTTGTTTTTGTGTTTTTTTTTTTTTTTTTTTTTTTCAGGGAACTGAATCCAAGAGAAGTTTTTATTTAGTTGCGCAGAACAACTTATCTCTGCTGAAGCTGCACTTCAAATCCGTTCTTGCTTAGAGCATTTTGGCGTGTTTTTACTATGATGGGTTTATTTAGCAGTGTGCTTTAAGATGATACTACTTCACATGCTGCTTGTTTGTTGTGTGGAGCTAGGACTGTTTTACAAACCTAGAGCACCTTTCCTGTGGGATCTGGAAGGACTATATAAACATTAATCAACAGCAACAACAAAATTATCGTTTCCCTCATATGCACATGCACTGTTCCAATCTGAGTAGGGGTAGAATGTAGTGAAATAACTTATCTGGGCCCCTTTGAGAAACCAGGTGCATACTTGATGATGCTCTCCTCACTTGGCTAGAAGTATGCCTTTATGCATGAGCGATTTGTCCTTGAGACCTCCAATCCCCACCTCCCTAATAAAAACATCACAGAACTGAATGTCTTGCAGAGCAAGTAAACCCTGTGTCTTCATCCTGGTATTTCATAGGTTCCATTTGCCGAACCTGAATCACACAGCACTGTACCACATGTAAACTCCATTGAAGAACCTGGTCTGTTCCTAGAGCTTTTCCAATTGATGCCATGAAACTCTGTGCCATGCACCTTCCATCAACTCTGTATTCCTCAGTCCTTTCCATTTCATGTGATGCATAATATGGAATAGACCAGGCAATAAAATGTCTGGAGGATATGGATGGGAATATGATATGCTAGGAACTGATTATTGGCCTGAACCACAGGGAAATAGCTTGACCCATTGCATTATGGTTATATACAAGAAGTATGCATTTAAACTTCTTATCTCTGAGTGGAGCCCAAATAAACAAGCACAGCTGAGGGAAGTACAGTGGGGATCAGACTAGATGAAACCTTCCTTCTCCCAGCTGCAACCTGCTGATAGAGTTGTTCTGGGATCAATCTCTCTATTTATCCTCTCTGACACAGAAGAATTTCTGTCAAGACCCAAGATGTTTCTTGCACTAGCTGAAATATTAACCCTGTTTTAGGTGTTGCAGGAGCAGCTTTGGAGCTGAAGTCTGTGTAGGATGGAAGACATGTGCAGTGTGTTTTGTTGACCACCTTCATAGGTACTTTCCATAGGATTTCATGTCTGCTGTGCTTGAGCCGGAGATAGGAGTAGGGTTAATTGTGGAGCAGCACTGTAAAAATTAAGCTTGTCCTTCAAATTCCAGGCAGGTCTTCATTCAGGAACACAGAAAATGAACAATGTTTGGGATGCTCTTATGGCAGGTGTTAATTGTGTTGTGTTTTTTTAATTAAGCAGATGGGAAAACAAAGGCAGATTGAGATTTCTTGAAGGAAAAGATAACAGATAAAATTATGTTAGCATCTGCTGTGTTGCATTTGTTGAGACATTGGCTGAGTATGGTATGTGTCACGGTGGAACAGCTCCAGCATCAATGGCAGAATACTGCTTTTTTGAGAAGCTGACAGAGAAAAATCTTATGGCCCCTTTGGCTGTTGGAAAAAAATCTAATTATTTACTGGTCCTCTTACAGAAAAGATCTGACATGAGATGAACATTTTTCTGAGCTTATTTTCTTTAGCAAGTGTGTCCTTAACCTAGCTAGTGAATTATAGATGCTGTTTGTCCTGCATCAAACACTTTGATTCTTTTTATTTTCACAGTGCAAATGTTAGGGTAGCTGGGGTAGTTTTGATCACCAGTTTGTCTTTTTAGGTCCAGCCCTCTCATGTAAAATTTTTTTGGTCTTCTGTAATTGTTCACAAACAGGTTGCAAGGCATAATGTTGACCAACAGACCCTTATGAATGTCAAAGGGACTAAGTAAAAAATTCAGAAAAAAAAAATGGAGGAAAGATGAGGACTGTTGTGAGGTTTAAAAAAAAAAAACGCAGTATTTAGACAAGTGTCTCTTAGTGCTAGCAACCAGTTAAAATCTTTTAGTGGGACATCAACAGCATTTTAACTAGAGTCTGGAACCACATGGTAAAATAAGCCATAGGCTAATATAGTGGGACCAATACTAGATTTCTGTGTACTTTATACATATTATCTGCAAGAACACTTTGCTTGGGTGAAGAAATGTGGTATTAAGAAAGTCCCAGTATCTGTTGGTATTAATTGTGTGGTGTAAGATCAGCTCTAGAAACAAAACGCAGAGTGAGAAGTGGTGGGTTGAAATGACCCATTGTCTTCTCTGTTGCATACTTCCCTCCCTTGGGTAGGCATGTGTACATCAGTTTTCTTTCTAGAAGGTCAGTAGTGAGAGCTATTGGGTTACCAGGGAGGTGGATTGCAAGAGATGTTTGAAGTGAAATTGTTTGACTGGTTCAGGTTAGCTAAAAGGTTGACTTTGTAAAAGTGCTGCGATGGGGAAAAAAATGACCATGACAAGTGAAGATTTACTCAATTTAAAAAAAAAAAAGCGTGTTTGTTTGTTTGTTTTTTGTATGTTCCCTCCCAACCCTCCCCCCTGCCCTCGTAAGAACAAGGAGCCTCTGGTTCCTGGTGCTTCTGTTCCAGGCTCAGTGGACCAAAGAGAGAAATGAGCAGGATTGTTCCCTGTTACACGTGCTTGTTGCATAAATCTAAATTCTGCAATCTGTTCCAAGCACTCCTTTTCCCGGTTTGCAGCAGCAGTGGGTAGGGAGAAATGCTGGGGATGAAAAGGAAGGGACTCCACCCAGCCATTAAGATGATCTGGTAGTTGCTTATTTATATTCTGTGGTTTGAGCTAGTGTTAAAGCCCTTGCTGACTCTGCACTGGTAAATAATACTAACGAGCTGAAATGTCGATACCTCATAAAGCCAGGGGTGTTTCAGTAACACACAATGGGAAGTGAGAGTGAGACTGGCTTTAGATATAATCTGGACAGTCAAATATCTGTCCCAAAGGCTGATTTTGTTTTTTTTCTTTCCTACCTGACTCCTCTTTGTCATTTGAGGTGGCTGAACGGATTCAAATAACGAGACAATATCAAGCATCTTTCTCCCATTCCTCATCCTTAGCTGCAAAGGCAGCTGAAGCGGAGGTGGGCTCACATTTCAACTGGAGTCAGTTATTTCCCTTATATTTGGTAAAACATTCAAAGACTTCAACCCAAAATGGGTCTTGAAGAGATACTGAAGCAAAAGTTTATTCCTGAAAGCAGTTCAGACATGTGGCTGCAGAAAATTTAATGACTGGCAATGACGTTTAGCTTTGCAGGTAACAGGCTGCTTCTGCTGGCCTTAGAGTCAATGAATCCATCTCATCTGTCCCCATAGAGTAATCCCAGAATATTCCACATTACCCCTGGCTGGAATAGGCATTTTAAGAATATTGTAGGTGTTCTTTAGTGACTGTTTAATTCGTTACTACCAATGATCAATTGTAGCTCTTTCAGGAGGTAGGAATTGGGGCTTTTTGTTCACTTCTGGTTTTTTTTTTTGAGGTCTCTGAAAACGTCAGTTAATGTGTCTGTGTGTGTGTTTGGTTGGTGTTTTTTTTTCCCCTTTTGTTTCTTAATGTCTCAAATACTGCCTGTTTTGCCAAATCATGGCTGAGGTTGGCCTGGGAAGCACTAAAAGAGCATTTAACAGAACAACCTGAGTAGTTGTGAGAAATTTGGGGAGAGAACTTCCTCTTAAGAGATTTGAAGCCTTTTCCTGAAAGTTTTCATCATGGTAGTAAGCTTCCTTTTGCTTTCCTCTGTAGCAGCCTGGGGGTTTATTCATCACTCAGGGGTTTATTTCTTCTGTGTTATGTTTTCTTCACACCTGCAAAACCAATCAAAATTCACCACTGTTTTTCTTTAAACTTGCTTATTTTCCTGGTTTCTTCAGAGGAACTTGAAATGTTAACAATGCAGTTTCTTAAAACTTATTTCAGGCCAAAAGCCTTGTGTGCAAATGTGGATATGCAGTTTGGAAGTCAGCTACAGAATGGCTTGCATGTAACTGCCCTGTTTTGTTGCAATACCTGTGTGTATGAGCCCAATGTGCAATTAAGTTTGTGCTTGGAAAACTGAGTTACACAAGTGTAAGGGAGGAAAAAACCCTTCAGAATCAGTTCAGTGTTTTTACAACTGGCTAACAATTGTTCTGTCATCCACAGCAGGCCCGAAAGAGTCTTTGTTTCCCATCTCATATTCCTGCAGCACAATTTATAGTAATTTTTATTTGGAAATGGCTTTGGGAACGTGGTGTGTGACCAGAGGAACTGAGAGGTTGACCTAAGTAGAAATGACATTTCATGTTCCCAACCATGAAGGTACCTCTGGGCTTCCCAGGTGCCTGCTGCAGTTTAATTTTATTGGCAACTGGAGGTACCCATTGGTCCTGCACTACTTTACTGTTCTGTTTAGGTTTAATTCCTTTTTGCTAGCATATCAAAATACTGGATTAAATGTATTGTATATGGATGCACTGCACAGGAGCTTCAAGACACGCAGAAGTTGAGTTTATTACTCTGCACCTGCTGTCAAAAGAGCTCGTTGAGGTTGCAGGCACCAGCAGCTTCCTTGCACCTTTCTGGAAAGTGCAGCATCACCTTGGCTTTACAGATAGAGGGAGGCACAGAAAGATGAAGTGGCAGTGCACGGGGAATAGAGCCTTGTGCTCTCTTTTTCCCTCGCCATTTTCCGTGAGCACCTTTGGCTCAGTATGGCCTTTCAGCACCCAGTAACCACCCTTAAAGTCTGCAGCAAGAACAAACTGTGTGTGCTGTTCAGCCTGACAAGCTCGCTCATTAATAGCAGACACCCGTGATGCTTGGCTGGGGTTCAGGAGGAACAGAATACAGTCCGTGCTGCAGATGCCTTCCAACAGCATCCAACGTGCCATATTGGGGCTTTGAGCCATAAAAACCCTCTGCTGTTTTTTGTCTGAGGATGGTCTGGTTGCCTTCATCGTCAGCCCTGCATAAATAGATTAGCAACTGCCCTTTTAGCTGGAGGGAGCAAGGCAGAGAGTTTAGGAGGAATGTGATGTGAGTCGGGTAGAAAGCTCAGAGCTGAAGGATCGCTGCAAATATTAATATCAGCATTCTCTACTGGTCAAATGACAGGCCTGGGTAGAATTTCACTGCTGGGTCTGTTTCATCTTCTTCCTATGCCATTGAAAAATGGAAAGATGTGAATTTCATGATCAGTGCTTCATTCTTTGTGCAGATGGAATCAGAAAAATGTCTTTTAGGAACTAATATTATAATAATTGTTTTTAAATTGGGTATATTTGCAGTTTTAACAAGCCTGGGGGAATTTTTTTTTCTATCTGCACCACTTGGCTGCTTCTGCAGCCAGTGGAATTCATTACTACTAATTATTATTACACTATTAGTGGTAAATGTCCTGCATTAGTGAGGAATGTAGGAGGAGTTAACATTGTTAACTTGTACTTCATATAACTGGAGTTGAATGGACCTGCTCCTGTCCTTATGTCTGGTGATTTCTGACTATTTAATATACACATCTGTTTCTTCCCATGAAGGAAGTGATGGAGGGTTTGTGTCCCAGTTGGTTTGTGCATCATCACCAGATTTTCCAGGTCCACATTAAGAGCTGGAAGTGTAGACTGGGAGCACAGGAGATAAGGATGAGAAGGCCAGGGGCATGCACATTATTCTTCTTCTGGCTGAAGTTGCCTCAGATTTTTGGGCACCTCTAAGTGTCTCGGTTTGGGCTGGCAACATGGGGACAGCTCGAAGTGCACATTAGGAGGTGTAGGAGAAAGGATCTAATAGAAGGAATCCATCAGGAAATGTTGATCACACCAATAACATGTAAGGGATTTCTGCTCTTCCATCTTTACCCCATGTATCTCTTGTGTGGAGATAGATGGTTATGTATATTACTTGCCATTCCCTTCTTCCCTCCTAAATGAATCTTTTTAACAGAAATCCCTTAACACCATGTGTGCTGGTCACAAACTCCTTCCTCTCTGCTTTCTTTACATTAAAGCCTATCAAGATCATTGCACTTGCTCTGGGAAATAAATCCTTTCACAAGTACCTCCTGCAGATGCAGAGACCTCAAAATGTTCCAGTGATGCCAAAGTATCTGCTAATGTTTGTGTCCGACACAGCAAGGAAAATAAATTTTGACCTTAGACTGCGTGAATCAAAGTGAACATTGAGGGCTCTGATGTTCTTGCCCCACCTTGTCTCCTGGCCCATGGATTTTGTTAATAATTCCATCTTGGTCTGGCAGCTTTGCCTGAGGCCAGGGATATGAAAGCTTTCTATCTCTACATGGCTCCAGTAGAAACAGGAGTTCATTATTTTCCACACCTCACTGGAAAATAAGAGATGAGGCAACTTGGGGAGTTTACATTTAAATGTTTGGCTGGTCTTATTCTGGCTGGGAGACTTAAAACTAGAATCACAAGTGGAAATAATGCAGGTTGGGGGAGTTTTGAAATTCAGAAAGCTGCACATGTTGACTGTTTGCTAAAACTTGCACCTGGGTACATGGTGAAAAATACCTATAGTGTCCATCTGCTTAAGGATCTGTAGATAGTACTGCAGTGAAGAGGTATAGGTGCATTTACATTAGCCAAAAATATGTATTTTTATTATGCTGTAACACTATGTAGTCACTCATCTAAATATCACAGCATTTTGAATGACTATTTTTCTTTACCTGCTTAGCTAGCAATTTTCCCTTGTGTGGCATACTTTGATGTGACTTAATAGTTAGAATACAGGAAATGCACTAAAATGGCACCAGTGAGAGTTGAGGCTCTTAAATTTATGCACCCCATTACATCTCTAGACTGCGTTTTACATAAGATATTTTAGCAACAATTGCTTTCTTTTATTCCAGTTTGCTTGGATTGCAAATGCTGTGCATCAGGAAAAGTCAATTTATTCTGTCTCTATACTGTAATGTGTAAAGGCCTGGAGTGACCAGGGCTCCTTGGCTTTCTCATGATACAAGGAAGAAGCAGCAAGAAATCCTTAACTATGTTTTCTGTCCTTGGGAAGTTGAAGATGGTTCAGTTGCAGGTCAAAACCAATTTCGTGCAAACTTCTGATTTGAAAAATGTTACCAGAAGGAAATATATATCATTAACTCATTTTTGTTACAGGGATAACTATTTTTTTTTTTCCCCTTCATCTTTCTTTCAGCCAGTAGTTTGGGGAATCTGTCTGTATAAATAATGATATCTGATTTATGTTATTCAATTAGAATGTCTGTCTTGTTATGAAAAATGACTGTATTGCACACACGTACTTACCTTTCATATAAGACCTCCAAAACATGCTCACTAGAGTAAGACAAAGGAGTGCTATGCTTTAGTGTCTGTGCTTGATGAACAGCAGATATGCTCAGGAAGGAGCTGGAAAGTGGAAAGTCAATTCTTCCTTCATCCTCCTGCCTCTTGAGAATGAGGGGATGGGAAGACTGGAAGATAGCAGGGGCACAACGAGAGAGGTTACAAAGAAGGCTAAAAAGGCAATTATTTTGTCCTTGCCCTCTTTAAAGGATGCTCTGGCTGGTACTCTCTGTGGGATGTCCAGAACCATGTTAAATGTATCTTCTTATTTTTAACGATGTGGTTTGTTAGGGCAGGTTTGAAGCACGCCATGAAGGAGGTAGGAATTTAATGACTATGAGCTCTTTCATTGCCCATGCAGAATCTTTCCTAAAGCCTGCCAATCCCAGAATATTTCAGTGGAGCTAAATACATTTCAATTACTGCTATTTTTAATTGAAAATGGATGTCACAAGTCATTTGACACTTTGCTCTGACCGTGTCTTGTTTGACCTACAATTACTTAAAAGAGTGCTTGAGGCAGGCTAGGGAGGTGTGGAATCTTTCCAAATTGCAGTATGAATCTTATTTTAAGTGACATTTGGCAATCCAAGTAAGCATTCACTTGGAAATCCGTTTTGTCTTCCACGTAGAAGACTTTGTGCTCCCAACACAAAGCAGAGATGCTGCCATGGCATGGGCTGAAACCATGGGATATACACTTTCCTGGAGGTAACAGAGCCCCTGTGTTTCCCTTTAATGCAAGTCATGGCAGAGTTTCGTGTGCCCAGGGTGGTCAGTCTATCTGTCAGGTAATGATGTACTGCTCCTGAAGCTTCCTTACTATATCCTGTGGTTTAGTGAAAGTTCTTTTCTGCTCTAATGGTCATCTGTGAAGGTCCTGCTCTCCATCCAGTCCTCTTCCTCCAGGCAACCACAGCTGTCCAGCCTCACCAGAGGGGTCTCCAGGCTCACTGTGTGTAGAAGGAAGGAATCACCACAGGGACATCTTGAACTCGAGCTCTTGTTCAATAGCTCTGTCTTATAAGCTGTATTCTTCTTGAGTGAAGGTTTTGCCAAGCTTTACCTTCTTCATGTACCTTAAAATTGCTGTCCTATTTAATATACATGGGTAACTGCTTACTAACTGCTCAACTATAATGTAGCAGTATCTACTTTTCAGTGGGATTCTATTTCTCACTCAATTTTCCAACTGGGTTGACTTATTACTGGGTGTATTTTTCAGCAGCCAGTCCAGTTGTATTTTTGCAGCCTATATGTGCTGGTGGAGAATTTGGCCAACAGGCTGAAGGTTACCCAATATATCTCGAACTTTCAGCTATAATCCTGCACCTCCCTTTTGGCAGGACTCTTTATAAGACTTTTTCATTTCCCTGGCCTTATTCCTCCTGAAATCTCCTTCCCCCACTAACACCTTAGACTGGCTGGGATCCTGGAGTTTCTCCCTTCCAAACGAAGGGTCTGGCAGGAGGAGGGATTGTCCCCCAAAGCCAACTTGGTGGCGGTTTCAGCCATTAAGAGAGCCCTAAATTAAGAAATTTTGCTTGGCGTTAAGGCCAGGATTTCATAATTTTCTACTTTTATTAGTTTGTTTGTGCTTCCTTAGTCCCCAGATGATAGATTTTTAAACCGCAGACCTTGCTGCAATCCATCTCTGTTCTTTCTTAACTGCGCTGTTTGGCTCAGTCCAGTCCCACTAGACACTCAGCAGAATGCCTAAAAAGCTGCAAAAAATAGGGGGAAAAAATGAGAGGAAAAGGAGGGAAGAAAACCTCCTCTTCCCCCTTTCACCTTCCAGAAATTTTAGCTTAGACATGCATAGCCCAGAAACAAGGACTTTCCAAGACAAACAGGCTGCATTATCACACCAGACTCCCCTGGCAAGAAATGGATTTTTACAGCCTAAAAACATATTTTTCTGCGGATGGGGGACAAATAGTTACAAAGCAAACACTGAGCGTGTTCACAGGTGCTGCGCTCCATTGTGTTAGCCAACCAGATGTTCTGTGCTGGGATGCTGCCCTGGCCTTTTCTGGGATGAAATGTCACTCTGCGGATGAAACAGAGCAAAACTCTGTACAGTTTCCTAGAATGAGCTGAGCGTTTAATATGTAAACTATTAATATAGCAGTGTCTTTGTATTGGGCAGGGCACCAGTCAAAATAAACATTTAAAATTTGACCTTTAGAAAATTAACTACCATTGGACCATAAAAAGCTGGTCTTGCTACAGCAAGCTGTGGTGCATTTAAGTACTACGGTAGTCCTTTTAAAATCTGTCTTGCTATCTGTCACTGCCGGACTGGGAGGATTTGGGGGAGCTGTCTGTGCATGGAGGGTTTGTGGTGGTGTATCTGTGCGCTGTCATGTGCGTCTTGTGGTGTCAGGGAAAGGTGACAAAATATGGACACCTGCATAAGCCAACTATTAAGGATGTCCATGAGTATCTCACTTAGAGATGTGTTTCCTCTATTGCTTCTGCAGCAGGCTGGATTTGGGAGAAAATATTTCCAAAGATTGGAAGAAGAGTGGTGCTGGGTCTTATAATCAGTGATCCAAGAGGGAAGGTTGACAAACACCAGGATTTGGGCAGCTAAGAGAGGAGGCTTTGCTAATAGAGAGATGCTTTTTGCTATAAAAGCAGGTCCTGTCTGCCTGGGAAAGACTGAATACAACTATTAAATGCTGCTTTGGATCAGTGAATCCACCGTTGCTTCCATCATTGCTTGTGTGATGTCCAGTGTGTGTTTCTTTCCCTTTCTGGTTTTGTTCTCATTGTCAAGCAGCAGCAAAACTTGCTATGAAAATCAAGCAGATTATATTCGATCTTAACTCTCAAGCTGTTTGTTTTCCAATGAGGCCAGTGGATGCTTCTCCCTATTGCATGGCTCATCCAGCAACATCCTGACTTTTTGTTTGTTTTTTCCCCTGAATGAGCAGAAACCTGTTTTCCCTGCCTGGAAGCTGGCACAGTCTCAGCTTTTCCCCCCAGGAATTAACATCACTTTACTTTTCACTCTTTCCTGATGTAAAAGCAGAACGGGCCCCCTCTTTTGTCACGTTTATCATGAGGGCCACTGGACTGGCTTCTTTGTTTTTCCTGTTCTATCTGACCTTATTTCATGCGCGTCTTGCGCTTGAAGCAGCACCACTAATTGACAGGGATTCGGAGGAAGCATACCCATGTCAACTACTGTCTGTTCTGAGATGTCTGGAGAATATTAATAGCCAGATTTACCTCTTATGTGGCATGTTTAATCTGTAGTTTGGAAACCTCTATAGCTCTGCGTTTGTGAAGACAGGGTGTAGGATGGGAGGCAGCATTTCTCATTTGTGCTGGCAGCTCCTCTTGAAGATTTTTCCCTGTTAAAATACCACGGGGCAGGTTGTCATGTGCACAAATGCCACATTTCACTTTTCTAGCAATGCATGGCATCCTAGAGTGGATGTAAATAAAAATGTCCCTCAAAGTTCCCTTTGCACTCCTGGAGTAGTGTAAAACAGCCCTAAATGAGAAATCTGGCCTGTATGTGAGAGGGAGGATGTTTGCATCATTAACGAAGAGCTGTGATTGTGCCTACCCCCAAACACTTGAGCATCATTGATTCCTTTCCAGTTAATAAACCATTTATATGTGGACTGCTTCTAGCATGGGGTAAAATTTTTTTTCACTGAAGCTGTGATGTATAATTATATAGCTGACATCAAACACGAGCAGATACCAAGTTAAAGGAATGAATTTGGTTCTGTTCCTGTAATTCCATTTCCATGCTAACAATTTTTCCCCTCTCTTTAAATAATATTTTTATTGAAAGCTTCAAAGGTCAACTTAGACATTCAGAGAAAATTTGTAACTCAGATTGTTTAGTATTCTCTCACACAGTACAGCCCTACATTACCCTGTGTCAGCAAATTAAGGAAATGAAAGTTGTGGCCAAGGATTACAATAGTACTGGTGTTAACCTTTTATAGCATATGGCATTCAATCAATTTTAGCCACAGGAGAAACTTGCTGTTCACATACAGCAAGTGGGTGTTGAAGTTTTTAATCTAAAAATGAAATCTTGCCTTTAGGAGAGGGATATGAAGACCATAGATCTTCCTTGCTGCTGGATAAACTTCTTGAGTAGCTGAGATCTTTTCAGCTGCACATTTTTCCTTCGTCCACTTTTTCTTCCTTCCTCACTTCGGCAGAGGACTTGACTTGACTAGAAAAGCAATAGTCTAGCATAGAGAGATGTGGGTACCCATATATTCACAAGATTGAGAGGCTAGGAAGATGGACAGATAACCTATAGACTTGTGAAACCCTCACTTTGCAACAAGGTCTAGCAACACACATTCACCTAACGTCAATCTTCTGTATAGCCCTCGGGAGGTTAATGGGATTGCTCAGCTGTTTTAAGTACCTTGTTCAATAGAGGTCATAATTAATCAGGCTGCTAATTATTCAGGAGAACTTAATTTTAAGGTTACATTTACTTTACACTTTAGTTGCTATATGCTTGTTCAGGGTGTATTTGATTCAGCTCAGCCAAGAGAAAACTGATGGGACAGTTTTACTTCACTGCTGTTGAGTGTTGGCTTTTGATTTCACTGGAAGTGTTTCCTCTCCCTTTCTGACACAGGATTTTTTTTACCTGCTTTTCTCCACAACACTTAAGTCTTCACCCTGAATCACAGCAGCATATATCATGTAGTCTTGGAAGGACTTCATTTTGGTCTATAAACTGAGAGGCTAAAAGCAATAAATAGATGGTTCTAAGACATTGTCAGAAATAAATTTCCCTGAGGGGCTGTGTAATAGGGTCAGAGTTTATTGGGTAATGCTCAGTGAGTAGATGGTCCAAAGATTAGTAATTAATTTAGCTGGGGTATGAATAATTGAGTTGAAGCCAAACTAGAGTCAATGATCCCACTTAACAGGTTCTCTTACTGTAGGATATTATCATTTTGTTGGTCTTTCATGTTCCACAGAATTGGTGTTAAGTCAAAGGTGGTATTGCTAGCTGAGCAGGAGAGGTACAGACCAAGGAGCCTATTCATGCTGTCATGCCTAGATACCTGAGCTAGGTAGTCTGTAAATGCTCTTTTAGAGAGGATCTTCTTCAGGCAGGATTTCACAGCCCCTGATTTCACCTCATGCTTGTATTTGCTTTTGAAGGAGGTTGTATATGGCTTGTCTTTCCTGCACATCATCACCTCAGCAGCAGGCAGGAGACACACAGTTGTTGCTGGACCAAGTTTAACATCCCTTCCTGGTTATGAAGACAGCTGTGTTTTAAGGGTGGTATGGGCATGCCCTTCCCTACCCACTGCTATACCCTATGGCTCCAGTGTTTGCTGGAAATACAAGATAGGCTGACCTCTGTGTCCTTACAGGCTGCTTTTAATCCGATAGATCATTCAGATCCTGTCTAGCCCATCTACCCACTTTCTTCTCCCACTTCAAGCACACCACATACTGCTAAGATGAATTGCATGTTGGCCGGTCCCGTAATTGATTGCCTTGCCAAGAGTGAGGAAATGAGCCTTGAGCTCTTGTGCACCACTTTTAAAGGTAAAACAGGATGCCCCACGTGAAGACTTTTGACATGCTGGAAAAAGCACAAGCCATACTTTCAATCTCCCTGCCTGCAAGAGTGTCCAGGATCAATACAACACAGTGAAACGCTATAGAACTGTCTGGAATTGAATGTGTGACCCAGAGTACTGATCCTGACATCTTAATCCTTGGAAAGCATTTACATGTCCAGCTTAAGCACTTGTGTCATTAAAACAGTACTGTAAGGACAAATTGTACTGTAGAGCATGTCTAGGGTTATGAGGGTGGCTCTTTTATTTCTTCAAATGGATTCTTGCTGGGAGGATGAAGTGGCAGGGGGCAGAGGTTGGCTTGGTAGGTTGTGGTGAGTTGGAAACAATCCCATACAAGCAGAAGGCTGGAACTGGGAGATGAGTCATGTAGCTGGAACATGAATCATGTTCTAAAAAACCCCACAGAACTACTCATTTTCTACATTTGTTCTTCTGCTGGGGACTGTGAACTGAAGAGGCTGCTGTCCCCTGCTACTTGACATAGAGCCCCCTCATGGGGTTGTTCCTCATTTTAATAAAGATGATCTAGTTTACTTAAACTCTTATAGTATGAGCTCATTTTGACAGGAAAGACTCAGCTAACATAGGAGCTGATAATATCCTACAGAAGGAGAGTTGGAATGCACTGGGGATCATAAAGTTGTCAACCCATATAACTGTAGCCAAAAAAGATGGAGATTTGTAAGAAAGAGGTTGAATTAGTCTTGAAGAACAGGTCTGCTTAATTCTGGATTTAGCAATTATAAAATCTATAAATAGAAGGTTTGTGGCTTTTTTGGTAAATAAATGCTGAAAGAGATTGAATTTTTAATACATTATAGCTATCCTTTAATCTCTTCAGATGCACGTAAAAGGACCTAATCCTAGCATTTTACATGTAAGGGATGTTAACATTTCATGTGAAACACTTTATTTATAAATGTCTGCATTCAACAGCAAATGGATAGAATTTCTTCTGGGCTGATAAACTGGCAGGCATTAATCTGGGAGTCCAGTAATTAATCCTGGACTCATAGACTTGAAATAACTTTGGAAAATGAACAGACAGGGAACTGTGCATAGACTCCTGATATTAGAGACTATTTCAGAGGTAGATTCATGGGACAGTGATTCAGAAATGGATCCCTGATGCCTGGATATCCATAAGGTTCAACCTGCAGATAACGTTAGTGGTGTCAGGGGTTGCATCAGATAACATCTGTCTCACATACAGAAGCCAACACGCTCGATCAGAGTTAAACAACCTACAGCTGCCAAGATCGAGGGGATGGAAATTGTGTCTCATGTTGGACCTTTAGGATGTTATCCTTTCCTCTTAAACATAATATGAAGTTCTGGTCTGTGAAAATGTAAAGTCACTTCTTTTTAATGTTATTTTTTTTGTTGTTAACTGGGAGAAACAAGTCTTGCATCAGAAATACGGCAACTTTATGCTAGGCAGGACTTGCAGAGTGAAGCTGACAGGAGGCGGCTGGACTACAAATTAAAAATGAAGCAGACCAGCCTTTTCTCATTCCACCAGCTCAGAAAAATATTGAAAGTAAACCTCTGGCAAGTAGACAGTGAAAAGCAAATTAGATTTGGGACCAGATGGTGTAGATCAGTATAATATAAGTTGATGTCAATAAGGCGGTGTGATTAACGCTGCCAAGAATATCACTCATGATCTTTTTCAATTTCAGGTGTTATTTGTAGCACAGGTGAGGCAGTTCCACACAGATGCATCCACAGATCATTTCAGAAAGTGAGATTTAATTGAATCTCTGTTCTAAGAGAAAGGGCTAGGCCTGTATCCAGATTTCTTTGGAAATGTCCAGGCACTGAAGAGTGTCCCGGAGTGGGAGAATCTGGAGCTGAGGAGGGGAAAAAAGCAGCACGTCTATGGCTGACCATGCAGCTGAGTGCAGGACTTAATCCTGAGCACTGAAGGCTTAATCACTGGGAAGGGACCTGAAAAGGCTTTGATTTGGTGCTGGGTACATGCAAGAGCATCCCTTGGCTGCTGTCATTTTACGCATCTGCATCCTCCGAGTGGTGGATGAGCTCTGAAGGATTTCACCTTGCTTTCTGCTCGGTCTGTGCAATTCTGTACATACTGCCAGCAGCCTCCCTCTCATGGGCAAAATATTTACCTGAAATGCAATTATCTCTCAACTTCAGTCAGAATACAAATGATTACTTATGTAAACACTGTTGCAGAAACAGGGCATGCTTGTTCTTCCTTTACGCTGTAGTCTGAAGCAGGAAGAATTAGCAAGTCTTACAGGAGAGACTTTTTTTTTTTTCTTATACAAAGACTTCAAGTATATCAAAACTTCTTATCTAAATCCATAGGCTTTTCTAGATACGTCCCTCAGTGATTAACTCAGTGTACACCTTACAGTCGTGGTTCAAATTAATAGAAGATTCAACTTCAGGCGTATTTTCGTGGTGCATTTTATACATTAAGCTATTAGACTTAATAGTTGATAAGAAGAATCATTGCCAGTTCTGTGTGCTGGTTAACACAGAACTATTTTTTTATGTAAGTAATAATAAATTATAGCTGATGTTAAAGATATCCCCCCTTGTGTATGCTTTTAAAAATATTTGGATTGACATTTCATATGAAAAAAACTTCTAAAGAATAGACATAAGGTGTTGTGCTTTCCTTTTTTTTTTTAATTAGTGTCTGATAATCGGGCAATGTGTATTAGGATGATGAATGTGATTTCAGAATGCTCGATATCATTCTAGGAATTATGTGTTTTATTTTTTCTCAGTAAATATGAGTGTATCTAAGTGGAGTGTTACTTCATTAATATTGGCTTACTCTTGTCAAAAATAAAAAAAATCTTCTCGTCATCACTGGTGGATATTGCCTGACCATAATATATCCTTGAGATTCTTCATTTTCAGGATGCTCTGTGAATTAATTAGGAAGAATGCTTCATATAGTCAACAGTGTCAAAGTAGTAGTTCAGCTTCTGATGGCCCACTGAAATTCTGTATGAAAATCTGATAGAAAAAATCGATTTATGCAATGTAAAGGCTGCACTACTGGATTAGATAAAAATCTGCAAAGTAGAGTTGCAAAAGAAAAGAATCCCTTTAAAAATGAGTCACATTGTCTTGGGTGATGTAGCTGTTTTCCAGAAAAAAATCTGTTGCCAAGGATCAGGGCACCCTTGCCAAGCTCAAACGTGCTATCAACATCCTTTCACAGAGCTGAACTCTTTTCCTTTCAATGTTTTTGGTAAGGAACCTGGGTAAGAGTCTTCAGCTTGTTTCAGGAGATAAGTATCAGTCAAAAATGACTTTTTGTCACTTCTGCACTTAGGCAGACATGAAATAGGCCAGTTCAGGGAGTATTTAGATACTTTGTTTTTATCTTGTATATTGCCATTGGAATTTGGACATTTGAATAGAAAATATCCTTAGAGATATATATTTCGTTCAACTTTGCGCTTTGAGATATATATTTTTAATGACTTTATGCAAGTTGTTCATTTGCTGAGTGCATCTTTTTCAGTGTTTCTTCTGCTCATCAATCATACTAGCAATTCCTAGTCTTTGTAGCACACCAAGAGTTAATATATTTACTGCCTTTTGTGTGTATGTTTATAAGTGTGCATCTCCCCTTTGGTTTGTATTGAATCTGAAGCCTGAAGTGACGATCAATGGCTCAGATTATTTCCTTGCTGTCAGCTATTGACTTTCTCTCAGCCTGACATCAGAGCTCCTTTCCCAGGGCGATGCTACCAGAGTAGAAATAAGAGGGGGAGAGATGAAGAAAAGCTTGATAAAAGTCTTGCTATTTATCTTACAGCATCTTTAACTTGAATGTACGTGAAGAGGGCAAAAAATTGGCAGAAAACTGCAATTTTAGGATGGAAGATCAGAGAGGCTGAAATTGTCTATCAGTGATGCTACAACCAGGCTTGCTTCTTTTTTTTTTTCCCCTTCTCTCCAATAAGGTTATTTATTTATGTGATGATAGTTGTTCTTTTCAACCTGTTTTGAAGCCCAAAACTATTTCATTGGCTAACCCACCATGCTGGTTGGGCAGCGTGGCTTCCCTTCATTACAGCAGAAATAATCAGGGCCAGTACGTGTGAACAAAAAGTCCTCTGCTGGGTGCGCTGGTGCCACCAGTGCGGAGGTCACAGAGGAAAGGCTGGAGGAGGAAAGGATGAGCGTGTCTGTGGGCAGAGCAACCCCTTGGTTTTGGATCCAATTTGGATTTGCTTTAGATACTGGCTTGCTCGGATCTGTCAAAGTTGGGGCTGTAATTGCACTATTCAAGGTGCTGGGGCGATTTATAATAACACGTTGATTAAAGACACAGTATGGTTTAGGCAGCTGACCACGAAGCTGACACAAATCTCTCCCTCCTGTAAATATTCCTGGGATAGGATCTAATCCTCCCCTCCTCTTCCCATGCTTATTTTGTTAGTTCAACCCTACATTTTCATTAATATAATCTGTTGTTAATATACATACCTATGTGTAAATACAAATATATAAACTAACTTCAGCTAGGTTGGAAAGATAAACAACTACCTTTAGCTGAATTTCCCCTGCTTGGATCTGCCTGGAAGCAGAGAGCAGAGTTGCTCGTTTAGCCCAATTTAGTTTTCTTTTAACCAGACCATAGAGTCTGTATTACAAATGGCACGTGGCTACCACGGCAGAAAAGTTGTTGTTTACTTAATCAAACATGATTAATGCATTGGTTTTACATTAGTATCTGCTTTTCTCCATTGTGGGAGTAGTCAAGGGATTCCCTTTGTCTGCTAGCAAGGATGAACATGTTTTTTATCCTATCCTGCTTATTGTGCAGTCATGTCAGCAGTAAAAAATGTCTTTAAACTTGCCTTCTTTTATCAGTGGAGAGATCAATACAGCAACTTTCTGAAAGCATAATTCTGTTACATGTGTTGTGGGAGACTAATGCGAACTCTCTTGGTGTGAGGATGCTTTCCAGCTAGTCAGGGAAAGACAGCGTGGACTTTTATTTCTGCACAGGGTAAGATTAAAGGGATTTCAAGTGTGCTTTGAAAATATCTTATGAGGGAGGATGTTTCAGGCTTACAGCAGGACCTGTGCTACAGAATGGAAATAAAGCATTGCTACAGGTAGAATTCGCTTCCAGTGGAGTCAGCAGAAAATCTGTGCTGCTGAATTTAACCTAAATCTAATGATGACAGTGGTGGATGGTGGGGACAGTGGCTAGATGGATGTGTTGACTTCAAGTGAAAGCTACCAGCAAAGAGGGAAGATTTCAGTGAAGAAATAACTGCAAGGACTAAACCCTGCCCTGATATAAGATAAGAGATTTTAAGGGACTTTGAGAGTTGTTGGTCAGACACATCCTCAGGGAAACTTTGCACTTGATAAGTGAAGAATGTTGAAGGAAGCACCAAGGTGCACCATGATCTTTTTTGCTGCTCTTTCTTGGGTAGGACATGCTGTTAAAAGAAATACAACAACACTGTTTGACTTCTCCTGGCACAAGAGGAAGATGAGCAGACCTGAGTCAGTAAGCAGGCTAGTGCAGCAAGATTAGAATCTTAATAGAGCATTGAATAGGCCTTGAAAAATAACCTCCGGTATGGTGTAAGAGGATTTTGAACCACTACCCATCACAGTTTTAAAGGGATTACTTTCTGGATTTTTTTTTTCTTTTCCCATTTGTAAACACCAAGGAGGTTTTGCTACTCCCTTGCAAATACATAAGTCCTCTTTGACTCCAGGAAAGGTTGGGCCAGTGCCTTCCCTCGACTAAATCATTCACAGACTCTTTCACCCGTCAGGATAATTTTAATTACTTCCGACTACTTTTTATAGCATGCTCACAGAATTGCATCTTGAATCAGAAGAGTCATCCATAAAAGCTGTTAAAGTCCAGAATATTCATCACATAATTGACCATAACACTTCTTCCTTCTTCTTGATGACTTTGTCCTTAGCACATGATCAGCCTGGTCATACCTCACTACCTCTCTGCAGACACGTCTTCATTTCCGGACTGATTCCTGTACTTGTCGTAGTCATTAACATGTAAATACATCTCTTAAAGCACAGAAATGAACTCATAATTATGGCTTTTCCAGCCATTAACACATGTGATAGTTAAATCTGATTATGAACTCTGCCTGTCCGCATTCATTGGCAACGCGTTCCTGTGTGGCTTTGTATTTTTTTGCCTGATCTAAGCTGGACTGACTTGGAAGTCCATAAAACTAGAACTTAATTAATTAAATAGCAGTACTGCTTGAACACACAAGAAAGTTATTATTTTTCCAGTTTTCAAATATTTTTAACCCACTTTTTGAAAATATCATCCTAGAAATGAGTCCCTGACTTTGAGAGATGTCCTGGAATTTAACAGCCCATTATTTTTCTATGGGAAATTTATTGCAGTCAGAAGTGATACAGTCCATGGAAAGCAGGTGGATGGATGGCTGAATCATTCCATCACCTGTCATGACTCATTCCCATCATTTCCGTCTCTTCATGAAAGGTGCATAAACGTGTCTGCGAACGTAATCATGGCTGAGGGTGTCTCATTAAAATATTACCTTGGTTAGGGTCAGAAAAATGGTTATGTAGCCCCATGGCTAGATTGTAGAAGAGAGGAGAGGATTAAGATCTTGACTGCCACATTCAGAGGAGGATGTCCAAATCAAAAACATGCTGAGGGGCTTCAGCCTGGGCTCTTTTTCTTGAGCTTCTCACTTCTGCAGGCAATTTCCCAGATCTGATTCTTTCATGTACTTTATAGGGTATGTGTTGGAAGATGGGCAAATGTCTCTGGGGGAAAAAAAAAGCTGCAGCCTTAATGTATGTGTATCTTTCACAAAGAACTATAGGGTTTTTTTTTTTTTTTGTTTGTGTGGTGTGTGTTTGGTTTGGGGTTTTGGTTTTTTTGTGTGTTTTTAGTGTTTTGTTGTTGTTTGGTTTTGGTAGTAGTAAGGCTCTACTGAAGAGTTAATCAAGTGCTTGAAGGGAGGTATATATGTAGGATCGACTTTTCTGATGCAGCTATTAATAAAAGCAGGAATGTGGCTGGATTGCTTGCAGGTGGGGAGCTTTCATTACTGACTACTGCTGAGCAAGTCCCAGACTGGTGGAAACGTCAGGAAGACAGTTTGGACCAGGTAAATCTTCTTCAACCTCATCTCCAAGGGACGAGGAAAGAGAAAAAGAAAGAAAATGACTCGATAGTCTCATTAAAAGCTATTTAAAACATGCTCAAGTCTGTGCAGATAAGGTTGTTATTATTGTAACAATAAAATCTTATTATTTGCTTGCTGTAATGCCTAAGAAATCTAATCACAGATTAAGGTTGCGTTATGGTAGAGATAACTCAAACAGACCAGCAAAAATACAGTGTATGCCTAAAGGAATTTATAATCTGGATGTCACGTACCCTCCATAGCAAGGTATCTCAAGGCTGAGCACAGCAGTGATGAGATTATGCACCTGTTACCTCTGTGGAAAAAACTACAATGCCAGTGGAGAAACAAGGGGCTCTGTGGGTAACACAAAGTAGAGCTGGGAATGAGATGCTCCCCAATAGATAAAGGCTCTGGACTGCATCCCTGGAGTGAAATGAAGCATAAAGAGGCTTGAATTTGCCATCTCTTGGCCTCTGGTGGAGCTTGTAAACCATGAGCCATCTCTGTCCAATGTCTTTCTCCAGGTCTGTGCCTCGCAGACATCACCTCAGCAATTGTTGTTGGCTCTTCTTGAGCGGATCCTTCATCCCTGGCTGCACGGCGGTGTGATGTAATTGTGCAAGTGCGGGCCTTTTATTGCACTAAGAGTATAATGCCCCATTATTCTAAAGACAAGGGTAGGGGGAAACAGCTGTTTTACTGATTAAGTAAATAAAAGCGTGACTCCCCATTCCTCCCTGCTCCAGCCTGTAGTAATCTGCCCAGACTCTGTGCATCGTCACCATCCACTCAGCTCTTTGCCCCCAAGTGCTGTGAAAACGGGCAGTGTGGGGATCTGGAAGGCTGCCCTGGCTGTGCTCGCTCCAGTCCAAGTGGTTTTGTGAGTCAGGCGCTTTGCTTTCTCCCAGAAACCCGTCCTCTGTCCTTGCCTTTCCATTTGCTCATGGCCCTCTCCTGCCAAAGTAACCATTGCAGGGATGGCGTGTGGGAGCGGGGCTGAGAGAAGCGGCGTTGCCAATCTCTCATTAATTTCTAGATGTGCAATGATGGGGGAGGTGGTTGTGAGAGTCTAATAATAATGAGCTGAGGAACCAGAGATGGCAAGCGAGGCAAGCTTCTTTAACTAACAACTTAATTATAACAAATTTGAGTCTAAGAGCACCAGGCAAGTAAATCAATCAACCCTTGCAGGCGGGCTCATTAAAACTAGTAAAGTACAGACCAACAAGGTCATCTTATTAAAAGGGATCAGCATTTTCCAGTTAAATCCTTTGCTGCCCATAGGTGCTAGGAGAGAATTTGGGTTCTGAGCTCGTCTGTTGTTGCAGTGGTGAAAGGGCTGACCTTGCACAGCAATAAATGCTTTTGGTCCCTGTGGCCAGGCCCTTGGCTAGCTGGTGCCACTGGGCAAGGCTGTATAAACACTGGTGGACCTTTGCCAGTCTGGTCTAGACGTGGGTTGCCAACAGTCCCGTGGAGCACATTGAAGGGGTGAGTTCTCTCTTGCAAAATAAGAGTAAGCTCGTTCTCTAAGCTTTTCTCCAATCCTGTGTCTTACAGACTGAGACATCACCTCAGTAATTGTTGTTGGCTCTTCGTGCAATGACTCTTCCCTGGCTGTGTGGGATGTCTCTCCTCCTGTCAGGTCATAATATATTTTAGCCCTCAAGGAGCATTTTCTATCTTTGCCTTTCTCTCCTGGCTGCAGGATGCAGTACTTCGGGTTTTCCAGTGCTCTGAGAGGCAAATTTTCACAGACCCTATTATAATCTTGTTCCTTTAGGAGAGTATATTTACCTTGGAAGAAACATTAAACTGAGAACAGCTATCCAAACAGCTGGCATCCTTCTTCCTGTTTTTCTTTTCTATCAGATACCAGTGTTGGTGGCGGGAGAGACCTTTTTTCCTTCTCAGACTTTCCTCTACCCACGTTTGCATTCCAGTGGTGACCCTCTGTCTGTACAACAAGATTCACTGCTGTCACAGAAAAGCGATATGGAGATTGTTGCATCATCCAGAGGATCCCTGCAACTGGAGCAGTGGTGGGGCTTGCAGGAGATTATGATGCTGCAGTGCTCTTTCCTGCTCCTGAATTGCATTTCTGAGGATGACAGATTTTCATGGAGGTAAAAACAAGTGTCTGTCATTGAGTAAAATACCTAGAGTCAAGATGATCTTGGCCACCAAGAGGAGACTGCAATTAGGAAACTGGCAATGTTATGTAGAGCACTCTCTATGTTGCACACCCATAGCTTTGCCCCTCTAACCCTGTTTTTGACAAGCCTGCTGTTGCCCAAATGAGTCAATTAGGTGGCCACCACCTCGGCTGGAGCTCCAGCAGCTTGGCCACATAGTGAGGCATGGGGGCACATCAGCTGTGCAGTCCTACGGTCTGGGTCCAGACTGAGACTGGATATAGTGGATACAGCTCACGGTGCACGTCCCTTGGGTCCTGCTGTAAGTTGCAGCACGTAAGTTGCACAGCAGTTTGTAAATAAGCGTACTGCATATGATGGAAGTTCCCCTTTGCTATTTCAAGGGGCAATGGGTACAAACTGGAACACAGGAGATTCCACTTAAATTTGAGAAGAAACTTCTTCTCAGTGAGGATGACAGAACACTGGCACGGGCTGCCCAGGGGGGTTGTGGAGTCTCCTCTGGAAACATTCAAAACCCGTCTGGACACATTCCCGTGTAACCTCATCTAGGTGTTCCTGCTCCGGCGGGGGGATTGGGCTAGATGATCTTTCGAGGTCCTTTCCAATCCCTAACATTCTGTGATTCTTTAACATTTTTTAAGACCTTTTTCTTTTAAGCCTTCAGGGACATGTAGGAAATTAATTAGTCTTTTAGCAGTTCAGGACTTCATTCGGAACAATAGTTATGTGTTAGAAAACATGATGGGAGAGGTAAGTACGAGAAAGAGATCGAGCATCTCTTTTGTTCCTCTAGGTTTCCCTTTTGCAGAGGAAGTACTGAGAGTCTTTCCTGCTCTGCTTGACTCATCAGCAGAGCACATCACAGAAAGCGATAAGTTGCTAAGGGGACCAAAAAAAAAAAAAAAAGGAGGAAGAGGAAGAAAATACTTATTTTCTACTGTGTTTTTAGCCAGGTAGCACTGTGGTACTTGAGGATGCTTGTGTTATCTCTCCGTTACAGTATAAGACTGCTGAGCAGAAGGTATGGGTCTTGAGTTGGCTAATGGCCACAGGTAGGTGACTACAAGTCTGTGCTCCCTCCTCAGCTCCGAGAACTTGCTGGGGAGCATTTAGATATTGTCACTTAACTTTTCTGCATCAATTTTATAATTTGGAGTGTGATACTTTCTATATGTGTATTAGCTAAGATGCTTAGATGAAAGCAGTTATTGACTACGTAACTGTATTTCTGCTTAGCTGAAACACTCAGACTCCCCCTCCTTACAGTGTATTGGGGCTGCTGAAATTTCGTAATGCGCTGCAGCCAAGTGCAGAGTCTGGAGCCACTTTCTTATGCCTGTGCCGGGAGGCACCTTTGGTTTCACGCATCCCTTGAGCCTCTGAATGTCACTAGCTTTGCATGGATTTCTTGTCTTGATGAATGAGTTGCCTCAAATGAGGACGTGCCCCTTATCCTCCCCATCTCTAACAATTTTTCCTTCTTCCACGGAGGTAGGGACAAATTCAGGACAGATCTAGTTACACCATGACAGTGTATGAGTTCTGTCAGCCAATGTGATCAATACAGGACTCAAAGTAGTACAGTTTTATTGGAATGCTCTAGAAAATACCAATTCTTTGTTCTCTCATATTTTCCACTCACTGCTCCTCCCTTCACATTCCTTTAGCCTTTGTCCAAATTTCACCTCAAACCACAAGCAATTACTCTTGTCTTTTTTTTTTTTTTTTCCTGGGAGGTGAAGGGTTAAAACAATAAATACATTGGTTCCTGTTTTTCCTCCCTGCAGCTCTGGGCTCCAGCTGGGTGCAGACATGGAATAGTAACAAGTCCATGGGAAACGCTCATCTTCTCACAGCCCTTACAGCAGCACTCCAGGCTCGGTGTGAACTTCCCAGAGCACTGCGGTGGAGCTGAAACCCTCGCTGATGCTGCCAGGAACCTTTTGCAGGGAATGAAGTGACAGGATGGAGATGATGCATGTGTGAACCCAAACTGAGTTCAAGGTATGTATGAAGAACAGTGTACTCAGTCCTCAGCTGAGTTTAAAAATGTATATATATCTATATATTGCGGTGGCCATTGACAGTTGGCTTTTTCCATGCTGTGTGTCTCTGGCTAGTAACTTTTAGACCTGGAGGAAAAATGTTTTTCTGGTGTAAAAGATAAACATGAGGCAGCTAGGTCAGCTCGCTGCTGTATTCTGGTGTCCAGAAACATTATGATAATCTTTCTTTCACCCTTTCACAGCAAGTGCTCTTTTCCCACAAACTGTAGCCCCTGAGGGCCAGGTGGACAATTTCTACTCACCTCTCTGAGCTGCCTCAAATGCATTGATAGAAGAACATCCAAGAGAGAACTTTGGTGCCCAAGGGATGAAGGCATGAGGGGTAGAAGGAAAACCAAGCTCTCCCAGGGTTCTCTGGCCCTGCTGGCACAGATGGCATGTGAAGCAGTGACTGTTGCAGCAAGGAAGAAGCCACCTCTCAGCACATTTCTTTCCTTCTGCCCCAGCAGAAGGGCTGCCCACCTGGGCACAGGTAACCTGCAGTGCCTGGTGTTGGAGCAGCCGATCCCCATCTCATCCCTCACGTGCAGAGTAAATACTTATATTTAGTCCTGATAAATGCTTTCTGTTCCTCAGCAATTTCTGATGGGAAAGAGGGAATACTGCATCTTTGTGGATCAGTAGGTTTGCTTGGGTTGGTGTCTCGGCCTGGAGAATAGGAAGAGCTGAGGACAGAGAGGGATGGACTCACCCCTGCATGAAGGGCTTTGACTACAGCAACCCGATTGCTGTTTTAAACCCCACTTCACAGCAATGTTAGTGACAGCCCTGTTCCTAACCCAGCATCAATAGGGAACGCCAGGTCATGGGGGAGGGCTCTGGTATGCTGTGCAGGGTTTATCTTCTTGTCATGCAGCAAAAGGAACAGCTGAGTGATGGTAAAGCTGTGGCAGGAGGTGTCTCAGCAGCTTGGCACCGATGTATTGGCACTGCAAGGTGGCAGAGTGACCTTACGTAAAAGTGCAATTACGCTTTTGGTTTGCTAAAAGGTTCTGAAGTTCAGAGTCAAAAGGACTGACACTGGCGTTGGCAGAGATAAGAATGCATTGCTGGATGTCTGTCATGCCAGCTTAAGGGGGGCGAAAGCCTTAGGAAGCCAAAACCAGCAACCTGCCCCAAATTGTGCCTGATGCTACTCAGCACTGCACCTCTTGCAGTCCCTTTGATTAAACACCAGAAGAATTTTTGTTGTTGTTGTTTTCTCATGTTTGCTTTGTGGAAAAAACAAACAAAACCAATGACAACCAAACCAGGGAGCTGTGAGACAGTCTTGACTTCTCCTACCCCTGGCCAAGCAGTAGAGAGCAGTGGGAAAGTTAGCAAAGGTGTCAGATTTTCTCTAAGGGCAGCCACAAGACTCTTGTGCCAAACACTATTTGACATTTAATTTTAGACCTATGTAAAGTAACAGCCAGAGCAGGGAGCAGGCAGAGCATTCCAGTCGACAGACTGGCTCTCTTTGCTTCAATTTCCTTAGTGTGATGGCCAAGTTCATCTGCAAGCAAGAAATACCCAGAGTATTTGTTGTTGTTGTTGTTAGCCCATCATGAAAAGAGAGCACTGTGTTATGTTCAGGCACCGTTTCAGGCTCAGGTGGCCTTAATCAGGGAACATAATGCAAGAGAGATGTGCGTCAGAGCTGGAGGAGCCAAAGAAATCTGTACCTCTTCAATTAAATAATGCTGAAGTCAAACATCAGCTTCCTGGTCTGAACTGAACCATTCACCAGGTGTAAAGGTGGAGAGAGAGGATCTGTGTGTGGTGGTTTAGCACCCTCACAGCCAGATGTTGGGGGAGCAGGGAGGGCGTCCTCCTCCCTTAAATATGGGAGTCATGACCACTTAGTGCTGAGAGGTCTACATGAGGATGTTGTCATGTTATCCGTGTGCAAATGGACCATCCACAACACCTCTTCTGCTCTACGCGGTTTGTGCCAGAGGCTCACGGATAGTGGAAGGAAAGGTCAAGGGTGATGAAGGGAAAATTGCAAAGGGGTTATTTGCATTCTAGTTGCTTTTGTGTTTCTGCTGGCACTGGGATCTGGACCTAGTGTGCTGCTAAGGAGCTGAAATGGTAATAAAACCCACCTGGGTATGTGGAGTGGTGGGTGTTTCTGGCTGAGCCCTGTGTGAAGAGGAAAGCAGTAGTGGAAGCTGGACTGTGTAGTTGATAACAGCAAAGGGGAAATGTTAAGAGGTGGTTGTAGAAATTAGTCAGAAAATGTATGATACTTGCTGCTTAGTTTATTTTTTTTAAAAGAAAATAATGGTATTTGATCAGCAGAGTGAAGTATGGTACCTCCAAGAGTGCAAGTTTGGTGATGAAAGTGTGGAAGGGTTATGTTAGCCTCACAAGTAAGGAATATCGGGGTGAGAAAAGGTCTATGAAACAAGTGGTTTGCTGCAGTGAAGACCAAAGGCAGCTGCAGGATGTGGAAGCGGTGGGAGGAGAAGGGTTCCCCAGGCAGAGGGACAGAGACAGCAGCCTGGAGGCAGTGTTGGCTGGCTGGAGCAGGACTTGGCTGCTTTTCCAAGGTCATTAGGAAGTCTAGACTTTCTCAGAAAAGGGTCCCATTTGCTGAAGAAATCCTTGGGGTACCAATGCCCTGAGGGCTTCACAGAGAGTGTAAAGGCACCCAGAGCAGCCTTGCTACACTGAGGTACCTTTCCCCGAGGTTTTTCTGTGTATCTGGACCTTGGAGGCTGACTTTGGGGCAGGCTGGCAGGAACAAAGGTGGCTCTGGGGCTGGTTCACCTGGTGTTTGGGACACGGCTGCTCCTCATGAGGTTTCTCACCCAGCAGACGCAACAGAGGAGCCAAAACCAACTGCATTCCTCATAGAAAGGCAGAAAGCAAATAACTGCCTCTGTGTGCTGGTGGAGGCATTTGAGGAACCCCATTCAGGCAGCTGTTCCCAAAACTCAGAAAGGAGACTTCCACCTCTGTGACAAACCTCTCCTTGGTGCCTGGTGTCTCTGGGGTTATTTAATCAACTGGTTGGTGACATCCTATGGCTTTAAGCACTTTAAATATCAGCTACCCTCCTTGTGTAGAGAGTATCTTGCAGTCTAACACAACCCACCTGGAGAGAGGTTCTCTCTAGTGGTGTTCAGAGTAAACCACAAGTCCAAATCCCTCTCAGATAACAGAGTACACTTTTGTTCCTGCTAATGGGGCTTGCCAACTTATGCTGCAACTTACCTTGTAAGACGAAACCAGAGTGAGTAGCTAAAGGCAGGGAAAAAATGAGTGCAGCTTTCTAATAGAGTCAGGGAAAAAAAAAAAGGTTGAGAAATGCTTTTCTTGAATGAGGGTTTGAACACCTGGGAGACTGGCAATTGTTGGATCCTGTTCTTTTTGTAAGCCCAGCTGTGTTATCCTTGTCTTAGGGTGCCCTTGTGAAAAATCAAGTGTCTGGAAAGAGTGGCCTGGTGGGCTGAATCCTACCCTGGGATAAAGTATCTACAGATGATGCTGCCCACCCCAAAAGAAACAATGCTGGGGGCTGCAGTGGTGGATAGAGCATGGTCAGAGTTCTGCCCAAAGGAGACAGTTTGCCGAATGTGAGAAGCCTCCTGGCATATGCACAAATTCAGATGATGTTGATTCGAGCCTTGAGGAGTTTGTAATCTGGCTGGGATCAGCTTTATGGTTTGGACAACCATAGTCCAGTTGGATATGATACCATCTTGGGAAGATGTGACTTGCCCGCGACCATTGTGAAAAGGTTTCTGTGTGAATTTACGATATGTTTTTGTGGCTTTTTTTTCTTGTTTGATACAGGGTCTTCCTGAACATCAGTTGGATGGTTCAGCAAAAATAAGAATGTGGGAAGGAATCCTGAATAGCACTAGGGGACCTTCCAGAACTGGTCTTTATCTTTTCTTTGTTTTTGACAATCCAGTTTCTCCTTGTGTGTTCTGTGTGCAGAGAGACTAATCTAAGCTGAGTTTATCACAGCAGTGGAACTGAAGCAACTCCAAGTACATTGGCCTATAACTGGATAAGCAGTCTCCTATTTACAAGATATCTAAGGCTTATATTCAAGGGAAAAATGAAGGGCTTGAGTCCTGCACAGAGTAAAATCCTCTTAGAGTGTGTCATCATCTCCTACGGAGTAGGACATCGTCCCAGGTTTCATGAGATGCTGGTTTGCCTCCTGGGTCTGAAAAGCTGCTATGTCAGACTGAGGATCTTGACTGTTCAAATGAGAAAGTACCTCTCAACAGGAGTGAGAGATGAGGCTTAAAATACATGTGATAAGCTTTATCACCTTCTTCGAACACTTTTCACCCACTGCCATGATTAAATTCGTGAGAAGAGTCATAACAATAAATATACATTATTGAGGACAAAAGCTCCAAGGAGGGGAGGCATTGAGTGGTACAAAGAGATACAGGCATGTTTAACAATGAAACGAAGGGGCAGACTTTGGCTGAACATCAGGAAAAACATACCGAGAGTATTAATAAAATAAATTTGGCTGTAGGACAGATCGCAACAACAGTAGCAGCAGTCCTGCTACCCAGACTAATTTTAAACACTCCTGTAGACATCATTCCCATCTGGGCCTGGTTAGAGAAGGTTTCAGTCACATTAATATTTTGGACATGTCACTTTTTTTTTCCCAAAAATTTTCCATGGAAAATATTTTGAATCAATGGAGACAATTGTCAATTTCTTTCCGTTCCAGCTATTCTCTCTTTTTTTTTTAAAAGCAATTAATTTTAAAAAGAAAAATCACTTTGGAAAGGTGAGAACAAGCGAATTTTTCAGCTGGTTTAGTGTGGCCCATCATTTAAAGGAGTATTGGATCAGCCACCTTCAGTCCAGATTTTTCTGCACTAGGAAGTCAGAAGAAGTGACTAAAAGGTGAAGACACTTTTTTCCTCCCAGTTCCTCTTATTAACTCAGAAGATACAAGTTTGTAAGCAGGTCTGCACAGACTGGCAGCCTCAGTTGTTCTTTGCCCTCATTATATAAACCAGCCACAAAGGGACAAGGAGCCAAGAACAACATTTGGCCAGTGATGCAGATATGCCACATCAGCCACAACTTTTCTCCAAATTCTAGCTGCTTCATTCTGTTATATTCCTCTTTCCTGCAATCAAAGTGAATCCAGTATGAAAGCTCTCATTCAATGGGATCAAGCACTGAGCAGAAAAGGTGATAAGTAGGGAAAAGACTTCTTCTCCAGTGCATGTGTGGGCAGCCTGAAGGCATCACAGGCTGTTGGTTGGGAGGACATGGTGCTTCTCACTGGGTTCTTGGGGACTGGAGAGGCTGGGTGGTGCTGGATGGTTTTGTGTTGGCTTAGGTCTCTCATAATATGGTTTGCAGCACTTATTTTGTGAAGTGAGAATGTGCTCTCTGTTTGCTTCTAACACACCTGTTGGCTCCCCAAACAAGCCCGCCAATTAAACACACAAGTCAAATCCCACAAGGAGCTTGGCTGCATATGCTAGAAGATATATGTATTTAATAAATGGTATTATGAGGTGTACATCCAAGCCTATTTATGAGTTACCATATGAGAAAGAAAGCATGGTCAGAATACTGAATAGGCTCTTATAACATAAGGATTTATGTGTTAGACCCACCTCCAACCCCTTGTATCATCTTGGACAAGTCACTGAGCCTCTCTGGGCCTGAGGTTCTCTACTGAGCACATCTGGGGTGATTAAAAAAATAATCCTTTTAATCTGTTTTCTCTAATTCCAAGTGCTCTGAAACAGGAATTGTCTCTCTGTGCACACACTTGATTTTGTCGGGACTTTTTTATAATACTAAGTAACCCAAGTATTGCTGCATTTCAGTCTGTACCCTTGCAGAGCAGAGAGGATATAAAAGCAAAAGCAGCATTGCTCCTTTGAATCCCCTTTTCTGTTTTATTATTGGTACCTCCTCTCACGAGTCAGTGAACTGGATTTTACTCCATGTGAGAACTAAACTTTGGTTTCCACGGAAGCCAGGTACCTCTGTACTCAGTGAAGTCCCGCTATTACTCATCAGGAGAAGGGCAGCCAACGTTGTGCTTCTGCTGTGGCTGACAGGCAATTTATCTGGGACGAATCCCTTAACAGTGAGCTTCAGCCTTTCCTGAAATCTTACCCTTTGCCTCTCGCAAGCGGGGCTGCTGGCTTGACGGAAAGGCTCATTTCAGACAGATGCTGACAACTGGAGCTGAGTGGTGGTGAGAGAACGTGACGGAAAGCTGCAGCATATGTATTAATTGTGCTGGTTGGGGAGGGCTAGATTTTTTTTTTTTTTTTTTTCTGCTGTAAAAGCTTTGTGTGTAGAGGGAGTCTTGCTGAGTTTTCTTCTTGTACAGTAATTAACATAGTGCAGAGTCCTGGGCTTCAGCCTCACATCCCAGGAAGGTGCGTTATTAACCCAAAAGGATTTGATACCCTCCCGCTGTGTCTCATTTTTCTCTGCTCTTGTCCTCCTATTTGCTTCAGCATCCCAGATCCATTAAGATCTTCTCAGTTGCCTGTGCACAAACCTGACAGGCTCATGGGGAGTTTCTAAAATGATGCCGGTTCAATTAGCAGGATGTAATTTGCCCTTTGGTGAAATCCTGGGCTCCCCTGCCAGGCTAAGCACTTGCTGTCAGGGAATTTGGACAAAGAGGAGTATTCCCATTGCATCTTTACCTCTGGCAGGTCACAGAAATAGTGAACCCAAGTAGCTGCAGTAAGAAAGTAGCTGTATTTTTATCTCAATTTTATTTTTCCTCATGAAATGAAGTTTAGAGACAACCAGAAAGCCCACTTTGGTTATTCAATGTGAACAAACCAGCTGGCAGCTGTAGCCTTTATTTCAGTCTGGGAATCCTGCTGGCTATTTTATTTTTTTTTCCTTCCCCATGAGCCTCTCTTGCAATTTGAGTTCTTCTGCCTTGTAGGTCACAGGCCAGTTTGGGATGCAATTTTCTGTCTCCGTGTTGATCAAATATTTTTCTGAATGATTTGCTGTTTGCTGTGGTTGATAACCTCCTGTGTACTTAGTGTTGCTTCTCTCGCTCCCCTCTGAGATGTGTTGAAATGTCTGAAGAGTTATCGGTATCAAACCATATATATTCATAGTGACTATTCCCCATTCAGCTGCACAGACAAAAAATTTTGCCTGCTTACCAGAAACAGAGATGAGTCAAACTTATAGTGAAAGTGATGTTCAGAACAGAGGGAGGGAAGAGAGCATAAAATATATATTTTTTTGTTTTGTTTTTTTTCCTCAGCATTCAGCCATTTTGGACAGTAACTGTTCCTGTGAGATCTTTTGGAAGTTAGAGAGATTGCAAGGTGGCAAATTTGCATGCTTTGATGGTGGAACTTCTCACACCAGAGGAGGTCTTCTCCTAGAGAGGACATGCGGAAAAGGCTGGTGTCATCTGTCCCTGCTGGGGCAGGCAGGAAATCTGGCCAGAGCTGCAACAAGAACAGTGTCAGAATTTGGCTATATTGGCTCTCTCTTGTGGTGGGAAAAACCTGCCCTTAACTCTACTCTTAAGGAATGGTGTGGGGTTTTTTAGGTTTTGGTTTTTGTTGTGTGTTTTTTTTTTGTGGTTGCTTCTCTTTCCCAGGAGACTTCCCTGGGTTTATAAATGACTGCATTTCCCTTCAGTGCGACAGCTGCAGCTTCACCTCTTCTCGTGTGAACCTGGAGTCAGGTCAGGCTAAAATGCTGAATTTTTTTTCTTTCCCCTCCCTGTGGTTCTCTGGCCCCCTCCTTCCTTCCCCATATCAACTGGCAGTTGTTGCCATAACTTGAGGATTAGCTTTTCCCTGCAGGACTGAGCTGAAATGCAAGTGCTTCACCCAGCAAAACAAATCTCTCCAATATTAGCAAGGCGAAGCAAAATGCTTGAGCACATGTGGTTTTTGTTAGCTGACTTCTCCCCCAGCCTCATGTTTGGTCCCAGTGTCAGATTCCCTCTTAAATATGCTTAGGAGGTCACAGAAAGCAGGTGAATAGTCATACCATAAAAATCACATCACACCTCTTAAAAAAAAAAAATACATCCCCTCTTTCCCTCCTTATGCACAGTAGAGGCAAAGGCTTGATTATCCACTTGGTGGGAATGAACTAAAAATGAGTTTTCCTAGCAGGTTTGAGCACAGTGATGTCGTCAACAGATCAGACTTTTGCAAATGAGCACAGAGAGTGATAGGGTGCCTTAAGTTAAGCAGGTAAATACAGGTCAGGCTCTCTGCTGGTGTGATTTGTCTTCCCTGGAGTGTTGCCATATGGCATCAGGGTCTGGCTTCCGAATGCCTGTGCTGGTGCCAGCTGGGTACTTTTGGGAAGTGGCTATTGAGTAAGATGCTGAGAAGATGGCAAAGAACACACCTCTGAGTGTTTAGTGCAGGTGTGTGCAATAAAGCTTGGATGGGTTTTTTGAAACCATGACTCAGTTTCTTTAGAAAGATCAGATATTGGGTTTCTGTTGTGTTAGCGAGGAGAATAGAGCCAAGCACCCCAGACACCCCCAGTACTTCTTAACTGCTGGAAACTCATATGAATCTCTCTGATTGATTTGACCTCACAAAAGTAATTCTAACTAAATGTTGAGGTCCTGGTCCTGTGCATCAATTTTACAAGTCACTCCAGCCAAGGCAATACCTGTTCATTGCTAGATATGTGAACTAGTGCAAAAAAAGCTGGCTTGAGCATTAGTGACATTGTGACAGTTTTGTCTTTTTTTTTTTTTCCTCACTGTAATTGCAGTGCTGTCTAGATGATGGTTAGATGATGTTGTTATGCATTTAAAGAAAAAAAAAAAAGCAAGCGTGGGAGCTCAAAGCGGATGTATGGAGACCCAGCAGCAGCAGAACAGCGTGCCATGGGGAGGGAAGGTGCTTAAAAAGTGGAATTAAAAGGGAGAGTTGAATGACACAGCAGGATTTCAAGCAGCAATGGTTCTTCAGAGGTAACAGGAGCAATGTTTGCGATACAAGTACACAACCTGCAGTGATGCACTCAGCTGACTCTGTCAAGTCCTAGGGCATGGAGGGAGTTCAGTCCCTTCCTCAGCAGCGTGTCCTGAACCAGGACCCTCCAGCACCGTTGTGTTGATGCCAACATCTCTACGGGCTTAATGCACGGATCAGGGCTACACAGGCACAGCAAGTGGTGGATTTCAGGCAGACTTGCAGTCCGAAAGCCTTTTCCTTGCTGGTGGCACGCACGTAGGGCCATTCAGCAACTGCCCGACAGCAGGAGGAACTCCAAGAAATCTGTCTACTTGTAACCAGAAAAACATGGTCAGGCTTTGCTGCACGTGAACATACAGCAGAAAAGAATAAGTAACTTCCTTAGGTTGAATAAAATAAACTTTTTCCACCTCTGGGTTTTATTTATGTTGGTTTGTGTGTATACCCTGGTTTTAATGGCCAAGAGGTGACAGAGTGAAAAAATAGGGAGAAATGTTGAGGAAATGTGGTTGTGTTCAACTCCATGCTTAGGGCGTTTAGGTCTCTCTGCTGAGCAGAACTAAAACTGTGAACAGCATTAACATGTGAAAAGGTTTTTAAAGAAAGATCATGATAGATTAGGGCCAAGACCTGCCTTTTGTTTCGCTGAATGGTATGTTTGACTCTTGTTTGAGGTACCCTTTGAAAGGGAAGCTGTCACGATGTGTGCAGGTGTGTAAGCTATGAACCTTTGTATAAACCAGTGAATTTATTTGAATTGAGATTTGATTTCAGAAGTTAGCCTTTGAGCTGCAAAAACAATACTCCTTGTTATTCTAAGAGAGTTTTTCCTGGTAATAAGTATTCTGTTTTGTATCATTTTGATTTTTGTTGTTTGTTTTTGCTTTCACAGTCCTGCACTCTGCCCCTGAGTCTTCATAACTCTGTTATTTCCAGTTTTTGCTGATGTAAAATAGAGGTTGAAAAGAGCAATTTAACCAATTGCAGCAGAGTAGGTTTTCAGCCTCTAATATCTGCTTGTGCTTGCTGGCATACTGTACATCTTAAATAACATGTTTATAAAGTGATCTGATGTGTGATCCTCAGATAAATGCAAGTGTAGTTTGGAAGTGCACAGCCCTGCAGTTTATGTAGTAAATACAGCCACTGCGTTTAGCAAATTCAAAGTAAATCACTGTGTTCTCATTATGACAGTATTTTAAGGTGTAGCTGTGCAATTCTTCTAATTAAAAAGTTGGGAGAAAGGTCACAATAATTCAGCCTGTATCTCTTAGAAATCCTTTTGGCTATGAAACAATCAAAACTCTTGGTGCAAAAGGTTTGATCTTTTGATTTTCTTTCTTTTTTTTTTTCCCCCCCCCCCTTCCTGCATTTGGTCATAAAATCCATGAAGTTACTTCTAGGGACTCTTGATGATCACGATGACAGTGTTTCAAAGCAATTAATTTGGAGTTTTGGTCTCATAAGTAGCAAATGGCAGTTATTGTAGCAGTCGCTAAACAGGGAATGAAGCAGCCCCGAACCACTCGATGCTTTCAGAGTGTTCAGCTGAGATTAGAAAAAAGAAGAGTCTTTGTGGTGGGTAAGAGGGTAGATGTGATTGCATTGTGTAAGCAAAGAGGTATCAGAAATATTTTTTGCTTCTAGAACATGTAGACAGGGTGCTTTTTCCTTTCTTTAAAAAAGTTGTAGGGGTAAAAATGGAAAGTGACAGGGATGAATCTCAAGTTCATCTCATAGCCAGAAAGTTGAGATTATCAATAACATCAACTTTTAGAAACAAATAAACAATCCATAGATATGTTTGAAGGCATAGCAAACAACCGGCTAAAATCTCAGAAGGTGGGAAAAAAACCAAACCCAAAACCTTAATATGTAGAAAACGGGTTTTTAAAAATTACTATTATTTTTGTAACGTTTTACTAGTGGTGGAAGTCTGCTCTTAGGGCAACTTCCCTAGGAGTACAGTGGCAATATCCTTGCATGGGAACATTGCTGATATCGAATGTGTTTGTTTCTCCTACGTATCTAATTTTCTATTTCAACTAGGGGCAGACTGCAGAGATCTGCGTAACAGTATGTAGCATGTGTTATACATGAGGTCACAGCGAAGCACCCATTGCAGCCACCTCATGCTTTTAAGATCTGAGGGGATGAAGCAGAGCTCAGCTGCATGCTGTAACAAGAAGTAAAAAAAAAAAAAAAAAAAAAAAAAAAAAATATTCTTAAGACAAAGTAATATGCTCCCCACACGCTCAGAGTCAAAATGTAGCAGTGTGTTGCCCCTTGCAAAGCAGCCTCAGGAGGAGAATCAGGCAAGAGCTGCTAAGTCGTGCTCTTGGGCTAATTCTCCTCTTTGCCCTGCACAACCTGCTCCAGCTCAGGTCCTCTGAGAGCCTGGGACATTGTGGCGGTTGCGCACCCCCGTGAGGTCCGGAGCTTTCAATGGGGCAGTTAACGGCTCTTTAGCACCTTTTGTCCTCACGGACACCGCCCCAAGGGTGGGGGGAGCAGCAGGGGCGGGACCCCCGGTCAATAGGATCCTCAACCAGCGAGGTGCCCAGACCCAGAGAAGCTCCTGGTCCACGGTTGTGATGGTCACAGCCGGATCCGAGCGGGCTATAACATGGGACCCCACTGGAGACCCCCATTGGGTGATGATCTCGGAGCAGTGGGACCTTGATCAGAGCCCTCCTCCTAGACCAGGAACGTGTCTAAGGACGCTTCCCGGGATGCAGAGCCCTCACCTGCTCCTTGGTGAGCGGTTATTTTATTTTCTCCTGGATTTATCCTCGAGTGAGCCCTTGTTCCCCCCGGACAAGCGACTTTTCTTCTGGGTGAACGAGGCCTCTTGTGAGTGAGGGCTGCCCGCTGGGAGCGTCACTCTGCTGTGGCTGGATGGGGATAACATCCCCAGCCGGGACAGCAAACCTGCAGTTTATTAAATGTTTTCAGAGTGCTGACTGATTTTTAGGTTACGCCCTGCTTGCATTGGTTTCTGTTGTTTGGTTTCAGTTCTGAATTAAGGTTGGCTTAAGCTTATTATTTGCTTGGAGTTGTTTTGGGGTGCCTCTGTGACACTCAACAGTCGTGGGGACAGTGCACATGCTGAAATGTGACATCACACCGGGGCAGGAGACTGGTTATTGAAGTGCTGATGCTTTGATCTGCTTGGAACGAACCGCACAGGATGAATCTGTGGTGTTCGCTTCTTGAGACAAGAGCTTGGCAGCAGCAATTGAGCAGAGGATGCACTGAGGAGAAGGCTGGGAATGATGAAAGACAGACCTACCCACTCAGCCAGGGATGAGGTTGCTGTGAGATAAAGTCCTATTTCTCTCCAGCACAACTTCTAGGCTTCGATACTCTACTGTCTTTTTTTTTTATAATTGGTTTTTAGAATTGGACATTTCTGTTTCGGTATTACATATATTTTGCTTGTCTTTGTGTCCTGACTCAAGCTTGGGAACTTGGTGAATGAGGGGGGGACCTGCTATGATGATAAATAAGGTGCAACCAAAGCCATGGGCTCCAGATAATGGATGTTCAATTTGGCAGGATGCACCAGTTTGAGTAGTTTAATTTCTAACTAGTTAAAGATCTGTCTTGTGAAAAATTACTTCCCATTTTCAACCTATAATGAAAGTAAAATAGTGGAAAGACAGATGAGTTAGTGCTCCTAGTAATCTGTTAATGTAGCTGGGTGAGAAATAAAACCATTTGTCTCTCCCTCTTGACTGACTTTTCTTACACAAAATAACTGTGTAATTGTCTTAAACCCTGAATAGAGAGCGTAGTCTGGAGAAGGGAGGTTCTTATATTTCAGCTGGCTCACAGCTGTTCGTTTAGGGAGAACAAGGTTGTGTGTGTGAAAGGAATTCACTGGGAACCCATTTCTCAGAGCTCTGACACTTTTCCTGTCTGTCAGATGCACTGATTTTCTGGAATATGTTTTCTTGCTCAGTATTGTGTGAGATTCTGGCAATACAGCTGCCTTTGAGCCCAAATGAGTTCTCAGCTGGCTGAGACTTGGGTGGACGACGTGGGATTGTGCACTTTATGGACAGCAAGAGGAGCTGGATGGAGCCGTGGAGCTCAGATCTGCACCTCAGATATCACAGTGTTGGGGCAGATGTACACAGGAATCAACACTATAAAACAACCTGACCCCCTTATGGTGTTTACTGGAGAGTTTGGTTCATATTTAGAGTTTCTGAAACTTGAGATGTTTTTCACTTCTGCCATCAAACAACAAATGTTTCAGTTATAATTGACTCAAGAAGTTTAAATTTGGAGGATAATTTTTAACTTTGCATTTTTCATTTTTTTACTGACTTTTTAAAATTGTTGAAACAATGCAAAGGAATTTTGTGGAAGCAAGACTATTTTTGCTGAGTTTACTGGAGCTGGTTAAATTATTTGCGCTTTCCTTAAATCACAGCCTCAAGTGCTAATTCTGAATGTTTTCTGTATAGATTCAGAGTCTTTTTTACCACTGCATTATCCAGGCTCGATTTCAGAGCTAGGCATGGCAATGGGCTTCCCACTAACGAGGAAGATGGATATCTCTTTTGATGATATTGCAACCTGGCAGAGCTTGGATCAGGAGGGAGGAAATACAGAGTGTTCCAAAAAGATAGACCCAATTTGAAAACACTGTATCTTTGAAATTGGACCCATCTTTTTGAAACACCCTGTATATCATGAAGCATAAAGAAGCCAGTATTTTGGCATGTGGCTTGAATGTTACCTTCTGGGACAGTAGCTTGGTAAATTTTTTTTCTAAAAAAGGACCAGTTCTATTTTTAAAAGTTGTATGTGTTGGTGGTGTTTGTGTTGTGGTTGGTTGGTTTGTTTGGGCTTGCGTGTGTGTGGTTTTTTGTTGTTGTTCTGTTTTTGTTTCTTTTTGGTTTATTTTTTGTGTTTTGTGTGTGTGAGGGTGGTTGTGTGTGTGTGTGTTTTCTTTTTTTTTAATTTCCTAGTATGCAACGTGAAAGTCAGAGACTGTCAAGTCTCCAACTTTAATCCAGGAATTAGCAATGTTATATCTTTCAACGCAAGCTTTCAAAACAATAAGTAGTTTACTGTGTTGAGGAAGAATTTTTCTCTTCTGAGAGTAGGAACTGTCTTTTAATTGTAATCGTGATAGTAATCTGATTAGTAATTTGAAATTGTACCGTGGAGAAATGCACAAGTCTCATCACAGTGCAATCTTTTGTAATTAAATCCACGACCTCCCCTGTCGAGAAGCGAATGACCGAAGGCTGTACAGTTCTGTCCCCTTTATGCAATCCCAGTGGTGTGGAAAGTGCAGTCTCTTCCCAGAAATGAGCAAACAATTCACAACAATAAAGGCACAATGCACTTTGTCAAACACATTGAATAAACAGTCATAGAGGAAGTTCAAGTTTATATAATTCGATGGGGAAGGAGGTGAGTCAGGAACCAACACACCCTTGAAAAACTAGTGGGTGTAAAGGGAATTTCTGTGCTGTCCTCTCCACCGCGGGAGATGGTGAAGAACACATGTCCTGCAGCGAGTATTGTGTGTATGTAGGAAACCTGCCTGGCTTTTTGTGGGGCTGACCCTTCAGGAAGTGTTGGGTTTTTCCCATCTATGAAATGCAGCGAAGTCCTGAAGTCACAGCTGATAAGACATCCTGGCTCAGAGCGATGAGGGAACCCAAACCTGAGGTAGAGAGCAGCAGGGAGCAAATTTGCTTTTAGGAGGGCCCAAGGATGGTTTAGGTAGCACAGAATCGTAGAATAGTTTGAGTTGGAAGAGACTTTCAAAGGTCGTTGACTCCAGCCCCCTGCCATGAGCAGGGACATCTTCACTTGGCTCAGGTTGCTCAGAGCCCCGTCCAGCCTGGCCTGGGATGTCTCCAGGGATGGGGCACCCACCACCTCTCTGTGCAACCTGTGCCAGTGTTTCACCATCCTGGGCATCTTATTGACGTTGTGGTATTGCTTTGCAGGGGGATGTTATGTTTGTTTCCATTTGCACTCTATGTATGGATTTCTTCCTGCTCTAGGTCTTCATGTGTGGGACTGTCCTGTTAAGACTTGACTGTGGCTTAACTGGGTGAGACTAATGAGAGGGAAGCTGTTCTCTGAGCAGAACTTCATCCTGTATTTTACCTCCTGCATGGATTAAGCTCCTTCTCCAATGAGACTTCACCAAATGAGTTTGGCCAAAGTGTAGATGTATGTGTAGAGGTGCCTCCAGTCTGATTCCAACCCTGGTGCGGGAAGGTCTGAACACCTTGGCAACTCATGTACAACCTGCCTGTTTTGCCAGACCTTTCCTGCTTGACTCTCACCTCTGTGTTCCTCCATGTATGTGCAAGTTATAAAGTAAATGACTGTGTGAATGGGAAGGAATGGAAAGGTACAAACGGTCTGGAACGTGAGTATATTAAGGAAAAGCTAATGATAGATAATTTGTATGGGAATGTCAATAAATATTGTCTACATGCTTTCGACTGGTTAACCTGAAATGTTTTAACAACGGAAACAAATTGGATATTTCAGTCAACTTAGTGCCTTTCAGCAGTCCTGAATTCTATTTAAAAATAACATTATATTAACATGTTTTTAAAGCACCTTTTCCTAACGTGATCCAGGAGGCTGTGCAAAAACAACTTGGAATAATCTTGAAACCCATGCAGGGCCAAGACAGAGAAAAGGAGCCAACACCTTTGGGCAAAGAAAACCAGAAAATCTAAAGACAAGAGCCAGGAGGAAGGGAGAAAAGATATGTTAATGGAAAAATCTACCTCTAATGCAACATGCTGTCCAGAAATTGCTTTTTTTTTTTTTTCCTAGAGAAATCTCCTTGTAAAACCAGTGCAATGCTTTATATATTTATTCAGTTTTCTCGCTGAAAGAATACTCTAGCTGCTGAGATAACACTTTGTGCCAAAAAGCTATTGTCTCTGGAGCTCCCTCAAATAAAGAGCTTGGTTATTCTGTTAATGGAATATGAGACTAGGGAGTTTGGGTTAAATACAGCATAGAGCAGCAGCAATGTTCAGCTCAGATCCCTGACTTGTTTTTGTGTGATTGGTTAATCCATGAATCAAGGAAACCAGGTGTTTAAATTCCACATTCTTGATAAGGAAACAAGTATCCACTTGTTGTCTGAACTACAGTGTCACTTAGGGAGTGGGAAACCTCCTCATGTAAGCTGCTAAATCAATCCATACCCAAAGCAATCTCTTTGCTACATCATTGCTACTTGAAACTATCTGAAAATGCAGTAAGTCACAGGTAGGACTGTGTCTTCCAAGGTAAATATTTTAATTGTGAAAGAAAATGAACCTGAAGGCTTCAGCATACCAAGGCTGACCTTCTTTGCTAGGTCTATTGTACTATGGAACAGTAAGCATTCAGAAATATGCTCCGATGGATGGGATGGGCAGGGGAGACTGTATTTCTTTTTATTCCTTTTTTAGCTTGGTGCCAATATACACAAAGAGGGATGGTCTGGATTTTCCTGTCATTCCCTCTATCACTCCAAACTGAATGTCGTTGTTGAGGTTCAGCTGAAAGGTTTTGGACCCTGAATGAACCTTTAGGTGAAATTTTATGGCTTTTGTTTTCAGTCAAGATCAGATCACAGAAATTATTTCACTTGAGATTTTTTTGTTGCTACTTTAGGTTTACGTCTTCTCTTGTGTATCCATCACATACACTGGGCACCGGTGACCCATCCAGCAGGTTTGGTTTTGGATATCCATAGAATTCTGCATGAAAATCAGATTAAATTATTATTAAGTGGAGTGTCAAAAGTAGACCTGGGTGTCTGAACCTGGCTCTTTTATTGTTCTAACAGTGTCTCCCAGTGTATGGAGAAACAGGATCACTGGAGACCACCTCTGAAGGAAAGTTACAGTAAAGCATAACTGAAGAAAGTCTCTTTTAAGAAAATGGTAACTCTGAAGTTTGTGGCAATTCTATTCTGAGCAAACTGACATCTGAAAGACTGACAGCAGCAAAGATAAATACAGTAGTAGTGCAGCAAGAGAGCTGAGAATGATCAGTGGCATATTCCACCAAGACGCTCCCTGACATCCTGAACCGCATCAGTGGAGAAATCCCAAGATTGGCCCTGTTTGGATTCAAAAACGCTGACTGAACCCAAGGTGAGTTCCAAGGCACAGGCTTCTCCTTTCTTGAAGGCGGTTCCCACTGGGCTCGAGGTCCTCCCCGAAGATTTTCAGATCTGGTAGTACAGGATCAGAAGCTCATTATAAAGTTAGTCCGTTCCTCTTTATGTATTTCTGCACCATTTGTGTTTGTTGAGGCTCATCAGGACTTCTTTTTGAACGTAGGAATGCTGAACTTTGATCTACTTTTTCTCCGTTAGTAAGATATGAAGCAGCCCATACTTGTAAAATAAATGGAAAAGAAAGAATAGCCCTTAGGTAAGCTGAGATTTAGAAGGGGAAGAGCTTAATTTGTTACTATGACAGCATTTTGTTGTGCTTTTAAATTTAAGGTATATCCTTAATGGTCCACCAGTAGGAGGTAGAATCCATTGCAAGGATAAGAATGTAGTTTCCTGCCTTCTACTGACTTACACCTGTTTACTGAGTTTAGCTTAACATTTTGGGATGGTGGAAATGATGTAGCTTCAGACATAGATAGCTCTTACTTGTGCATCTAGTGGAGGCCTCTATTCTGTTAAGTTCCATAGATGTCCATTCTACTTCTCTAGGTAAGAACATGTAACTGCAATATGAATGATTATTGAAGATTCAGGGAGGAAGGAATATTAGCCAACTGCAGAAACTTTTATTTCTTTTTGCTTTTCTCTGCTTGTTTAATAACAAACCCAAGATTGTTACAGACAGAGATTGCATCTGGTCCCCTCATTTTTTTTGCGTTAAAATAAACCCCACATATTTGAGAACAAAACTTCTCTCCCAGAGAAATTTTATGATACACCTTTGTATGATATTATACCAAAGCAGAGAAAATGTTTATGGGAGAGTTAACCAAGCAATATGTGTATATATGTGCACAGCCATGCATGCATGTGAACTCTCTCTGCAGGATAAAAAGTTTTTGTGATTGTTTAAGAAAATGTTGGGCTACCAAGGGGACTGGATAGTAAGTTTTCTGAATAGCTGTGCTTTTCCCAGATGGCGTTCAGAGGTAAGCTTCGACTGCTGAAGCAAGAAATAAATAAAAATGCAGCAAAATTTCTCTGATGGGAATTGTTTGCATTCTGGATCATGTGATTCGACTGGTTGCTTTAGGAGCTTCGCATTAAGAATGTGTCTCAAGAGCAACACACTGCAAATCTTTTTTAGAGTGCTGGATTCAGAGACTGCTAGGTACTGCAATTAGATAATGTTTGTAGAATCGAGGGAATAGAAAAAATAGTCACATTACAGCTGCCCTGTGTCTCAAAGCTTGTTTGGAAACACTTTTAATTGCTCTGTCTATCATGCCATTCATTTGGATTAGGAACGGCTAGTGCTGTGTGCTGCCCAGAAGCAATAATCTCAGCAAGGCCATGTTCTCTTCAAAGCTTCATTAACCTCTACAATGAACAGCCAAGGCTTTGCGGTATAAATGTTCCTGGACTAAATGTTCTGTAACTCTTTGGGTGGGCCATCTGTCTTCCAAGGTAGCCATGGGTGAATGCTAGATAGTTATTTCCTAAAGAGGTCAGTACAAAACTCATTTTTTCAGGGGCCTGCAGATGTTGCAAGTAGTCCTTAGCTCTTCTTTATATCCATTCCCAGAACCCACCTGTGGGCTTCTTCCACAGAGTTCAGTGTAAATGGAAAGACACTCAAAATCATGAGTGTGTGCTTGGGGTGTCTGCACCTTTTAGGGTGGAAGTGAAACGACAGGTTGCAGTTATTTCCCTAGAAAATAGACGGCGCTTTTTGACGTGCTGCATCTTGCTGAATTTGGCATCGCACTGCTGTGTGCCCTAGCTGCAGGGAAGAGCTGGGCGGAGAGACCTCGTGGAAAGATCTCCTGGATAAAGTTCTCTTCTCGTCTGAGAAGTGCTTTGAGAGAGGAGCAGAAAAGGGGAGAATAACCCCAACCACACAGGGACTTGGGCTGAGTGACCCACAAATGGGGAGCTGGATTTGGGAACTGCATGTTCAGACGGTCCTTTTGGGCAGTAGCTAACCTGGTGCTTAAGACAACAGGTTCCAGGTAGGAGAAAACCAAAAGCAAAGAAAAAACCCCAAAGAAACAAACAAACCAAACACAACCAACTAAACAAACACAACCAACCAAAGACGCAAAAGAAAAAACCAACCAACCAAAAAACCCACAACAAAACAAAAACCAAAACCACACATGCACAAAAAAACCCCAAACCACAGCAACAGCAAATGTATTAGCAGTGATTGGAAAATACTCTGTCACAAAATGGACGGGAGGACAATGTGTGGCACCAGGCCCTGTGGTTATCTGGGCTTGATGAGAACAGGAGTGAGAGTTGTTTTATTAGGTTAGGTTAAAAGTGGAGTTGAGGGAGGGAGTTCACGGTGTCCACATGGGCTTTTGAGTATGAAGCAGTCTCTCAAACTTTTAGGGTTATTGCTTTGTAAATAATCCCATGATAGTCCCTGTAACCCTGCCCTCTTGCTAGCTCTGCTAAGGCTCTTTAGGAAAATAATCCATATGTAAAATATGCAATATCTGATTTGGTTGAGACTGATTCAGGCTATAATGAGGTTACATGCATGCTAACAGAGCTGAACTAGCTTGTTAATATAGCAATGCTGCTGCTTTCACAAATTATTTTAAGTTCAGCTTGTGGCAAACAACAAAAAATGGAAGGAAAATTTATTCATGCTCTGGGCTCACAATACAGGTTTCACCATTGGTCTTTGAGTCATTAAATGACAACTGGAAATAACTTTTGCAGGGAGAAATTGCGAGATATATTCAAGTTTCTACTTAGGCAAAGCTCCTTTTAAAATCTAATTTCTTTGTCTCTTCTGTTCATCCAGGTACTCACAGGAGTTTCCATCAGCCAACCGTAACTCAGCTGCCTAATAGGACTATTTGTGTTTTTTGAATTTCTACTTTATTTTTCTGAAATACTTTAGAAGTCAATCTGAGTCTTGAGACGAACTAGTCCATGGAATAGCAACAAGTTTTTTTTATACACAAGCTACTGGAAAATAGCAGGACATCTTCGTTTAGCTGATGAAAGCAGAGATGGCATCTTCTAAATTCTCTGGGCCTTTAGCCAAATTCATCCCAAAGATAATGGGTACCACAGGTAATTTAATGAACAGAGCCTCTCCCCGCAGCTGTGTGCAACTGCTGATGGTTACTTAATCCTGCAGCTGCACACGGTTGCTGATGGTTTCATGATCCTATCTCTAGTTATCTCAACATGGTCCAGTTGCCTCTTTTACACTGCAAAATATCTTGCTTGTTGTGTATTATGGACTATCTCGTGGCTGGGCACTGTCTTACAGGACATTTATTTTTCTTTGCTCTAGATCTAATTGAATTTCTCTTGATTTGATTCCCTTCTGGTTATACATTTTTCTAGTGTAGTGAGGAAATGCTCTTGAGCAGACAAGGGTAGTTGGTGAATTAGGTCAGTCTTCTCAGTATTTGTGAGCATCTTTGTGAGGAGGAGCCGCAGTCATCCTCCTCACTGTTTTTTCTCCCTCTTGTTATTATAATATACTTTTATAGGCAGTGAGATCATGCATTCAGAGCTGTTGTCTTGATGTAAACTTGTATCTATTAATATGTCAGTATGAACTATTTCACATCAGCTTTCGTCAGCAAACTAGGGTGTTCCCATTCTTTCATGCGTGCTTTCCTTGTGGAATTTTCCAATGATGAAACAAAATATATATCAGGCAGGATTTATATCTGGGCTGTAAATCTCTTTTTTTAATCACCTCACATTTTCCCGAGGTATTTCATGGTCTCACACCATTTTGGTTCTCCGTATGTCTTATCTAAGAAAGATTTCACTGATCTGTTTGTTAGGTACTGGTTCCCCTTTGTTCCCCTCTCTTTAAACTCTGGATCATGTTAACTGGATCTGTGGAAACCAAGAAATATTACTGGTTTGCCAAAGGTCATTAGCATCTGTGTTTAGATCCTAGGAATTCTTCCTTGGAGTCCTTTACTCTAGTTATGAGAAATAATAACATAGCACCTATATTGTAATTTTAATTTGTAGATCTTGAAATTATTAATAAACATCTGTCAAATATTCACAGCTTCTCTATGGGAAGGTAATAGCCCAGGTAAGTGAAAGGTCCAAGTCTCCAAAGAGACTAAAAGAATGGCCTGTCCCTTTCCTCCATCCCAAAATGCTTTGGATCCACATCTCTGAATGAGATGCCCAGAATTCCAGTATAACGTGCTGGAAGACCTTGGGATATCAGTGTAATACACAAAAGCCAGAATATGGAGTAGAAAGCAACTTAGTTTAACAAAGGGTTAAGGGCTTACGCAGGTGCCTCTTTGGCTGGAGGTGTGTTTAGGTACCTTATTTGCTGCTCCTGGAAAGGATTTTTTTGTTGTTCTTTTCAAATACTTAAGCTGCTTTTTGCATTTTCTGAACAAGGTAGCAAAAGAGCTACTTGAATTTTTGACCTCGTAATTCCTTACAGTAACTACACATTCTTGATTCCCAGTGTTTTGCTCAAATCCCTGGAACACAGTTCCTCTGAACTCAGATGCTGTCTCATTTTGTTTTCAAATTCATATCTCAACAGAAGGAAGGAAACATGCACAACAACAAATGGGTCCTATGAATGCCTAATGATTTAAAGGTCAAAAAAGCTTACCAAAAATCTTATCAAAAGCAGAAGAAATTTGAAGAGCTGAGCCATATGGAAGGTAAGACCAAGCACTCCAACTGGTTCTGGAGTGTTCTGATTTATGGACAGGAATGAGCGTGTGCTTCAGTTGTTTGAACATCATTGTAATTAACAGCTGAGTACTTCCTATAAAGCTGAGCAGAGTATTTGAAGAGCAGTGATGACCTGGTATGTCTGCACTCAATGTATCTATCTCTTGAGGTCTATTCTCCTGGGACAATGATGGCATTTCTGTTTCCTCTTTGGAGACTATATAATTTTATTTTTCTATTCCAGTTTTTAAATCTAGCCTGAAGTCATTCAATCTAGGTGGTAAGTGGTCTGGGAGGGGAGTCCTTTGATTTAACTCCATGAAAACAAGTGAATTCAGCTTCAGGGTTGAAACTGGCTACTCATGAATACACAATATATGTTTGCCCCAAGAATGCCTGGGGTTGTAACCCTCACTAAAGTCTTGTTAGTCTTAGGCTCTGGATTTGGCCAACAACTTGTTTAACTCTCATTAAAGCAATTAGCAGCTGTACAAATAGAGGTTTTCCTTTTAAACTCTCAGCCTCCTGACTTTTCTGTGGGGATTAATGCTGTTAGATTTGATCCTTTTTGGTTCTACTCTTCAGCTGCTGCAGAAGTTTACCTGTTATTCCTTAAGCCTGATTTGGTGAATCTTTGTTGTCTGATAGTCTCAGAGCTTTAGTTCAAATTCATGCTATATGATTTATTCTTGTCGACATAGAGCTAAACCCTCAAAGTAAAGGTGAGTTCAGACCCAACAGTAAAGTTGCTGCACATGTAATTAGTGCAAGTGTACCATGCCGCAGCTGACATGAGCATAAGTGTCCATATTGAATTGGCGTGGAAATATGCTACCTTGGAAGAGCCTAACTTGTACATGACTTCATGTCAGAAATAATTTTCGTATTGAGATGAGAGTATTTGCATTTGATTACTAAGAGCTGTTGTGTTTAGTCAACAATTATTTATATTTCTGTAGGAGGAAGATAAGTAATTTGACTTATTAGTAGGCAGATACATACAGATCTTAATCAGAAGGCTTTGAGGATTTATATTATGGATTTTATGTAAAAGCACAGTTCTGGCTGTATCTGACATCCATTAAGTAACTGGAAGTGAATATTTCTGGTTTTGATGATACTTATGAAGAAGGAAATCAAGCTTGTCAGTGTGCTTCATGCAGTGAAACTGGCTTTTATTTTTCAGTGAAACTCTGGAAGGTTTTTGCAAATCTTGAGGGCTGAGGATTTTGTTTTTTAATTCAGTTCACGCAAGGTACTCCTTTCCTCTGAGAAAACCTATTCTTCTAATGGACCTTTTCTGCGTGGTATGTGGGTGGGTAGGAACCATACTTACTATGAGATTTAAATATTCTCAGTCTTTTAAAATATGTACGTATACGTTTCTGGCTACATAGAACTTCATCAGCTTGTGCTTAAACTCACGGAAACTTGTGGGTGAATTATTGGCTCGGAGAGTGCAGTGCTGAAATACATACATGGTTTAGTCGTTTGGCCAATTACAGAACTTAAAATCTGACTGAACACTGGAGGGGTAGCTCTTAGTGGGACTTTCTTATCTACAGGCTGATTTGCTTTAATAAGAAAAAGAAATATTAAAAGAAGATTTGAAATGAAACGTCTTTATGTTAAATAGCAATATTTTGAAATACTAAAGGCGAAGAGAGGTGGTTTATAGTAGCTCAGCAATTTTATCACCCACATAAAACAAACTGGTACCTCTACAGATCTTATTCTGCAAATTTTTCTGCTTCTTTCCCTTAATCCCTCTTTTACAATCCTTTCTGGTTTTTTGAATCGGAAGGATGAAATGCATCGGTCAGTCATGAGACAAAATACAGGAATATGCAGTTTTTAGACTTAACAGCATTTCTGGTTTTGGCCTTTATGAAAGGAATATTTTTGAGCTGTTGTTTGGCCAGATTAAATGTCGAATAATGGATTGAGGTTTGTAGGTACACCCAAACAAAATCGCTGTTGTCCTCTGTTGGTTTTGTTCCTTATCTCTCACAACATCTGCTGTTATAAATCTGACAGCTTTGGGTTGTTGCCTCCCTGGGCTAGATTTCTGGTAGCCAAGTGGCAGGTCCTTCAGGTAGCTCGAGGAACTACTGACTCCAACGTCTATCTTTCAGTGTATTCTCCTGGAGACAAGACAGAGAACACATTTTATGTGGCCCTGTTCTGGCAGCCCCTGTGCAAAAGGAAGGGTGGCTGAGACAAAGCAAGAGAATTGTGGAAACATAATTTTATGGGATTGAGAACTCAAGTCGTTCAAAGGAACTGGTGTAGCCAGAGCTGCTGGTCATGCCTGGCTTTCTGTGCTCAGCAAGGAGCACCCTGACATAACCGACAAACTCGGAGAAATCTTCTCTGGCTTGGCAAGTCCCTGTGGAGATTTGTCACAAGTCAGTGCCGTAGTTCACTCCAGGTTTCTTGAGTCAGAAAAATAAGTCATGGTTCAGCACAGGACTCCTGTGACCCCTTCTGCAAAGGAGGGTGAAGGCGGGCAAGAAGCGCTGTGCTCTCTGCTAACACCGTCTGCCTGTCGGTGACAAATTAAACATTCCAGCTCTGCAATGCCGAACATTCATCCTGCTTGAGGGACGCTGCGGTTTGCTCCTCGCAGCTATCTGTATCCATTAGCCGTGCTGCAGGGCAGAGTGAACGGAGCAAATGGCACTCGGGCTTTTCAAAGAATCAGTAGTGAAATCTTAACTTATCTAGAAAACACAACGTAATGTTTCCATGTCGTCTTGTCTTCCTTAACTGGTGTTCAATATGGGCCTGTCTTACCATGTTACTGCCAAGAAAAGGCGTTAGCTTGCTACTGCTGCGCTGGAGGCCAGTGCTACGGGATGGGGTGAATGCACAAGGACGGTCACCGTATAATCCGATATAACAGAACAGTGTCCTTGCTGGATAATATGACAGTGTCTTGCAATTTTTTTTTTTTTAAGTAAATCCTTTGCTGAGGCGGATGTCTGAAGCCCCCTCTTTGCTCCCAGTGTAGATATAAACTGACAGCTGTGGGCCTCTGGGTTTTTTTTGCCCATGCAGTGTCCACTGAAGAACCTCTAAGGTGCTTCACAGATGACTGCAGGTGCTCTTACTGTGAGATCTGGTGATGCCATTCCCACCAGAATATATGTCAAAGTGAAGCCCCGACAGCTTAGAAACATGATGAGGAGAAGAGCATCTCTGGTTGATACTATCTGGGCACAGACAGTTCTGCGGCAGTAAAATGCAGTCACGTGAGTGAAAATGTGGACAGAATGATGCTATCGTCTTTGCATGACAGCACGTTCAACTCTCTCCTGCAGACGTCCTTCCTGCCAAATTAAAACATGGGCCTCTAAGAGTTCCCGGTGAATGTCTAGACATCAAATTGAGATTGTTGTTGAAATTTTCTTAACTTACAGTCCCAAATGCCTTTATTGTCAAAATATCATCATTGTTGTGTTTTTTGCCTATCACAGATGTCTCTCATCCAGGCAATGTTTAGACTCCGGTAGCCCTGCAAGGCTTGCATTTGCATTTTGTCTAGGTCTTGTATAATATTGGTGGCAGTGGCTTTGTCTCCCTTACTGGTTTAAATAAAACTCACATCCAGGTGCTAGCTTTTATTTCATTTCAGCAACATCATTTTCCCCTCTGACTTTGACAGATGCCATGTGGCTCAGTTATAGGAACTGACTGTATCACTGTGACTCTATTACCCATGTGCTTTGCCTCCTCCCCTCTCTACTCTGCCCCATTTATCTTACAGTCTGTATCTAACAAGATCAAAGTTCGTGCCTTCAATCAGCCCATAATGCTGGCCTTCATCATCTGCTTGTTACATTTTCAATTGCATATTTCTGATCTTTTCTCCCATCAACCTGCACACAGCCATGCCGTTATCCCCCTTGAAGTCCATTCTTTTTGTCCTGTTGCCTTATGATAATGATTAGGTGTACGGAGGCTGCGTGCTTTGGTGATCATCTTGATCTCACAGTTTCTCTATAACTTTTCCTCCTTCTGCACATTTGTCGTCTCTTGCCTTTGGATGGTGACCTCTTTGGGGCCAGGGTGGTCTCTGTACCTCGTGTAATGGTGATGCAAAATTAGCAACAATAATATCTGAAGAATTTGGAAAGATAATTAATATTCATATTCATCCTCTTAACTTGGCATAAATCTGGTCCAAGAAAGACTTCACAAATTAGGTACTTATTTAGCAGATTTTCACTGTCCTGTGAGATAATGAGTTTAGTTATTTATGTCTTTTGTTCAATTTTTAATAGATATGGGAGTACATTCAGTCCCAAGAACTGCTCCACTGTTGCCTACTTTCCCACTAGCAGCGTTTGTGCAAATTTAAAGATGCGACCTCTCCACAAAAGGACACAGAGAAAATGGTATGAATTAATTAAACCTCCAAATTAGTGTATTATTAGAACCTTCTGGGTGGAAACTTCCACGCAGAGTTAAAATTGCCTTAATTCACTTTGGAATAAATTTTTAGCTTTAAAATATTAACACAGCTTTTGGAGACATACCATCTCATCTGATGAATTTTTTCTGGCTTACTGGTTTGCTTCGGTGGGAAACTTAATACTAGGCTGGGGATGAATTCTCTCACTGACCTCTCTTCAGCTGATCCTTGGGATGTGCTGAAGATATATGCCCGACTTCATACCCAGATGCATCTCTGGGAGTCTTGTGATCGCCCAGCCACGCTTGGAGGCATCTCCTGGGGGCTCAGCGGGTGCAGCTGGTCATGCTGGGGCATCCATGTGAATGGCAGGAGGTTGCTCAGGTGGTTCTCAATATGGTGTCTCAAGGGAGACTTGGGGCTGGCACTAACCCAGTTTAAAGCAGGCTGGAGAAAAGAGGTTGCAGCTTGCACATCTCCTTTTCTGAATCCAGCGGTGTGATTCTTTGTCCCTCTAGAGGAAGACGGGTGACTACATTTAGCAGGAGAACTGGTAAATTCCTTTGACCATCTTTTATGACCATCAGAACTGTCCTTCAGGAAAATAAACACAGTTACCGTTATTTAATGACATCAGACTGTGTGGCGGACTTCTAACACCATCTTGACTGCTGGAATATGTTTCTTCTATGTGCTATGAATATTTCAAGTGAAAGCCTCCTCCCCCACACAACATTAATTTTATAGATGGCTAATTAATTATCCTCCCTATGGCAATTGGCTGTGGGTTTTATTAACTTGCAAATCAAAAGAAGAGCCTAAAAAATGACAAGCTAATTTTTTAATAAGGTATGTCTTCTGTGTTTATTTGTATTTTATTTCCCAGCAGTCTGTAAAGTTATCTGTTTAATTTGGGAAAACATATTATTGCGGTTTGAGTAATCTTCCATGGAAAAAAAAAAAAAGGTTATTTTGCAACCACAGTGATGAAATATATTGTACTGCAGTCACGAATATGCTAAACAGATACATATCTTTGCTTAATTTAAGTAAATCAGAATCTCACCCTGGTTATAATGATCACGACAGTAGTGTTAACGTTAATATAATCCTTGCGTCAGTTTTCTCCTGATATGGGACATTCCCAGATGCCAGACTCTTGCCTTGCGGTGTCCTGCCATGATTTTTATTATTTTTACTTTTAAGATAAATCGTGGGCCTATTTCAGCAACAAGTGTTTTGCAATTAGTTTTGATGGAGCCAAGATTTACTGGTTCTCTCTAGTCCACAAAAGCCAGAATTGTTCCACCAACGTCAAGTGAAATTTGTACAAGTAGCTCTTCCACATGAAGAGAATGAAAAAACACAGAGGAGATCCTGCCAATGCTTGCTTCATATTGAAACTATTCTGAGGAAGATTCTCAGAAATGAGGGTGAAAATTCTGGTGGAAAAAAATGATGACTGCTGCAACATTTTTGTAGCTGTTTGTACCTTTTCCATAAAGAGTCACTTGAGGTGTTGCTGTTTCTGCGGTCATATCTCAGGAAGCAACGACCTCTGCAATCCTGGCCAAGTTTAGCGAAGTCACTAGTTGCAAGTTGCTTTGATTTTTACTTTTCAGCTTCTTGTCCCATTGAGTGCTGTCTCCTGTCTGGGACCATGACTGAAGGTGGTGACAGATTCCTGGGGTGTGTCCTTCCCCTTTGGAGACAGTCGACTCTGCTAAAAGTTGCTTTTTATCCTGCACTTCTACCCATACTTCGAGAAGGAGCCATGACTCTAGTCATGTGGATCCACTTCTTCTTTCATCCTTCTTGGACCATGGGAAGTACAAAGGCATTCATGGAAGATGTTGGATGTCTGTAAAAGCAAGAGGGGATTTCTCATTCACCTGAAGATAGAATCATAGAATCATTTTGGTTGGAAGAGACCTTCAAGATCATCAAGTCTAACCACTAAGCAAACTCTGGCACTAAACCATGTTACTAAGAACCTCATCTGTGTGTCTTTTAAATACCTCCAGGGTGGTGACTCAACCACTCACGACACAAAAAGACCAGCTTTTTGAGATGAGCTCAAGTCCTCTTTGAAGCTCTGAAGCAAATTCGCTCCATTTGTTGCCCTGTCAAAAACTTGGCTGAAAGTCGCTGGCATTTCTTCTGGAGCACAATGGTTTATAATCTTCATATTTCTTTTGTTCTATTGGCATAATTTAGAGAGTTCTTTATTACTCATATTTATGTGTCAGTTCTTGGAGGAGTGTGGGGAAGACAAGATAGAGAAATTGTACTGAAAGAATTATCAAGCTTAATATGGTGCATTTGTCATTTTCTGAAACTGTAGAAAGACATATTTGTGAGGCAGTTGTTTGGACAGTCTCTGTTCCAACTTTAGAAACATTGGCATGTTTGTAATGTTTGACTATATAAAAGGTATGGGTGCATGTAGCTACTATAAATCCAGATAAGTACAGTACTGGGCAATGTTATGCCACCCGTGGTCTGCAAGGTGTCACCAGGTAGCCAGTGACAGCATCTGTGGACACCCCCAGTATCTCTCGGGTAAGGGGATCTCCAGCCCGAGGTGCCTGCAATAGGCAGGAGTTAGCGACTAACAACAGGCATGGAGTCACATTCTTACCGATTATCATCTTGTTTACAGGTTTGATATAGCTGGTTTGTGTTTACGATGAGAAAAACCACAGTTTTGGGTAGCAGTAGCATTTTGTCTGCCTGGGTGATTAGTGTTTCATTTATCATTCTGTTAACTGCCTGTCTGACTCGTAAGGGATACAAGCTGGTGTGTTACATCTTTTTCCAAGACTCTTAGGATATTCTTTATTTAATCAGAGGTTGAAGGAAACTTTGTGCAAAGTAACTGGATGACCAATATGATCATACTGAGTAATCAAGAACTGTGCCTTGGTGTGTGCAGGAGTGAGTTGTTTCATTTTAACCTACATCGTGAGGCTTCAATGGAGAATCTGAGTTGGTTGAACTCTTATGTTGGCTCCTAATTGCAGTGGACACTAACTAGAGAAGGCTCTACTTTGACACGGAGTAGAGCAGACTCGTCCAAGAGTTGACTTGCTGGAATTGAGGTCAATGTGTTGGCACAGTGCTCTGCACTGACCCAGTGAAGACTCCGTTGAGTGTAGGAACACATCCGACAGCGGTGGATGCTGATGCCCCAGAGCATCCCATGGAATGTGCACTCTCCTTCACTGCTGCTCACACCCAGAAATAAGACTCCACAGACTTACAAAGTTCTTCTCAATTCTGTTCTCTTAGTGTCTGGCACCAATAAGGAACTTTGAATTCCCTGGGATAATTAGGCATAGTCTGAAAAAGCCAAAAAGGAATTTGCCTCTATTTAGAAGTTCACTTTCACAGAACTAATAAATCTTCCTGGGATTTTAGGATCATCTGCATGCTGCTTTTTCTTCTTAATCACTCAAACTTTGGTTTCACTGATAAATATCTTGCCTTTTCACATCATATTGTTTAACTAACCTTTTTTTCACATGCTGTCCAAAATCTAGATCCCTACCACCAGTAAGTAATAGGAAAAACACTTGATTTCTTTCCAAGCTCAGGAAAACAGAGAAATCCCCATTCTGTCAGCTTCCCGAGAAGAATGCAGTGACCACTTTTTTTTGTTTCCAAATTTTGCTCATAACCTTGCTGTATTGCAAGTTCAAAAAACTATTCTTTTCAGCCCTGGCACCAAACTAATTTAATTTCCATATTTTCATTATCTTCCTATTAACCACTAGGGCTCTGCAACAGAGAAGCTATTAGAAATGTATAATGCTACAGCCATTCTGTGCTACAAACTCTCTGGGGCACTTCGATAAATTACATCCTCATAATGAAGAAGTAGCGGGGAAAGGGTGGCAACAATAGTGTGGTGGTTTTTTTTTTTTCCACAATAGAATGAAATTGGGATTTGATCTGATGCAACATGACTTGCTCACAGTGCAGATAGAATATCAAATCATCCCTGCAAAATTTAAACCTTGCTATAGTCCCCCTACATTGTATCCATCGTTCTGCCGAAAGCTGGAAGACTACATATATAATAGTTTACAAATGGGGATTTAGTTGATATAGTGGGGTTTTTTTAACTTGCTCAATTTAATTATCCTCAGCCTAGAGTCTAATTTATGTGTGTTGGATGTCACTATTCATTAGTAGTACAGATACAGCCTGGAAAGCAACTGTAAAAAAAAAAAAATGGAGCTGGGTTCCCCTCTTAAACAAACTGCACTTGGTTACATACTGGAGTTGTGTTACAGAATGGGTTTGGAACAACACCGTCAGAAAAATTACTACCTAGAGAAGCACAAGAATGTGAATTTGTATAAGAAATGTCTGTAAAAGTTGTTGTATCAAAAGGACATAGTTTAATTCTGTGCCAGGACACATATCTGATTCATTAGCTGTCACTTAGAGGAGAGACAGACAGACCCTAAACTAGAGTTATGATTTTCAAGGTCAGTGGCCAAATTGAAAAACTGACAATACGTTAAATTGTGGGTTACTGTGAAACGGATTTGTTTGGGTTTCTTTCCCCTCCCTTAAATGAAAATTCCTTACAATGTTTTTAAACAAATATAAGGTTTTGTATATCCAAAATAAAATATTTGGGTTCTTTTTTGTTTAAGCACAAACTGTGAAATGAAGGTCACTTCCATCTAAAAAAAAAAAACCATTTTCAAAATGTTTTTGGTTTTTGCTTGTTTAATTTTTTTTTTAAAATACAAATATTTCTGCATACAAAACAACTTACTGATATTGACAGAAAATTGCAGATTAGTTTTGATTAACAGAAATGCACATTTGTAAGAAAGTTATAGGCATGGCTTCGGCCGACTCTTCTCTTAAATACACTGCCTGGCTCTAATGAAACAACAAGTCCCAGCTCAGGAGTCCCTGAGTTTGTTAGAGACCAAATCAAGGTGCTTGCTCTGCTGGTCCCTGCATCCCTGCAAATGCCAGTGAAACCCAATATTATTATTTTATGCCTACTCAATGCACAAGGGAAGGAGGTTTTCCAGTTCAGCCCATCTTGCTGGCAGACACCTGCTCAGGAAAATCCTTTCAACACATTTTCCTCCCTCCATCTTTCTTGTCCCTGGGTATGAGGGATTAGTATAATAAACCCCAGGAAACAGGGGTACCGAACCCATCGCTGTGACCTCTGTGCCACTTGTTGCTCCCTAGGGATGGGCACAGCTGAGTTATGGGGCAAGTTCTGCTCTGAGAGGTCTGGTTACTCCTGCAAAAGTAATCTTTGCCTCTTTATCTTCTGTATGTATCGCTGAATGTTAGAGTGGTCACTGAGACATTAATAAATAACTCATTAAAACAAAAAAAAACCCCTAACCCTCTCCCCACCAAGACGAAGTTTCCCTGCTGGGGCAGAGCAAATGGCACTGTGCCTGCTCTTGGGAGGTCTTGCTTGGTCTCAGAATCCTTCCTTGGGTTTAGCTGAAATCTCAGGTTTCAGGAGCACGGCCCGTTGCCCTTTTTCCTCAGCCATGGGGCTGAGGAGGAGTTTTTCAGCTCCTGACACTTGCCAGCTGGCCGGAGCTGCTGCTGGTTTTGGGAGGGGATCCTATGGGCTGGAAAACAGGTGCTGGTGACTGGGAGGGATGCGCTTGGTCCTGGTGCTGCACCCACTATCTGAGCGATAGGTATTGCTTATGCTTAGAGTGGTTGGGGTCTGGAGCTGATGAAATATTACATGCCAATGTAGCGATTGCTCCCAGTTACCCAAATTAAAACTTCTCTATTCTTACTGTGGAAAAACACAGTCTATGTAACTATTTTAAAGCAATAGGGTGAATTGTTATATGTGTCAATTAAATCAGCCCTACTAGTGACAAGTGAATATTTGATTTTCTATCCCCAAAGGAGAGTATGTACCGTATTACATTACAGTGATATTTTCTAATAAATTATCAAGCTGACATCTTGCCTCCGAGGGGGAGAGGCAGATTGTTAACAAAGACGACAAAACCAGCTCTTTCCTATTTATGCCTCATCTCCATTATGCATAAGGGCACCGGTCTCAGTACTCTCTGCCTCATAAATGATGATAGCTAGGAAAGGAAGAGTTCATTTGCTGCATGCACACACACATATGTATATAGCTTTGAAACGTACAAAGCAGTCACAGAGTCAACCCCAGCTTTTCCATTTCCTCTTTCTTTTCCCACCCAGAAGTAAGTAGTTGTCTCAGTAATAATAGGAGAAATATTAGGTCAGATCCTCCAGTGACTTTGCATCAGCATCGCTTCATACAGAGCCTCATGTAGGGTGGGAAATCGCAGTGTTTGTGCAGCGAGACCACATGAAGTTTGCTGGCTTGGGAGCCTGGCTGTGTACAAGAGGTGTGATAAATAGAAGGGCTGGGTTTGCTCTCATTCAGCCTTGTGGATAACCAGGAAAAAGATGATTTGTCCCTCAGCATCTCTTTCCTCGTTTGTGGAGATGGTGATCTCAAACATTCCTACTGGGGCTAAGGTTTGGTGAAGAGCCAGAAGAAAGACGGTGTGAGGAGTATTTGTTGGACCCGAGGGACCACTCGTGAGGCTTTGGAGACGTTTTCAGTGGTTTGCAACATTCAAGAGAATTATTGAGAATATTAAAGTGGAAATAATAAATTCTTCTTAATTAATTCAACATTTAACGTAAGCTGGAGGAGAGGGAGATATATGACAGTTGGTGGAATAAAATTTCACAAACTCCAGGGAGTTTTGCTGCCCAAAAATCCTGTATTGGTTCTCTTGTTGTTTTCAAAACCATAATGGCATCTGCTAAGGCATCGGGAACCATACAGTGGGGCTCCCGTAAATAAGCAAGCAAAGCAGGAGTCTCATAAGACAGTTTTGAATGAATTTATACTGAAAAAGCTGCTCTGATTCACTTTGCACACGCTTAAGAAAGTACTTGTTGGGTCTTGATTCCACTCGAATGCAATACATTAACTCATTCTTCTGTTTACTGGGGCGTCGTTATGTATTATTATCTACTTATTTGTAGTTGGATCAACTAGTTAGGTGCAATTTAGTTCAAGTAGGATTTTTGAACTAATTTTTGTACAACTTTATCCCAGCAAAATGTGACAGAAGAATTGGTTTGATGGGCTGTGTCTTCCCTGCTTCTGCCCCCAAAAGGGTTTTCACAGCTCCCAAATAGGAGTTGTTGTGTTTTAGTGCCTCCGAGTTGCAAATAGACGACAATTCTGCACAGGGAAGGGTATGTCTGCAAAAGGTTCAGCCTTGTCCATCCAGTGGAATAACTGCAGGAGAAGCCTTATCTGGGTGCAGGAGGAAGAAAGGAAAGTCCTTGACAGGTTGAAATATTTTTCCATAGCAGCAGCATTTTAGAGACACTTGTTAATAAAGATGATTGATTGGAAAATGAGTCAAAGCTTTTAAATCTTTAAAAAATTATTCTTTTTTTTTATTTTCTTCTTGAAAGTGGATTACTCATCTGATCATGAAGACAAAGAGATTTTTCCTTTCCACTTCCAAAGAATTAAAAGTTCCTCCAGGCGCAACCTGAGAAGCTCTGCATAATTACACACAGGACACCTGGTACAGTTCGTGTGACAGGCAGGATGATCTGTCTCGTTTGCTTTTGAGAGACAGAGAATGGCGAGAAAAAAGGTATAATAGCTTTTGTGCTAAGTGTTTAATAATGTTTTTTGTCAAACAAATTAATACTAGACACCCTCCCCAAAATCCAGCCAAAGCTAACAAACATGAGAGTATTTCCTGACATACAACCAAAATTTTTAGACAATACATATTGTTGCTTCTCATGAAAAATAATGAAAAGAAAGTAAATAAGAGGGCATTTTCAAACCATTTTATTGTCTATTCTAGTGAAAATGGTGGTCATCAGTATTGGTAGGGAAAGTAGAAATAATGGTAGCAATATTAGTATCCATCTTCCACTTATGTCTTACTTCCAAACACATGAAGTATATGCTAAGAAGATACATGGCATCAACGTAACATTAATAAGAGCTCGAATATAAAAAATTCCCAAAGTGAAAGGTTTTCCACCAGTTAATTTAGATTTGCTGCCTCTTTATATTTCATAAATAAAATATATCTTTTACTGCCTATCTGTGGAGCTGACACTCATAAATAAAATATTGACGCAGTAGAATTTGAACATGAAGAAGGGAAGTGAATATATTTTTAAAATGTTTAAGTTATGTGAGGCGGAACAAATGTAGTTGGTAGGCTGTATTGTTTTCTGTGTGTTTGGTCTTACAGCCTTACTGTTCTTGCATGCATGGTTTATATGCCTGCAAATTGTTTGAGCTTTGCTGGTCATAAAGATTAGGAAGAAGTAAAATCCAGTGAAGTAGAAAGCAGGGTTCTCCCCGCACACACTTTAATTTTTTTATTTTAAATTTTTTTTTTATGGGCCTGCTTCAAGCAAAATATTGAGTTCAGAAGCTGTGGCCTTGGATAAATAATGTATTTTATCATAACGTTAAACCAACGAATATTGTCCATGCGCTCAATGTTAGCTGTGTATGTAAATACCTTGTGGAATCAAGGCCCCTTCTGGCAGAAACCCTGAAGTCTCTGTGTCCCCGAGAGCAAAGCTGTTCACCTTGGGAAACGCACAGGCTTCGTTTGTAACAGAGAAGCCTGTGCTAAATATACCTCCCTGCTGATCCAGGGTGAAAATGAACTGGTGCCTTGTTCAAAAGTATGCATAACTGGCCTGTTTTTGGCTGTTTTGCAAGGTGTATGGGGTGTTAAAAGCACAGCTGAATTCTCCTTTCAGATTTACACTTCAGTCCTGGTGACTTGCAAACCACAACTGCGTGTACAGTCTGTGCAGCGCTCTTGTTGCAGGGTCAGATGCTGTGGTTTGTGTCTTTAAATGACGGGGACTGAAAGGATTCTTCTTCTGTTTGCTCGGCTTTATTGTTTGAGTACAGACAATACAATTTTTGGTTGGATGAGGTCTAGGTGATGTGCTGAGCCTTGGATCTCATCACAAGATCTGCAGAGACATGTTTCATCCCAGCTCCCAGTCTCCTTTGCAGTCCTCTATGATGGTTCGGTAATTCTAGGAGCTAACAATAATAATATCAAGTGTAGTTACCAATAGCATCTTTAATCATCATTAAAATTCTTATTCTGAATAGCACTTAAAGTAAATTTTTATCTTTTGTCGACAATAAAGTGCAGCCTCATAAATATTTAAATTCTCTGATTAAATTATCCGTGCTGAAACAGATAACTGAGCACTTTAATAAGCTTAAACTAAAATCTTGGATGTTGTTATCTCCCTGGAGAAGAAAGTGATAAAGGTTCTCCTGGCTCAGGTGACCCTCGCACCATTCGGCTCAGCAGCGGGAGATTCTTATCAAACCTGAAAGAGGCCTCAGAAATGAACACTAAGTTGATGATTATTAACAGCAATCATTGTCCATCTTTATGACTCTCCAGCTGAAGGAGAGGACAGAAAGTCTGCGCGGCTCATCTGTTGTGCGGCCAGAGAACCAAAGCAGGGAGAGGTGACGGTGGCTGTGCCGGTGCCGTTGTCCCACTGGACATGAGGCAGAGCCGTGATGTAGACTATCAAACCAGCTTCCTCTGTGTAAAGCCCCTTTCCTACACCCAGAGATGCTCAAAGGCTGTACAGAGATTTTTAGGGCCGGAGAGGACTTTTATGGCCTTCTCTTGAGGCACACTGAAGCATGCTAGCCATGGGATGGCACCCAACTCTTTGTTTCAAGCCCTCTGGCTTGCAGCTGGATGAAAGCATGCTTTTTTTTTTTTTAAATTGAAAAATGAAATTATGATGGCAGCTACTGTTTTTCTGTTTTTGTGCTCCTGGAGAGCGTTGAAACAGCCTCTGAATCACCTGCTGCTGACTCCTGCAGTCGTTGCCTTCAGTCCAACAGACGTATCTTCTGTACTGTCCTGGCTTGTCAGTCTGAGTCACCGTGAAAGCTCTGAACAAGCACATGCACTGGGTCATAACCCTTTAGCAGGCATGAGAGCATCTCCCAGAGACACTTCAACCCAGAATTGCAATCCGTTGCCTGTTGCTCACCTCAACGTGCAGCATGTACAAAGGACGCTCTGGGGTTTGGTGCAACCTCAAGGTTGAGAGAGGGGAACCAGATGAGGTGCATCTCAGAGCAAGGAAATGAAGATGTAGGGTTGTCACATTTAGGGCAGAACCTGGGACAAGGCGAGCTTGAGTGGGATAAAAAAGAGGAGCAAGAGTGGGAGAAAGAGAAAGATGAATGAACATTGGGGGCCAGGATCAAAGCTGCATAAGATGGGTTGTGTTGTGGAGATGATGAGCCTCTGCAAGACCCTTTGTAGAACAAGAGCATCCTCTGCAGGAGTGGATCAAGCTGTCTTTCTTTGATCCCAGTCTCCAGCTCACTTGCTGCTGACTTGCAGTGAGTCATGAAGCCCTTGGCTGTGCTGCTCAGCTCTTTCATACCCTGTGCAAAATGCTTGTGCCCCTCCTTGATTCCTAATCACTCCTGCTGCCCACTCCACACCGTCTCTGCTGTGGCTCTGCCAAACAGCTGCAGCGAGTACAACGGTGAGCCAGAAACCGGTCGCCCTCATCTTAAACAAAAATGTTTGGAGACTACTTTGTGTGTACAGGGGAACAACTTTGGGCAAGTGTCGACTGGGTTAAAGTAGAGAGGAAGAGAGAAAAAAAGATTCCACTTCCAACCTGTCAGAATGAATAAAGTCAGCATAGAAAAACTGGAGCACAAGAGTAGGAGACATGATCTGAGTTTTTTTGCAGTCCCTTTGGAACTTTACAAAAAATTAAGCAAAATGTCGTCAACATCCTTCAGCAGCAAAAAGCAACAGTAAAGAAAAAGCTCTTCATGTACATCTGAAAAATAAATTGGTCTGAAAATAAAAGGAAAAGCAGGGCAAAAAATATAATTAGCAGACTTCTTATCTCAGGGTAGAAGAGTTTGTTTGCAACTTTACACAATGGGAAGAATTTAAAAGCTAAGTGGGTGCCTATATGTCCCTGCGCACATGGATCTCTAGCTCTATGTCTGTGCTTTTGTGTCTAAAAACAGAAATGGAGAGTTGGCAGGACTTGTGTTACTCCATTTATATTTAAAATGTATATGCTTTATTTATACATTTGATATGAAACATGGAACAAGCTGTCAAGAGCAGGTGTGGGGCATGTGTGTGAGAGAAATGCCTAATATATACTTTCTCCCTCCTTCCAACTTACACAAACACACCCAACTTTTCTGACTACATTTCCACTCCATTTTAGGCCAAGTGCTCCCAAAGCCATCGAGCACTCTGCACCCTTCCCTGCAAACAAAGTGCTAACAAATAATCTCTGAAAAACCAACATCCTATACGCTCTTTTTTTTTTTTGACCATTTTCCACAATTTTGCTGCACTCTAGTTTTTCAAAAGAGAACCTTCAAGTGAAACTGCAGATCCTTGCCTTGCTGAGAAAAGAATATATAACACCAACTGTAATTGTTGGTCTGGCAGGTAGTGTACAGGCCTCCCTGTTAATTAATCTTTAATGTCATTAATTGGTTGTCTGCTTGCTGGCAAGAAAAAGGGTAAACATTGTTCACAAATCAATTTAATTCTGCTTCTAACCAGCATGTTTTCAAGGGGATAAAAACAATTATGAGCATTGCGCTGACTGGACACCCAGGCTTTACTGATAACGCTGCTGGAACAATACAATATGCAAGCCATGCTCGCTGGTGCGGGGCTGCTGATTGAGCTTCTTTCCTCTCAAATTGACTCACTTGTATTGTTGTGGATGAAGGTACACGATAAGCGGAGGATATTGTTGGATTTCATTCCTTCTGGCCAGCTGACTCCTTTATTTATACCCTGGGCTTGCCCTAAAACAGAATTTCTGGAATCTGCTGCAGCATATGAAAATAAAAGGGATTGTTGCTGGGTGTGGCTATTCAGCCAGCTCACAGTGCAAGCACACGTGTGTTTTTTTAATTCCATGGCAGGACCTGGGATTTTTCGTCCTGTTAATTGCGGTGACAATCTCTGCTCCAGCGCCTGGGTACAGGGCTGGCGCGATGCAGCCGGTGCTTCGTTTTAGCACAAAGGATGGGTGTGACAGCATGGGATAGGTGGCGTGGAACTTCCCTCGTTGTTAGTCAAATTGCAACAGAGCTGCGGGATAATATGCCAAAATTGAGAAGGTCCCAGGATGGAGTATGTAAGATCTGTACTGTAGATATCATTCAATGGCTTCTGGTGAGTTCTATTGATGGTGCAACAGAGAGCTCTGCTGGGCTCCCCATGGTCCATGGCTTTTCCTGAAGATCAGGGGAAGCTGGGTTTGTGTACATGTCTGTAAACTCTTAAACCAGAGTGTCAATCATCAAGCTCCGTCTTCTATTTTAACCCTTTTCCTCCTGCCAGAGTTGGCCTACTAGGGTTTAGTCTTACGTCAAATAGACCTGAGATACCCTTTAGCTTAGCTAATGTCCCTCTTCAGGTTCTTAACTGCCTTTAGAAGAGCTCAACTTGTGTTATGATAATGTGACAAATCTCCTACACCTCTGATTGTGCTAAGAGAAAGCTGGCAAGTGAGCTGCATGGAAAAGGTTCTCCTGGGCATTCAAAAGGATATTCAGGATCAAGCAAAACATCAGCCTTCACTGGTCCTCTGAACATTAGAGCAAGTCAAAACACCTAATAAATCAGCTGGTAACTCAGGAAATCTGGGATTAGGGCAATGGGGAGCCTTACAGATTATCAGTGAGTAGCAAGGGAGGAGGTTATTCCTCTGATTAAGTCCAGGAGATGATATTTAGCTCTGCCACACTCTCATCTGTGAAAATTTCTTTGCTTTAAGGAAGAAAACATCCCTTTCCAGGAATTTCTTTTGTAGTGATGAGACCTTTTGGTTTGTGTTATTATGTACTATACAAATGGCAAGGGATGCAGTCTAGCAACCTGGCTAGCAACAAAGTCAGAGAGCAACTCCAGTAGAGGAAGAAGAGTTTGTATAGCAGCAAAACCAGGATGATTTCACAGTGACGCTGGATTCCCTGTTCAGCTCCATGTGGAACTTGCCGTATGACCTGGGGTAAGCCTTTCTGTGAGATTCATGACTTATCATTCTTGTTTTGGTGCTTGTTGTTGCAAAGAGCCCAAGGATGTGATGTTACCGCATGTCCCCTCAGCTGGTCCAGGGGAGAAGTGGTGGCATTGGAAGTGCAGAAGCTGCAAATACAAATTGCTGATCATGAAGTTTGTTATCAGTGTTGCCAATTCAAATTTTTTCTACAGGCTCATTAATTTAAAATATGTTGTGTATGTATTTTACATCCTTTGCTCTTCCTGAAGGGCTTTAAAGGCTTCATCAGTGGTTTGTAGGAGAGAGAATGGCTATGGATTCTGACCATGAGTGTTTAACCCTTTATAAACATATGTTTTGGCTGTGAATTTGTGATGCTTTGTCTCCTGCAGCTAGACTTGGCTGCTTTAAGTTGGGCAAATGTAAGCACAGACCTTAATTCCTTCAGTAGGACTGTTCGTTTGGACAAGACCTTTATTCAAACTCCCCGTGGTATTTCCTGGTCTGTCATGACAATTTTGAATGCCATGGTTGCAGTGTTTAGATATCTAACATGATGGTATTTATGAAACCTTCATCACTGTCTCTTAAGGGGTCTCAAGTCTCTTTGTGTCCTTCTGCTCCAAAAATACCAAATATGGAGAATCTTCTTTGTGCCTCAGATATTTTCACAGAAATTCACTGGGGCTTTTCTGCCACCAATTGAATAATTCCTCCCCACTCCTGAAAGCGAAATGGAAAAATAACCCTCAATGTATCTTGAAATGCCTGTTTCTTATTTCCCAAGTGCTTGGGAGCTGACTGACATTTCTTCTGTGCCCCTCTCTCTATCTGAAGCAGCTGCTTCCACATGATTTCTTTCACATAATTTATCAGCTGCTGTTGGGATTTTCAAAGATTGAAACTTTTATTCTTTTTATTTTGAAAATGGCTTATCTTAATTGCTTATAACTATCCAAGAGGGTAATACTCTCACTGGCTGGGGTAATTAGGAAGCCTTAATTAGCTCTTTAAAGAAAATCAAAACTTAGCCGTGTCATTGCTATATCAACCTCATTAGTTCAATCTGGCAGCTTTTAACTGGTACACTTATATTTCTGATTTACATATATCCCATGGTGCTGAGCAATATAACTTGCAATAATAATAATAATAAAAAAGGTTACTCCAGAGAGTCATGACATGAGAGATATGGGTAGAGATAATATGTGAAGAATATCCCAGTATCTTACAGTTGAACTTGGTTTATTACTGCAGTACTTAAAATAAAATTAAAAGTGTATGTGCACACTCTGGGTTTTTTTGTCACTAGCCTTGCCCTTGTTTAAATTCGGTGGGTAAGCAGAAATACATCATTGCTCTAAAAACCTCTTTATTTTTGGAGGATAAAAAATGGTAGACATAAGCTACTCTCAAATACTGAGCTAAAGCTGCCGGGTATGTAATCTGCAGAATGCTAAAAACTAAAAGGTCAGGGTTGAATTGCACAGGTGACCCAAGGAGGCTGCAGCAAATGGAGGTGAAGGTCTGGGCTGGAGGGGGACAGTGCTTGGTGGTTTTGGGAGGTGGCGATTTCAGGACAGTCAGAACACTTGGAAACTACTTTGAATATAAAATTATAAATGGCCCAGCTGATGCTTGCACATTCCCTATTATGTCTCTTATTAACAGCTCTCTGTGCGTATTTAAAAGGGGAAGACCATAGGGAATCAATTTCAGTCTGAAAATCTAGGGAACTGAGAAGTAATTTATAAGTTACTTATCTGATATTTATCAACCAAAACTACTGAAAGTGGAGGAAGACAGATTACTGGCTTCTTAGAATTGATTTTGTTATGCTGAAGGACAAATTTCTCACATTTGTATGTAAAATAATCATTCAAGATGGCGTTGACTCATTTAAATATGTGGAACAGAAGTTTCATTCCTTTCTTACTGCATCGAAAGCAAAACATTTTATTCTTAACGCAACTCATGGTGTGAGCGTTATGTAGGAGTTCGCTCATTTATTTACAATGCATATGTCCCTCTCCCCTCATTTGCTTGCTCGTTACCAAGGATCTTGGCCCTGCTCTCATCTCCTGGTGCTGTCATGGCCAGCAGATCCCTCTGACCTTGCAGCCTCATTTGCAGAAGAACCACCATCATCTTCATCTCCACTCTCCAGCGACTTTGAGGAAAATCTGATAAAACCACTTTGATACATCGTAAACCCCCATCAGTCTTGCAGTTTACTCCGCAGAGTTGATAGCATCTGGAAGGTACCAAAAGATGCTTTTTTTCCCTTGAATTTGAACAACGTTCTGCTGTCCGTAGAGATGAGCTCAACCTTCATTTTCTGAACTTTTCCTTTGCTCCTTGACATAGCTTCCTCAGGTGTAGGATGCTGCAACTATTTCTCTGTTGCTCTTCCAGCTGTGAGCGACATGAACTTGCTTCAGAAAACATGTCACTGGAGTTGCAAACTGACCAGTAAGTGTCAAATTCGATAGTCTCATCAACAATATAGCATCTAGATTAAGAGACAGCCTCTAGTAATGATGTAGTCTATTTGCAGTTTATTAAGATGCTGTGGGTTTGGGAAGTTTCTAGATAAATCTGCAAATGATGCTGAAACAAAACCTATGAATCTTTACGTCTGAGTGCTTTTTTATGCAGTATTTACTTTCTTATAATGGCTAAGCAAGCATGTTCCTGTGAAATCAGCTACTGTTTGCTCTTCCCCAGCCATGCTTACCCCTTGCAAAGCCGCAGTATAAACTAATTAGGGTTTTGCTATTTGGAGAAAGTTATCATAAGTTTGCCGACAAGGGCATCGCCTAATCTCATTGCACACGCGTCGGTGGCTATACATGTGTGAAATTAAGTGGGGTTTTGCTGATTCCTGCAGACCGCCTGTTTTTTATCTTGAGACAACATTCTCAGTCTTAAAATGCATTAACATTCACTGTTGCTGGCTTACTGTAATATGTGTAATACTAGCAGCAATTCTTTGATATCACCTTCAAATGCTTTGTTAAGGGAGATCACAGAAATGGCTTTGATAGGCCGCATGATTTACCCGGTAGAAGGAAAAGCTGATAGGGAAAATAATCCTGCAAGGTTTTTGCTTCTAATAGAAATGATATAGATGGATCTGCCCCCTCAGCTGGTGATAGGAACTGGTCTACCTGAGGGCATTTTGTTCTTTTAAACTAGTGTTAAGTGAAACAATTGGCCTGTGAAGACCTTGGAATCAAACCACACCTGCATTTGGGAGGATGATGGAAGGTTTGAAGTGATAATAATGCAGAAAAGGGAATCCAAAAAAGCCAATAAATTAACTACCTTCCATGCAGTGAAGAGGGAACATCTCCAGTTCTAAAACTGAAGCCTAGTTTTTCTCTGGGACACAATAAAACCATTACTTGGCTTCTACAGGATTTGTCCTTGGGAAGATGTGACTGCGGTTAGAGCACCAGATACACATGGCCGATAAGACAATATTCAGTTATTTTGTAATGTGTTTACTTTGTACTTCTGAAGAGATTTCCAGCTAGTTGAAGCTTTCTGGGCTTTCAGTTGAAGCACAACTTTGGAGGCAGTGACATCCCATTGGGGAAGAGCAAAAGAATAATAAAATACAGAGTTTGTTGCATGTGTCTGAACTTAACTGCAGGTAAGCCCAATAAAATGCCTCCTGGCAGTTAGCAATTACTTTGTGAAGCATTGCTTTTTGCTCAGCTGTCACAGTAAATGTCATTAAAGCACCATGTAGCAACGGTCGTGTGGAGCCTTATGAGCACAACCAGGATTGGCTGCTCAAGGACATCAGCAAGTGTCCCGTGTCCTCTGTATGCTTCTTGGCACAGCCTCCCTGTGATAATGCTGCTCTTCTCATTAGGGATTCTCCAGGGAGGGAATGAAAAAAAAGCAAAGAGTTGAAAGAGAGGAGAGAAACAAAGCCCAAGACCAGGATTTTCTTCCTCTTGCAGCATGACATCCTATTTCGGTCTGGAATCATGTCACAAAACTCTTTCAGATCTGTGTGCTTTCTGTGCTGTTGAGTAGACATCAGTATTCCATTTTTGGGGAGTAGAAGGCATTGGGAACTGTACTGCAAAGCCTTGGGTCTCAGATTGCTGTGTGTGGAGGGGAGTATATAAAATAGAGGTGATTCATTGTTATCATATCTGGTATAGAACTATTGTTTGTTTGGGTTCTATCTTGATTCTATGGAAATATGTGTAGTGGAAATCTGCAAACCAGGAGAGGTTTGGTGGTCCTCAAAGGGAAAGGCTTTTTCCTTTTACCTTTTCCTTTCTCTCGGGGGTAGGGAGAGGAAAGGCAAGAAAAGAAAGAATTAACTGAAACCTGCAGTTCTTCCCTGTTAAACCGAACCTGTATGATCAGCCAAGTTATTATGTATATGGAAGAAAACTGTGAAAACATTCAGTTAAGAACAGACTGACTGAACATGCAACTTATGTAGTTAACCCCGTGGATGTTAATGAATGTATCGTTTGTGGGGGACAAAACTAAGCCACTTCCTATAAGGCACTAATTAGGATTGCTGAGGCTGTTGCACACTAAGTGAGAACTTGTCTTTGAGCAAGGTGCTGAGTTTGGGTTATTTGCCCCATGATATTCAAAGCACAGAAGAAAACCTGGGCAAATTGGAGAGCAGACTGGCTTAATCAGAAATCCTCGCTGCAGCAATCGGGATCAAATGAATAGTAATTGTGTTAATCAGTTTGTGAACTCTTATGCCGTGTTCATTATTTCAAATATCACCAAATCCTGTACAGTGAGTCAGTTGCTGCTGATCTAATGAAAATGTTGTGTGTGAGAGGAGACAATTTTTTGTGAGAAGTTATTCTGTTTTTCCTCTAGTAGTTTTTGTAAAAGCCTTGGATTTTTATATTTTGTAATTAAAGTTGCAGAAATTTTCCGAAGTACAACTCCTGCTTTTCAGGAAGCGGATTACTTTTCGGTACCCCTGCTGAAGGATGACTGCTCTCTGTAATCAGTGGCAGCCCAGATGTGGAAATCCATAAGATGAGCTGTTATTTCCCAATGCTGCTGCCTTTTTTTTTTTTTTTTTTTTACTTCCCAAAATGTTTTCCTTCCCATCTTGTCTATTGCAAGTGTGAGCTCTGTTGGGCTCCTGAGCCCTAACCCCGGAGTAACTGTACTTATGAACAATTGTGCTGCAATGCTCTTGTCTCTCCTGTGTGTTTTTCCATGTTTATTATTTTTGTTAAAAGTCTTTCATGGGCAGCATTTTGATGCTAATAACAGTAAACGGGAGCAATAAACATTATACCTAAAAGGACTGAAAGAGGTTTTAGTGATTGGAGATGCCTAATGCTATGACGTAGCACCCCAAAATTCTTCATACTTTGTCTCTTTCTGATCACAATATGTCACTTATTTATGGGCACAAATCCTCCTTGCAGAAGTAGGTATAGATGTCCACTCCTCATCTGGGACCCCCTTCCTCCCTCCTGAAAAACTGCAAGCCAAATAAGACAAAAAGCAGCTTTTAAAATAATCCTTACCTTCCTGTAGCCAGAGAGAGTAGCAGAGACTTATGCCTGTTTAAAGTCAGGCCCTGTCAAAGCCAAAGGGAATTTTGCTTCAGTGGAGATGGAGCTGATCCAAATACAGGATGGGAATGTAGGAAAAAAGTGAGTGCAGGGTGTGTTAGGGAGAGCAAAGTATGAAATTGCCTTTGAAATGTTAAACTAAATTAGGATTCAAAGTAACCTGGATTCGGTTTCTGCCCCTGCTGTTTCCTTTGTCAATTTGAGCAAATTGCTTAAGCTGTTAATTAGGTTATGAAACATATATCTAAGTAAGCCAAAAGAGTGTGTAATTTTTTTTTCTGTAAACGTGCCTGTGCCTTGCAGCACAGGGCCTGGATTCCTTGGGAGCTTTCAAGTGGATCCAAAATACAAATGCACACTGTGTCTTGTTGTTTGTGTGTGGTTGGTTGGTTGGTGGGTTTTTTTGTCCATGTGGGGTGTTTTTTTTGTGGTGGTTTGTTTTGTTTTTAGGTCACATATGATATGTGCCATAACTGGGGAGAAAGGGTCAGAAACAAACAGCGGTGGGAGGTGAGCGGGGGCAGCCGTGGTCGCATCGCCACATGGATCAAAGCCGCTGCTGTCAGCACGGATTGGTGAGTGGCATCAGCACCCACAGAACAAGGCTGGCAAAGTAATTTTATTGCTAATGTCTCATCTTTATGGAGAGATGTCTACGGGAGTCTTCTCATGCCTAAATTCCTGTCTAGCTGTGTAGGAGTGAAAACAGCTTGACTAATACTTAAAAATGATGGGATTCTGCCTGATGCCATAGTTAAACTTCAAGATATTTGTCTTAGTCTGGTTCACTTATCTGAGCATTGTCGTCTTGTGGACAATGCTGCTGTAAGACACAGAGTTTCTGCGCAGGGATGTGGCACTGTTTGGCTTTCCAGTTTTCCGAGCCCTTCTATTGGGAAATCATATTCCTTTCATGACAGGAGGACAATGCTCTTTTGAGGTCTTCCTGGAATCACCGCAGCAAGCTGTGATGTGAATAGTAGATGACATGAAAATCCCTGCCTGGTGAAGAGAGGAAAAAAAAGCAGCACGGTGCAGTTTTCCTGTTGCAGCGGCTGTGTGCTCAATGCATACAAGCATAATCTGCAAGCTGGAAAGAAGCCTAGTAAGAAAAAAAAGCTCTCATACCTCACTATCGTCTACCAGGAGATACTGAGATAGTGGAACACCATCTTTTGGTTCTGGCAATAAATCTTTCTCTTAAGAAGTCTTTCTTTATTCCCCTATATTGCAGAGGAATCAACAACGTCCCTTTTACGTCACGCCTTTCCCGTTCCTCGTGAACGCTCAAGAAAACCTGTTTGCAGTGCACAACATGATCTACAAGCGTGCAGTTTCAGATTTGGAGGCTGTCTCCAGCCTTGTCCCATTGCCCCAGCATTCCATGGGGTCTCTGCCTCGAGCAGAGCCTGGTCTGCCATTGCCTTTATGGGTTTGTTCCCTCCCTTAAAGTAGGTTTTGGTATTGCAAATGCTTTTCCTTAGGGGGATGCCCTTATAGGAAGCCCACATGACCCATTCCAGGGGTGGTGGCCATGGCTGGGAAGGAGGGGAATGGGGGGCTGAGGCCATGGAGACAAACTGTGGTCATCTGTGGTCCCTTCAGTCCAAGGCACTCTTCTCTCATCTCTTCTTTCCTCTCCGCCCCTGGCTCTGCTCTTGGAAATAGTGGCTAAAGACAATCTCCCCCTGATTTCCCAGAAAATTCCAAGATTTAGCTGTACTAACTATCATGGTATACTTCTGGAAATTTCAGAGCCTTTCTGTATATTCTTTTTTAGTTTTCAGTATAATGATGGACTCGTCCTCGCTTGATGGGTGATCCTTTCCTGTCACCCTGTGAGGTTTTCTTTTTCTTATCCTCCTTAAGGTTTTTGGTTTTGTTTTGTTTTTCTCTTTCTGGCTTACTATTTCATACTGACATGCGTTGTGTGTGTGTTTTTTTTTTTTCATGCTTCCCCTCCCCTCAAGGTGTTGTGTGACCCAACCATCTATTTTTCTTTATTTTCATATATCTTTGTTTTTTCTCCTTCAGCATCTTTGTTTCATTGCGCACACTGTTCATGTTTCCTCTGTGCCAAATATCTCCTTCATACTTTGTGCCATTTTACCTTTTCCTTACAGATCACCTCTGCCTGCTTAGTAACTTTTTTCAGTATTTCTAATTCCAAAAACATACATATTTCTCCTTATATTTTAAATTTTAATGTAGTCAGTTTGGCAACATCTTGAACCCATCAAATATAAAACCCAAAGCAGGAAAGAGTTTAGGTAAAATTACTAAAGCAAATTCAGCAGAGAATGAGAAGTATCTTCACATCTTCACAAATGCAGAGCTAGCCTTAGTAAAAGTTACTTTAGTAAACAGACTTTATAGCTTGAATTTAATTCTTTCCCCTCCCTGTGAGTTTTTGAAAGCAATGGAAAAAGGAGTGCTCAAAGGAAATCAGTATTTTTCATTTGTCTTGGTTAGGGCAGGTTTTTTCCTTTGTAGCCCAGAAGGTCACAAGCATAGAATATAAATGACACTAAAAATGTTTGGATTTCATAAAATTTAAGTATGTACACTTAATATGCTGTCTTTGATTGGACTCTGTTCCCAAACTTCCAAAGCAAATTAGGTGCTCCGCGCAGCAGACCTGTGAGAAAGATTAGTGACATTTAAAAGGCAACTGTGTGGAGGGAAATATTCCTAATGATGTCCATAAGTCTTTTGTATCTATTCATGAATTCATGGGGCTAGTGTTGTGCATGAAGAGTGAACTCCAGGGATGATAAACAGAAACCTAGAAATGCTGAAATATGACTTGCTAATGAGGTTCTTCAGCCCTGGGCTTGTGTCGGACTCTACTCGCTTACCTGGCTGATGGGTCACTGGAGGCATTTGAAAGGATTTTTCATGGTAGAGAGAAAATAGGCTTGGAGTTTGTTTGTAGCTGTTCAAAGCGGTGGTAGACTTCAGACAAATCATACTCCAGCACACACACAGGTTTGATTTAGTGGGTCTCAGCAACCTCTCTGAATGACTAGTTTGTATTCTTTTTCCTATGATTATTCTAAAGCATCCCACTACTATGAGAACTGAGCTGGGCACTTTGTTAAGAAGTGGAAAATTTGCCTCTGTAGATTCTTTGTCATTTTAGAAAAACTATGGACAAATTTATTTTTAAGTTAAAAGCCTGGAACTGATTTTTAAAGTACAGACAATTTTTATCTACTATATATAATTACTAACATGTCTTGCACTAAAACTCTGCTTCATTTATGTTTAGTTATTTTTTACCTTATTAACTTTTAAGATGAATTCTGTGAACAAAATATTGCCTTTCATGTCAATATTAGTTGCTAGTGAACAAAGCCCTGATCCAAACATTCTGAGTGGAGTGTTTTGTGGTGTGTGGTTTGGTTTTTTTTCCACTTGATAGTATTCCATAGTGCTCAGAGAATGCTAATGACATTACAATTTAAAAGTCTCTAAGTATGTATTTCATTGTTATTGGTGCACAGTATATTTTATATCACTTTTAATTGGTCAAATTTTCTTAGGTAATTTGGACTGAAGCTGGGAAGACTCAGCTCTGCACAAATCTATTTAAGTGGCTGCAGTTCTAGATGTAATTGATCTGTCAACCAGGAGTTTAGTGTTGATCATCAGAATATATCTTAAGTCCTTTCTCTGTCTTCTGTAATTTGCTTTTTCCAATTACATAGCGTCATTGTTATAATTAATAGCATCAAACATTGATTTTGTTTTAGTCACTACCATTCTCCCTGCCTCTCTTTTTAAATGAGGTTTGGAATTATTACAGCAGTGAGTAGGACCTGTGAGGAACAGCAGATGTCATTTATGTGTCAGCTGTAACAAACCTGACTCATGCCCACTACAGGGGGTTTTTTGTTTGTTGTGTTTGTGTGTGTGTGTGTTTGTTTTTTAGCTGAGATTGGTTGCGTTATAGCCCAAATGCCTACTTTTGCAGAGGTTCAAAATTATTCTTCCAAACTCACGATGTTGAAGCCTGTAGGAAAGATGGGAAGAGAGACAAGGAGCTCCAGCCAGCGCATCTCTGCTCTGAGGACAACTCCTGCTCTTGTTTGTGTACCAGCTGTTCAAAATCACAAGGACTTTGCATATAAGCACACTGTGCCTCTTTGTAAGAGCAGAACTCCTTTCCCCATCCTGTCTTGTCCCTGCAGGCTTTGTCTGCAAAGCACCTCCAGTCCCACCTCCTGCAAACATCTTGGAAGACCCAGGTTACTCTCTGCATATTCCTGGGCTGTGTACGTAAAGCAGTATGTAAGGCACACTCTAAGGCAGTATGTATGGCTCCCTAGAAATTCAGAATTATCCACAGACTTACTTTGTGTGTGAGTTTTTTTCCTTGTTTTCTTGCACCCATTATAAGAAGAAATTGCCATTACTGAACGGAAAGCACTGGTCAATTGGTCATGATGTTTGGTGGGGATATCTGTGGGTGAAGCTGGATTTGAGCTCACCACCTTTTATGGAAAATAGTGGTGGAAGACAATTCATTCTAGAAGCGGTTTTATCGCTTTCTCTTTCTAAGTTGTCATATTTGGACTTGGCTAATTTCTTGAGCTAAAAGGTCATGGTTTTATAGAACTAAGTGCCTGCAACTGGTGTAGGAGTTGCTCTATACAAGTAGAGCTTCACTGCAATGGGCAAAGCAGGAGTTCAGAGTAAAATAGTTGAAAGGTGAGAGAGCCTGTAATACATATGAAGCAAGTGTCTTACATCTTGCACAGTAAGATTCTTCTATGTGTGTATCTGTGAATTATGAACTTGTGTTTTTAAATTCTGGAGAAGAACCAGACTAGTGAAAATGTACAGACGGATAGAATGGGGGTGGGGGAAAGGGTTATTTTTGTAAGAGCAGTAACTGTGTTCTCAACTTCAGTGTTGAATGTTCTGGTGATCTTAGTAAGTTTATAGTTCAGGTGGATACATGTGAGCCATTGTTTAAGAAGCCTGGGATGAAATGTGCTAGAAAATGGAAGGATATAACTGTTAGTGGAGTCCAAATGAAGTGTGTTAAATTGTTCTACTTGCCTAAGGATGAATGAATATTAAGAACGGGCATGCTTACCATCAAAATACGTTAGTCTTTTGGACATGGGATGGGAAAGGAGGAGGAAGAGAGAAAACTCTGCCTGCAAAATGCAAAAAACCAGCTTGCTATCACAGCTATGACAAATCCTCCATCGTACACGTTAATCAAAAAACATGAGGTGCTCAAGCACTTATGAATAATTCAGGCCACTGAGAGGAGGCCATTAGATACTGACCCAACACTAGCCTGGTCCCATCAATCTCTGTTTCTGAAGGAAGCCCAGGCAATGGCAGCAGCCTTTAGAAAGAACCGGTGCAAGACACTTTTGATTTGCAAGCTAAAGTGGCCCACAAGTAAGAAAATCAATTCCAACACAAAATGACATGTGAGTTTTATGAAGTCAGCATTGTCTCGCCTGCATTATTTAGTAGTATGAGCTACTGTGACCTCTGTGAAGAGTTAAACTGCATGAGCAGAATAAAGTATTCTTCAGTTTAGCTCCAGAAGTCAGTCAAGAGTTAAGATAGAAACAGTCTGGCAAAGCTGGATTTACCTACTATTTATGTCCTGGAATAACAAGTAGGTGAAATGTAAAGTCTTGGGTCCAGCTAAGTCTTGCAAATAAGATCAGGTGCTTCCTTTCAGTACATTTGGTTTAAATCAGCTCTGTAAAAGCTACAAGAGCAGGTTTTCTCAGGGAGGCGGGGGGAAGTGATGCAAAAAAACCCAAACAAACCCTTTCTGGTGGCTTTTTGACTCTGACTAGAGTAGGAAACTTGCCAGAATCCTTTTTTCCTGGTATTTTGGAACCTGTGTTCTAGATGTAAGTAGGAAGCTCCAGTTTGGAAAGCAAAAATGTGTACACAAACACAATGAGGAAATAGGTATGGTGTGGGTTTGTGTGTGTGTGGCGCCTACTTTATTTTCTTTCTCCTTACTCTTAGCATTTGAAATTACAACATTTATTGTCAGTCCAGAAGGAATTAGGAACTTTCAAAGTTAAGGTACAAAAGAGGGAGTGTCGCATCTAGGAAGGGCCGAAGCTGAGAGATTTTCACCTGATGTGAGAGAGAGAGGTTTTAGTATCTGCTGTATGTATAGGATAAGTTTCCAAATGTGTTTTAACTTTCTGGATTTGATAAGAAATCTTGGAATTGATAATGCTTCCTTGACAAGAGTGTCATTAAAACTACTGTATTCTGAAAAACAATTGCTTTAGCAGATGTTCTTTTTCTCCTGAGGAAAAAATGACAGTGTTAAAGACTCTTTTTCTTGAAAGTAAAGATGTGTTAAATTTTTCAGTCCAGTGTTTTTCTCCAAAACATGTTCATTTTGTTGGTTTCTTTTGGCTGCAAGTATTTTACTTGTAGGTTCTAAATGAAATGCTTCAGTGTGATGTTTCAAATGGGCATTTCGTTTTAGAAATGTGTGTACATTTTGTTTGTTACAGATTAGAAAAAATTTCTTGCTGATGAATTTTTTTTTTTTTTCCTTCTACTCAGCCAGGAATGTGGAAAATCAATTATTCACACAATGCTATTTGAGTGAAGGTTTAGGTCAGGTTGGTTCTTACTTTACACTGCCATTCCAATTATTTTATAGTATATGCAAATTCCCTTTGGCTTTTTGGCACTCTGATAGTCTCGTTTGTCAAACCTTGGCGGCCTAATTGCATTAAAAATGAGACTCATCAAGCAAATCAGATGAGATTCTACCCTCAACAGTTCTAATTGTTAAGAAGGCTTGCTCAATTGTTAAAGGGACCCGTCCTTTGATAGTACCTTATTATTCATTTTTTTTTTCTTACAGATAAGGGCTTTATAGTGCAAGTTAACTCCGAAGAGGTAGTTTGTCTACCAGAAATGTGTAAGCCAGACCCCCTAATAAGACCAGAAAAAAACACAAGGCTTCATGAGACGTTGCCTGGAAGCCTATGCTGAAAGCCCCGATATGTGCTTTTGAGATGGCACAAAAAGAGACTTTGAGACCAGTAGTCTGAGCAACTGGGCATGAGCAATAACTGGTTTCAGTGAAACCATTTAAGAAAAGCTCTGAGCCTGAGGATGGGGCTCCAAGTCACTTGTTTTCTTCAGTAGTGAAGCCATTTCCCCAGGGACTTCAGTTTTGCAAGCCCAACTCTACCCTGTTGATTAAGGAAACCCATGACTTGGACCGCAAGAAGTTTTTCATTTATTTCAGATACAATTAAAAGGAAAGAAATTTAGCATGTAATTTGCTGGCAATCTGCACCCCCTCCACCTCCTCCTCGTTACCCTCTAACCCTTATGCTTGTTTTCCAAATTTGGGTAATGATGAGACTCAAGGGAGATGTGAATTATAACTTGTCTGTGGCTTGGCTAATGAAGAAGGAACAGACTTTGTTTCCATCTGGACTGTGGTTTTATTTATTTTCTCTCCTTTACTTTAAATAAAGGAAGTAAAATTTCTTAAAAAAAAATTACTGCAAAAGTAAATTAACCTGAATTTACTGGTAGTAAGAGTGTGGGTCCTGAACAGCCCTTGTCTAAATGAATACTTGTTGCTTACATAAAGTGCATTAACATTAGGAGAACATCTTCAAGATGTGCAGCACCTTGTGGAGTTGTGAGGGTTTGCTTACAGGAGCAGCTTGCTGAACGCTGGCTGTGCAGGGAGCTCTTTACTTACGGCCTCTGTGCTTTCTTGCTAAGTAGGGTGTCCAAGCAATTCCTTCTGCAGGGAAAAACAGGGCTGCAAGTGTAAGGAATTCCTGGATTTGGAGCTGAAAGCAGCACTGTCAGCCTCTGCAGCCTCTGGCCTTACAGGAGACGGGTTGTGCGGATATGAAATGCTACAGCTAGAAAAGCTGATAAATTCCCTTGTAATTTGGCTTCTTCCAATGAACTGAGAGCAAGAGCTAGATGCGTTGCTCTTGCAGGTTTTCCAAAAAGATGCAAGAGGCTGCAAAGTTCATCTGATAAATAGAAATGAGAACACAATTTGAGAGAAGAGCAGAGACAAAGTGAGGTCAAGACCAATTACCAGCAGATAGGTGGTTTACATTCTTTCAGGATTAATTTCTAACAGTGTGGGCTACTATTCCTGGGCAAATACTATTAGTTTGATATTACCTGATCCTTCCTCAATCCATCGATGTGCTCCCCTGAGTGCTTAGGGACTTCCCACATCTCCAGCGATTTCGCTGCAGTCTCCAGGAGGGCTTGGGTTGGCTTTTGGAACATTGCAGTGAAGGGCGAGGATGACTTCCACATACCACAGCTCACACTGAGGTTTTGGGATTTTTTTCTTAATTTTCTGGCAGAATTAGAAATCAATTTGCAGCTAAATTGTAGAGCATACAAAGGAGCACTCGAACAGGCTATTATGTGTTTTCTGCTTCAGAATGACTGTGAATCTCCACAATCTGTTTCCATACGTCCTTAGACCATAACATTGGAAATGTACTCTAGTCTCAAAAGGGCTGGTGTGGAAAATGAAGCTGGAGTAGAGAAAGAAGAGCCATAACCCCGAAGTGGAAGAAACAATTTCCGATTTTGTTATACATAGGAACGTGGGTCTGCTTTCCCTGGGTGAAGTTTATCCCAGGAGGACAGGAAACCCACCAAGAATCCTGCTGAGGTCCTGTTTTGAGAAATCAAATGAGTCTTCTCTGAGCAGAAAGCCAGAACACAAATCCCATCTGGTTCTCACTCTTTGTCCCATTGGATGTTATTAGGACCTGTTCAGAAATGTCGTTTTTCTTTTCTCTGGGCTTTACATTCACTCTGTGAGTTGTTTACCCTGTTGGAGGTACAGGCTACTTAATTCCCAATTCAAAATCTGCAGCGCACCGAACATGGTACCTCAGAGTTATGCACACCCACTCCTCACACATCAATGCATCATTTGCAAGGAGAGAGGATTTTACTTTTGTTCTTTCTCAGATTGATTTTTTTTTTTCTTTAACACAAGATGTGTAGACAGAGAGGCCACAGCTGTTGGAGCAGGGGAAAACTGAACACTTGCATTAATGGACAACAGCTACGCACTCTGTTGCCTGTCAGTCATGTATGTATGTTATGTCATGCTTGCTGCCTGTTTCTCTTAAAGGAATAAAAAAAGATATCCAGGAAGGAGCCATTTATTTAAACACAAGCATGAGGAACATCTGGATGCCTGTGTCTGGCCCTGTGTTGGTATCGTGTCTGAGGCCTCTCAAGCATTAGATCAGATGTAAAGTCTTTTGCTTTTTGTTTTCCCATTTGATAAGGTGGCAAATGCTTTGTCTGAATTCAGTAACTGCTGTATTTAAATGCCTTGGCCCAGCTCCTGGAGCTTTCTAAAATATATAATTCAATCTTATCAGATCCTGTTATACTGCTTCCTTGTTGACCATATGGTGGCAAAATTCTGAGAAAGGAAATAGATTTAGGAAAGAAACAATGAGAATTGTTCCTGCTTCTGAATGATATATGGGGTTTACTTAGTTCCTACTGTTTCCTGAAAGGGCACTCTGGAGAGTAAATTACTCTGTTAATGGTGTCTAAAGATATGCGCCTAAAATAGCTTCTGTCCTACTGTTAATAAATAATCTGCAAACATGCCACACTCCTTGGCTTTTCATTATGTTAGGGAGAATACAGACTTCTCACAGTCCTGTGTCTGGGTGTGCATTTAATTTTACCTAGCTTTCCTCATACAACAATAAATACAGCTTTTCACCCAAGCACTGATTAAAGGAAAAGACTTGCATAGATCATGTTATTAAGCTTTTTTTTTTTCTTTAAATCGTGACTATCTGGTCCCTAAACTAGCTTGTGTGCACTTTTTTTTTTAATTTTTGTTAACAAGCCTGAGAGACATTTAAAAAAAAAAAAACCCAAACCAACAAAACGAGCTCAAACTTCTTGGAGTGAGGTCACAGGACTGTCTCAGGCTCTCAGCTTCTGTTCCCTGATGAAATGAATTTGGTGCATGGGAGCCACATGTCCTATCGCAAGCACATATTGGGTGAACCAAGACCAAACTGCTGTCGTTTTTCAGCTTACTAACAATACAGAACTTGCTGACACTGAAAAAAATGAACAGACTGAAAACACAAGCAAGAAAGGGGATTATCTTGATCTATGGATGCTTCTCCTTGGAATGCACAAACAGTACAGATGACAACCTCTTACAGATAAAGGGGTTTTCATTTTATTACTGTTGCTGGTCTAGACTGAGTGGTGTCCCCCTGTTCCTGTGTAATCCCAGCTGCTCTACCCTGGAAAGATGTAGTTTGGCTTCAAAGAGCTGTTTTATTTCTCCTCTTCCTCTCATCGTGGTCATTCACCTTCCACACTCCGGGTTTGTTTCTCTGCCGCTGTCCATACCCATCCCCTCTGTCGCACCTCTGACCTGGTGATGGATTTGGCACTTCTTATTGTCAAGGTATCCTCCAGAAGATAGTATAATAAATTGTATCTCAAGATGAATAACAGCTAGGCTAAGATTTTGGGGACTTGACCTGAAATTTTGCATTTGTCTAGATAAGGATTAAGCTGTCCTCTGTACAAACATCTATATCAACACCCTGGCTGATTTTTATGACCTGATAGATAAGAACTGGATGCAGAAGTCTCTCTTCCTTTTCGTTTTACACTTTCTGCTTACACGTAAAACAACCAACCAAAAAAACAAAAAAAACCCAAAAAAACCCAAAACAAACAAACCAAGCAAAACCCCACAGAAACAAAATAAAAACCCCAAGCAACCAAAAAAATACACGTTAACCCCCCACACACACATCTCTTCCTAAAAGATGGCTTAAACAGGGCTGCCATCTGCCTTTGCTTGCATTTTGTCTTCTCTAGTGTCATCACTCTGCTGGAAATTTGTATCACAAGATTGCTCATTGTAGTCATGTGGAAAAGCATGTTCCAGTGACTCTGGCTGGTGAGAACTGGGTTATCTTACTCTGTTACTGGTATTAACTGTGGTATCACCTTTGATCATCTCCATTTTTTTGCCTTTCAAAATGCCAGCCATGACCTCATCAGGAACCTCCTATGATGTGTGTTGGGGTGCACAATCCCAACGTGTGCACGTCCTAAATGTTTTTCTCTGCAGCAGTGAATCAGCACAAGAAACTCGCTGCCCAGGGACATTAGCAAAATTTAGCAGAGTTCAAAAAACCTGAACACAGTGAGTTCACAGGACTGTCTAAAGGTTTGTTATACTAGCCATAAACAAACATCTAACTGATGAATGTTAATTAGACAGTTTTTCTCAGGTAATTATCTATTTCTTGTGCTTTCCTCTGAAGCAGTTTATCCTTTTCTCCAGAAGTGACAAGTATCCAAGGTAAGATGAGTTAGTGATTTTATCCAGTGCAACACATCCAATGTGCACTGATGAAGTGGGCACGGGAAGATGTCTTGGGAGTGCAATCCAAGTAAAAATGGAAAACAAAAGGTCTGCCTTTTGCAGCTGTTTGAGCTACTACCTGGCTCTTCATCATTAATCCCTCCTAGAGATAAAATGACTACAGCCCTGAATGCTTTCAAAGTAATTTACTGGCCTCCTTAGAATAATTAAATGCATAAAATCAACAGGCACATCACCTCTCTGCTAAACTAATTTTAGTAAATCTGCGAAGCAGAGGAAGGAAAAGGATTTAGGAAACTGTGTCAGTTTTGCAGAGGGATTTGTTTTTTGGCTTGTATGTGTTTTAGTGTATGGCATGTGTGTTCTGGGGGGCGGGGGGGGTGCTTTTTGGTGTGTGTGTGTTTTTTTCGCCCCCCTGCCCCAATCTCATGACGTTTGCCTTTTCCTGGCATTTCTCTTTATACTGATGAATAAAGGATGAAGTCCCAATGCTAGTTCTATTACTGTATGGTTTTTTTTCATTTTGAGGGCTTTTGCCCAGGTAAAGCTGAAATGGACTTTATCTATTTTGCGGCTTTCTGGTGAAGCAGCAGTGTGCAGGATTTCTTGGTCCCATTCTGCCTTCAGCTAGCCGTGGTACAGACTAAATTATCATGTTATTTCTCAAAATATTTCTCATCTGACAGCATTTAGGAGCTGGTTGTCTCAAGCATTTTGAGATACTAGACACTGATTACTTGCTGGTTGCAGTTTGCTTCAATGTTTCTTAATGGAGACAGAAAGCCTTTTATCTGAAGAGACCTGAAAAGTGCTTTGCAAATAGCAATTAACCTTCATGCCATTCCAGTCAGTTGTCAGCTGTTAACCTTGTAAGCTCTCCTGAATTCTTTGCATGTGTGTGTTCAATACCTGAACCTTGATTTAATACAGGAGATGTTACCACAGTGTAAGTAAAAACCTTCTCTTGACCCAGGGAGAAGCTGGAAGTTCGGAGGTCACTTCAGTTTATAACACAAAGGGAAAAAGAAAGTGTTTGGGGCACCAGGAGGGTTCTGAGTGGAAATGGGAAAGGGGAAATCAGCATGTGGGTTTTAAATTTTATTTTTTCCTTTCCAAATGATTCTATCTCTCTTTAAGAGTTTTGGTGTGTTAAAGGAGTTTTTAGGGCTTTGCAGGACAGAGCCATGATTGATTGCTGCAGTTGAGGCTTGCAAATCTCTCAGGATGCCCCAGCTCAAAACAACCTGCTCTCTTGGTGAAATATTTTAAACTGATCAATAGCTGCTCCTTTGCTTTATAATTTAATTACACTCTGAGCAATGGAAATGGGCAGGTGAGTGATCTGTATCTGCAGGTCTTTTCCTCCTTTGCCTTTGAGGAATGAGGTTAGATGTTAAGAAACATTAGGTATCAGTCACACTTTCCTCCTTGCCATGTTCCACCAAAATCTACTGCTGCACTGCTATAGAACTCTATTAATGCTGTGGTCAACCAGTCTCCCAACATGCACATCTCTGTAACATGTGTTTATTAGCTGGGAGGACTGCAACAGCTCACCTGTCTCAGTTTTATTGTCTCTTCCAACACTAAAATTCCACGAGGTGTTTAGCAGTCTTTGAGATTCTCTACACCTCAGTTTTCCATTCCTAAAGTAAGGAGGCAATATTGACCTATTATTCAGGGGCAATGCAAAGGTTGATTATTATCTGCAAAGTACTTCTATATTCACTGGTGAAAAGTGCTTTGTTTCTATCATGGGCTTAGAGGAAAACTGCTTCTGTGTTGGGGTCCCAGTTGGCTCACTTTGCAGTCATCTCCAAGTCGCCTTGTGCAATGCATGCATTTAGACTGATATATCTATATTAATTATTGCTGAATTAAATATGCTTGTGCTAGCCACTGGATAACCCAGTTTTTTAATCTTGCTATCACATTTCATTAAAAAAATAAATTAGTCTTCCCCCCTGCCCCCAGTCCATAGGCTGCAAGGAGATAATTTATTTTAGCATGGCATAAAAAGCTAAGGGGATAACGAAGCTGGGAAAGCAGACTGTGGGTATCCCTGACTCTGGGGCTCACATGTATTTTTATTTTCCTCAGTACTGTAGAGACTTCTAGGTACTGAAGTTTATAAGATCAATGGAAATGGTTTGGTACTGATAGTGGATTCAGGAGAAGGAGTAAGTCTGTTAAACTGGAAAGGTGACACTTCTAAAATAAGATTACTAGCAAATCAGGGAAACTTGTACTGTCTAATGCACTCTGAGGTGGGCAATTTAATTATGGGTGAGTGGCAGAGGGGAGAAGAGCTGATGGTGTTAATGATACATGTTAAGAAGCTGGGATGGCAGTGGTGGAGTGTTCACTAAGGCCAGCCCTGCCCTAACAAGCTCCTATTTCTTTCAAATATTTAAATGCAAACCATCATACTAATAGCTGTGTGTACTCCCTTCCTGTTGCTTATTATCCTACAGGTAAAAGACACAAGGTCACTGAGCTGAGCTGTTTGCCAAGGAAGTTTAATTGCAAAATCTTTATTAAAGAAAAGAAAATGTTAAGAGCGATGTATCTCTAGGAGTGAATTACATTTTCTTCTAATTATCCAGAAATATGAAAGCTGTGTGCAAGGGAATTACTGCAAGAATTAGCATGAGATTATGCAATGACCTGTTTTAACGAGGACCAAGTTTACAAAGTGACTGTGGTCTGCTTAAGGATTGCTGCCACCAGGGAACCAGTTGCATCTCACTTGTTTGGGGGCTGTATCTGCCACAGCCTGATAAATCAAGCAGCTTGTCCTCTGTGCTAAGCTCAGTCTGAAAGGGTGAAGAGCATCCTCTGTGCAGCGATGGGAGCGGAGCTGCTGTTTCAGCATAGATCTCTGAAAAATTCATATGCTGGTGGTACAAGCTCGTGCTTTTCTGAACTACTAGGAGTCTTTAAAGCTCTCAAAAAGCACATAAAAATACCAAACCAGAACAAAACTATTTCTTGTCTGTTCTGTTATACCACTCAGCTGATACCATAAAGGATTGGTAAGGGATTGGATATCCTTTGTATGCATGGGAAAATGGCAAGTGAGAGAACTGAGATTGCAAACTGATTGAAATCAGATCAGTGGCCTTCACGTTAATTAAAAAAAAAAAAACAAAACAAACACCTCACTGGAAGCAAATGCACACAAGCTTCACTTTCTACATCTTTTTCTAATGATGCCGATTAGTTATTGCTACAAGACTATGGGGTGTTTTTAACCGTTTTTTCTTGCTTTTTTTTTTGTATACAAATAGTGGGGGAATTAATTAGTAGGCAAGTTTTTAGACATGTTTTTATAGCACTATTGCTATCACTTTGCCTCTCAGTAGTCCCGTAGTCCCTGTTCCTTGCTGTGGGTACAGGTGCACTTTGGTTTTGCTGTTCTTGTAATGACTTTGTGTCAGCATGAGGCCATCAGAGGGCACGTTATTCTCCCTGACCCGCTGGAGTTTCTCTGCTTTGTTGGGATGCTGTTCTTGAACCACAGTTGCAGTTTTATGGAAAAGGGCTTTCTTTGCACAGATATTAATGAATTAAACCTGGTCTGTATAAGAACAAATTTTAACTTCTAGACAGGGTATTTCATTCCCCAGAGTTTCATAACCCTATTGCACAGGTGCAAGAATTATTTCATTTCTCAGGGAAATTTAGTCACCTCAGGGATGCATTATGTGTTAGCTGCTAAATCCATCTATCTAGTTTCTTATTCTGAGCCTACTCTGTGCTTCGCAAATGCACAAGCATTTCCTTCCCACAGAGCTTTACATTATCCATTGAAAATGAATTATGTCCTCAGGACTCTAATTCACTTACACTATTTCCAAAGTTGCCTTATTGAATATTATGATCTTCTGTGCATTCATGTTTTAATTTGCATTTGATTTACCTCCCCGGACCTTGTAGACTGACCTTGATCATCCTTGGAAGGATTAAAAAAAAAAAAAAGTAATGCTACAAACTGAGAACAATACACAAACCTGTATACCTGTGTGTATCAAAATTAAGATGGTTTTTATTATTTGAAGAGAAAAGGTCTCAATGTTTTAAGACAAACACACTCGAGTAGCTGGTGTTATAGTGTGCTCCCTTCAGAGGTTGTGTTTCTGCCAGAACCTTTGCCTCTCTAATACCGAATTTCAGAGGCTTGAATTCTTCAGTCCATCTCGCCTGTGATTCTGCTGTGAACACAGTCAGCTCTTCTCTACGCTTCAGTATTTTTGTGTCTGCAGCTTAGAAATTCCCTTTACTTCCAGTCCTAGTGAAGTCAATCGCAGCTCTTCCTTTGCTTTTATGTGATCTGAAGCAGGAGTATTTCATCATGACAACTCACCCTGTTTCCCTGAAAATAAAACACGGTCTTATATCAATTTTTGCTCCAAAACTCATTACTTTTTGACATGTATAGCTGCCTGGACACTATTTAAATTGACTTTTTTTAATGAACTGTAACTAGGGCTTATTTTTGGAGTAGGACTTATGTTTCAAGTATCCTCAAAAATCCTGAAAAATCATGCTAGGGCTTATTTTCATAGTAGGTCTTATTTTTGGGGAAACATGGCAGTGACAGGAATGTTCCCAGAGTCCCAATGCCATATGGTAAGAAGTGACCAGGCCATTTGGACTGCGATCAAGCTTTTTGCCTCATTTTCCTAAATAAACGTGCTCTGTCCATGGTATTGCAGGACTCACTGCAAATAGACGTAACTGTTCACAGACTAAAACATATAAACAGATTTATTCCTTGAGGACTGTAGGATCGCCAACTAAGATCTTCCTAAACACTTTACAGACAAAATAACGTCATCATCCTATGAACAAAGTGTACCTGGGTGGCATTCATCCAGGGATTTCTCACTCCATGAATGGCCTGTGATCAGTTCATGTTTTCTGTGGGTTGCTGCCTATCCAAAACTGCCAGACAAATGTTTTTGAGCAAGTTTTAAAGTCTGTTCTGCTTGGAAAAGGTTTGCTGAGATTGCTTATTCACATAGCAGGTCTGAAATTCCCTCATCCCTTCAATAGGTATTCAGTTAACCATTGCTTATGCCTTATTTCTGTGTGCTCTGTGTGTAACTTTTTTAAACTGCAGGAGAGCTTTCTTCTCCTGATAAAATCACTCCAATTTTAAAATGAGGCCAAATTATCTCATGAGTCTTGTTTTCTGCTGTTTGTTTAAATACAGCCTGGCTCACAGGAACACTTGCAGAACGCACAAAATTACAAGGTATAATAGAAGTGCTGAATCAAAATTTACGTCAGAACATGCTTAAGTCATCTTGGATATTTTTCCTTCCAGATTCAAAAATCTGCAGAGACCATGGTGTCTGTATTTGGCCTGTCGAGGCACTAAAAAAAACCCTCAAACAAACAAACCCCCAACTGTTAACTACTTATTTGTTCCATCTACAGAGGATGGATATCCATGTATATGATTCCTGGAGAAAACCCACCTCCATACAGAAACCCAGAGGTTTCTTACTTTCATATTCTTTTTCTATAAATCAAGCCATCCATCCCAGAGGATGGAGAAATCACTGCTTTCCCTGAGATGAACCTTTTTGACCTGATGACTGAGTGCAGATTTTATGATACTGGAATGGCAGGAGCATACCAATTTTTGACTTGCTCGTGTTCAGTAGCTTAGGTCTTATCAGAAAATTATTCCAGTAGGATGAAAGGCATCCTAATTTTTCTGTAGCTTCCAGACACATGACTGAGATAGCTTATAGATGAATTATGGAAGGATTATGAAAGAGATGAGTTTGGCTCTGTTTTGACACCTTGCTGTGAATTTTTTTTTTTTAATTAAAACTTATTTCTAATAAAATGCAAAGAGGCATTTACATCAGCTGAGAGTTTGACCCAAAGACCTCATAGCTTTTTGTGGAGACATTGCCCTTGTATAAATAGCTGTTTGTTCGTGCTCTTTCTCCTATTCATTATAGTCAAAGTCTGAGCTAATGTCTGTTTCTTAACACACAAAGAGTCTATAAATTCAGGGATGCTTGAGTCATTTTTGAGTTTCATTAGGTGAAATGTTACATTATGATAAGACTGGGCAGTATGAATGTTAGCTTTTTAAGATCCTATCTCAGAAAAAAAGATTCTTTTGCTATTTTGAGCTCTGCAATTACCCATACAAATAAATCCTCACTATGAAGAAATATAATATCTCCCATTACCAAAAAGCAGCAAATAGGATTTAGCTTGTGTTGGAGAAGACATGCTGTCGGTTTTGTTTTTCATTACCAGAATAATTGTAGCAGATTTATTTAACCAATCATTCTTCAGCTAGTTTACAAAAGCTCCTGGGGCTGCTGCAGTTGTTGGACAGTTGACAGAATTATTTAGCTGATAAATGCAAAAGATAATTTGATTCCAATATGACTTCTGTGGGACTGAGAAAAACACAGCGGTTGTTTTGTCTCTTTGGATTTCAAGAGGATGCAGAATCAGATCTTGGAGTAGGAGTTAGTTTCACACTTGGCCTCTGGAAATATCCTGCTATTTTAAAAACAATTTTAGTCATTAGTCTTGCTTGTAATTAAATAAATACAGCTACATTTTGCACTAATTATGCCCTCAGTCCAACAAAGCACTTAACAGGTGTATGACTTTAGAACATGAATAATCCTGCTGGCTCATATGCTTATGGTTAGATTTGTGAATAACAGCTTGGTTCATCAAAACACAATAAACACTTTAGTCTCACTATAAGCAGTAAGTTTTAGGTGTGTGCTTGAAATTAAGCATGTGTTCAGTTACTTTGCCCGGATGGCGATGAAAAATAGCCTGTTAAATTAACAATATGCTGGAAAGCTTTACTGGATCCAGGAGGCCACATATTTATAATTCTGTCTGCGGTACAAATGACCTGATATAAATGCTATAATTTATTCTTGACGCTAACTGTCGTGGCATTTGTGATACTGAGTAGCACTTTCGCTTGTGGTTTGGATGATTTGGAAAAGACAAGAAGATTGATCAGAAGTCTGGAAAATGTGAGAAAAGATAAGCTGAGGAGATGCTGAAGCTCTTGCCGTTGGAGCAGGCAAGACAATGTCCCCATGGATGACAACTACAATTGCTCCAGCCTCTGGTTCCTAAACCCAGGAAAAGTTTCACTGATAAATATCTATCTGTGAATATATCTAAATATTCCCATGCCAGTGGTTTCATAGTTAAACAAATAGTGCAAATATTTCTGATTTTTTTTTTCTTTTTTACGAGAGAAGTCTTCTTGGAAATAAATGAAATGTGAAATGAGTAGTATGTTAACGGTAGACTTGTTTTTTAGCCAAGTAAATGTTTAGTATTTATTTTCTTTGTCTTGTTGGAATCTTACCTCCCAATTGCAGAATGTTTTGTGCAGATTGAAATGAAGATTAAATCTGACATTATTTTCTGACGAGCTGAGAAACTCAAAGGCTGCAATAGCATTGCAAAGTACTACTATGTGGTGTGTGTGTGGGTTCTTTTGTGTTGTGTGGGGGTTTTTTTGTTGTTTTTGTTTTTTTTCTTCTCTCCTCCTCAAAAAAGTCACACTTCCCAAATGTGTTGGAATGTGCTGGATAGAAGAAAACTTAAAAACGCCACCCTTTCCAAAGCTGGACTACTATACATTGCTATAAAGTGAATCTGACAGATATAATTCAACTGCCTAGTCTAGCTAAGTGTGTAGTAAAAACCTCTTTATTTAAAAAAATCTCAAACCCTTACCTGGAATTTAAATTCTGAAGTCCCTGCTGTGGTATGCAAGCTTAACCATCCTTATTTTAGAGAGGAGAGAAAAAGTGACACTTTTATGCGTAGAAATCAGCCGTGGAAATCCACCCAGATTATGAAAGAGGTGGAGCCAGGTCACCTCTTGTCATTTCCCATCTGAGTCTTTTTTTCCTGCTGCTGTATGAAGAAGACCTAAGAAAACCATTCCAGAATTTCCATGCCTCCTTCTCTGCTCAGAACGGAGGTGTAATTACATAGAATTTCTTCTTCTGGCCTCTGTGTGTGTTTTGCCCTGCAAGATCTGCTGTTTTCCAACTCCAAACCAAAGTTACTCTCCGAACATTTCACCATTTCACAGCAGGAAGGTTCTGTGGTGATGGTGTGTGGTTTGGTGTTTGTGGGGTGTGTTTTTTTGTTTGGTTTTTTTCTTCTTCTTTTCCTGGTGAGAGGGATTTGGTGGAAGAGCCTGCGATCTACATTCTAAGAAACCAATGTTTTCCAGGGTGCGTTGCATCAGTACATCATGATTATGCTCCCTGCTTCTCTCTCCCTTATTAATTTATTTATTTTATTGCTGGTGTTAAATGGTGTTGTCAAAAGGAACCCTTTACGGACCTTTGAGAGCAGATGATTGTTTTCCACCAGCCCTCATGAATAATTCAAGCTGCTGGCTCACAGGCTCATCCTCAGCACCAAGGGCTCTTCTGAGGAAGCGAGGTTATTAATGGTAACAATCACAAAGAGTCTCATCTTTGAGCAGGACGTACTTATTAATCCTTGGAAGAAGCCCAATCTCGAAACAAACCATATAGTTCTGGGGCTTTTCCCACCTCCTTTTCTCTCCCTGCTGTTACTACTTTTGATAACGCTACTACTTTTGACATGGTTATAGCAAGAAAGTCAAGTGTCGTGATAACTGGGTAGAAAGAGGTAGAAACAAGAGTAAATGGTGAGATGAGTGCTCAGCAAACAAGCTGGTTTTCTTTCGTCTTGTTCTCTTTCTAAATTAATTTTCTTCACCAGTTCTCATGCCCTTTGCATGCTGGCTTTCTGCAAGTACTTGAATGAACACGTTTATTGGCAGAAATATTCTGGGACTCGGGGAATTATAAGGCTAGAATATTAAAATAATGAAAACTGGATCTACATACCAGGAACTTGATTATTAATTCTGACAATTGAATCTCAGCTGTGTTTACACAATGCTGGCGAAATCTTATAACTAAACTGTCAGGCTAGTTCTGGAGTTGGCAATTGATCTTATTTGTACTAATAACAGAAGATAACAGAAAATACCTGGAAACCAGCCTGTTCTCTTGGATTCACCAGTATTCAAACCAAGCATGAAACATGTAGGCTCTCCTAAATGGTAATTATATAATAGGATTTTGTTTTCTTTGCTTTTAAAGCTGATTTTTTTTATATTAGATAGTCTGAGGCTTTGTGAATGTATTTGTCTAAAAATACAGTATAAGCCCCTAGATTCACGCGCAGCTGAGCCGCAGGTGGCTCATAGTCCAGCCAATTGTTTGCAATTTTAGCAAGCTGATGTGTGGAGATCGGTCCCCCTCAAGTCTAAAGGGACACTACTGCTCTTGGCCCGTTGGATCAGAAACAGCTCATCTCCATTATAATATGTGTGGCATAATTGCCTATTGCTTGATATGGTTCTTTAGGTTACTGGAATGGACTGAAAAGAGAGATTTTTGTCTTATTTTTTCTACTTTTATGGTGCTTGTGTGTCGCCATTCTCTTTGCTTTTTAAAATGGTGTGTGTAAAAAGCATGTTGTTTCTGCCTTTGCTGGAAGAGCCTTTCAAACATTGGGAAATATCAAATGCAATATTGTATCAGGAGCCAACCAAGGCTGAATACCTAAGAAGGGATGGAATCTTTAAGTGACCTTAAATTTTCCATTTAAATCCATATTTTTCTCATCTTTCCAGCCAGTCTGGGCTTGAATACGCTATCCCTGGGGACTGATACGATGCTTGCCCTGATCACATCTCTTGCATAAACCCTGTTCTGGGGATGTGGAAGGACTGGTGTTCTTTCACACCTTTTTGAGAGAGCTAAATGTCCCTTTCCTTCAATCTATTAAGTTTATTGAAGAGGAGGTTAAAAGGTGATTTGATCCACTAATAGATAGTAGACAGCTCCATTAATCTAGAGGTGATAAGTAAAGCATGTAACAGGATCCAGGGCTTGGAAGGTAAAGCTGACTAAAGTCAAACACTACTGTTTCTTAACACCGAAGGTAAGTGACCACTCACTTTCCCAGATCTGCTGTGGATTTTCCCTCCTTCATGTAAAATACACTGATGTGAACAGTAGCTGTGCCTTTGATAGAGCAATGACTGTGTGCAGTTTACTGACTTCTGTTCTGCAAGAGAACGGCACAGCTGTGACTGTTCCTTCTGGCCTAAAAGTCTGTGAAGGATGAGAGGAACCCCACATCTACCCATCACTCAAGTTTTCAGTACTTAAACAGGAGGGAGAAACTATGATATTATGATATTGCATGTTCAAAGAACAACATAGAGAATATACTCTTATCACTAAAAACAAATTAAAAAGATAAGCAGGGACCTAAAGTGCCTATGCTCAGTTGTCCTAACGCTTTCTACATCTGCAAGAAAAATAGGGAAGACTCTTGTTATGTTCTTTGTTTGTCTTTTTCAGGCAATGACGTTATGACATCCATCATAAGACAAAGCATTGGGGTACAGTATTAGTGAGAGCAGAACTCATTGTATAGAATGCATTAGTCAGTAAATATTTTTTTGTGTATGTAAACCAGGACCAATGGTGGCCGTTTTGTTCTCTTGGCAGTTCTGCTGCAGCAGAAAGTGTGGGCTGACAACTGCTTTAAAAAAGTTCTTTTTTAACTTATTTTTCCTCCTTTCAAGACAAACTGAGGTTAAGCAGGGGGAGGCCAGAGGGGCAACAAATCTACTAGTGCTCCAAAATAATTCAACTTTTGCTTCTTTTGCTGAGCGTATAAGTGAGTAGACACCAATGGAGCTCATATACCTAATTATAAGGGCTTTAGAAACTAAGCTTATAAGTTGCCAGAGCTTGGGAAACAGGTTTTGTTGATATGGATCTGCTCAATAAGCAGACTGGGAACCCATATGGGAAATAATTAAGTTTTTTTCTTTTCCCTAATCCCCTGAGGTTCCTGTTTCCTGAAAAAACACCTCAAGAGTCTTCATTTGATACATATGACACAGCTGACTGCTCTTTCTCCTTCCAAGTATGTAGGACAGGGCATTTATTTCAGTGGTAAATCTGTGCTGTATCATGTTCTCAAAGAAATTGGTTAGTAGGAGGTGACTGAGGCATCACCCTCCCAGATAATTCTCTTTTTGGTTTTGACGTCTGTTTTCATTTGAGCCCACAAAACAAGTTGTTGTGCTCCTCAAAATGGACTCTCTGCATATTCTGATTCCTTTCAAGGTCACTTGAAGGACATTTGCAGCAGCATTTAATGGAGATTGTGCTCTAAAGGCAGGGACTGAAAAGCAGTTGATAAGAGTTTAAAAGCATCAAGCTTGTTCACTTGCTAAAAGCATAAAATCACAAGGTTAATCTTGATCGTGTTCTGTTAGCTTAGGACGTTTCTGCATAAAAGTCAAGTGATGTGAATATTAATAGTCCTTTTAGGGTCTTTTGTCCTCACGGTGCCTTTTTGTGATAGTAAATCAAAGTATACGTAAACTCTAATAGCTGGGAGCAATAGGTAGATTACAAAGTGGTAGTTTGCTTAAAAAAAGATGACTATGAACTTTGGATTTTAATTCTCTAAATAAATCTTCAAGAATAAGTGTCTCAGAGGGCTCTTGTGCCCCTGTGGCCATCCAGCAAAGTAAGAATGGCTCCTTCTTGAAGACCTATAGTATTTCTAATTTGGCCTTCAGAAGTGCGGATCCTAATGAATAATAAAATAGTAAATGCAAGAAGGACAGGATTTCAGGGTTTGGGCAATCTTGTGAGAGTTTTATTCTTTGAAATCTTTAATCTTCAAAAAAAGAACTTTAATTCTTTGAAATTTGTTAGCTAAGGCAATACTTGCATTCCCCCTATGAGTTGTACAGGGTTTGAATCTGCCTGCCAAGATATGTCTTAATCTGGACTTTACCAGCCTGTGCTCTTGAGCACGTACTGATTTGTCTTAGCCTGTTACAGACAAAAAGGTGAATAAGAGCAGTTCAAATGTAGGCTGAGATTTAACCTATAAGTGTCCTCAAAAGCCAGAATTTTTGAGGTCTGTCTTCTCCTGAAAAACTCATCAGTGCTGTTGATGAGGATCGTGTGAAGCTGGTGTGAAAAATCCATGAAGTCGCAGTTTGTCCCAGTGAAGTCCTGAACCTTGGTGTAAACCTGGGGAGATTTATGGCTTGAAGATGAAATCAAGTAATGCTGAAATTCTCACAGGGTTTCAATACCAGGTGAAATATGTTGTTTATTCTTAGGTTTTCCTTTGAACTTTGTGTTTGAACTCCTAAAAAGAGATGATTTTGGGGGAGTGCAAATTATCACCAGGTGGTAAAGGATAAGTGTCTGACAACTCTTCTATCCTGTAAACATTTAGTCTAGGTGAGTTTTTGGGACTGGAGGGTGGAAAAGACTGCAGGGGAGAGCTGGAAACTCACAGCATTCCTGTCATTGTTTTTGGAGATGGCTGAATTGGCTCAGACTATCAAAGGGCTGATGAAAACCAAGGAGATTCAGAAAATAGTGTTTGATTTATTTCACAGTGAAGTGCCAAAAGTTGTGATCCTCACTGCTTCGCTCCGTGAAATATCCTGTGGCAATGAGTTCCGCAACTCAAGATAAAGATTTGTGTAGAAATGTGCTCTCTTATGTATGTTAAGTCTGTTTCTTATAAATTAATGTTATTTCATTATTTTTCAAAACAGAACAGCTAATAGCCATTCTTGCTTTCCAATAGAATAGCTTTCAAAGCTGCAGTTGTGCTCTTATATATTTCCACAACAGTCAGTAAAACACACTCATGACCTTCTGGGTCTCTGTACCTAAAGAGCACGTACACGTTTTTAGTGGCTACTGCTTGATTTTTTTTTTTAATTTTTTTTTTTTCTCTCTCTCTCTCTGGCTTGGAGACATTAGGACCTGCTCACACTTGTATGACATGGTTCCTAGAAAACTTAAGAATTAAGGAAAACTAAAGAACAGAAGAGATTCCATGTTCTCTACCAAATGTGAAATGTAATTTAATCCAGCTGTTTGAGCAGCACGAGGATGGGGCTGTGCACAGTTTTATTAGTGTTAAATGTTTGTGACTCTACTGTTGTTAAATGCTTACACTGGAACCGGCTTTATAGCACAGATTAGACCTTTAGATTTTTGTTTCTGTTGAAGATATGAGGGACAAGAATGAGGAAGAAAAGAAAAATCAGTTACTCTCCTCCTTTTTCTGTGCCACAGTTGTCTCCTATGCAGCTGTAAAGCGGTTCTCGAGTGAATTATTGGCCCTTCCTTTGTGTCTAATTTAGAAATAGCAACACTGTCAAAGTCTTAGATAAATAATTTTCAAGTAATCAACATCTGAAATTTTTTATTTTTAGAGATCAGTCCCTTTTATATCAAGCCAAACACTACCTATCCAAGCTCCAAAACTTATTCCAGCTGGACTTATTAAGTTGTCTGATCTTCTGGAATAGAAGACGCTTTAGATAAGTACATGTGTCCAGGAGTAAAAATCCTTGCAGCATCCTAAAGAAAAAAAAAAGCTGTTCCCACATCCTGTGCTTCTGGCCTGACTGTGAAAGGAGAATATCTCATGAAAAGCTAGACTGCGTTATTGCTCAGGTTCAGTTCAGCACAGCTCTTCTTCACCTGCCATCTGCACTATTGTATTCAAGGATTCCGATTAATCTCATTTACTAGATCACCGCCTAGAGGAAAAGTCTTAGACAAAAATCCATGAAGTCTGAGCAGCAGTAAAATACATATCAACCCAGATATTTCTTCTACAATAACTGTATTGTATGTATTTCTTCTACAATAACTGTATTTTTTTCTTTATACAAAAAAGCCCTAAACATATGCAGATATTAATTTTCCATATACAACATCAAGAGGAGCTCCAACACCATGGGAATCTTATCTATCTATATATATTAAAAACACTCATGTACAATACATGACCAATGTGGTTCCATCTGCATCATCGTGCAGTTTAAACAATAACAAAGTTGGGCCACCTGCCATGAAAAAAAACCTCAGCTTGTGGCTTGACTGCTGGGGAGAAGTTTCACAGACCTGGTGGAAAGCAAGGCATGAAAATATACTGTGGGATCGTAAGCAGCTTATCAGAGGGAGAATGTGCCTTACAAAGTCAGAGCTGAACGGGATATTTCATGTCTTTGGCAAATGTGGTGTGCATGATCTGAACCATTAATCAAAGGCTGACAGCCTGCTTGGGGATGCAGTGTCAAATAGGGGAGGGCTTGCAGAGCCCCATCCAAATGGCATCTGGGGGAAAAGAGGGGGAAAAAAAAAAAAACAACCAGAAAATGAAACAATGAAAGGAATGTTTATGGTGCTGGAACAATTTTACCTAGTAAGATTTTGGAAACTTATATTTATCTGAGTAGAAGCTGGTGTTGAGTGGGGAGGGAGTAAAATCGGCATTCCATGTTGCTCTGTCGGGTTTGATTTATACTGGGCGTTTGACAACCTCTCAGTTCAGAAAACTTTCAGAACCTTCTCATCTACTTATTAAGCAAAACAAATGAGCTTTAAAAGTACCAAAAACAACAACAAAAAATCACCCCAAAACAACAACAAAACCCAATCCTGCACTAAATTTAGAGAATTCTGCACATCTGGCGATGCTCATGTCTCTGTGATGTGTGTCCAGATGTCTGCTTAGAGAAGGTGGAAGTGTGTTCAGCTTGTTTATGTATAGTATACTATGTGCTGACTTCAATTTTGGCAGCCTGTGTAATAGCTGCTTTTGTCAAAATAACACAGCTTTGTCTTCAGTTTCTCCTCCCTTTTAATATTCTGTCTCTTACAGAATTAAAAATATTGTGTGAGGCAAGAAATTTTCTCTTATTGTATTTATTGAAAATGAAAATTTAAAAAAAAGTCTGGTCTGTTGCCTTTATGAATTCATGTATATATTGGAAAATGCAGAGTTGACCCTTTTGAAGCCCATGGTTTTTTTATGCTCCGTTTATTTTGGGAGGCGTCTATACTCTGTTTTCATAGTGATAAGAGGTACATGTAGTCACTGATGTGTGAGAGAAGGTTTTAAATCTTGCGGTGCTCCTGTAAATTAAAAGAAAGTTATTAGCATCACTGGAGTTATGCTTTGTTTCCAACAATGCCACAGAGACCAGCCGATCATTGTAACAGCAGTATTTACATAACTGCTGGCCATGCAAATTGACAGCTGGGAAATGTCTTAAGTTTTTTGTTGGTTTTGATGGGTTTGTTGTGTGGTGGTGATACTGTTTGTTTGGGTTTGGTTTTGTTTTTAATTTCTTCTTGCATGCTTTTCTGCATTACTACTATTTGCTTCCTGTCACAAAAAAAAAAAAAAATTACCTCTTGCCTATCTAAGGTATATCTTCTAGATATCTAGAAACAACACTACTTACTTTGTGCTGGGATCATTTAATTGGATTGCTTTTAGCACATTTCTAAGAGTGTGTTAAATAAACAGGCATGTGCAATATCTCCTTTTATAATAAGCCTCTATTAAAGAAATGAAAGTGTCTTACATGTTTTGGGATGGAATCTTCAGAGGAAACTGAGAGCTCGGCTCCCATACCCTCAAAATCAAGTCCTCAAGGCTAGCCTTGTGGTTAAGCTTAAACTTGAAAAATAAGTGAGCTTTTTTCCCATGTGCAAGATGTTCACCATTTTGGTTTGCCTCATCTCAATCCCAAACACCGTTCTAGTAGAAAGGATGCTTCACTTTTCCTGTATTAGTATACTGAAGGAATCAAAAACCAGCAGTCAGCCCTGAGCGATATCCTGAGTGCACGAGCGATATCCTCTGGAACTGGAAAGAGAACTAAGATATTCACCTCTGCTATTCAAGGTGATGTTTAAAACTGTGTGTTTGCTTCAACAGACTGATGTTCAGCCTAAAAACCACCCTGGGCTCCCATCCATTGGCACCACAACAGCACCAGTGACAAGGAGTCCAGTGAAAGGGCTGGAGCATGGACACACAGCCTTTATAAAACCTGCAGAGGCTGTTGCGGGCTTGGTTTTTAGTTGGAGCTCAGGTGTCTGAGGATGGCCCACAACGTGTGCTGTGGAAGCCTGTCACCATAAGTTGTGGTCGTTATTCCAAGGACAGAACTGGGAAATTGCTGCAGAGACTGCAACCAGGCTGCTGCCCTCAGTGGTGAGAGCTGGAAGAACAAGCCCATCAGACCTCAACCATTTTCATTCTCTGAGGAAAAGAAGGTTTCTTGGTAGCTCTACAGCAGAATATAAAATGTATAGAAAGAAACACAACAGATTAGGCAAGCTAAGCTCTGTCCCCTACAGACTATCTTTAGAGAAAAGTGACAAGCGGGGGAAAAAAAGAGTCTGAACTTCTAGTTGTCTCTTGTGTGAAATACCATCAACTTAGCCAAGTCAATAGTGAACTCTGTCTGCTCTTCTCCTGCTAAAAAATTGAGATTTGTCTCTGGGATATTTCTTGACTGCAGTGAATGTGCACTCAGTTGCATTGGCAGGTAATACAATCTCTCAGCTACAACGAGCTCTGCCTTCCAAGGCATTTTAATTTTTACAGCTCAAGTGCTCTGAGGGTGCCAAAATAATCAGGGCTTTGCATTTTGTGCTCTTGCCATATATGGCTGAGGATCTGATTGTTAATCCCTCAAGGTAGCAGTAGCTTAATTAAAGCTATGTATCAGTGAGGAGATAATTGTAATGTCTTTTGAGTGGCTGGTCCTAATTTACGCTGTGTACAGTCTGATATAGTCATCTATAATGTATCCAAGGTCTGTGCTAGCTTTTAATGTAAAGCCGTGTAAGATAAATGAAGAGTACATGTGGCAGGTGCTCAGTACATGCATTTAGATTAAGCCCTGCTCATTGAGGTGGTGATTAGATGAGTTATGTCAGGGAATTGTAACTGCTTCAGTGGATGAGGAAAAGGTTATTTCTAAGAGCTCATTTTAGCAGCATAACTGGCACATAATTCAGATATCAAATACTAAATGAGAAGGGAGAGCAGGAAGGGTGCTGGGCGCAGATGCTGAGCCATACGGACAACACACACACACACACAAATGCAATAGAAGTTCTAGGGCAGAATTGCTTCTAAAAAGCTATTTGAGTAATGGTCTCTCTGATTAGCTTTAAATACCCCATAGTGATATTCAACTACTTCTAAAGTGAGGTTAGGGTGCAATTTGTTCAGAAATGGGGGTTCACTCATAGTTCATCTGCTTTCTCTGTGTCTCTGTAGACCTGGGAGCGTGCAGGTCAAATCTATAAGAGCAAAGGTGGAAGCGCAAGGCTTGTCTTCCTCAAACAGTTTTATTAGCAGGAGAATTATTACGTTTATCAAACTGGCAGAACTTCTGAAAGACCTAGTTGAGACTTGTTCTTTCAGCACTACAACAAGATCACAGAGAAAATATGCACCCATGGATTTACTAACTATCCAAAAATATCTGCGACCTTTACATCTGTGCTGTTTCTCCAACTGGGCTTGGACAAACACTGGGTCAGAGGATCCACTGAGCACTAATGGGCTATGCCCTGCTCGTGTGTATATATATAAGGGTGCTGGTGCATAAAAAGGATGAGGCAATTCTAAAGAGAAAAGAGCCTAAAGGCAGAGGAGAGGGCTCATAGCAAGGATTCCTGAAAGGAAAATAGGATGAAAGTAGAATAAGAGCTGTGCATGTGTAATGTACAAATGTATAGGTCTGTTCAGCAGGTATTGTTGGTTTATGTCCACAAAGAAAACATAGTACAGCATAGAAATACCAGGCTCCAGCCCTCTATGCTGTGTTGTGCCTGTGAAAACACTCAAAATGTCAAGAACGTGCTGCTGGGTGTTCGCAGGAGCTGTTCTTTCCAGAAAGTGTGTTGCTTTTGATTTTTTTTTTTCTTCTTTCCCCAGCAAGTGCAGTAACATGCTGTTGGGTTTTGCAGCCACATTTGCTGCATTATCTGTTTTCACATTAATCCTGTCTCTTAAAGGTCAGTTGAGATCACAGCCCCTGTTACACCAAGTGCAGCACAAGAAAAGGCAAACTGGGAGAAGCATGAAATGTAATTCTGTAGGGTGACTCTTGGCAGGTAAAACTGGAGTAAGACAGTGCTTTAAGGATCTAGGCTTTACATCTAACATATGTGAGAGGGGATACTCTGCCATGTGTTGCAGCTGCTTCTGGCCAGGACGATGATGGAAACTCCACAGAAGACACAAACCGCTCTCTAGTGAGTTAATGCTGTTGGGTGCATCCATGCCTGAGGAGAACCGATGTGAATGCTAGAGGGTCCCAGCACGTCCTTACCAGGTGTTCTTCACAATAGAAATGTCTACTATATCTAATCTCATACACTCTATTAAATCTCACAAGCCAGACAAATTCCCTGTGACAAGTAACTGATCTTGCCTGTCTTGCTCTGACCTCACAAAACAGAAGGCTCCCCTCAAACAAGGCTCCTGGATGGGGAATGGTAGAGTGGTTGTATTATTTCTTCCTGTTATGTGAAAACTTAGCAGGCCGTGCAATAAAAGACATAACATTCAATTGACCTTTTGCTTATCTATAAACGTAAAATGAGCTACACAGACCCCAATTCACCGAGGAGCCATTTCCGAGAAATTTATTTCCTTTTACTAGCCATAAAAATAAATTGCTCCACACAAAGAATAGGCACAAAAATAGCTTTACTAGCCTATAATAAGATTATTATGAAGGAGATGTTTTTCCCTGGGCAATCACAGCCAGCCAATGTGTTATCAAATTTTTATCTCATCAAATTGCTAGGCACAGATTAGTGTTCTAGGGAGATTTTGTATGTTACATTGGCCTTCTGTAACCTACAGCCTGTGTACCCAAACCAGGCTGGATCCAGGGATTGACTTCTATTCTTTGAAGGATGGATTACTACTTTTTTTTTTTTTTTTTTCTCTGCCCTATTTTTGAGCCAGATTTCAAGAGTCTTACACAAAGCGTTCAAAGGTGGAAAAAAAAAAAGTGATTTTTACATGTCATATCAGTCTATTTGGACAAAGCCAGGCAAAACTGTTCTGAAAGGCAATGGGAGGATAAGGCAATAAGTCAGAGTTTATCCAGCTCATTTATCTTTGTGGAGTCTAGGACAATGAGGTGAGCTATTAATCTTGCTGGGGTTGTAGCTGAAGAAGTTGACTCACTCACTTCCATCTTTTCATTCTGCTTTTCCAATGAAATTCATAGTGGAAAACACTCCCTTTGAAGAAAAATATCCCTCCTAAAAGAGTAAACTCCAGCACATTGCTCCTCTGTGGTTAGAAGACATGAATTCTTATGGTTAATTTTTTTTTTTTTTTGTGCTTGACTGTGTCCTGATGTGTCATGTACTGATGGAGATGCTGAACAGGAGCAGGCTGGTGAATCCCAGAGTCAGGGAACAGGTTCTCTTTTTGATGCTCCTAGGTACTGCTCTCCTTGCCGTTGCTTCCCGTCAGCTTTTTCTGTCTGATTAGCTACAAGATTTGTAGAGCAGAGGCTGTTTCTTATGGTCTATGTGAAGAGAGCATGGCTCAAGGTGTCCCGTGTCAGCTGAAACTGCTCTGAAGGGTATCCCAGCAGTTCATCACCTTTACCAGACATAGTCTTGGGCTTTCCTGCTGGTAAGATTTGCAACCTTAGATATGCCTTGTTACAGGATTATGTTCCTCTGACTAGCAAAGAAAGGTGCAAGAATCAAAGAGGGGAGGTGGTGAGTGTGTTTGCCTTGAGAGCCTTGGTACCACTCTGTGCTGAGTTTCTTTTTTGCTCATATCAGGACAGTGAAGGACTAAATGAAATAGTTGAGCTGAGAATTAGGATGGTATCAGAAAAAAAAAAAAACCAAACAGGTGTTTTTTTTTGTCCTCTGATCCTGTGCTTCAGCCATCAAATCTGCCTTGTGGCAGAAGATGCTGTTACAGGGGAAGAGGGGGTATTACCATTAATGCTACTAGTTAGGGTTTTTAAATATGTGTTTGCTTTAGACCTAATCAGGCCATCATTTTATGCTTTCTGAATATTTATTGGTTGCAAGCATATTGAAATGTAAATCATTATGTAATAGTGATTAACTTAACAATGTAAGTTTTAAAAGAGCACTCTCTGTTCTTCCATGGTACTAATTAGGAACCAGTAGATTAGTAAAATCTACAGGAAATGTGTATTTAGAACCATTATTTTAAATGGTTTCCTTTGGTCCCTTAATCCCTGCGTATCTATTTTAGGACAAATAGTGTGAACCTCATCTCCTGTTCGATGGCCCCTGAAACTACAGACTGGCCATTGTGCTGTGTCTCACAGTAGCACACCATATATGTGTGTATGTATAAACACCTGTAAAATTCAAAGAACTGAATTTTCTCTTTGGATGGGCTATGTTGTGGTTGCATTAGCAGGGGCACCATGTCCCTGTGTCCCCCCATTCCTGGGTAGGGTGTCAGGCCAGCGGTGGCTCAGTTCTTCCCCATCTGCTCTAAGATAAGCAGCTTGGAAAGCCCCATGATGGGGCCGGGAGGGACCTGGGTACTCTGAAATTAGCTTTTGACAAGTGTTTTGGGAGCTGGCTGTGATTTTTAACTGGTTTGACTCCATCACCTTCAACACAGATCTGGATGAGGGGCCTGGCTTTATAGTGGCATAGATTAACCTGGTAAGATGCTGAAGTAATTTTCCTATTAGGAATCTGGCTTTGCTTTGCATGAGTGCAGCATGTCTGCATTTGGGATTTCTGATGGGAGTGTTCTTAATTTAGACCGAAGTTCAGGCAGATCAGTGTCTCTACAGCTAACCACTGATTTTTTTACTGTAGCAATGTTTAAAGAACAGGTCCTGCAATTTAAACTGCTCTAGAGTTCATGCTGAAGAAAAAGTCAGTCTTGAAATAAAGGACAACTAAAAGATGTGGTTTTTTCTTTTGCTGCTAGATGGGGTCACCTCAGTCCAGGTATTGAAGAGGGAATTGTGGCCGATACTTTTCTCCATGTTTGTGTCATTTTTCTTGCTCATGCACGCATATTCAGCTCCCATATACTTGGGATCCAAAAGGGCTTAAAAAAAGGATGCACGAAGATCCTTTTGCTCAGCTCTGTATTGAAGGATCTTAAAGGTGATGTGGAGCTGTGCAAATGGACTGCGATAGACCGAGGATTCAGTCTGTGGTGCCCAAAAATCCAGCTGCTTTCCTGCCTTCCCATTGCTCCCTCCCTCCCCTCCTGCGGTAAATAGCCTCTAAAACAAACACACATTTCTAAGCATTATGTCAGTTCTGGGCAGCAGCCAAGGGATAAGATTAGCACCATTGTCATCAGAGTATGGGCTGTCTCTTTGATAAATGATATTGGATCCTCAGGACTTTTTTTTTTTTTTTTTTCCCCTTAATGTGCCTGTATATTTTTGGATATAAATGTCCCCAGATACCCTCAGGACAGTGGGGAGAAAAGGGAGAGGGGTGGAGAGTGATAAGGGAGCTTTGCAGTCAGCCCATTTTCTCCTGCCTTCATCTTTACGGGGTGCGGGGGGGGAACCAAGGTGTGATACACTGACCCCTTGACCAGCTGGGTTTCTTTTGTGCCCTCTGTGCCAGGAGAAAGACCCAAATATATAAAACAATTAACATCACTTGCCTCATCACTTTTTTTTTTCCCACCCCTTGTGAATTTTTCATCCTTATTTAGCTCCATGGCTCTTTCAAATACCAAAGATAACGTGATGATTTCCAGTTTGTCAGGACTGACGTTTTGAGCCTGAGCTGGGCAGCTGCTGGTGAGCTGCATTGTGAGACTCTGGTGCCTGCCCTCCCTAAACCTGCTCTTCTTCTTTCTTCTCTCTCTCTTTGTCTGGTTCTCATCTGTCCTCTACAGCCTCTGCTGCAGTCCCTGGGACAGAGGCTGTCTCTGTTCTGTGCTTTGTACGGCACCTACTGCCACTCCTCACACCTGGGAGATCACAGATTTGGAGAAAGCGAGTAATGACATTCACAGCTCTAAACACTTTCCCTTACAAATGTCAAGATGCCCTTTCAAAAGGGACTCAGGAGAACAAATTCTATTTTGGGGGGGATAAGTGAACTCTAGCTGCACTTGTGTGGTTTGGTTTTGTTTTGTTTTTTTTTCTTTTTTTTTTTTCTTTCCAGACTCAGTTTCCAAAATAAGTAAGTTTTTAATTTGAAGGGAAAAAAAAAAAGAAATGGAAATAACTTTAGTTGCACATTTCACTGCTCAATCCAATGTGATGTGAAGCAAAGACAAATGCTGTCACTAGAAACAGCAGGAGATTGCTTTGTGATCTTAACCCTCTGTACCCCTCAGCTTGAGCATCTGTGACTTTACCCACTGTGATTCATTAAAGAGATTATGTATTAAAATAGAGATGCCTTTTATTACCTAAGAAACAGAAAACATCCTCATCACTCTGCCCTGATGGCAGCCTACATTAAGCAATGTGCTTTCAATGTGGTGGCTGGTTGTGTGTGGTTTTGGGTTTTATTTTTTTTGCTTTTTTTTCCCCCTCACCTATCCATCTGTGTCCACTTGCTATCTGTTGTCTTTGGCTGGGGACAAGGATCCTTTTTTCCACTTCTGTTTATATAATGCCCAGTGTAACGTGGCTCTGCTCAGGGTGCCAGGACTCCAACACAGAGGGGGGGACAAAAAAAAAAGAAATCCAAAATGAAATTTGAGGCAGTAGCCCTTCTTCAGCGTAGTCGCTTCAGTATAACCACTGCATTAGGTGATATCATAGAAATTATTAATTCCCAGTGCTACTGCAGCTAGACTGAAAATCAACCTCCCTCTTATGAAACAATTTCCTATTTTTCTCTCTATGGGGAAGCTCATAAGCTTTTCTTCTATTCAAGGGAGCTGTGGTTTTTGGAAAGGGGAGAAGATGGTTCCTTAAAGTGTTAAGGATGTATGTGAAGCGCATGGCAGCGCTGGGATCACCGCAGCCTTCCCATTGTGTGACTGTTCACCCGGGTCTTTTCATTCTCTCTTCTTTCCAATTTATTTCCTTACATAATAATGACCCAAAGGAGGGTCGTCACTTTGCGAGCACCATTTGGCTGAATTTTGATGCGGGGATTTGAATCGCTCTGACAAATGGGAGCCTTCTGCATGGCTGGTCGTAGCGGTGGTGGTGCTGGGGGGGTGAGAAACCTCGCACGGAGCGTGCCTGGCCCCTGCTTTGTCCTGAAGGTCTTTATACCTGAGCACACACGTGCATGAAGAATTTGGCAATATTAAGGTTGGATGATGGAGGGGAGGACTACAGGGAATGGTAGCTTTCAGAAAAGGGCAGTTCAGATAAATTGAGCAATTATAAGTAGGTATTTCACTTATTTATGCTGCTCCCTTCTCCCCTTTCCCTCTCTATTTCTGTCACCTCCTTTCCTCTCTCCTACCCAACTTCTCCCCATGCACTTGGGGTACTTGGGCTGAAGGAGGTGGTTAAATCAGTTGTAAGGTAGTGTTTGTGCTTCCCAGGGCTTTTGAAAGGGCTGTGAAAAGTCATGGGCTAGTTGTAGCTTCTGCTGAAGGCTGGTCAAGACCTAGAAGAGCTTGTGGCGGGCAGGCAGTGGTGGTTTGAATCTGGTAGTACCTGATAACACCTTGAGATTGTCCAATTCTGTGCTGTGCCAGACTTCTCAGGCCACGTGAGACTCACGCAGTTATAAAATACAGCAGGAAAGAAAATCTTATCTAAAAGTTTAAGGGGTTAGGAACACTACTACAGAACCACTTATTGTTACCTTGTGTCTGTTTATCAACTGAGTCAAATGCGTCCTACCTTTGTGCTAGAAATGGAGCTCACCTGGGAATCCTTATGCAAAATAACATTGCCTGTTTGTGACCTTCCAGCACATGAACTTGTGTGCATTTTCACCAGGCTCTCGGCATGTTGGATGACTATCAGCATCCTGGGATATGTTTTAAATTAGTGCCCGAGCGGGGAATGGGGTTGAGTTGTGCACCAGATGCCCAACTCAGCTGAACTTTCTTCTTATGCGTTTTATTAAAGTTGTATATCATCAGGAGAGTGTGAAAGTCACACTGGAGAAGAGAAATCATCTCCCCAGCACCCTGGCCTGTCAGGCTACTTTGCATAATAACTTACGGAAATGAACTGGCCACTTCTAATACTCGAGGACAGACTGAGAGAGAAAAAGCCTGCTGAGGATTTTATCACAAAACAGCCTTATGCGGCACATCTGGTTTGTTTTAAGCATCTCTGTGTATTGGGAAGAGAGCAGCAGGGGATGGGGCGGGAATGCTTTATTTGAAATCTTTTGCAATGTTTCTGAGTCAACTGTTTATAATGAGAACAATGGTCTTGGGAAAACTGCAACCAGGAGACGAAGCATCTGAGCGCTCGAGACACTGATGTGGAAACTTCTGTTGGGTTTCTTCACCTGCTTTACTTCTGTGCTGTCCTCCAAAGGGCAAGTCTATGGGAATTCTGCTGTTGAGATGGGCTTTACCTTTTGTGGAACAGCTGAGAAGACTGAAATTCAAACCAGGACCCCTCTGTTCCAGTGCAGACTCTCATAAAACACACATCCACATGCGAAATCCAGCTCTCCGAATCACTGCTAATTATACCATTATTCACATAGTGCTGGAGTTCCTTGGTAATTTGGTGTAGTTGTTGTGAGCAGAAAATAGATGCAGGCTACTTCTGTGGTGCTGAAGGCAATGAAGCTCTGGGGACTTACAGCACCTGAGGCTTGGCTCAAGTCTTTAGAAAGAGCAAGGTACACGGTTCCCATCTGCAGCTTGAATTACACACCTGCCCTGGCACACATTTGGGAAAAGACATTACTTTAGTCACCACCCATATGTTTCTGGAAATTAAACTGAAGAATGAAGCATGTAAGGGAGAGTGAAGAGGTAGGTGACTCTGGAGAGGAAGATGCCCCCTGGGACTGAGGAATAGTCCTAGATGGGCTCAGTATTGACGGGAGATGAACAAGAGGTCTGTAACGCTGTGAGGAGCTCATTGTAGATGTCCTGAGACCTGGCCTAACACCCCAGCCTCTCGGCAAACCTTCTGGGTGTGCAACTATAAAAATACAAAAATTTTGCTTTCTATGTCAATGGGCTCATCAGGAAACTCTCAGAATTGTTTATTTGGATTGCTTGGCTCTTCCCTGAGAGCACAGATTTAATCCTGCTTAAGATCAAATAAAATGCAAATTTGTTTTGCACATACTAAATAACAAACAGGGAAAAAGTTCCCAACCAGACTAAATGTCCAAAGCTCCTATGCTTTTAGCAGCTGTTGTGTTTTTGCACAATATAGCCTTATAAACTGCTATTTTACACTAGAGATCTTAAGGAAATAAAATAATTAATTACAACTCAGAGCTAATTGGAATCAATAAACATTTTTAGCTCTCAAAATTAATTGTGAAGTGATGTATCACTAGCCGATGGTGAAATATAGATGGATATCTCAGATTCTTCCTCTGGGGTGTCATTCCTATTGACATATTAACTGGCTCAAATTTTTTTCTGTTCCCTTCTGCCTGCCTTTCTGTGTTCTAATTCTCTTGCTTTAAATTCTATATCAAAAGGTTGATAATTTGGTTATCAAAATATAGTGGTAAATTAGAAAACCTGTAAGGCACAAGGTATTATTTATTGGTAGGTATAGGGAGTTCTAAAATAGACCCTTGGAAAAGGTTTCATGTTATTGTTCTCTTCTGATTCCCTTCTGATTTCATTTCCAGTCCAAGGAGAAAAGGAAAATGTATCTTTACTTGGTTCCCACAAAGTCACCCAGGAGTGTCTACGGTAATTAGGTGCCTTAAATTGCAGCTGGGGGCTCTCCTGGGGGTTTCAGAAGTGCACAGGGAGGTCAGACCTTGAGTACCTGTTGAGGTCCTGCTGATTTTCTCAAATAACAACTCTCCCTATTCAGTGTAAAACTTGCAACGTGCTAAACGAGTTATGTGTTAGCCTGGCTGTGAGCACCTCCAGCTATTGTTCCTCGGGGCTGTGTGGGTGACCCTTATCAGCCTCAAATAATTTCTGCTTTCACATGTGAATGATATTGCTGCTTATCCAGCTAGAATATAGTCTTGATCGAGCCAGCTTATGCTGTGCTGTAATACCCCTAAATATACCCGTACACTCAGTAGGGCTGACTCACACAGCACAAAATATTTCCATTAATAAACACTAATAAGCAGGTGCCAAGTGTTAGTGGATGCCCTTGGCCAGGCTGAGGATCAAACGTGGTGGCTCTGGTTGGTGGAGGTGCCCTGATGATGTAGACCCAATGGACCCCATTCAAATATGAGTAAAGGTAATCCATTGGTGTTAATGTTGTCTAGAAATTAACACTTAAACACATGCTGGTAGTATATTTACACCCACAATTTTTATCTGTGGTATCCAGGAGTAGTTGAAGGATTATTTCACAGTTGGAATAGTTGTTTTGTAAGCATAGTAGGGACTTTAGAAAAGGTTTTGTCATTTCCTTTCCACTCAGTTTCTTCCCAGAGAAACAGGCATGCACAGAACCCTGTTTATGATACCTGCATTAATAACTGAACGTGTGTGTAGGTGTAAGGATTGCTAATAAACACATCTTAAAACAAGATCTATCTTCCTTCCCTGAACTGGCATGCTCCCAAACAAACTCAATTGGAAAATTCCCTGGTGCTGAATTCAGATTTTTTTTTTTTCCTTGTATGAAAGCTGTTGATCTCACAAGCGCTCCACATGGAGTGAGGAGAGTGGTAAAAACTTCCAAATTTTTGGCGATGGAGTGAGCACTGTTATTAGCAAGACATAGTCAGCGGGAAAGTCACACATGCAGCTGACCTTTTGCATGTGCGCCGGCTTTCCTTGTACTGTCTAAAGAAGACTATAAATGAGTATGAAGAGAAATATTTTTATGTATCTGTTCTCAGTTTTTCTTCCTGCAGTTGACAGCCCTTGTGCGTGGCCAGTTGTTCTGTTTTCTGTCTCTACGGTCCCGCTGCTCTCTTGGGTGGCTGTGTGAGGGTGTGGTGTGTTTTGTTTTTTCTTCTTCCCATAAGTCCCTGAGAAATACAAATAAAACTTAACTGGGAGAGCAAGCAGTAAGGTGCTCCCTATAGTATGATGTTCACATGATGTTGTGACCCAGGGCAACATCATCTTTTCAGTCAATATGGTAGAAGCGCAGAAAAAACTGTAAGGAAATATTACTAATCCTAGTCTATCTGGGGTTGATAGCAATTCTTGCTGTAAGTTAAAAATAACTTCGTGGTTGACTCCAAGTTGCAAAACTACACTTTCAAGGGGTTCACTTTCAAATGGTTCAGCTAAGTAGTGTGTGCTGTGTGTTTTTTCTCACTGTGCAATGTCCTTCTTGTGATGCTCTCTTATTGCAATTGTGGATGTTTGATGGTTACGTGAGCTTTGTGGTAAAGGGAATTCTTCAGGTGACCCCTTTGGCACTGCTGGGAGTGAGCAGTGCTGGGACCTAATGTTAGGTACTTCAACACATGTTGTGTGCATTTTTTTTTTTTCCTTGAGCTTGTTGAAACAATTGAACTTTTTTTTTCATAGAAAAATTTACATTTCTTAGTGAAAAACAGAGCTCTAAAATTTCCCATTTTGAACACTGTGAAAAAAGACTGAAATCTGATTACTATTGGATGAAAACCAAGTCAAAAAAAGAAAAAAACTCATCCCCCCTTTTCCCTATCAATATTAAAAAGAGATTAAAATTATCTCAATGATTTTTTTTTTAATAAAGTGTTTTCTGGGAAGAAAATAGAATAGATGGAAGACTTTCAGCCTAATTTAGTAACAACCACTCAAGATACAACTTGGAAAGAACTTTCTGAAGCTGGAAAGTAATTCTAATGACATTTGCGACTGGGGAAGCATACGATTCTCTTTTGTGCTTTGATTAATATTCCCTGTTATATTGGGCAGCTTAAAAACTGAAGGAATACTTTATCAGTGGTGTTCTGCTATTCCTTCAATGCAAACCACCATCTTTCTGTAAAATGAAAAATAAATTGGTCAGGGAGGGACTCTGGACTTCTTCTGACCTGTCTGATGCAAAGCAGAATCTGGTAAAACTCCTCCGTGCAATCAGACGTGTCCACACAGTTAAACCTGGGGCATCACACATCTCTGATAAGAGACATATTTCTGTAGGTAAATGTAAAACATTTCTCTGTGTTTTATTCCTTTCTGCAAGAGTTGTGAAGCAGGGGGTGATTTTGCGTAAGCGTCTCGGACAAAGCAAATGGAAGGAAGAACAAAGAAGGAGATGAGGGAATTCATCAGGGAGTGTGCTCACAGCCCGAGAAAGCTGCTAGAACAGGTCTAAGAGCTGAAATAAGCTTTAGCATAAGAGAAGTCTGTCTTTCTGTTGTATCCAAGCCCCCCAGGAGACTCAAAGGCACAGAAATCTGCACAAGGGTCTCTACATCTGGAAGAGAACATGGGGCTGATGAATTATTCATGGCATATCTACTTGTGCTCTGGAATTTCTCTTTATTCATACTTCAGGAACACAAAAAAGGGGGGAAAAATGTGTATCACACCTGCCTTTTAATTTAGAAAGGGATTTCTTGCAGTGCTGTGGGCAAAGTCATGTGGACTCAATGGCAAGGTTTGGAGGATGGGGTCTTGAGGCCATGACAGGCTGTAATACTGCAATTTTATTCTATTTTTAGGCAATCTGAAAGAGTGCAGAGAAAATCAGTGGGATAAAGACAATTGTCTGGCAACTGGAAAAAAACCAAAACAAACCAACCAACAAACAAAAAAGCCACAATCTTTGAAGCCTTTTGAAATTATATGCACCTTCATCAATTCTGTAAAGGACTGAAAAAGGGTTCTGAAAGCTACCTTTCCAAGGCTGTCCAGGCATTGCCAGTTTCTTTGCTTTAATTTGGGGTTGAATTAATCTTAGTCTTGTAGACCGATAAGTGTGAAAAGTCCTCTGAGAAATCAGTTCATTGTTTACTCTTCTGGCAACATCTCAGTGTAGATGAGAGGGGAAGATTTGTGCTGAGACAGAGCTGCCTATGGGGGAAGAGGGCAAGGAATTTTTTCCCTGTTCTTGCTAAAATAATTCCCAATGCAATGGGCTCTTTGCAAAAGCGCGCTGAATCCTTCCCAGCCAATAGCTACACCCATGGAGCCAAGCTCATCTGTGGCAGATGTAGTTTAGTCCTCTACAAGGCCATAATGCTTTAACATATCAGCCAAAAGGTCCTATACGGCCTGATGAAATGGCCATTCCAGATCCATGTGCTCTAATGATGAGGAATTGTGTAATCTAATTTCTGCTTTCCAGTTTCGTGGCCAGTTATGTCTCCTGTGTTCTTGTACCAGCTTTGTCTATTAGTTTAATAGCCATTCTCTTTTGCCAGTACTTCTCTCCTACTCCCCTCTCTCCTATACTATAGTAACAGAAAGCAATCATGTTACTTAATCTACACAGAGATATATGCTTTTCAGTTTTCCATTTCTTCATTATCAGAGAGAATCGTGCTTTAACTTCAGAAGGTATGGATCTGCTGTTCAGCCTATAAAAACATTCCCAAATGAACCAAGACATGTATAAATGAGTCATAGTTCACAGACTGGTAAAATCAGGCTGCAGATATGCTCATTGTGTGTTTCCAGGGCATATTGATTGCTTGCATGGTTAAAAATACCAGCTTTCCCTTCTACTTTACGCAGCTACTGGGCTTGTACAGGGGAGTAATACAAACTATTTTCAGCTGAAATCAGTTGCACTAGGTTATAATAAACTAATAGTTTAAACATTCATTTCTGGCAGGGCCCATCTCTGGTTAACAAGTAGGAAAAAGGATAAGACTAGATGATTTCCTGGGCCAGAATTTGTACCTTGTGATGATGCTTCCCTTGGATTGTCTCCTCGCCTGCTGAATCCTTGTAAAGTGCAATGTAGGAAGAGTTTTCCTCTTTAGCTAGCCAATGTGTGACACAGGCAGGCTCTTCAAGGACACTATGGCTCATGTTACCTTTCCCACATCACTTTTAGCACGTCTATATTAATGTTATCATCCCTGATATAGCTCCATGCAGCATGGTGTAAAAGGTACTGAATAACCAAAGCACTTGGTCAGGGGAAATACTTTGGGGGATTGGTGACACAACACCCATGGTTTCTATTTTCAGTTTTGAAGGTAGGGATAATGTATTGGAAGACACACTGCATGAGCCTTTGGCTCTGTGAAGGACTCATGAGGGCCAGGGAGGCAGTACCTGCCATGACTTCTTTAGGATGAGAGCTAGAAAGGGCCATCATAACACTTCAGAGACCTCAAAAGTGGGTCATATTCAGCATTTGAAGAAAGGATCAGAACATCCTTGCCCATCACTTGAATTTCTAAATGCACTGGGCCAAATGATGAACTGGAATGGATCTTCTCCATTATTTTTTTAGTAGTAAACTAAAGAAAGCATAAAGACAACAAAATATTATTGACTCCTTGTTGTAGCAAGCCATGCAGAAAGCATCAAAGGCTGAAGAATTTAAAAAGGAAAAGCAAGTTAGCAGCTGCTTTTATGCACATGCTCGGTCAGTCCTGCTTATGCAGGAGCAATCCTGAGGACATGTACTATTATATTACCAACCTCTTTACCCTTAACCTGAGAAATTACAGGTTTGGATACGTACTTTACCTGTTTGTAAAGCACTAATTCAGTCCTCTTTACTCAAGTCTAGGGAAACACCCTTTTACTGTGCCTGGTTGAGTGCTGGAAGAGGTGAAAAGAAGATTGTGCTTAGTGTCTTGTTTTGTTGTTGTTTTTTTAAAATTTCTTATGGGTTTGGATTTTTGTGGTTTGTGTGTGTTGTGTTGTTTGGTTTTGGTTTGTGTTTTTTTTTTTCTTTTTTTTTTCCCAGTCTGTTCTCCAGGTGATTTGTTTGTGCAGGACTTGACTGGTCTTTTATGTGGAGGTGGGAGGTAAAACCCGTAGTCAAGGGCTATATTTTCAAGAACTGAAGTGACTCCTCTAGTAACTTGTTTTGGTGTTTGCTGGTCAGAGGGGATTAAACCCACTTCAGGGACAGGAATTCATTCTGAGAGAAATCTGCTGCAAAGGCTGGGCTGTCAATAGCGTCAAGCTGAGCTGAGTGTGTGCGTGAGAGGCTTTTGTCTCCTAATGCAGAAACCTCCAATAGGAAGGGCTTGGTTTTGTTTTGTTTTTCCCCCATTTATCTTTTTTTTTTTTTCTTTTTTTCTTCCTTGCCAGATTTCATTAGTCACCGAGGAATCTTTGCAGCTTAATCATTTGGACAGATCTGAGCCCCTTCCCGAGAGATTAGTGGGAGCATTCAGGAGCAGTGGTCCCAGGGCAACACTTTGGGTGCTGCACTGTGATTCGCCTTAGTGGTCCGAACTGTGTGGCTATTGATTAATTGATTAATTGATTGTGCCAGGGAGACTGGTTGAGGGAAAGATCGCTGGCGAGTAATGATCTCACAGAAGCCATTTATTTATTTATTTATTTTCCTGTAGTGATACTTTTTTTTTTTTTTTTTTTTTTTTAAATAGAAGACCTATCTTACCCATTTTAAGTGAGGAAGAAAGCAGGGTTTGGGTTGAAAATATCCTGATGGGGTGGAAAGGGAGACCATCGGCTGGTTCCCAGGTCCTCTCCTACCCCAGAGTCAGCCTGTGCTTATGCAGCCTCCCTGTATGTACTTTGGGAAGGGAGACCAGGGGGTTAAAACTGTGGAGACCTCGAGTAAAGAAAGTGTATTATTCCTTTTGTCAAATGCTTGAGAATGTGGCACTGATCTCAGCTGAAGAAAAAGAAAGTGTAAACATGTTGGCAAGGGGAAATTGATCCATGGCGCGGGTATTTTTAGGACATATTCTCTACATCAGGGCCTTCTCGGATTTTGAACCTTAATGTCTGCTTTGCCAAAGAGGACAGCATCCTGCAAAGCTGAAATACTGGAAAGCAGCACTTCATCTCACTGCCAGACTATTATCACAGAAGATGTTAAAAAAGAAACCACTGATTCATCTGCAGTGACTGCCAGGAACTCGAGCAAACCCCACAAATCATGCTGCTGGGCAGACTGTGCTTTCAAAAGCAGCTATTAGAAGTGTCGGCTGTTTTCTTGCTTTCTGAGTTAAGAATCGATTGGGAAATGGCAAAGCATATTCAATGCTTTCAGAAGTTGCTTTCTGACTAATTTCTTTCTGAATTCAGCTGTCTCCCTGGAGCCTGTCTTTCTTTTAAACCTACAATGTATATTTATTTCTATAATCTGCTTTTCACCTGAAAAGAATAATAATCCCCATTTACTTTAAGCCTGGCTGAACATGCACTGGCTTCAGAAATTAATTTTTCCCTGCTCTTAGCGGTTAAGCTCTGAAGGATAGATCCTCAGCTGCTATAAATTGTTTGGCTTCATTGAAGGGTATTTCCCTGTGTCTTTAACCTCTGGAAGCAAATCTCAGTTTAGAGACTATATGAAAATTGATTTTGCTTGTCATGCCATTATCTTCATTTGGGTAAATGGTGTAACCGATGCACTGCTGACTTAAGTCTTGTGAGGCTCTGAGTGTACCCAGTGACAGTGTAAGTGCCTGTCAGCGAAATGGTTTTGACTCAAGGTGAGGGTGCTCAGCATCCTACTGGGAAATACTTTGTACCTCAACTATCGGGCTCTAATCTGGCTCCATTTCAGTTCTGGGAGACTCAGACCTTCAAATCTCATCCATCCACCCTGCAAAACTCAGGATAGCAACTTAAAAATTCTGAGATGATTAAAAAATAACACATGGGTTGGCTTGCAGTTCACCTCCTGGCTTTGAAGCCTGGAGAGATGCTCCTGATCACAAGTAAAAACTATTTTTAATTTGGCCATTCAGGTTGTTTCCTAGACACTCAACTCCACCCAAATTTGTGCAAGATGGCAAGAGCCCTTTCCGGGGTTTAGCTCTGTGTCTGGTGAATTTGGAAGAGGACAGTCCCCAGACCTCAGGCTGGGACTGAGCTACTTCTGCAGGTCCATATAGCAGAGAGTGTTCTGAGCCCATTACCAGGACGTTTGCTCCAGACAAGGCTGTAATCTGTGAGGCTGATACAAACACTACAAACCTTTGCAACTGGAAACATCTCTCTGGGTGAAGGCAAAGGCTCTTCCTTGACCTACCAGATATTGAGAGCTGTGAAGCAGGAAGGCCTCTAAAATGGGATTTGAAGGCCTTTTAATAGACCAAGATGAAGAGAAATAAAATACTTGTAAAGGATATTCTAATATTTAAGTTGATGGGGGTTTTTTTTTGTTTTGTGTTTAGTTTGGTTTTGTTTTCCTGATCACGCAGCAGCAAACACGTGGAACAGGGCTCTGAGCTCTCAATGCTGCTTCTCTAAAGCATGGAAACAAAAGCTACATTGGAAAGGACTTTGCAAGGTTATTTGCTGCATCCCTCTGGTTGCAAGCAGGATATTGAACCTGCCGTTAAAAATTGCCAATGATGATGGTTCCATACCCTCCTCTGGCAATTTATTTTAATGCTTTACTAGCCATGCAGGTCATGTATTCACACACTTCTCAAATCACGCTGCTGTTGGTGGTGGACTCTTAGGAAGTATTTGGTGCAGTAGGGGAGAGCACCAGGTAGTCTGGCATATTATTGCAAAATGTTGCAGTCTGCGTGTGTCAGATGGATATAAACTGGTATCCCTGCCTAGCTCTCCCAGCTATGGAGGTGTAAGGAGCTGGCCTCGTCTGCCTGGAGTATTGCAGGTTAATTTATTAACATCTAATGGACTCTCTGTCTGTCTCCACGTGAAAACCAGAGGGTATTTCTTTCCCTTTCCCTTCCCCCACCTTCTATTCTCTTTCTGAAATGCTAAAGCATCTGGCTGCCTCCAAGCAAGGACAAACTGCAAACACCTGGGTGTTGATTTTTTTTTCTCCTTTTTTTTTTTTTTTTTAACCTTCCTCCTGAGATCTGCAGCTGCATGACAGACCCGTTCCAGAGGCTGTGAATAGCACCTTCTCCCTGCTGCTGTCATTTGATCAGAAACAGCCCCTGACTCTCACCGCTTGATTTAAAGAGCCCTTACTCTGGGGCTGACCTGATTACCTCATGATGAAATGATGTGGGGCCACGACACCAAGGCATGATGTCATGGGCCTTGACGTGTCACCAGAAGAAATACAAGCTTCCTGGTGCTGCAACCTTATTACAAGGTGATTTTTGTTCCCCTATACACCGATTCAAGGATAGGTAGCACGCTTTCTATTCCTCATCGAGACCACCACTATCATTAATGCTGCTGGCCGCCTCGATGGTACCCCACATCATCACACCCACGTGGGGTGGGAGATCTGGATGTGCCCAAAACGGTACATACTGGCCATAGAGCCCTGGACCCGTGCACAACCCCCTGCTTGCCCAGCCGCTCAGCCTTGCTCCCAGACATCTAATTAGATTGAAGCCTGAAGTCTCTGGATATCATCCCATACCTTTATGTGAAATGATTTATCATGCCGTCTGATACAATCCCTGCAGATAGCTGTTAGGAGACCTCATTTAACATGCTGCACACACCCTTGTCCAGTGCAGAAAATGTTCTTGGCAACATGAAAATCAAAGACTTGGAAATGATGCTTCCTGCACAAGAGCCTTGCTTTCAACTGAGAGCAGTCTGCAAAGCCTTTGTTTCCCTGGATGGACACATCAATACATGTCATCCTGAATATTGACTTCTGATGGTTTTAAGAGGTTTTTTTGGGGTGGGTTGGTTGGTTTGTTTGTTTTTAAATATTCTCCATTGGAAACTGATGAAGTTCTTTCCAAAGTCCCCAGGCTGTTGGCAGACAGGAGCTGGCTGTTGGACACAGAGAGAGGCTTGCAGACAGGTTGGCTTCCAGAACTGCTTCCAGAGCTGCTTGTGCAAGCACAGACACTCTGGGGTGGCCACGGTGCTGCTGCCCCTTGTCCAGACAAGGTCCCAGTTTGGGCATCTCTCCGCTTGGATAGGTCCATGGAGAAATATTCTGCTTTCCTTGTTTTCAAGCCAGTGCCATAACAGCAAGCAATGGTCCCTGGAGATGATGCTCTGAAGTCTTTTACCTGCATCCCTGATGATGTGCTTGCTGTGGTCCTTCATGCTCAGGGCCTGAAACTGGCTCCCTTATGGATTACACTAAAATCCTCAGGAGTGCAGGATTCGAGATACAAGGCGAAGAGTGAGCAATTGCACATGGAGACACAAAAAACTTCTCTAACACACAAACCCTGTTAGAAATTAAATTTCTTATACCTTTGCCTGTGAGTAGAGCAGGATTTTTGCTACTGATTTCACTGGAAAAATCAGAATCTGAAATGAAAGGTGACAGAATATGCTGCCTGGGTCTATTACTGTCAGTTTGCCTGAGCTGGCAGATAATTCATGGCAAGTAATTTATATAGCACTTTTACTTTTCCTGCCCTTTATCTCATCTGTGGTCAATTTGTTGGAAGTCTTTATAATTGGAGTTGTCTTTGCCAATCACATGGTTTATTTCTATTATCTCATTGGCTAAATGTAGCTCTTATAAGACATTCATGGCATATAACTCTTACGAGAATAGGAAGAGTAACTCCTTTTGACTGGAAATAATTTTTGCGTTATTTAAGAAAAATGGAAGTTGGATAAATATTATTTTACCAAATTAATGTTTTTTTAAATTTCTGAGGCTTTAACAGATTTGTTAGATAAAACTGAAGTAAACAGAAAACTAAGTACAGCTGAAAGCCAGAAGTGTTTTATTCTCTAGATGTGAAAGCCATTGTTATTTCCAGTACCACTACCCATTCTTCTACCAAAAGATTTTCATGTTAATCAGCCCAAACTTGTGAAATGTTTTGGATGAGTTGTGTTGGGAGGAAGGGGGGTGCAGAATGTCTAGTCTACGAAATATTTCGTATATCTATACATGACGATAAATTCAAACCCCATTTTCCTGCAGGGGTAGCAACATTAGCCTTAAATGCCTTTGTTCCTGCCAGTGAGCTCATTTGCTGGAGTATTTGCAGAAAAGGAAATACAAAAGGGAGGTGAACAAAGGGGAAGTGGTTGAAAGATGGGAGTGAATCGTAATATCCCAGACAGCACATGGAGAGCAAGGGAGAAAAGACAGAAAACAGTGCCACCAAGCTCATGAGCGAATCTCTTCAGCCCCTCGCCTGGGCTGGGAAGAAGCTGCTTTCGACATTTCTTTTCCCTGGTAAAAGCAGCTGATGAATTGTGGGCGCGTAAATGAGAAATATAAGAGTGTCTCCCTATTCTGCTGGATATCCCTGGCTCGGAGGTATGAGTTTAGAGCAAGTCCTGCAAAGATTTACCGCGTGTCCTTGTTTCGAGAGCAGCAGGTTTGGTTTCTGGGCACGAACACGTCCTTCCCCGCTGCCTCTGGGTTTGGGCTCAGCTTCCAGCTCACCAGAGTCTGAGTGCGGCTTCTACAGGGCTAAGCTTCAAAACCACTGTGAAGAGCAGCCTTGTTAAAGTCAGCTGGGGATCTGCCTGCTCAGATTATCCATGTAATCCCTTCAATGTGAGATTAGCATCCAAACATCGAGGGGGAAAAAAAAAAATTGGGCGAGGGTTTATTTATACTGATTTCCCTACTGACTGACTTTTCTCTATCAAAATATCCTCCAGAAGGTAACTTTGAACCAGATTTTCTCCTCTTCATTCCTGCCACACTAAATAATTTAACATCTGAGGGCATTTTGCCTCAGCGAACCTTGCAGGGGACCAACATGGCATGACTGAATCGCAATTATCCAGGCACGTCTGCTAGGAAGGAAAACTGAGTATTTTCCTAACTGCAGCATCCTCCTGCCACCTGGTCTTGCTGCTCTAGCCAAAACCCTTTGACACACGCCTGTGCTTTTTATTCTGGGAACCGACTGCCTTCCCCTTTCCTTCACCTCTCCCTCTCTCCCCTTCATTTCTTTTTCTGCTGAATGTCAGAGTATATTGAAGAAGCAGCATTTTTTTTCTTTTTTTTTCTTTTTTCTTTTTTTTTTTTTTTTAGTACTCTTGGGCATAAATATTGCGTAGGGCACAGACAGCACAGGCTAAATCAATACTGGAGCGATTGGGTGGTGGGGCCATTCACGCCTTGAGTTTCATTTCATAAATTGATCTATGGAGCTGAAGACAGGTTGCAAAAGACAAACAGCCCTCTGTGCTCTGCCCTGCAGTTCCCTGGCTGCCAGAGCAAGAAGGAAACTAAATTTACCATGAGGATGTTAGCTAGTTTCAGGCCCTGCATGAGCATTGACATTAGAAAAGGTAAAGACATGCAATTCAGACTCACTTGGGAGGGAGCCAGGGTGGGATTTGGGTTTGGGTTTCTGGCTAGCCACAAATCTCAGCTCTCGATTCAAGCATCTACTAGATTTGGCAGTGTTTTGTATTGCTTGTTTATTAGGACACAAGGAGTCACATGCATCCATGATATACATATATATATTTAATCAGTTAAAACTCCAGGGGTTCACTACTTTTCTTCTTCAGTAAAACTGACTGTGGGGCAATGCGGTGTAGTACAATCATCTGTGCCAACAGGGAATGCAACCCCATAGCTGGAACTGCTGCTTAGCTATGGAAAAGAGAGAGGAGAAATCGTGTGTGTGAAGCCTAATCCAGTCCCTGTCTGTGACAGTGAGAATCTTCAGCCTTGGTCTGTACAACCGTCTCCGGCTTCAAGTACTCATCCCAAACGACAGATGCATTTGGAGCCTTATCTAAATTCTCCAGTCACATTGTGCCTTTGAAAAAGGGTGAAAAAAAGAAAATCTTTGTCATGCAGGCTTCCTACTGAGATTTCTCCCAGCCCTTCCTCCAGAGCCGCAAGGTCCAGGGGATGCTCCTGCCACTTGCTGTGGCCACTGCTGGTGCCAGCTGGAGTGTCAAGGACAAAAGAGCGTGAAAATGAGTAAATGGGATTTGGGGGTAGCGTGGCTGGTGGGTTTCGTGTTACATATGTGCGTGCAGGGAATGTCTTGAAGCGTTAAGCAGCGTCTAACCAACTTTACTTAAAAGGTTTGAGAAACAGGATGGTGGTTTTTTCTCTAGACATCTTTTTCATTTTTAATCTGTCCTCTACTAAACACAGCCCAGAATCAAATCTGATAAAATAATCCCCAAAAGCAGGGAGATACTTGAAGCTTAGTCCAAACTTCATACATATCTGTTTTTCTCATAAATTGTTGTTGGATTTATTTCTTTAGGACCAGGATCACTTTAAGCTCTACTCCTCTTCCCCTTGTGTCATATTTTCTTCTTTCAAGCAATAAATAGCCTTTTAAATACTCTTTTAACAATGGATTAAATAGTGCAATGAGTGACAACGTGGTCTGAAGTTTCCGGTACCTGTTTTTGTTCTTCTAAATCTGGGAGTACACAGAATAATAGCCTAACTTTCCTTATCTCTTCCAGCATTCAATGCTACGTTCTAGGTTTTCCTTTGTGAGTGATGTTCCTCAGTAATCATGGAAAAGCCTGTGGTGGCATTTAGCAGTCTGCAGCTTGGGCAGTAGTTTTGCCAACTCTTTCTAAATGTTCACTTGCTTCCCTGCTACACGGCTGGCACTTTGCATTAGGTGAAAAGTCATTTTTCTGCTTGACTGTTGTCGTGTCTATCCTGCGAGCACGTTAAATACACAACATCTCTGACTTAACACACAGCCTTGCCATGACTTCCAAGCTAATTTCCGCACACAAACTGTTGTCCTTGACGAGCATACAGCAGCTAAACAGGAGAATACTGTAGTAAGTATTTTGGGTTTTGCCTTTTACTTCTGCAAGATAAGTTATGCAATTTATGTACGTGGGGCAGAAGGAAGCACCATAGGAATTTTTTCCCCCCTCTTGCAGTGTAAGTACTGACAGAGCTGCACGTGAAGAACCTTTTGCTATGGCTTGAGCTGGGCTTACCCACAGCTCTTTCCATACACTTTCCATCTTATACTTTGTCTTCACTGGTTTCAAGGGATTTTCTGAGTAGGAAATTTTCTGAATTTGGGGGGAAAAAAAATCCCAGAAATACTATTTTCCTCACTGAATTTTTATGCATGTCAGTATTAGATTTGTGGTGTCAGCACACATTTTTTACGGGAGTGGTCATCGTAGGTGTCACGCTGGCAATCTGCTGCGAACTCTAGGAAGTCTGCCCAGTGCACAGCTCTTGGTCTGAAAATGGGAAAAAAAATAAATTAGATGTTTTGCTCACCACCAATTTTTGTTTGAAGGTGCCTAATACAGAGTTTTGTTGTTATGGTACAAAGAAAATAGTAAGTGAAACTGTAAAAGGGAGTAAATGAAGTAGCAAAGTGAAGCTTGAAGCCCCTCTTTTCTGCATACACACTATGGTCACTGTCTCCTCACCCCTCTGCTCTGGGCACAGCAGCAGGTTTGGGGGTTCAGCTCCCATGGTTGCCTTTTTAAGACGCAGACACAAGAACCTGCACAAAATCCATCCCGCATCCCACTCGGGGCAAGGCTATGCCCCCATGGCCAGGAGCAGCTTTGTAACAATTCCACAGACCAAAATGAGTCACAAGCTGTAAAAATAACACGGTCGTCGTGGTGAAATTGACGGTGTGCCAATCACAACATCGCCTGGTGCCCATCAGATAGGTTTCACACCTTGTGAGTCCTCATCCTTTCTCACTCCTGCCATGGTTTCATTGACACCGAAAGGGCAGAAAAGTACGAACAAACTGTTACACTTGGCCTGATAGACATCTCTACTTTCAACTACTCTGCTGTAAACAGATTGAAGATAACAAGTGCAGCCATCTCAGATGGCTCTGGCCGAAGCAGCGGGTTGCTCAGTAACTGCTTGCACCTGCGTGCTCTGCCTTGACTGCAAAGCGTAGTTGCATTTCAAGTCACATCTTTTGTTTCCACCCTCCCTTTCTACTAAGTATGAGAAAATAATTATCTGCACTCTTGTTTAACGTCAGCAAAAGCCTTCAAGGAAGAATGTGAGATGTACTGACAGATGCCAGTCACTGTTTTTAAAGAATACATATTATTAAATCATTCTTTGTTTCCAACATCTGTTTTATTTCAGACTTTTCAAGTCAGGTGGGGATGTAAGGATTACATTTCAGCCTTCACATTATCTGGCTCATTTTCCGAGTGCCACAGCCCACCAGCGCCATGGTTTGCTTGTGTATCAGTGGCTGATGAAGCAATGGCGATTTGTCCTTCAGATACCACCTCTGAGTCATCTTCTGTCCTGATTTACAATGTGCTCCTACTGCTACGGTGGCATTTAGATGTGTGGCAGGTTGTGACTCTTGCTGTCTGTCGCTTTATTATTCTTCTGAATTTTGCGAGCAGTGGATCTATGATGAAGGGCCTTCATCTGTTATTACATCATCTTTCATTTCTGCAGCCCGTGTTGTCTGACACAGGGATGCCTTTTGCAATGTGTCTACAGAGTGTCTCCAGATACGCTATCAAGACGCCTCAATAAATAGGGCATAAACAACATAATAATTCAGTGGTAGTGCTGGTAGCTGAAATCGTCTGAAAATATAAATGAATTATTTTTGCCTAATTTAAAACGCATTGGACTTTGGCTTAGAAGGGAGATGCGCCTCTTATGTGGAGGCTCCTGAATTCCTGCTTGGGAGAAGGCAGCATATTCTCAGCCAAAATACAGGCTTGGTGCCTGATCTCTGTCCCCTCAAACTTCATGATAATATATCTGTTGCTTTCCATAAAGCTGAATATGGGCCTTAGCACACAGAAATTGCCAGGCCTCCTTGATCACTAAGTGCCTTACCAGACATGATAGGGGTTTTGATTTATTCATCAAAATCCTTCCAGCAGCAAATAGAAGCGCATCCTCCTGTTTCACACTAATATGCCTGTACAATCACCCCTGCTGCTTAGATGAGTGGCTAATTTCCATGCCAGGAATCCTGCTCTGTGCCAGATCCCTTTATTCTGCTTGGAACTTTGAAGATTTATTATGATGCTAATTAATTCCTTTCTCCAGAAGAGAGTAATTGCAAGTATTGGAAGCAACTTTATAAATGCAGGAAATGAAGGCAAATAGATGCTCTTTTTCTTTCTTTCTTTTTTGATTTCCCTTTTGAAGCCAAAGACCACGAGTTGATCTTATTTCTGGTTTCTGTCATTAACCCACCATGATAAAGTCACAGGGTCAGATGCAGCTGGTTGTAAACCGATTCTATCCAAGCTTTGGATTTGCTTAGGTGAGTAAATCATTAACCGTAACCCATCCTCATGCTAATTTGAGTTAGTGAAATAATTTGGTCTCTGGGGCAGGATACCGATTTTTCTTCCTTCCCATAGGCTGGAGTCCCATGGCAGTGGGTGAAGTTATGCTGCAGCATCACAGTGACAAATGCTCTTTTGCTCCTCACCTTTAATTTCCTCTCACCTTATCCTTACTAGGGCTAGGCTGCTTGTCATTTAATGTACATGCCCATGTCTGTGCCTTTGAGCGGCTGCTTAGCAAACCACAGTTGCATGCAGCTCCCTATTCCCACATTAAGAAGATTGTGCCTTCTCCCTCTGTTTTGTCTTAATGACTTTACAAACCAGAGAAAAGCAGAATGGCCAAAGGATGGAACAGTGACAAAGCTAAAGCACTTGAATGCAATGCAAGGAATTGCAGAGCGGCCACTGCCTTTTTCTGGCAGCCACAACCCTAAAAATAGGAACTGTGTCTAGCTCTGGGCTGCCCAGTTTGAGAAGGACAAGGAATTACTGGAAACAGTCCAGCAGAGAGCTACAAAGATGATGAGGTGTCTGGAGCATCTTTCTTATGAGGAAAGACTGAGAGAGCTGGGTCTGTTCAGCCTGGAGAAGAGAAGACTGAGAAGGATCTTATTTATGCTTATAAATATCTTAACGATGGGTGTCAAGAGGATGGGACCAGACTCTTTTCAGTGGTGCCCAATGATAGGATGAGGGGCAATGGGCACAGACTGAAGCATAGGAGGTTTCATCAAAACATGAGAAAATGTTCCCTCTCCTGCAAATTCAGGTGCCACTCGCTGGGATTTTCCTGGTGAGACAGAAGGAAATGTTCAGTAGTGGGAGTTCTTGCTCAACAGGAGCTTCGTGGCTGTGTGAGAGGTGTATTTGGACCTCTGGTTCTCCTGTATATCTTGGGGGGTGACGGTAGGATGGCTGCAGCATAAACATTCTGTTCTTTATGGATCCTCTCCTGAGAATCCCTTGACCTTTCAGATGCCTGATTTATATAAACCTCTCAGAGGACAGACTAAAGGGGGGGATATTATCAGCCAATTAAAAGGTTCCCTCCTGAGAAGGGTGGAAAACAGCATACAGATGATTTTTTTTTTTTTTTTGAATGCAACATCAATTACCATTCTGTTGCCAGATGTTGCACAGAGGAAGATCTGTGCTGTAACGTGCTCTGCGGAGCTGCCTCTCCCAGACTGAAACTCTGGGAAAAGAAACCCTGTGGTGGATTCTTAAAGCTGCGTGGGTATTAATTAAATATTTGATGGGTGTGAAATGTGCCTTTCTGACAAAAAACAACCATTGAATCTGCACTGGTTATATCCTTATTCTTCCGTAGCAGCTCTCTGCTAATTGATATTTGGGTCTAGATGAACAAGTAAATAATTTTTAAAGCTAAGGGGCTGTTATTTTAGTGCTGTTTTCTAGGAATCTCCAAGCTAACACCCACACTACACAATCCCTATGGTATTTACTTCACAGTTTCATCTGATCTCTCTCTCGCTTCCCTACTTCCAGCTGTATTTTTCATCCAGTATGCTGCCAGTTATCTTCAAAAGAGGATGTGACAGTGAGTACTCATGAAGATATGCAATGCCACAGTATTTACATCATGGTTTTGGTCACATGTGTCATATGGAAAAAAAGATGCTACAAATGGGAAACAGTTGTTGCAGATTCCAGAAGACCATCTTGTGAAGAGGGGAAATGTTGTGTTTCACAGATAAAGCCAGTCACTTCTGAGGTTTCTAGGTAATTCTAGTTGAAAGAAGTTTTAGAATAGGGAGATTTTTACCGTAGCATGCTATTGGTCCCTGAATGTAGAACTGGAAGGGAAGACAACCAAACAGAACAGAGAAGGAGGAGTGAGGGTAGGACTAGAGCAAGTATGAGAATGTAACTGGGAGCTCGGTTCTAGGGCACAGCTGCGGAGAGATGGCATTGGGCTCATCGGGAAATCAGGTGCCTTAGGCTGCGGGAAGGATCTGCCCTTCCAGACACACACTGATGTGCTGGAGGTCTGCTCTTGGTCTTGAGAGGCTGCTGGGTGTCCTAGGGGTCTCATTTTCCTCTGGGATCCTGGGGACTGTCTCTACTCACCTCTTCATCTTAGACTGTCTATGAGAAAGGGATCTTGTTAGCACAGCTTTCACCCAGCTGTGGTTCTGGCATCGACATCAGTAGATATTTTACTACCATTCATTGCGTGTCCGGGTCCCACCCCAATAGGAGTGGGTGGGTTTGGACACCTCTGCAGAGGCTGCTGTGCTGGTTTGGATCCGTCGGCCATGGGGAGGCCACACAGCAGGGCAAGAACACTACCTACACTTAGTTGCTGTCAGAAGTTGTACAATGTCCTGTATCCCAAACAGACCAGAGGCTTGCAGCCTTGCAAAGCTGTGGCTGGACAAGATCTCCAGCACAGATGCATCCTGTGGAATGAAAGCTCCCATTATGCTGCCCTTTTAGCATGCGTCTGCCTTAGCCAAATGGTGCTCACTAGTTCATGTCCAGTCACTCCTTGGCTAATCCATCAATGCCAGTTGTGACAGATGTGCTTGCGAGGAAGGGCGTTGGTGCCTGGGAGCTGCTGAGTGTTCAAAATCCAGGTGGGACAAAAATTGAACCCATCATTCAATGACCTCAGCAGTGCCAATTCAGCAGGAATGGTATCGGGTAGATTTAGAAAGCAGCACGACTTCAGTCCTGGGTTTATTCCCTGAGCTCAGTACGGTCTAATCCAGATTGATCAGATAGATGAATGCTTTTCAATGTCCTTCTTCAGTCTGTGATTCTTGCTAGATACTGCTCTTATTTCATTTTAGTTGCTTATGAGCCCATAGGCCACAGTGGTCCTAGGTCAAAGATCGTCTTCTGGCTGTGTACCTGGCGCTTTTTCACGAAGGGCTGTCTGCAATGACGTGCCACAGGTGCTAAATCTCATTTCAAGCAAGTTGGTACATCTGCCACACAGAGATCCCACCTTAGCCCCTAAAAGCTGTGTAGCCGCACTGGTACAGATTTTTGCCTTGATTACCCGCTGCTGACGGCTCTGAGCAGAGGCAGCTTCATGGGCTGCAGCATGATGAGGGTGAAGACGTTTGTGTCAGATGTAACGTAGCATTCCTGGGCCTGCACATCACTCACACGTTTCCCTCTCAGTCATGCTCAGACAGGCAGATTCAAAAACGCCCGATTTCTCAGCAGGCCAACAACTCATCGCCCTCACACATGTGAAATGGGACCCAAAGTTGGGGCTATTGCGTGGCTTGTGCAGGTGGGGATCACACAGCCCGCTGCTCCTGCACATTGCAGGTGACAACCCAGGCCACAAAATCCATCAGTGGTTATTCACAGCAAGAGAGGCTGACTTGCAAGATAAGGTCCCTCTAAGCCTTGATGATATCACAAGGATGAGGTATTGTGACAGCAGATTACAAACGTCTACGTGTTGCCCACGTGTGCTGTTCTTGGTGTCAAGCTGCGACTTCAAAGCAGCACCATGCTGACAGCCGTAACCTTTACAAAGAGTAAGCAATCACCACGAGTGACCTGAAGGCAGACAAATAAAACTCATTTTGAGTCCCTGGTGTACTCCATTGAGGAATCTATATAGAAAAACTAAATGAGCAAGCAGGAGTCCTGTTTTGTTGCTGCGCTGCAGAGAAGGCAGCGCTGACTCCTGAAGAATCGGTTTATCTTGGTAAAAGGGGAGCAGAGGTGTGTTTGATGATTTGGAGAGAGGGAAAACAAGTGCCACTGTAGTGAGGGGTACCTGATTTAGGATGCACATTCCTTAACACAGGCAGCAGTGGCAAATTAAATGACATGCAATAACTTGTTACAAAACTAGCAAAATACATTTGCTGCACTTAAAGTCTTGACATTCCATGTTGTCACAGATCTGTAAAGTGCATCATGCTGTGAACTGGGACATCACATTTCATTCCTTTAATGTATTCGGTCATTCTCTCCTTCAACTTCTTCACATGCTGCAAATCCTGCTGTTTGATGTTAACTTTCAGGTTGTACGCTTATTGGTTAATGCTTCACCACTGACCTCTTCAGACCTGTGGTTTGCATCTTTGACACTGATTCACCCTTGGAATATACCTCGGGTTAGGCAGCAAGGCCATGGATTTGACCATTGTGATGGAGATCCACCAGATGGAAGGGGACGGAGAGAAATTTCAGCAAGAGGCTGAAGGCTGGTCACATAGTTCGCATTCCCTAAAGAATGCAACTATGAATTATCTTACAACAGCAGCCATTTTATCATCAACTCTGATGGTCCTTTCCCTTGGAATTATTACTAGAAGGACAAGATTTCGAAAATAGTCAGCCTTCATGTAGAATAATTAATATCCTTTCTTGTGTGTGCATGCCTCTGCCCACTGAGCTGAGAACCTGCCAGACCTCTAAGTTCAAGAACATCAACATGTTAGGGGAAAAACTAATTTCGAGACCAAAGAGAGGAAGCCAGGATGTAAAGGAGGTGGAAGGGAAAGCTCAAGTGATGGGAGTTTTCAAGAATTCTGGATGCTCTCAGGCTGGAATCATAAGAAATAATCACTTAATATCTGGGTAATTTGAAAAACAGATGACAAGGATGGTAGAAAACAGCTGTTCTGAGGATTCTAGCCTGGTTATTTCCCAGAGCAGGAGTGGGGGGGAAAAAAAAAAAGTCCTGTCAATGGAAAAGAAGATTTAACTCCTCGTGTTCTTGTGAACCTCCGTTGCACTGTAATGATACTTGCAGATTCATAAGCCTCCATTTTCCAGTACAAGGCCTGGTACACTCACTTCCAAGGTTTGGCTTTTTTCAGCAAAGCATCATGTTGTCACACATTTTCAACTGTTTCACTTGACGTTTAAGTAACATCTCACTCTTCTCTCACTCTACCTTCCAAGCAAGGCTTTAAAGCGTCTCACTGTGTTGCTGGTAATTTGAGTTTATCCTTTGAACAACTTGAAGTCTCTTGATTATTTTTTTTATTTTTTTTTTTAAATGAACAACAGTTTCTGAAATCAGGAGTTATTGTCACTAGAGCCACTTAGATATGCTTAACTTACAGCAATCCTTTACTAAAAGCCTAGTTTATTTTTTCTGGATGGTTTAAAAAAGTTTTTCAGGGCACAAAGCTGAATTTATCCCAAAATGGCTTGCAAGGAGATGCCAACTCCATAATGCTTCTACTTGTTGACTTCAGTACCAGTAGCCCAATTTGGATGAGAACAACAGAAAAGGGCTCTGTGCTCCTAAACTCCTTTAGCTGATTTACTTTTACATTAGACATTAGGCTGATGATGCACAAACCGCAATCACATTGCTCGTGGATTATTAAGATGTGGTTATAAATGTAGCAGAATGTTCCTTGTCACCTGCTCCCCACTCCAGCCATCCCTCCACTTTGCTGAACTTTAACATCCTTATTCCTCAGATCTGGACCTTTGTTTCTGTTTTGCTGTGTTTGCACTACTTTAAATCACGAGAGCAATCCCAATAAATTCATTGGGAATCATGAGTGAAAATTTGGTATAGGAGAAAAAATAATTGCATCCTTTTATTGTTGAAAGTATAGCATTCCCAGCGGGTAAATATCGTGTAGTACCACTGTGGAAGAGCAAATATGTGAAAAACCACTTAGTACCAATAAGGATACTAATGTAGTTAAAACATTAATCTCTCTGCAGCTGTTGTCAAACCTGTCACGGGTCTTAAGGTGGTTTCCCTGCAACTCCTTGGGAGAAAACAGCACGTGTGTTTCGTACGATCTTAAGAGACGGAAACTGGATCCGGGGCATTTTTCATTTAGTTTCACAGAAAGACATGTGCTTCCTCCTCAGGATTCTTGTAGCCTGCTCTCATCTGCACAGTGTCTGTGAGAGCCTGGGCAAAGCCAGGGCTGGAGGCTGGAAAGAGCAGGTGGCGGGAGCTGCTGGGGATGCTGAGCTGTGGGTTTTATCAGGATGTTTGTAGAAAGTGGGAAAAAGTCCCACGAGAAGCAGCCACTAGCTTTTTACAGGATGCTTGAATGATGCTGGGAGCTGCAACAGATGGGTCCTGTTAGACTGTTATCTTCAGTCTTTTGTAGGTTTTGGTTTGGTTTTGGTTTTAGTGGGGGTTTTTTGTTTTGTTTTTTTTTTTTGTTTGTGTTTTTTGCCCTCAGGTTTCTTCTTTTGGGCTTATCCCCAGCAATCAATACCTCCCCCACATTTATCCTTTGCAGCCCTCCCTGCCTGGTCTTTTAGCATCAGTTTAACTTCCATCTCTTAGCTCCAATTAAAAATAATTTATAAGGGGAGGAAGAGGGAGGAAAGGCCAGTTTCTTGATTGCACAGTAACCAGAAAAAAATAAAGAAGTTGCACTTAAGTGATGCCAGTTATTGAAAGCTCTTATGATTTTTAGGAAAACCTCAACATTTGGGGCCAAGTAGTAAGGAGAGGGCAATCCAGCCAGGTGTAGGAGCCAAAAGATGGTTGAAATCACAGTCTCTGAATGATGAAAAGGGAGAACGACCCTTTTTTCCTCTTGATGCCAAGGGTTTCTCCTGACAGAGGATGCCTTGTACCTGAGGCAGGGGGTGTGCTGTTCACGGATATTGTAATTGTCTTTATCGAGTGAAATGGAAACCCAGTTTTCCCAGTGGCTGGGTGCCCTGGGCTGGTGGTGGGGCAGGGCTACATCCCCCAGCTGTGCTCCAGATATTCACTGTGCTGCGAACTGAGCTGGACACAGGTCAGAGCCCACCAAGACATGGTCATGTTATCCCTTGGCAGAAGGTCGGATTGGTGGGAGATGGACGTTGGTGGTGGGATCACCAGTAACTCTGTGCTGGAAGGAGCAGGGGGATTTGCAGCCTGTTTTATGAAGGTTTCTGCTGTTTGCAGCTGTGGAGACCAAACCTCCTTTGTGTGATGCCCTTGCAGGAGGGCACGGTGGGGCATCCACATGCTGCCGCATCAGTGCTGGGACCTGTTGGCTTGGGATCTTCCCAGGGCTTCTGATACCTGAGCTAACAGAGCCAAGGAGCTCTGGGACCTCAGCATCTCCAGGCTGCAAATTTTCCTAACATTGTACCTCTGTGCTAAACTCTCCCTTCATGGAGGAAAGAGTTCAGCTTGGGCTGAGGGGGAATGTAAAGGGCTCCCATGGATCAGGCAGGGCACTGTGGTGCAGATGCAATTTTTGTAAACGATCTTGATAAATAACTTATGCTCTGTGACGGATATTTGGTTCCCAGCTATGATTATCCAGTATGCTGCACCTTAAAAGCTCTATTCGGCTCCTCGTATCACTGTACAGATTGCTGATTTAGTCATGTCCCTCTGCTCCAAGCTCCAGAATCCCAAATCCTGCCATGGAGATGCCCCCATTACTGACCATGGGCAGCATCTGAGGTGGCTCATGGATTCAAATTACCTGATGTCCCTTGGCAAATATGGCTTTTCACCAAAGCTGCACATGTCTTTCAGCTGGGAACACAAAGCGAACATTTCAGCATAGGAAGCTAACCAGTCTGTTTTCCTTCTGAATGGAAAAATATTTGACTGGGTATGAAGGGTGACGCTGGGACATTGCAAGCATTCAGGCTTGTGTGCCCTTAATGGAGACCTTCCTTCAGCTGGAGGTCACTGCGATGAGCTGAGACATCGCACGTGAGTGTCATCCCCAGTTAAACAGCTGAAGCTTCCAGTTTTACCCAAGAAATGTCAGTTGTTCCTTTGAGGCAGCTGAAGTCAGATGTTCAGAGCAATTCTTGTCATCATCTTAATTACAGTCTGAGCTCGGCTTTGGTCATTGATGTAGGGTCAGATGGGCACCCCAGACTTCTGCAGGCATGAGCTCAAACACTGCAGTTGATTGTCATCTTGTCACTGTGCGGGGAGCCTTCGCTGTAGCCTACTGTATCTTTATTTGCACAAAGCCTTGGCCAGATGCCTGGCACCATGCCGACAGACTGGTCCTATTTCTGTTTGTTGATAGATCTCTCTTATATCGCATACCTTGATTAACAAACATTGATTTCTCCTGTTTCTGCTGGGTGGAAAGTGTACTCTTAACAGCAGCCTAGGAACTGGTTTCTCTAGGAAAGATTACTGTATTGCATTTAAAACCCTCAGCATGTACAGCTATGAACTGGCACTAAGCACAACATATATTTTCAGGACTTGCTTTTCCCTGCCACTTAGTGGCTTTTAATGGCAAAATATTTTCGCAAAGACAAATTGCTGTGCAGGTACTCTGCTGAGCTTCTGGAAAGGCTCCAAATGCACAGAGGGATTCAGAACGACTTCCTGAATCTCCATCAACAAGACGAGATGACCCCAAGCACTTATTTTCCATATATGAAAATTAGAGGAATGTGAAATACTGACAGCAAATTACAGCACTGTTTCAAGTTCAAGGCAGTCACACTGCTGCGAGGCTCAGAGGGCTGGTTCACATCACCTCGGCTCTCCTAGGACTAGACCCCGAGTACTTTTTGTTTTAAATGCAGCAAAAGTAACACTATTTTTCAATATGCACAGGCCATTTCTGAGTAGGAAACAGCTGAAGTAGGACCGTTTCCCAGCAAATATAATCTCCGCTAATACAATGAACTTTTGAATAAATCTGTGATGCTGCCTCTGGACAAGCCATTAGATTATCAAGCTGAAGAATAATATCTTACGTTACAGGGTGCTTGGAGACCCACCTTTGCCTCTGGGTTCTTTTGCCCAGCTACAATCTCCAGTGCCTTCAGTTTGTGAAGACGCAAGGTGGGTCTGCAGTGGCACAGCCTCTCGTCTTTTCCTGTCCATAGAAAACCTGTATTTGTTCTCCAGTTTCTCATACTGGGACAATGTGGTGACCCCCTGGATGTTGGATATTCCCCACTGGGAAGAATAGCAGAGAGCTCAGCTGCTTTTCTGCAGCACTCTCTGCCTTTCCCTCCCTTTCTCTCCTAGCAGCTACCTGTCTCTGGATTCCCTCAAGTTCACAGTAGAGGAGCACTCTTGAGCTTTGGGTTTTTAACCCTTTTCTCTCCAGAAGTGGTAGGGGAATCTAATTCACTACATGTGGGTTCAAAATGCATGTTGTTTATTAGAATCAGCAACTCTGTAAGGTTAGGCAAGGAGCTGCTTTTCAAGGCCCTGGGTGGCTCTAAACATTATTAAACGTGGTCATTAGAACATGCCTTTCCAACCATTGAATGGCTGTGAACATTAAATATTTTGTTTTAATAAGTGCTTGCTTTTTCAGCTGCTGAGCAGCCTTAATCTTTTCTTTGCCTTATTAAAAAATGTTGTTTTTCCAGCTCATGAGCCACTGAAAATACGGTTCTGTTTTTTTCTCTCTCTCTTTTTTTTTTTTTTTTTAAATTTACCAATCATTTCATTTTTATTTTAAAAAATGAGTGAGAATTTTGGAGCCTTTGGCTAAAATAACTTGTTCTCAGCTACCAGGACAAGTATAGGGCAAGGCTTAGGATAACATAAAATCAAACCTTGCTTGTGTGAACAAGTTCTACTGAGATAAGAACATATGAACTATCTAAACATCAGCAGATTGTCTTCTCTGTGTGCTTGGAAAGGACTGATGAAGCACGCTGCTGCATGCCAGTTTTCCCACCTGTCAATCAAGCATGTCTAATTATGTCATCTCTATAGACTGACAGGGCAATATATGAAGCAATCCTAGGGTGAGAGGTGAAGCACGTGTGTTTTGGATTCAGAATGAAGACGAGAAGTTTGACTTAAATTTCATTTCCCTTATTTGTGCTACAAGGGAGACCATGTTATGTAAGAAGGAATTAGGAAGAAAGGTCTTTTGCTAGAGCGTTAGACTGGAAAAAGCTACTTCTGCTGTGGGCTTGTTTTATGGCCATGAGAAAGTCATTTGTGCCATGACTCTCTTGCCTAACCATAGTCTTCACGAACTAGCTGAGATGCTCACTGTGCCCCACCTGACCTCCAGCTGTCCTTCCCGGAGAGGAGAGGGTTCCTGGAGGTCCAACACTGTACCTGCTGGTACCATGAGGCCTTGAGTACTGCATCTCAACCAACATTAGCTGTCTCTGTTTAGGCAAATGGGTTGCAATCTTAGACTTTCTTCCTAGTTTTCCCATAATAGCAAATCCCAGGAATGTGCTGGAGACAGAGGTTGCCCCTCACAATGTGCGCTACTGCTCGTGCTCTCTGATTTCTGTGGTCACTCTGGAGGAGGAGGAAACATTGGCAGCACGGAAGGCGGTTGACAAGAAGTGGCCAACTTCTTGCTCAGTGGACGAGCTCTCCTTTGGGAGTCCAAAAGCGGCAGCTTTCCCCTGTGGCTGGGGCATTTGGCTTTCTGCAGCTTCTAAATCACCCACTTGGAATGCACTGTGCATCAGCCTGGAAGGGAGTCAAACCGTTTTATGAAAGCTGCAATTAGTGGCTTCCCACAAATAGCATCTAGCACTGACAAGTGGCTGCTCTGTAATGCTGTTTATGAGCTTGTTTCAGGTAATGGAATTTCATTGCCTTTCAGGTGCTCTCGCCACAGGAAGCACATATATTTTTTCAGCTCTGTGATTTTTTCCACTAAATTGCACAAATCATTATATTTGGGCAAGTGCATTGGAAACATTTTACTCCGCATTTATTTTGCAGCTCAAGCCCTTCATGAAAGGAAGAATAAATATGTTCTTCTAGGCAAACAACTGACGTGAGAAAGCAGAGAGAGTGCAGAGACAGTGGGGAAACAAGACCTGGTCTTCACAAATAATAAATCAGTGTACCTGCACTGATTTAGTGTACCTGTGCTGATTGGTATTGGGCGATGAGTGGATCCAAAATTTCCCCCCTTCTCCATCCCCAGCTGTGGCAGCTCCTCGCAGCCACTACCTGAACCTGTGCCTGGGTCTCCTGGACACGTGCGGTTTCCTTGGGAGACCAGGCTGTGAAGTGACGAGGAAGAGTTTGCTGGCTCTTCTGCTGCACGGTTATACACAATTGCTGTGTTTGTAGGAACTGAGCAAATCAAACCGAGAGTTCAAATGATCTCTTTAGCCATAGTGGATGATTATGTTGTGTTGAATGTGGGAACAGAAGGCAAGAGTGAGTCACGTTGGTTGTGGTCAGCCTGTGAAATTTAACGGTTTACCAGGGTGATGCACGGCATCCAGTGATGCACAAGACCTCCCTGTGTGGTCCATGCTCAGCAGGGTCCTTCTGCGCTGGCTGCACTGGCATTTTATCTGAAAAAAGTATCCCACACGAATAGTAGTGAAAAGCCAAGCCTGGTAGACAAGATCACTTACACTGAGCCTGTTAGGTCACGCTTAGGTGTAAGGAGCATTTGTAAGGAAAGCTGAGCACCATACTGCGTAGTGTTCTCTTTTTTTCATGAGCCTCCTTGAAATCAAAAGCCTCAAAGGGAAAAGAAGGCTGTGAACCCAAGAAACAGGTGAATCAAAGGCAAAGTATTTGCTCCAAGGGGAGGAAACTTGAAATCAAGGTTGCAGGAAACCAGGGCTCCTAATAGGATAATGCAGGTAATACTATCACACAGCACTAAGACAATATAGAACTAATTAGCTCAAATATTTGCTGACAATGTGGGTTTTGAGGAGAGGGGGGCACGGGCTTTCATAAAACTTAATTAACTCATAGAGGAAATCAGTTTCATTCATTGCCACAACAGAGCCAATCAAGATAGGCTTACTGTTTGCTCATTTGGAAAACAATTAGGATTCCTATTTAGACTTAATTACAGTGCAAAGGTTGACAATTATCATCTTTGTGGAAGCACTGGATGCCACAGTATCTCAGTTGAACACGTGCCTATAATTATAGACATCATTTTCTTAGCAGAAAATGTAACCCACTTATTACCTGGATTTCATGCCTGTCATTAGAGATAGTAGAAATAATTAAAAAAAAAATAAGAAGGTGGGGTGGGTGGTGCTGAATTATTTTGGATCTTTCCACAGTAAATTACTTTGTGCAACTCTTTGCCACAAATTAAAAACTTGGTTTGTACGTTATACTCCTCATGGAAGGAGGAATAGACATACAGAGGAATCAAACTAGCCATGTGGTCATATTTTGACACTGCTAAAAATGTCACTGCCTTAAATTGGTTGGGTTCATAAACCCTTCCTGATACCTCCCTGAAGTTTGCTGTATTACACAGGTGCATACTTATCACCCAAATCACTGCAGAAACTGCAGAAGCTGTTGAGAGAAACTTGATCAGTCACTTCAGAAAATCATGGCTTGATCTGAGCCAGAACTGAATAGACTTAGCCTGTTGACCAAAATAAACCACATTAATGTTAAAGTTTGCAAGAAGTGTTTGGCTACAGTCGTGTTTAACACTGCAAAACACAAATGATAAGCAGGTTGAGATTCTTCCCATTTGCCAGCCCAGATCCCTCCAGGAGACGGTTTCAATTCATTGCGTCCAGGGGCTGCACCACAGCTGAGATAAGAGGAAAAAGAAAGTTCAAAACGTTTTACAGATGTTAATTACAGATAAGGCAGGAGGTAAGATGAGGATGTAAGAAACCCAAGCTTGCTTCAGTCAGATTAGTCACTGTCCCTGGGTCTCTTTTGATTCCATGGGCTCCCAAAGAAGCTGTGGGAGAGGGACCTTTGCAGGGAGCAGCGATGGATTAGCATAATGCCGAGCACTGAACAGGCATCACATTTAACAACAAAGCTGAATTAGCTCCTTCCCTTAGTTTCACTTGCATTTCTTTCCAAGCCAGGGTGAGGTGGAAGAACACAGGACTCCAACCTTCTTGTGCTTGCTTTGCACGGAATGTGTCTGATCCTAGAGTAACACCTGGACCTCCTGGGGAAATGTTGTAAGTGACTTTGGGACCGGGGCATCACCTTTTGACTGCCTGCCAACTGAAATTTTGAGTTTGTCTCAGATAGAGATGATCTGCCAGGAGCAGAAGGAGGGGTAGAGTTTCCATTTACAGATCCTTTTTATTTTCCATGCTCAATGAGGAAATACAGAATTCAATATTTCTTCCTGCTTTTGCCATGCTGCTTTTGTAAAACACGATTTGCCTCCTGAAATGAGCACTACCCTGTTGGGGCTGGGGGAGAAAAACAGCTTTATCAGGTCAGATAATCCCTGTGCACCACAATCAGCAAATAGTGTCAGCAGGGCTTCAGGAAGTGTGTTTTTGTAGCTGATTGCGGTGGAAAGGCAGCTGGGAGTCTGGAGGCAGAAAGGCATTTTTGTTGGTTCCCCAGAAGTATTAACTTGTGTTTTCATTCAGGTTTTTTTCATAGGTGTAGATAAAAGGGAAGAAAACAAAGTTTTGAGCATTGCCTGTGTCCTTTTGAAAAGTTTACTGTTCAGGTGCTTTTAATATTGCCTGAATGCTAAGCATTTTGCAAGGAGAATAAAAACAGCGATGGAAGTAATAAAACATAAAAAGTAAGTCCTTACATTGTTTGATGTGCTTATAATGCTGAAGGCCTTTGCTTTTATTTAGTTTCTTCTGTCTTGTTCACTGGAGCTTTATGTAGCTTGCATGGTATTATTGTGTTGCTTGGAAAAGCTGAGAAGGTGGATTTTTTGAAGCCTTGGCTCCCAGCTCCCTGGTAGCAAGAAGCTCCTTCAGATGTAGGCAGAGAATCCTGCTCATCTCCAGGCTTCGTAGCAAGCTGCAACCTCGCAATGCCAAACACTGCTTGGTGTGACAGCAGGAGGACTTCCACATGGCTTTTCAGATGGGATCTCCGCGCTGGAGCATCTTGATGGCTCCAGACAAGTCAGAACAGAGCAGCTGTGCCCCTGCCACAGTTTTCAGTGCAGGATGAATGAGATTTTCTTTTGAACTGCTGAACTACAAATTCCCCTCCTGGCCAAGCAACCATGGTGGGTGGGACAAGAGGGGGTAGAAGAAAGAGTTGCTTAGCGAATAAAATAGGTGTGGGTGGTGGGAGCAGCTGACTTGCCAAACTCGGTTGGCTTCGCTCCACTGAGCTGGGCGCGGTTGGGAAATCTGGGAGGGTTTGATTGCCTGCTATCTGGGAAAGTTCATTTGGAATGCCTGGTATCTCCAACCAACCCACAATTAAGCGATCAGTTGTAATGATCAGAGGTTCAAAGAAATAGGCAGCACGGAGAAATATTCTAACTTGTTTTAAAAGTGAAGGTAATAGTTTTTTTGTTTAAAAAAAAAAAAAAAAAAGAGCCCAAGGATAGGTGAATCCTCCTAAGAGAAGTAGGAAGGAGGAAATGAATGGAGTGGGGATTTGTTAGCAAACACCAGTTCAGGCCTATTCACTGATTTCATGCAGAACTAGTTGTGCTACTTCAGTGTTTATTTATCCACTACATGAGTCCCAGGTATGAAAACAGACACAGAAACTCGCTGGCAGGCCGGCATTCATTGCCTGGCAGCAGAGGCACGTGAAATCCCAGAGCTGTGGGGCTGTACATAGCGCCTGCCTTTGGAGTGAACAAAATCACAATCCTACAGAGCTACACTTATATCAAACTACTTCAGCATCAGAAATGTTGGGTCGCAATTGCTTTTCTCCCTTGTCTACCTTCAATATCATATTTGGTTTTTTTTGGAAGACAGTAACAAAATCGTTTATTTCTGTCCCAACAAGAAGCAGTCCGAATGTCCCTGTTGTTTTAATATTTCTGAATCAGTTTCATAAACAGAAGAAAGTAAGGCTAGTCATGTGAGTTTTAAAAAGCACATTGATTTTCATATCCTTATCCGAATTCAGCCTGTGTGTGTTAAGTGACTATTCTGTTTTTAACTCTTGGAGATACTGCAGCCTTGTCATCATCAGCCTTGCAGGGGTAATGATGAGGTAAACACCATGAGAAGTCAAGAAAAGTCCAGTTCTTGCTACAAAGATTTCTGGAGGTTAAGCCTGGAACAGAATGTGAGTTTTAAATTGCAAAGATAAGTATCTGAGACAGCTGTAGTGTTACACAGATATATAAGAAAAATGTTAGTTTATGATTGCCATTGTTCTGAGTATAAAACTGAGCAGAGAGGGATTTTTTCTCTGTCTTTGCCCTTGACCACAGGTATTTTATACCGAAAGCTGGGGAGTGTGGTGGTTGCGAAAAACTCGTGCATGGAAGCACAGATTTGGTGACTGATAGAGAAGGCCTTGGATGCAGACACCTCTGAGATGTATCAGAGTTTGCATTAAGCGAAGATGAGAAGCAATGACTGAGCTCACGCTGAGCCTCTCCACAAGACGCCTGTAAAAATGTTTTTGAGAGCGCTCCAGGTATAGCTTATGCAAAAAATTAAGCCGAGTACTCAAACTATTTACTTTTGATAAAGAGTACATCATATTAGTGAGCCGGAGAGATAGAAAATTAAAGGTGAAGTGGCCCAGATCACTTTGGCTTTGGCATTTGGAGCTTCTGAGTGTCATACTTTGAAGAGAAAGTAAATAAATAAGTGCCTTCTGAATACACTGTTAACTCGAGAGTATTTGAAGGGGAGAGAAGCTTGTTGTGTGCGGAAAATATCCTTGGGAACCAGTGCTAGATGTCATGCAAAGCGAATCTGGCAGAAATGATGGGGAGCAGAACAGAACTGCTAAGCAGGTTTGTTGTGGCTTAACACGTGTCTCCTGCATGAGGAAACCTTCTGTGCTGGGCAGATGGGGGCCTGCAGAGGACTGCAGGAAGATTCAAAGCCAGCTTTTGGTAGGAACACCTCACCCAAGGATGTGATCCAAAGAAATGTGATAAGTGGGGCCAGCCCTGTCTCCAGCACAACTCAGTCCTGTGCACTACGTGTGCACTGAGGTATTTTTTGCTCTTGGCTACGTTCAGGCTGTGACAATCAATAACTTCTCTCTTTGACCTTCAAATTCTCCCCGAGGGAAACCCTGGAGGTGGCCACTCCAACTCACACCTGGTTTGCGAGCAGATATCTTCTTGTAGGGGAAAAATGAATGTCTAATTTCTTCAGCAAGGAAGTATGTTTTGAATCTCAGTGTAATCTGACTCCCTGGATCAGGAGAGATAGCGCATGGGTTTTGAGACAGAAATATATCCTGTTCTTGAAGTGGTTAGGAGAAAGCAGCAATCTGTGTGGGAAAGCTGGAGAAATGGCGGGAGGGAAAAGAAAAATTACATGCATTAGTGGTTTATGCCTTCCAGACATTTTACAAACTCTGGGTAACGCTACTCAGAGGGAATTTCAGACGTTCCAAGGAGGCTGCATGATTTAAGAGGGCATAAGGGTTGCAGTTTGCTCTATGGTTTAACCCACAAATAAAACTCCCATCACCCAGTTGAATATCTGGAAGGAATTTGGAGAGGCATTTTTAGGAGCACAGGCATTAGTAAAGTGTTTCTTTATTGCTTTGGTGACCTATCACCTCAGCACTGTCTGGCCCTGTGCTGCTCATTGTACGGGGAGGTTAATGTGTAAAACATCCCACAGCTTCAACAGATTTGGGTAAAATAAAAACAGTCTTGAGGTTGTTGCATTTCTGATTTTTTTTTTATGCATGCCATTGCTCCTTCTTTCTGTCCCATGCTGTAAAGACCATCTACCCGATCCATTCTCCTTTGCTGACCTACTCTCTGCCTTCCAGAGAGAGTAAAAAACCAAGGCAGTTTGCAGCTGAACGTCCAGTGGCCGTCGTCAGCCCACGATCTAATTAAACTAAAACTCTGAGTGTTACGTGTCCCTTTAATACTTTCCTACCCGTTTCAGACAGTGATATCTTCCAGTCCTTTTCCTACATAGCTGATACATTAGAAAAAGTCCTAGAGCATTCTTTATTGTATTCCACTTGCAGAGGCCTCTTTGTTTCATTGAATACATATTGTTATCCCAAAGCTAGGATAAGTTCTCTTAGCAGTTTTCTAAATAATGTGTACTTCATGTAGCGTTTTCTCTTTTCTATGCCATTCCATTCCCTCCTTATATTTTCCATGATTTTTATATTCCAAAATATTTTTCTGCCTTGATTTTTGACATGTAAAGATAAGACATATATCAGTACCAAAAAAAAAAAAAATCCCCCAGTCTGTTTTTGTGATGAACAACAGATGAGAATGGCAACAATGAAAAAAAAAATCAAGCATTCTCCTTTTTCTGTCTTGAAGGACATTAAAAAACAGAGGAAAAATATTTGGAACTAGGATGAGAGCCTCAGTCTACTGAGGGTTTATTTTTTTTATCTTTATTTTATTCGGAAGGGGAAACAGAGGCAGAAGGACTTGCCCAAATGAATCAGTCATGCAGCCTGAACAGATGTGCTGGCATGATTCTGGCACCTTTCAGAAATACCAAGACTCACTTTTGTTGTGAAATACTTGCTGAAGCGCATTATCAGGGACCCTCAAAGAAGTTTCACTTCAGAGCTAGTGGTTTGAAGGAAAAGTAGATAATACCTCATATCTCAATCAGACCATGAGCAAGGACCCAGAACAATCAAATTCAGCTCCTTTGCCCTTCATGCCACACTTGTCGTCTTCGTACAGCACTAGGAGAGAGTTTGAGCCAATGCAGACTGGAGCGAACTTGCAGTGTTGCAGCAATGAGTAGCATTGAGTGCAACTGGATTTAGACTCATGGGGAAATTTCAAGAGCTCTTTCTGATCCCTCTACTGGGGGAAAATCACCAGGATAATTTTATTCCTGTTGCTTCATCTGTAAAGTGATTTCAGTGACGATAGAAGTCTCCAAAGTGATGTACTCTTGGTTTGCTTCCTTCCTTCTACCTTTCCCAGCACAGTGAACTAGAGCTATTGGTTTGCTGGTCCAGTTGTAATTTGGTTCAGGATTAAAGTCTTCCCTCTCCCATGTGCTCACACTACCCTCATCGCTCTTTCCCAAGGCAATCTAACACACATAACTGGAGACAATTCCTAACCCTGAATTGCCAAGGAAAAACGTGGAGTTGCAGTGTCCGGTATTGAGGGTAGTTAAGTGGCTGATCACAGCTCCATTTGCAGTGTAGGCACTTCAGAAAGCCAGAACAAAATGTGTTCTGCATGGCATCAAAAGGCAACATAAAACTTCAAAATACACCAGAAGCTGCTTAGCCAAGGCAGTGGAGAAATCAATATAGGTTGCTAAAGTAATTTCAGAAGCAGAGTGAGTGTTGGGTTGATGCCCCACGATCATCTGCAGCTGCCTTGTAACATCTGGAAGAAGAACTGTCATCTTCATGGTGGTTCAAGTGTGCTGCTCTGTGCTACGGTGTCAAATGCACAGCCTTGTTTTTATGAATAAAAATGAGGCATACAGAGGATAGTGTAAAAGACCCATTTTCACCATTCGTTTTGATTTTCTTTATTAATAAGATGCTGTTAATATTTGAACACTTTAAAAATTAGCTTTTTTAATAAGTTGGTTTTTTTAGAGGAGGAGGAATCTAAATTTCACATATTTTCACTGTGACCGTTTCAGAATAATGCTTTGCAAACATATCTCTGTAAAGACACCACAGGGCTTAGGATACTTCAACAGTAGCCAAAGCAGCAAAACATGCGAATGCGTCCAGACTGCTTCCAGGGTTTTGTTCCACTGCCAAAAACTGAGACGTAGGCGCACAGCACGAGGCAGCAAACTTCTCTGGTTTATGTGCTCACACATGAGGTGGATTTAACATAAGAGACTGCTATGCTCCCTCCTGCTTCTCCCCTTCTATTCCTCCCTCAAGGTCTTGGTTTAACAACTAAGAGAATAATATGGAATTAATTCCGGATTTAGTGATAGTGAAGACAGATGAAACGACTTTGACAGTGGTGGCACATATTTATCAAAACATCTGTGCTGATGAACCTTTTAGAAAGACCAGTTTCAGTATGTTCCATCAGGTCAATTCTGTCTTGTGCATGTGGATGGCCAGGTATTGGGAGATGTCTTAGATAAGGTGTGTACTTCCTAGGGCAGCTCAGAGTGTGAAGTCAAGGTGCCAGAAGGACATACAGTTTCTGCTCATGACAAGTACAGGTTCTTGCCTTCAGTTATCTTTCTGCCACTCAAATAACTTGGGACAAGCTCTTTGTCTAACTGGTGGGACATTGTACTCTAAGAAGCAGATGAATCCCATCATCACAGGGCAACCTTTCTTAACCTCCCTTTCAACTTGCCTGTTTTCTTGAGATCCTCCTCAGCTAGTGGGAGTTGTCTCCAGGGTAAGGAAATCAGCTATAATTCCTGGCTGCAAGGGTTTAGTCTCTTAGATATCATCATTGGCATTGGGAGCCTGACAGCAATTCAAAGTCGTTAGCCACTCTTGGGTGAGTATAAACCTCTGCAGTCAACAGTTGTAGTTAGCTGCTCTTCCCTTACCCTGGAGGAGATGACCTGCTGGCAACTGCTCCATTTGCACCTAGAGCCCTTTTGCAGCCCCAAGGGTAGTTCTGACCTTCAGAGACACTTTGAGGGACGAAGCAACTGTGAGGGGTCCCCTTACCAAATTCTGGTTCCAAATTTACACATGCAACAAGTGGGTATCTGGGCCTGGAGTCTATGGAGCGTGTTTTCAGGATGACCTTTGGGAAGCCTGCCCAGGATGTATGAGGTACGTGTGTCTGTTGGCAAACATAAAATCCCCATATCTATATGGATGGTAGTAGATCCCATCCAAGAGGAACTTTGATTGTCCATGTGTAAATTTCTCATATGCAGATGTCAACTTTCATAAAGTTTATGGGTTCAGTTTCAGATTAATGTGAAAGTTTTGTCCCCGTTTATTTTGTATCACTTAAGAAAGGTTGACTAGCTCCTTAAAACATCAGCCCTGATTAGATCAACCTTAAGGAATCATCTGGTAGAACCCTGGCATGAACCTGTATTTGGAAACCTTCATTTGAACTGTCTTCTGCTCCAGTTTCACTTATACATTAAAACAAGCAGACAGTAATGTTCGGTCATCTGCTGTCCTTCAGTTAAGTGGGTCATAAGAGGTGGTGAAGTGATTTCTAAGGGATGAGTTGGAGAATGGCTTTTGTGGGTCTCCTGCAAGTTATGAAAGCAGGGGATGGCAAGAGGTTGGGGCTGGCTGGGGCCAGGGGGCTTGGAGGAGACAGGAGGACATTGGGGTGGAACAGAGAGAGTGTGGCTGCTCTCATGGCAGCTGCAGCCAGGCTGGGGGCACGGGCCAGAAAGAAAGGAAAGCAGCATAGAGCTGCCAGTCACAAAGAAGATGAGGCCTGGCTGAGGTGTAGCCTTGAGAGCTGGAGGAAGCTCTGCTTTCTGCTCTCCAGAGCCAGCTAGCTTTGCCAGTAAGTCAGGCGAGATTTCAGTTTTCCATAAAAGCCAGACTAAGGTCATGCGGCCGCTTTGAAGTCTTTGCAAGTGTAGCAACAGCTACAACTTCTCTAAAACACAGATTATTCCTTCTCACCCCACCTTGCCATGTAATTCTCTGCTGCATCAGCAAAAGCATCAGCAGAAGCATCAGCAAGCAAGTTATCTATTATTTCAGATTTCTCCATGTCTGATATTTAAACCAGTTCTTGCCTTTGCTCAGTTTGTTGTGCAGAGCTTTGCAGAGGTTGGGGAAGCAGGCAGTTTAGTCATCTTTGCTTTGGACTTGTATACTTAAGCCTCTTACCCAGATCTTCTGCAGTCTCTCCCTCCTCTTCTGCTTCTGAACAAAGTGCCACAGACAGAGATCACAATCCAGTGCTAGGAGAAACCGTCTTCTGAGCATGTTCATGCATGTAGAATATTTCCCAGAAGCAAATGTATTTTTCTAATCTCAAGACTTCTTTGTGCACTGAGATCAGACCTTGAGCAATAGAAATTCACTGCCAGACTTCCTCTCTGCTGTGTGCAAATTCTGCATATCAAAGGTAGCAGGCACAGGATTCATCTGTATAAGACTGATTTATTAGAACTTGCAAAACCAGGTTTTATTCATGTGGCACTGCAGGTAAGCAGCATAGCATCACTGAAGGGCATTTCACTTGCTTAATGTCCAAACAGAGCCAGAGATGGGGAGAAACATATTGAGTAGCCAGTGAGAAAGTGGGGGTGCAGTGATCTCTGCCAGGTATTCCAGGCATCAAACAGCTCCTTGGTTCTGTCTGATCAGCTTTGAAAGTTACTATTTAAGATTAAAAATTTTCCAATACTCAAAGTTATGTTTTCAAAAGGTCTATTATATTTTGCACTCAGACCTGTTCTGTCCTGCCACTATTGAAACAACCCTCCTGGTTTCATGGTGCACCTGTATTTCCGTGTAGTACCCCGAGGATAACTCAGTGTCTCTGTCATTGTCTGTAGCCTCTCATTCTTCTGACAGTTCTGGCATGTCTGCTTCTGCCATGGGGATATTTTTCCCCTGAGTGCTGAGCTGGGACCAGCATCTATCTTTTTCATATCCCCAAAAAGTTTTCAAATGGGAAACAATTCTTGGATGGGGTGATGCTCTGTGGGTGACTCCGCAGCATCAGTGGAGCAGCCCTCTCTGCGCTGGTTTTAAACCAAGCACCTGGTTGTCTCTGAGCTGCCAAGTTGTCACTGGCAGCTTGAGGAGGCCTCAGCTCCGCTTTGAACTTAGAAATCACAAAATCTTAGTTTCTTATAGGATGCCTTCTTTAATTTCAGACTGTACTGAAACTGCCAAACCGAGGTGAATTATACGTAAGCATGCCCAGCCATCAGATCCCAAAGACTTTTAAATTACCAATATATTTCAGATGCAAAATCCTTACTATTCAATCTTCTGTCCTGCTGTGCGACATAACACTAGATACTTAATCGCATTCTCTGTTAGATTTGCTTTTTATTAAAATAGCGGGCTTATCTTAGTGCTCTGCTACTGCTGCTGTATATGTTTATAATTAAATCACTGGGGATATATAGATGTCCATATGTTGATATACAAGAAGAGAAAAGTAAAAATTCAAAATTGCATATTTGAGTATGCAAGGGGTTTTTGTTTGCTTGCTTTGCTGACTAAGCTGCTCCTAGGGGTGGTTCTGATCACAGGATTTCAGCCACATAACCTCGAAGCAGATAGTGGCTGGTGGAAGTAAACTTCTTTAAAACTGGCTTAAGTCAGACTGGCCTGAATACAGAGAGCTGAATCATTATCTGTGTTTGCATTTATCTCTGTTAAAAGTAGATAAAAGGAATTTTTCAAAAAGGGATGAAGCAGAGATGTTATGTGAGGAAAATGTAGGGGTACTGATATCCGAGGATGTTTCTTACTTGCTTTTTGAAATGTAAAATATTAAGCTGGTCAGCGAAGGAATGGGAGAGGCAGATTTATGGATTCTTGGGAGTTTATATTGATCCAGAGGAAAATTAAACATAGGATGTACCTGTATGAAAGGTGTCTGGAATGTTTAAAGCAGAGCTAAAAGTCTGTAGGTAATTTTGCATTCAGTCAAAGAAACAGATCAATTGAATGTTCCCCCATGTACCCAAAAAACCCTTTCGGGTCTGGTTGTATGGATGTAGCATTGCTCTGAACAACCTGAAGCCTTCAAAGCAATTGGTTATGTCTATTTCTTACCTTTGTAAATAACTCTAATTTTTTGCAGGTATACCTGTGTCTGGATGAGATGGGAAGCAATTTTCAAATCTCAGTTCACCTGATGGATGTGGAAGGGAAGCCAGGGGAGACGAGGACACCCCACCAGAAACAAGCCGCCTTCTTACCCTCAGTATACAGGAAATCTCCGTTGCCCAGATATGACTGCAACAGCAAAACCTGTTTCATGGTCCTGTCCCATGAAGAAGCTGTGAATATCAGCAACCACACAAAAGAGCTGGTGGGGGCCCCGGGAGAGGAGGCTTTGGAAATAAGAAACACCATCTATCCGTCCTGGTGGAGTGTGGTAGTTACTTGTGGATCCCACTGCCGAAACCCCATCAAAGTAAAAGCACAGCACTGCTATCTGTTGTTAGTCTGGTTTGGTTTTTGTTTTTAAAATGATTCCAGCATGTTGGCTTACAGTTCTGAAAGTCTGCAATTCTTTGACAGAAAGCATTGATTTATTTTGTTAATCAGTTATGAATTCAAGCATCCATCTGACACAAAGTATGGGTATGAGTGGCTGTGATGAAGCACAAAAGAATTATTACAAACCCTCATCACCAGGGAAACCAGCCTCAGCAAAGCTTCATCTCCTGCTCCCTCCTCAGTTCTTTGCCACCTGACAGAATGACTTTGTTGGGGATGGAGAGGATCAGGATCTCTCCTGACATATCACAAGCCCAGGGGCTGCACTGCTTGGAGGGGGATTTGGTGTTGGGTTTTTTGTTTGTTTGTTTGTGGGGTTTTGTTGTTGTTGTTGTTTTTTGGTTCGGTTTGGATTTTTTTGCAAGTGCATTTAGCTCACTTTTTCATCTCATTGTGGGGAGCAGAGAAACCAGTGGTTTGTTTAGGCTGGAAAAATAAGAAAGTTGCTTATGGACAAAGATGTTCTGGAGTAACCTCCGAAGACAAAAAGTGGTGACAAAAACTGAGCTGCTTTCAAGACATAGATCGATAAATGAGTGAGATACTGGTGCTAAGTGACCCTAATTAGGGTTAGTAGCTTTACAAGAGCTGTTAATCCTTATTAGTGCTGGAGACAATTTCACTATGCGGATCTTGGATCTGACCTGTGATGTCCCCTTGTAAAGCAGCTGTGTAACTACACTGCTGTCACTCCTGATTTGCTCTGCTGGAAAAGAAGAATGAAGCCAACATAGTTTCAGGATATTTTCGGTAATATTTTATTCAGGTTTTATAGAACCCTACTGGTTTCCCCCCTTTTAAACACTTTAAGATTTTCTACCATAAAGGATTGTTTGGAGGGCTCAGAGTATTCAGGAGGGAGGAGGCGGTGAAGCAGCCAAAGGTGTGTGATAAATTAATGTAATTACTATTCAGCTTTGCACTATAGCTCAGAGATGTCCCCTTTACATGTGCAGTGCATGCATTAGTATGCAGTAATAATGGTAATATAGCACCAAAATAGAGCTGGACACTTAAATACCATCTGAGACCCATGCTATTTCTAGATATGTTGCATTGACACATCTGGTTCCATGCTAGCAGAATGGGGCTTTCATACTATTTTTACTCCAGACTTTCTTTTCATCGGACTTTTGTTTCACTTCCCACTGCCTCTCCCCCCTTCCTCTTTGCCTCTGACTGCTCTCCACATGCACCTGGGCACGACAGAGAACATGCACAATCACATCAGCAGGTCAGTCACAGAAGGAGAGAGAACATAATCCCTTTGTTTTACAAATCCATTGTTACTTCTCCAGTTGCTCCATCCGACTGTTCCTCCTGGCTGAAGGACTTGCTTTGGCTATTTCAGTCTGCTGAAATTACTGCTATGAAAATAATCTTCCAGACTTCTTGTTCTGGCCTGGTCTTTGGACCCTCCCTGTGGAGCAATCCTCTCAATCACAGCAAAATTGTTTTCCTTTAAAGCCTCATATATTATACCTTGATGTGTTCAATCAGTTCTCTTATCCCAGTCTTACACACTTACCCTTATCCACTGCTCCTCTACTGAAGTACGGAATAATGGCTATTTGTTTCACTTTCAGCCAGTTACCCAAGTTTGTAAGGGACAATTTAATGTGAAATACACCATTCTTCAGGAGCAGAGGTGTGGCAGTGTTTTCCATTACTTATTCACACCTTTCCACAAATGTTCGCTGTGCAAGGACCTCTTTGTGAAGGCAGATAACTGAATTATATAAAAATCTGTGAACAAGGCCCATGGTTGCTGTGTTCAGTCTTCCACATTAGTAATGAAAACTAAAATTGTAAAGGGGTTCTGAGAGCCAGATCTACCAGTTATTTAATCAAGCGATGCTTTGTTATGCTATGGGATTTATCGGTTGGGAGATAAACCCCATAAATAACCCTCTGAGAACTCATGAGAATGAACATCTTCCTCCCATAACAGATGGCTAGCAGAGAAATCCCAGTGAGATGATCTTTACTGCTCTACTGTAGAGTTTTATTCTACTTTCCAACTGTACAAGTCCTACATTCAGGAGGGTGCAAAGGAGGGTTCAAACCCATTTTTTTCCTTTCCTACCTTCCTTGACAACAGCATGAACGTGGCATTGCGCTCTGCAAAGAGTCTCACCGCCACCTTAAGACATTTATGGGAGAAGTTTCCAGTCTTTGTATTTATGCAAAACTAATATAAGAAAATTAGAACTGTACTTTAGCCCCAGAGTGAAAACTTTAGAAAGTGGTTTTTCATAGACTTTTGTCTTATTGACTGGCTTACCCTGTGGTGCAGCAATAAGTAGTTATGAGCAACTTGCAAATGAAATATTTCACTATGAGGGAACCTGTGAGTCGATATATAAGCATGAGTCCATCTGCAGTGGACTATTTTTAATATCCCAGGATCTGCAATAATATGTTTAATTAAAGCCAAATTGAAGTTTCTATTGCTCATTTTTAGGCCTCTTTTTCTCAAAGCAGCTCTGTGTAAATGTTCTTACGAAATATTATGAGGCTGAATGATTTCAGATGAGAATACCAATCCAAAATTGGATTTTTTCTGAAAATATTCGAGACAAAATGCAGAACCAAATGTTTGATGTTTCCTGTGAATCTCAGTAATTTGAGCAATTTGTATAGCAGCTCCTTCACAAATTGTTTTGAGGTAAACATTCATTGCCAAAACTAAATTTATGGGTCAAAAATACCAGTGAATAATGGATGCAACATGCAATAGCTTAATACGCAGACATGCTTACACACAAGCTGTCGTAATAAAAATGAGCACTGCTCTGCTTCATACCTTAGTGGCTTTAATAATCACATTCAGAAAGAAATTTTATGAAGGTTCCGTAACATCTGGGTATCCCCATTTGCCCATTGCAGATGCTATTTTCTCTCACTTGTGTTTTTATGCACTCTAAATAATTAGGACATTGCAAATATTCAAGCCTTGGAAGTAGATCTCTTTCCTTTGGAATTAAAATAAACATCATTAAGTCAAAGCAGCTTTAACTTTTGCTCCCTCTTGTTTTGTCTCTTGGTTAAAACAATAATAATAATAAAAACCCATGGTATCTTGGTTGGGCATCTCTCGAGTCAATAATGAACTAAACACATAAATGACTTTTTGTAGGCAGAAGGAATTTTTAGAAACACAGAGGAGACCCTATACTAGGTGCAAAATGTACTCAGTTAAATGTATATTGTCTTTAGAGCCTTCCCAGCCTGGCTGGAAGCACATACACTAGACAGGACTTTAGACTAAAGATGTTTATAATTTGATGGGCGATAAAACTGCAACTGCGCTTCTGTATCGGATTTCCAAATCATGTCAGGTTCGTTCGGCAGGGTAATTCAAAGACCGTCGAGGCTTTGATGGTTGCACAGTTTACAGGAAGAAAGAGCTATATTAATATGGTCAATGGATGCTTTTGTGGGGGCCACACAGTACTGTAACTTCTAAAGCTTCTGCTTGGCTGAGATCTGGTCTCACAGTACCGCCGTCCTTTTACAAGACTGACTTTGTTCTCCAGTGGGTATCTATATTGATTTTTGACAATATTGTACCAGAACCCCGCCACTCACATTTTTATTAATCTTTTGTTCTATTCTTCCTCATCCTGATGTCCTGGTTAGAATTTGCTGGTCAGTGGTTATTTGAGATAGATTGATCTACACTTTGCAAGCATGACAACTAAACCGAATTTTCAAAATTGTTATTTTGACACTTTGAGCTAGAACTGTGGTGCTGAGGTGCAGTGGCTGTTTGGTTGCCAGAAGGACTAATGTATTCATGGGGTCATCCAAACAGACATGCAAATTAAAAGTGAAGCCCATGGGGTATGTTTTCCAAATTCAAACATTTCATCATGTCTCCCTACAGACTGAATGATTACAGGAGATTTCCTGGTTGACGTAGGTTGGATTAATTGGCACGAATGGAACGTCCATGTTAGAAAAAGAAACATCTTGATGTTATACGGACTTTTTAAGCAACTATTCAAAGAAATGTTGTATTTCTTAAGAACAGTTGGTGGAAATAGTATACAGCTTGGCCGACATGCAAACAATTCTGCGCAGCCTTATAGGGACAAGCAGGAAACTGGAGCTGGAAACCTGTGGCCTTTTTTGATATATTAGATTTACTGGGCTACAGTAACAATACCTTCTGAAATGTTCTTTTTCAGCAGCCTTTTGTCTACTTATGAAGGTAAAGGATTAGACAATAAACTAATTGCAGTATTCTCTAAATATTTGAAGATAGGCAAGTCCTAAGAGAGCATCATTGACTTTTTAGAAAACAGGACAATGATCTTTCCCTGGAAGAGATAATGAGGCCTATGGAGGCATGAGATAGGACTGGAAAAATCAGAGGATTGACCTTCTGTTTGTTCAATACTTTCATTATTTTCTGTCTCTCTTTTCCTCTCCATTTTTTTTCTCCTCTATTTAGACCACAAACCCTCTTGAGCAGGAAGTGTCTTGTGTGTTCCCAGGTTTGCTGGAAATTCCAAGGACCAGTGTAATGCAAGTAATATAAAGCAACATTTGGTCCATGTTACTGCAAGAAGAGATTAAAAATGAAAAGGAAGACACCAGGCTGGGGAGAACATCAACAAGCATCAGATGAAGTTATCATCCAGGTTGGCTGTCAGCCAAGTTGCTACAAGCCTCGTTGGAGTCTGCCTCATGAAATGCCACTTCCAGCAAAGTCAGAACCTGCCTGTGAACACAGTGGGGATGGAAATGAGAAAGCTTTTAACCATCAGTGAGATGAGCTTCTGGAAGCGCCTCTCGCTAGGATTCACTGAAGCACACAGCCTGGTTTTAAGGTGGACTTTTTTCCAGACTATAAGATTATGTGACATGTACTTGCAGTACAAAGGTTCTGGGCACAATGTCCAAAGAGGTCCTGTCCATTGTTCTTACCACATTCTGCACGTTTGAGTAGGAAAAACATATATTTCTGAGCACTAAAACTCCAGTTTAAGTTTAGAACAGCTCCTTTATTCAAATCCATCCCAGAGGCCACTTAACTGTTGTGTACCGAACCCTCTGGAAGTGAACTCAAGTAATTTGTTTCCTTTCATTCTCTGCAAAGATGCTTAAGCTATAACAACTGAACAGGATAATTTCTTTAAAATGCCTTTCCTTCCTTCTCTCTTTATATTGCCTTTGGCAATTTTAAGCCTTCAAAGACAGCTACAGTTTCTTAACAGTTTCCTGACAGTTTGCACTACTGAAGTAAGACTTTAATTGAGCACAATAGCATCCAAATACAATACCCTGTGCAGCTAACTGATTATTTTTTAACTACCCCGGATGCCTCAGGAAAAGTAGGCATACTGGAAATATGCAGGTATTTTTTTGTTTAGATCTTTTCTTTTCCCAATGTGACCTCATGTGTTCTACTGTGGTAAATAGGAAGGGGGTAAATGGGCATCTTAAATCTAGACAGCGAATTTCATGCTGGTCAAAACAAGATTTTTTTTTTTCCCCAGATTCCCAAGGATTAGAATCAGAAAAAAAAAAAAAAAAGTATATATAAAAATGAATCTTAAAATCTTTCTATTAAGTCATTTTATCAAAAACTGGAAGAGGATAAGTTTTGCTGATCATACTTCTTATAGCTATAATGAGATTTGTTTAGAGGAGGATCTTGAAACTGAATCTTGTGTATCAAAGATGCAGAGTAGGATTCTTTTTCAAATTCTCTCAATGTTGCTATTCTAGTTTGTTGATCTTACCCAGCCAGTAAGTTCATTACTTTGGCTTGTCTCTCTCTCATGAAAAGTTTTCATGAGAATTGTTGAAAGGTTTCATTTTTGTTCCACTGTGGAATGAAAATCAAGTGTCAAAATCATGATGCCTGGGGCTTTGGAGTTCTTTTTTCCCTTTAATGGAATGAGATTTCTGTTTTTAGTCTGCCTCCATGTACTGAAATGACTTCTCAATTCAAATTGCCATTACTGAGAGGAAGGTGACTGTAGTTTGGGTATCTGTTCCCTGGGACCTGCAACCTGTCTGGCAAGGAAACATTGTCAGGTAGGCTTTACCTCATTTAAATGTCATTATTCCGAGGACTTGCTCAATCTGTGTACCCTGAAGTGGGAGAGACACTGCAGAGAATGGAAAGATGGATGGCAGGCCTGGATGAATGCCCCACTTAGATTCTCTATATTAGATTGTCATGCTTTTCCTGGCCCAGATGCTAACATCTAACACATTTTTAATACTATTGCCTGTTGAGATCCTATTAGAAAATGATTCAGAGTCTGGAAAGTTGGGAGGGAAGCGGGGGGGGCAGTTAATTCCCTAGAAATAATACAGTCATTATATGTACACACAATTCAATATGTAACTTAGGTTTTTTATAGCCTCTCTACTATCCTCTACATGAGCTTTTTAAAATTGCAGTCACATTCATTATAAAGTAAATGCCTAATGCAAGTGATTCTCAAAACAGTTTGTAATTTAAATTCCTATTGGACACAAGAATAATGACCCGCAATAGCTCATTAGTGGACTTGCAAATGTTCATTCTTTCCTTTCTCTTTGTCTTTCTCCTGGTTTTCTCCCATTGCTACAAACAGAGGAGTTTAAAGGTTTAGACTACCTTTAGAGCTATGCATCTCTAATGACCCATGAAAATGAACATTCGATTCTCAGATGACGAAATCATCATTCCCTGGTGTTTTCAAGGGGGTAAGTGTGTTCACTTAGCAATCCATGAGGAAGCTAGATATTCTAGATAATTTTAAAGAATTATTTTATATTTATGCCCAGGAGATTCTTTTTAATTGTTCTAAAATGTCAAATCAAATACTGGCAAGTCCAAGAAGGCCCTGAAAATATGGATATGGACACGTGAAATTTTTGAACCCAGCTTGTTTCTAATAATACCCTGGGTGCTGCTACACTACCAAAGGTTTATCTGTCTCCCCATTGCTCAGAGATGCAGGAGCAGGTGGTGCCCTGCACCAGCTTCCCCTTGCAGCACTGCTGTGTAAGCACCAAATGGCATTCGGCAATTGGTGTCCTTCGACACAGCCCATCTCCACTGGCTTCTCTGTGGGATGAAGATGATGCAGCATCTGCCATGCAGATGATCCTTGGGTTGCTGGGGGAAATGACGCAGGAGAGAGACAATATGGGGAAGCAGCGAGACTCTGCATTACTTAGTCTGAAAAGCAGGAATGGTGTTGTTCTTAAAAATATGCTTATCCTTGTTCACCTGGGTTTCTTACTGCACTGAAGTCCTCAGTTCCTCAGCACCACTCCTTGTTTGTCTTCTTTATGGTGGTTCGTGCGGCAGCATTTGCTGTTGGTGTGGAAATGCAAAAGCGCTCTCTCCACCAAAGCCTTTGTAGCAAAAATCCTATGGGATTAAACCTCCTGTATCCCACGTGGCCTGAGCATGCTTTGCTGTAGTGTGTCCTCAGAGGAAAAATAAATGCAAAAAAAATATTATTTATACGTAGTTTCTCTCTAGCCCAGTGATTTTCCTCCTCATTAGCAATCAAGACTTGGAGATTTTCAGTATACTGGTGATTGCTGGTAGGGGCAGGCCTTAGTGCAAACTGCTTTAGAATATAAATTAAAAGATGGCTTGATTGTAGAAGTCTCTCGTAAGTGCTTACCAGAAGTTAAGTTTCACTGATTACTTTCTATGTATGCAAAGGGGGATTATTTTGGCAACGTATGCATGAAAGAAAAGCTGGTAACGTGCTTAAAAGCATTACCTATTGTTGGAATTTAGGTTATTTGGTACAGTCATTAGATCACACCCAATAATTCTGTAAAAATTGGTTTTTCCATCCTAAGGTAAATTCACTTTTATTGAATTGCTTCAAGCAGGTTTCTCCAAAGCACAATGCTCCTCTGTGAGCCACCAGCACCATGGCTGCTACCTTGTTTGCTGATGCTTACATTAGGTCATCTAAGAATCAGGTTTGACTCAATTTGGACAAAACTAGCTCATTTGACCTATGTTGAATTTCTTTTAAAAGAAACTAGAGAAGGAATGTTCTTTCTCAGTCCTCTCATCTAATTTTTTGCCTAAACTCTGAGACCACTTCTCTCTGACTGGTGAGGCTCTACTGGAAGCGTCTTCTTCCCTCTGTGTTGGAAGGCGGCTGCTCTCAGCCTGGCGTTAAGTCTTCCTCTCAACAGAGAGAAACAAAAGCTCAGTCCCCAGTTTCTCATAATTTACATGCACTAAGTCATTTCCCTTTTAAAAGTTTTATCTCTATTCTTATTCAGATCTACTCACACACCCCTTGGCTTGCTTCCTTCTCGTTTGATGTGCGCTCTGGTGTGTCAGTTGTTTAGCTTTGCCCATCGGGTCCGTGTCAGATGTGATGTTAACCATCTATTCCAAATTCCACTTTAAAACAATAACATTCTCACTTTGTTCACTATAAACTGACTACACAGTACCACCTGCTGATGGACTGGCATCACAAACCTGGCTTTTATTACCCTTTTTTTCAAAAGGCAGAGTTGCCTATGACAGCCTTGCTTCTTAGGAAGGGGCCATATGTGAGAGGTAGGAATTCTCTCGTGTTCGTGCTTTAGACTCTGTCATCTGCTACCACTTAGTGAAAGGATAAGGCTGTGTTAGAAGGAGACTTGTGCTTTAGAAGAAAGCATGAATGGTGTCCCTTTTTCAGAGCCTAAAAAGGCAGGAAAAAAAAATGAGAGCATAAGCCAGCAGACCTAAAGCTATTCTGATTTACATCAGAATCTGTATGGGCCCTGTATGGCTTACAAAGCCTAGTAATCATCTACATCTACTTCTGTGGCCCATCCCAAAGTTCAGGAATGAAGTATCTGAGTATCAAGGTCATTATATTTCATTAGTCTTCATTAACATGAGACCTGATCTTGGTCTGATCCCTTATTTCAAAAGCTTTTGTCACTGAGGCAATAAAACCCTTGTTGTCCTCAAAATTCAGGAAATAAACTGTAATCTCAGTTTAGGAAGCAGATTTGCACTTTAACCGTATGACCAATACAGTGAAGTATTGATTATAGTTTTTCAGTTGTTGATTATGAATCTGTTGCTCACTCCAGGAAAGCTCCAGTAACTTCTGGCCCCATAAAAGATTGCAGAATCTGCCCCTTCCTAGGGAACAAAATCAGTGTAATCGCAGCCAGATAACTGTCAAAGAGAAACAGTGTGAAGCCAAGAAAAAGAGGCAACAGAGCCAGAACTTGGTATTTTGCAAATCCAGATTCTTGTCTCCTTCAATTATCTATAGGGCAATTAAGAACAGTTTATCCTATGTCCAATCAAACATTCTTGCTTTCAAGAACTTCCTTTCTCCCCAATTTGCATGGTCTTCTCTTTTTTTTTTTTTTTTTTTTTTTTCCTTCTTTTAGATGTGAAATAGTCTGGTGCATGGGGTTTGGTTTAGGAAGGCTTGCTTTTTTCTTTTCATTTTGTCAGGAGGACAGAGTTCCATTTGTTCAGCATCTGCACAGGACAACATCTGGAGCCTCAGGAAATTCAGCTGCTCTGTGTATGACGCTTAAACGAAATTACTTTTTCATGCACTTCAGAAGAGTATCAAGAGCATCTTTCTGACCAAACAGGGCCTTTTGTTCTCCTCCAGCAAGTGTTTCTCATTAAAAATGTCATCTCCCTAACAAATTGCTTCATTGCCTTTGCAGCTGGGGTTATTGTTTTCATGGTTTTGTACTTGTGCGATTCTCTAAGGGAGCAGAAAGCCAGAGGAAGTGGGGCTTGGTTTCTTTTCTATTTGCCCTGTGTGTGCCATGCTTTGATTTACCACCTTTGGGGTGGAATGACACATTTTTACCTCTTTACCCTCTCCCACCTCAGCCCACAGGCAGTGGCCATGGCACAGGGACGGTCCATGCTCCCACCGAACCTCTGAGCTGCTCTCTGACCTTCTCATCTCAGCTCCCTTGGTGCTGTGGTGCTTGCAGGAGGGTGAGAGGAAGGAAAAAGCAAAGTGAGAAGTGTCCATTTAAAGCTGGAATATGAAGGATGTTTTTTTAAATGGGACTAATCTGATTCTTTCTTAAGTACCGCAAGGTTTGGTGTTTTCTCCAGTTGTTCTTCCTGAGGAGAGTATGTAGGGCACATGGGTCTGCAACAAAACCTAAATTGCTCTTAGGGACTTGAGATGGTTGCTATGACTTTTCATGAAAAATACCAGAAATAAAACTAGCAGCTGAGCGAAGGAGCTGGAGGAGTTCAAAAGGAGACAGCATCAGTCTGTAGCTCCTGCAGCAGGTTCTAATAGAGCCGAGTACATGCAGTCCCTTACGACAGCGAGCAACCCCGCAGTAAACCTCACCTAGCAGCGTAGAACTGAAGTGGCTATATAATTTCAGCGAAGAACTGCTTAGAATGTCAAAACTTCAAAAAAATGTTTTCCAGGGAGGATACTATTTAAATGCCAAACATAAAAACCTCTTTTTTCTTTCTTTTGCTTTTTTTTTTCCTCACCTCTCTCTTTTCACCCAGGATTTCCTCCTTTGTGCATTTTGAAAAACATGTTCTATTTTTTTCTCCACTTAAGGAGAGATAGATGCCCAAAATCTTAAAATCACAGAATATTTCTGGTTGGAAGAGACCTCTAGAGGTCATCTGGACTAACCCTCACTCAAAGCCTAGTCAGCTTTGAAGTCTAATTTCAAATGGCAAGTTATAAATAATCTAGAGGCTCTATTATAACTCACTTGCATAAGTGTTCACGGCATGGTAACACACCATCTGCTTAACCTGATAACTCTTTTTTTTGTAGGTGACTACAAGTTATTCCTTAATAATTCCACCCACTATACAAACTTGCTGGGAATCAATTTATACAGGCTCATTTGCCCATTTTCACAGTTCTAGTGCTAGTTTCACAGTATTTGCAGTTTTTCTTAAAGTCTCGATTACTTGAGTCATGTATTTTCCTGAAAATGCAGGTTTTCAGTTTTTCAAATGGCAGGAGCTATAGAAAAATTTTGAAAGGCACATGCTTAAAACATCATAAATGAGCATGTAAGTAATATCCCCTCAATTTTATAATTCTTCCCAAATCTCATTGTTATTTAGACATTCTGATGTTTAGAGCTTCACCTTGTAATTCCAGTTTCTCTTTCATTTAAAAAAAGATGGGAATAGTTGTAAATCAGGTGGGGTTTTTTTCTGTTTAAGTGAGTGATATCTTGATGGGGTGGTTTTCTAGGTTTGTTTCTTTACCTCATCTGGGACACCAGCAGCCATTTAGCTCACAAACCACAACAGTTACTTGGGCTGTCTCAGGCACAACTGATTTTTACCATGTCACCTCTCCTCCCATCCCACTTCCACCCAATTAAAAAAAGTTTCTCTGTGTTAAATATAGAACCAGTGAACCCTCCTGTATGGCAGCTCTGTTTCAGGCTGTGGCAGAAACATTGGGCACCACACTGTGGAAAATAAGCATGTAGCAGTTGTAAATACACATGTACATTTATATATAAAAAATGGTGCTAGAACCCACAGTCTATATATAATTTGTGGGTGACCTTAAACTACATGAGGATAAATGGTTACAAATGAGGACCTCTGGTCTTGGCTGTTGTAACCTATTTTCTTACTTCTGTTAGTAAATCAAAAAACATGTATATCCATGGGGCTTTTTAAGTGTAACATTTGGCTTAGATTTAAGCTGGGATAACTGTACAAAGTGGAAAACCAAACAAATAAATATGATTATCCTGCCGTGTTTCATTTCATGGAACCAGGTTCTGAAATAAGCAAAGCGTGTGCAATACTTTAAGGTCTGTAAGACAGACATATGCTATTCCCATAACGAAATCTACTCCCTGAATTAGGTCTTTGTGCTATTAGGAGCTTTTTCTTCTGTTTATTTTGCTACAAGATTGCATTTTTTTGCTGGAGCCAAGCAGTATGTCAAACTTCTGATTTTCGGAGGCCCTTGTGAGATGAGACTGGCAATATGAAGCCTTCTTCTTGAAGCACCAACTGTAATCAGAGGGTAAGCTCAGTCTCCAAGACCCAGAGTGTTCCAGGACGTTTGGTTTTGAAATGCACCGGGAGGGGTTATTTGGGGATGTGCGCAGCAATTCAGGAATAGGATGGGAACAAATACATTTGGTGCAGGTAGATCATTAAATAGATATTGGGTGATGGTGACTCCCTGAGAGCAACACATAGGGAAAACCTGAAGGACATGTAGCAGTCAGAAGCTATAAATTGTGTTCCCGACACCCTTAGCTATTTTTTGCTCTGTCTTTAATAAGATGTGCACATAAGAGCTTTCTTTATTCTATTTGTTCATCACAACACGGAGAAATAAGTTTTAGCAGGTCTTCCATGACCTTAAGGATTCAGTGACCCTCTGGGCTCTTGATTTTTCCACCGTAATTTCTGTGGCAGTCTCTGATTGCTGCTGAGCTGTGGCCCATCTGCCTTTTGCTTTGAAGCTGAGATATTCTTGTCACAACAGAGAATAAATGTTGGGCTTCGTGAATTCATTGGCTTATTACCCATTTGTTTCAAGCTTTTCCTGAACAGAGGGAGCAAGATGAAAAACCCCAACTAAAAGTAAAAACCCTGCAAGCCCATCTGTATGTGGAATTCTTTTCTTTCATCTCTTTCATCCTTTCTTCATCTCCATCTCCACTAAAACTCATTTTAAACCTCTACTTTGTCATCTGGGCTATACCATACACACTTGATCTCAAGGTCAGCTGTTTATTTCCTATTTCCTCAGAGTATTTGCCCCAGTCAAATCACTGCCACATTTTATCTCCCTTTTACCAGCCTGACATTTAAGGCTTTGTGGTTTGCTCCCATAAGCTCAGGAATGCCTTTCCCTGGATTTGCACAGGTCTCCTGACCTTGTATTTAGGCAGCTAATGGATTTCATAGGCTTCTCTTTTCCAGGTGCTGCTCACACCTATCCATCTTTTCTGCTATCACTCTTACAAAGCAAGTTCTTCTTCAGGGTTTCTTCACCAGCATGGTAGCCCTGCCCAGAGCTTGGTGGCTGAATAGAGCCCTTCAGCTAGCTATGGTACCTGGAAAAAAATGGAATTTATCAGTTCAGTTTCTTTACAAAGACAGTAAGGATCAAGAAGGAAGAACAGAAATAACTACACATCCTCTGCTCAAACTAGGCCTCACACAGGAACCCTGTCTTGGTGGATACCCACGAGTCTGGCATCTCTTTGATTTTAGTGCCTGCAAGATGGGAAATCTTGTTTGGTGATGGGAAACCATGTTCCTGAGAGGGAACTTCACAGGAGAATAGAAGGAAAGCACTGCTGGAATCTTAGAAGAAGGGGCACATGGAGCTTGACAGGAATACTAATGGCAACCGGATTTTAATTTGATTACAGCTATATAAAAAATTGAAAACAGTACCAAGACAGCCAGTAAGCTTTGGGGAAAAGAACAGCCAAAAGCAGAGGTGATTTCTGAGATGTCTAGAAAGATGTGCATCTTTTGAACTGGGAAAGATCGGAAAGGAAAGCGCATTATGAACATTAGTCTTAGGGTTTTCACTCTTGAGAAGAAACAAGACAAAAGGGTTGGGTATGAGTTCCTTTGGGCCCAAAGGGGAGAGATCATGCTTGGAAAATCCTGGAGAGCCATGCGAAGATCAGAAGGGCTCAAGCAGAAAAAGGCCCATAACAAGGACCTGTGATACGCTCCAGATCACACCACGGTAGTGCTGCCCTTAGCACGGGTTACCGTCCTGCCTTTCTGTGAATCTTCATGTACCTCAGTAAACCCATGAGCTCTTTACAAAGAAATTAATCTTTGCAAGTAGTTCCCTCATCTGTACGGTCCCCAGTCTCACTTCATCTCCTGTGAATGTTTAAGGAATTGTGCGGCTCCACAGCCTCCTGAAATATTTCCCGTCAGTACTTCCCTTGTTCTTATACTGAGCTTCCTGATGGTTTATCCTTCTGGTTATCACAGCGATATAATATCTCAGTGTTCCTCATGAGGAGGAAAAAAAAAAAAAGGTCAGCAAAAGCAATGTTGGGATATCTCTGGTTCTTGTCTTCTTTATGGCTAAAAAGATCTCTTTCCTTCAGATGCGAAGGGATGGTAATGCTGCGAATGTCATCCTGCTTATGATGGAAAAGGGGAATGGTTTTCATTGTTTCCCAAAGGTCCTCTAACTGGATTTGTCTCATTTCCTCTGCAAGTTTGTTCCACAGCTGGATCTCTTCAGCCAGAAGACTCTGTCTCTGGCTTTTGCACTTTTTGTTCTGGACTTTGTGATCTGCACTGTCATGGAGAACTCAGCGTAACCGTGCAGCCACCGTACAGACGGGGAGGAGGTTTGCAATGTACCAGGCTCTGTACTAATTACTCTGAAGATTAGCTCTGAGGACCTCAGTTAGGAAGGGAGACAGGCTAAGAGCAGGTGGAAGTTGTGGACTGGTGTGTTGTGGCTGAAGTCAGGCAAACGAGCAAGTCACAGGGGAGCCCTCACTTTCCGTTTGTATTTGCGAGAAACTGTGTCTGTGTCATGGACACCATACACAGCCCCAATACAGACGCATCTGGGGACTGCAGGTGCCTTTTCTCTCAGTTATTGGAGTTGTTGTGTCATTGCTATTCTTTTGTTTTTAATATACCTTTCTTGTGCAAGATTCATTATTCTGGCTTCTATACGTAAATCCTGCTCCCTGAAGAGGTGGGAAATCTCATTTCCAGGAAATCATGGCTGTCTCAGTAAACTTGTAAGAGCTCGTCAAGATTAAGGATGACTTTCTGCTCCCACCTCCTGCCTTTCATTCCGTTTTACTAAACCCTATATTCAGACAGACAAAGTGCTCATGTAGAGCTATTCAGCAGAAGGTGGGCCACAGGCATTCAGCCGCAACCCCCTGGGACCTACGCTGACCTTCACTGTGGATGTAGGTTCCATCTTTCCCCTTTGTGGCTTCAGCACGCTTCCCTGCTCTCCTGACCGGTTCCTTCTGATCTACGTCTGTGCGGGAGCAGCTAAACTGGTTTCACAGAGTTGCTTATTAAAACCTACCACCATCATGCTCCGTTCCCTTCTGCTGCCACCCGTTTGCTCATGTTTGGATACCAGGGTGATTGCACCGCCCCTGCTCTCCAAGCCCTGGCTCCAAAAGTCCATCTCCGGCTGACTCTACCCCATCACCAGGCTGCCTGGCCCCACCTCAGAGCCGGTTGCTAGTACTTGGCAGCACACCTTGTTCTCAGAGGTGTTTCGGTTACTGATGGGTGAGTGACTTGATTCCGAGTTTGCTTTGGATAAGCTCCCATAAATTGTAACGCTTGACTGTAGGTTATCCAAACTATCTGGGCCTCTTGAGACTCTAAATTGGCCTGGAAGATCCAGGCTTTTTTTTTTTTTTTTTTGAGATTTTTGGCACTTCCTGATCCCTGAGAAGCTGTGAATAGCATGGCAACAGGCTCCTGCATGAGAGGTCAGCATTTCTACTTCTCGTTTCAGCTGGATCCTGCAAAATAAGTGAGCAAGCAAAGAAACCCATTAGACCCAGCTATTGAGCCAGGTGGGAGCATGAGGGGGCTGTAAGGAGCTCTCTGGTTCCTTACGCTTGAGACCTGCATTGCCACGTTGGCATTTGATAGACATGGGACTACAGATGATGTCTGTTGACACAAAATTGGATTTGGCAGCTCAGTGCACCAGTCCAAGGGTAAGTCTGGGTGGAGAAGGGATGATGCATCATAAAAAGTGGCCAATGGAGCTGGTTCAGGAAAAAAAAAATGCAGCTGTGACTCTAAATTGCGTATTTTTGCTTGCAATATACCCCCTCATAGCCATGTATGTATGAACATCTACAGTGTCAGGACCAACACAATATCCTGTTTGTAGGGAGAACAGGAGGTTTGGATGTGAGCAGACTGAGCAGTCCCCTGGCAGAGCCTCACAGGTTCCAGTATGCAGTAGTTCAGTGACTTTCAAGCCAAAAATCTTGTCCAGATCATTGTATTTAACCGCCATGGATGAACCTGTCCTCTCAGACTTTGTCTATACAGTATTTATACATGTTAACACTGGCAATTTACAGTTACCGAGGCAGGAAGATACATGTGGAGAGAGAGAAAATCCATTCTTTTACAAATCTCTGTAAAGATCCAAATGTTTGGGGAAAAAAAAAAAAAAGTGGTCAAAGATTTGGGTAGGTTCTTGTGTAGAGTAAACCACTTATTCCTACAACTGCAGTGGTGGGTGGATTCCCTGCAGAGTTTGGAGATGGGATAGAGCTGCTACCTGCGCTGCCAAGTCTGTGAGGCAACGAAAGCAGACATCTCACCTCATGATGTCGTTTATTTTCACTCACCTCTGAATGCATTTTTCTTATCTCAGCCCCGAAGTGCTGGATAAACACAATCATTTTGCCAAGCATGGATTTAAAAAAAAAAACCAAAAAACAAAAAAAACCCAAAACTTACCCCAAATCCTACATTCCTGTTGCATTATAGTGTGTTCCTTAGAGTAATTTGCAATGGCCTGGTGGTTTTGCTTTACGTACTGTAACCCTCCCTCCAGCTTTATTCTGGTGTGCAGCCCTTCCTGCCCACATCGTATTACACTTCACGTGGACGTCATGAAGATATTGCTAAATCACAGCTGTCTTCCCAAACAACTGGCTTTTCCTCAAGCCAATTTTGTTCAGCCTCTGAAAAGCTACAGGACTTGTGCTGGGCCTCATTCAAACTTAAATGATGTGCTCAGTTACAAACATAAAATAAAACACAGGGCACAAACAAAGCAGTTATGTTTTGATTAATTCTGTGAAAGGGTTAATGGGATTTTTTTTTTTCCTTCCTTTTTTTTTTTTCCCCCCCGCTCTCTAAGGGGGAAAAAAAAAGACAGAGTGAAAGACCCAAGTGGACACAACTAGAACAAAGCCCTGCTTATGATTACTATGGCTGAAAATATCCATGTTAGGCCAGGTGCAGATGGCTAATTCCCCCAGACTACAAGCCAATTTAAACCATAATTCCTGAGATAGACCACTTTTCCCAACATTAATGGGAACCAGCTGCCTCCTATTAATAATATGGATGATTACAAGAAAAAAAAAAGTGGGGGAGGGAGTAGTGAAGTTAGAGAAGATATTATTTTCCAGACTGTTGGCTGTGTCCTGCTGAGGACAATATGGAAAGCTACAGAATACAACTCTTCAAAAACTTGTCAAGTTAAATACTCACAGTATGTTTGCTCAAAGGAAGGATCGAGTTATCTATGTACTTCTGTGTTTCGGTAACAAGGTTATTTAAGAGGTAGCAATTGTATTTATTTAGTTATTTGCTGGTTCTCTACTTTTGCGTTCCCTCCGCTGAGGCTGGATGGTTTTGATTAGCGTCCTAGGAGGGGAGCCCATTGCCTTCAGTACGCTGAGCCTGGCCGTTCCCACCGAAGCCTGATTTCATGTGAGACTGTCGAGTACATCAAAGCAGAAGGACGACAAATGATCTGAAGTGTTCTCCTGAGAGCCTGACTTGCTGCTTCAAGAAATTTGTTCGGGCTTCCATTATCGCCGTGCTAGTGTGAGATGAAATGTGAAGACAAGGCAGTTCACAGCATGTAATACCAATGTGTCTCAGGAGTGTTTTTTCTCTGTGTTCTTGATGATTGTTTTCCTTTGGTTGTTTTTGGGAATCTGAGTAGAATTTACTTTAAAAAATAAACTCCACAAAATACTGAGTTTACTGGTTTGGAAGGTAAAAGGGAAAAGGCCCATGGTATCAGTCATCTTGGCTATATTCCTTGTTCCTTATGTAGACATGATTCTTAACACATGGATAATTTCTTTGAGATTGATGAATAAAAGAGACTCGCTACAAATGTCTCTCTTGCCCCTGCAGGAGATGAATAGGAGCCAATGCCCTTTTCCCAGTTATTCCACTAGGATTTTGTGGGATTCTTGGAGACATTTAGCTCACGCAGGCTGCATTTCATTTTCATCCTTTGATGATGCTCTCTGGACTCATGGAGGAAAATTCGGTTCATGCCATAGTGGTTTGTGCTGTAGAGTTTGTGAGGGGAGTTTTTCTGTACCTGAAGGGATGCATAGATGGAGCAAACTGAGATTCCCCGTTACCCAGCCTGAGGGTACAAAAGGCCATGACACTTCCCCAGACCATATGAACCTTGTACGTACCTCCTTCAAATGGATGAACTACAAGAGGCCCTCATAGACTTTCCTGGGTCTCACTAATTTGTAAGAGAAAGTGGAGGAGAGAGACTAGGACTTTGAGTCTTTAATAGTTTGATTGCTTGGCTTTTGTAACAGGTAGCCAGGCACGTCAATTATCTTGTGTCCCTTGCTAGGTTACAGGAAGAGCCCTTTTCTGAGTCAGAGCAATATATTATCTAGATCTAGAAAATCTTAGATGGCAGCTCTGAGAGAAAAGAAAAATATATATATATATCTCCTTGACCTTCTAGCTAAGCCGTGAAACTAAGGACATTCCAGCAACGTATCCCAGTCCAACACTTTGCCTTCATTCACGTCTTTGCAGCCCAGCCCTTACATGGGTCACCAGAGCATCTCTCTGGCATATTTACTATAAAGAAGCAAACCTCCACTGTCCATATCCAAACTTTAGAGCAGCATTTAATGCGGACGTAGAAGAGGTAATGAGAAAGATTATTGATTTTATGCATGTAAATAGAGCATAGCTGAGTTGACAATGTCTCTTTAAATAATTGAAAAATCAACCTCAGCTGACAGTAGCTCACTAGATAATGAGGCTGTTTGTGGAAGAATGTGAATAATTACAGAGAGAGGATCCTTGCTGCATAGAATTGACCCTTGGGGGCTCAGAGAAAGCAGGATTTGTGGCTGCTTTGAAATGCCAGTGGTCTGGTCCAGCATTCCTCTTGTCAATATGAACCTTGTGTTTTTATTGGAAACACGTGTCAAAACAAAACAGTGTTTGAGGCTGCTGCTGAGAGAAGGTGGGCAAGTCCAGGGACAGCCAACCTGTTTTTCTGTTTGTTGCCAAAAATACTATGCCACTGCTGCCCATCATGTTCAAATGGAAGGACAGACGGCAAGCACCTTCATAGTGAAGAAATTGTTGCTATAGAGGTATGTAAAGATAGAAAAAGATCTTACACTGCTGATTCTGACACTATTCCCTCCTTAATGATGCTACTCCCACACAGAAAATTAGAGAGGTCAGGGTGACTGTGCATCCTGCTATACCTTGATGATTCCCAGATTGAGAGTTTATATTACAGTAGGCGAAAAACTGTCACAGCAAAGCAGTCCTCATCTTTTCTGGATGGGCAGAGGAGTGCTCAGTGAGGACCAGCCAGTCATACATATATAATCTTTTACGCCCTATGGGCTGGCAAAACACTTTGAAAACTTTGTAAATTATGAATCTTGGAACCATTATCTGCATTATAGAAAACTCAAAGTAAAGAGGTGAAAGTACTAGTATCTGGTGTTTACATGAATTATTCTTCGGATATGTTAGTTTTCCTTTCCCTGATTTAAAATTATTTTGTTGGGCTGATGTTAAACATCTGCTTCTTTCTCTGCCCTCCTCCCTGCTCCACCTCCTGAGATGGTTTTATTTCATGGGTGAATTAATGGTTTGGTGAGCTAAAGAACCCAATTTGTTATGTGCTTTAGAGGCCTTTCAGAATGAAGGGCAAGGATTGAAGTAGGGTATTTAGTTATTAGTATCTCTATATTTCTTTCCCTTGATCTACCTGTCCTATTGTGTTGTCAGACCTTTGTGGCTCAGATTTGAGGCAATAATGGTGAAAGCTGGAACATGTGAGCCCTATTTAGGCCCAGCACCATCATATTTCTGGACTGAATCTAAGCCTAATTGAAAAGGCAAGTGGATATCTCTGGCAAAAGAAAACATGACTGTCATAGGCTTTAGCAAATTCAGTGTAACACCGTAGAATGTGCTCTGGCATCTTTGTTTGGTTTCCATTTTAAATATAAAATTAAAGACATATTTCCCCTATTGTAGGTTTTAAGAGGATTTTCCTTGAGCCTTGTTTCTTCACTGCTGCCACAAGCATGAGTAGCTTTGAGACATTCTCTTTGGAAGGTCAAAATGTTCCAAAACTTTCAGGCAAAACTCAATCTATTTCCATCTTCTGAGACATTTTTCAATCATCACTGTTATTTCAGACTTGTTTCTTCTGACGAGTATCCATTTCCAGTTTAGAAATTGCAGAGGATTTTTTTTTATAGTCAATACTCCTTTTGTTAGCTTGAACCACCATGTGATGATTGTCACGCGTGCTTCAGAATAGAATTTACGAGAAAGTTTTGCCCACAGTAACAGTTTTATAAAAAAAAAAATCCTTATAATTAATTACGTGAGCTTAATTGATTCTTTAATAGAATGTCAACAATAGATACCCATTCTAGAAATCTAAATCCACTTGTGGTCTTTGACTGAGCCCTCTGGTTTTATTTGTGTCTAATGCATTTTAGTCTCCTCATTGCTTACTGAGCAAAGACTCTGCTATGAATCAGGTGCATTTTAGGAAAGGTTATTACAAAATAGAATATTCTGGAGATGCTCAGATTGAAGCTAGAGGATCTGATAGCAGGCAGACTGAGATCTGGATGGCTCCTTTCAAAGACCTTGTCTATCAACTAGGACTTGGCCCAGGCAGCCTTTGGATTACAGTGCAATTATAAGCACACTCTTCTCACAGCGGTGGCACTATTGTTTTGAAAGGAGGCAGATCCTCTGTGTTTACTATTTGGCAGGTTCTCTGTTTTTGGCTGGCAGCCACGCTGAAATGTGTTTAGTTTTAATTGACAGCCATGGTCAACAGTGCAGATGCCAGGTAGGTACTGCTAATCCTGACAAGGGAGGAACAGGCAGCATGCTCATATTCCAGTGAGCCAGAGCCTCAGACTTCAGGAAAGCAAAGGCGTTTTGCCTCTAGACAATTCACCCTCAGGAGCTCAACCTCCAGCCTCATAAACTCCACCTCGGAACCTCCATGGGAGCTCTAAGCTGTTGCAAGCAAAATGATTTTCTGATCAGCTTTGATGCAATGGGACATCAGGTGCTGGTATCCTTGCACGAGGGATCTTATTAGAGCAGCGAGACATACAGAGTTCTGTTTTCTTGGATTTGAGACTTGAAGGCAGGAGCAGTTACGCACAGACCTGTAGTTTAAAATGTAAGAGACATTCCAAAAGTGCATATGGTTAGATTTATGTAAGCCACAGTTTGTAATGGTTTAGATGTAACCTTCTAGTTCTTGTGAGAGAGTTTCAGCCTTGCTCTCAGGAGAGTAAAAGAATAACACAGAACATTTACAAAAGTAAGAAAAAAAAAAAGAATAGCATACGTTCAGACTTTTGATGGCTAAGTCATGACATCTAATTAGAGACAGCAATGATTTCTGAGAACCACAAAAACGTTAGTTTCAGCTGGCATAAAATTCCACAGAATAATACTCGTGACTATCTCTCAGTCTATCTGTCTCTCGATCAGTCCTGCTCGTATCCTTTATTATTAGTGATGCATTCCTTCTCATGTTGTCCTCCTTATGAGATAATTTCTCAAGGAATTCTTTAACTTTTCTTGAGTGCCTTGTATTTTAAGCAGCTGCTTTACAGATCTCCATGGTAAAGGAACTTGTATTTATGGAGAAGAGGTTTCACCCAGCTATCAAGACAACATCCTTCCGATCAGCATTTAGGTCTCATCCTTATTAAAGGCATATGCCTCTGACAAAGAAAAAGAAACAGCATCAAGTTAGATAATACAGAAACAGGACACTGAAGGTAGAGATTTACCGTGCCAATGAGAGCAAAGTAAATTTGACGTGTCACCTGGGAGTAAATGAGATGGTTGTTCCACCCCTGTGTCGTGGGATGACCCCAGTGAGAGAGTAACCCAGAGCCTGACACGGTCAGTGACAGCTTCAGAGCATGACTTGGGTGAATTGAGGTCTAGCCTCCAGATACAATTACTGGTAGTACCTCTGCAGAGAGACATCTTTGGAATAGCACAGCATTTATGAATTTGGATTATTTCTGAGAGCTTTTTAATCTGGGAGAAGTTGAAGAACCTCCCCCAGTCGTTCATTTTTAATGGGGCTGTGAGATCGAAGTGGAGACCTGGCTGTTCCAAACTTTCCAAAAGTAGAGTAGCCCTATTTTCTCCTTCAACAGGTCTTTAAACTGTGCAAGACTCGTTCATGAGTCTCAGACTTTGATTTGGCACTGCTATGTTGTGCAGATGTAGCAATCACATTTGTGAGCCTGGAACTAATTAAAAATGGAATATTTTAGATCAGTCATGGTGAGTGTGGCCAGATTTACAGGGAGAATACAAGGGAGCTTAAGGAGCAGAGTGATCTAGCCTTTCAAAAATGTTCTTCCTTCAACATTGGTACGTTACCTACAGGCCAACTGGGTTGGTCCTTTACAGCACTGTCTTTATGCACCCTCAAGCTGGTTAAAGTGGAGTTTAAAGGGGACACAGGTGTTTCATGGTTTGCTGCATTCCAGATGCATGGAGAATCGTCTCTAAAATCTGCCTAGCAATACGTTGCTTTTTCTATTCTCTTTTTTTTTACGAGGACATGGTTGCCAAGCCTGTCCATCAGTTTAACAGGATACAATGAGTTAAAGCCAGTGGGGAATAGAAAAATCAGGAGAGGAGAACAAAAACAAGTGAGGAGGCAGAGGTGGCTCTGTAGCAACCGTATGTCTGATAGCTGCACAGAATGGGGTAGGGCCATCGCAAATAATAGTGGTACCTGAACTGTAGAGGCTGCACTGATTTCCATGAACCTCTCCAATCCTGTGAACTCAGTTTGTGCGTGACTGGAGAGAACTTGCCTCTAGACATCACTGCAGTGTCTTTGGGGAGGAAGGATTATCCACAGAGCAATTATATGGTGGTTCCCCGTCATTTTCTCCTTGCTCAGCTCAACGTTTTCTAGGCTTTGCTGCTCCTGGCTGCCAGCTCTGCACCTGCTCTGTGCTGAGTCAAGCTTAGAAACAAAGAAAAAAGAAAACTATGATCTCTTCCCAAGGCGTAGTCAGGGCTCATTACAGATCAGTGCTTTTTGCCTTTGCACCTCACCACCAGCCCACTCTGGCTGCGACTGGTGTGCCACAACACCAGTCACCCACCAATTAAACCACTCATCACGGTCTGGTGGGGACATCGGGTTCCTGTCACCACTGCTTTGCGTCACCTGGTCGTCTCCTGGGCAGCACCCAGCTGCGAGTGCCTGGAGCCGGGATCTCTTCACTGTGTGCAGGCTCTCTAATGGGCTGTTTGATTACCTCCTGGGGAGACTGCCTCCGGGCAAACAAATAAATGACAGTAATAAGGCTGCGCCCTAGATGTTCCTGCTACTGGAGAATGGAGAGCTTCCCTGTAGGTTGTCACTCAGATGTGGTATTCCTTGTACCATGCTGTCACTGGTTTGTGTGCAGGAAGGTGACTCTTCAGTCCTGGTCACCCACAAAACTGATTTGCAAACCCCAAGATAAACAGATAATTTAGTATCATATATTTTATTTGTTTGTTTATTTTTATTTTAATCCCCAAAGACCTTTTAAATTAATTTGTAGACAAACTGGTGAAGTAGTGAATACCAAACAGCCCCATGTGGTTCTGCTCAGGGTATCCAGCGAACGCCTCCGTTTATCAGCCCACCTTAAAGAAAAATAAATAACAAATCAACTTTTGTTAAGCAGGGCATGGCTTGCTGTCTCTGCAAGGGGTTCTTTGCAGCATGGCTTATATTACCATTAAAATGATTTAACTGGAACCTCTGCTCAGCTGCGTTGTAGGTGACACGTTCCCTAGCTGCCACATACCCAAACAGATTGTTGCAAGGCTTTGAATAAACATATTGTATGTCTCTCTCTGAAGCAATTTACATCAAGCGGCATTTATTTTATGGGTGCCAACTAGTTCTTGTGTATTCCCAACAGAAAAAGCAATGTTTTCTATCAAATCTGGTGGGTGTAAACAGAATACCTATTAATAATGTGGCAGGAACCCAACTAAATGCAATATTTATGGCTCATGCATGTGAAAGTCTCATAGAGAGTTTGCTTATAAAGAGCGAATGAATTCTGTGGTTAATGTTTGAAACAAGTAAGAGAACAAGAATAATTTTAAACATTTTTCTCACAGGCATACCTACCCACATGCTTTCATTCCTCTTGTAGTATGAAGGATGGTTTTCTCGGAATAGGCTGAATGCAGAAATGCACAGCTCATCAAAGCGGGTCCATCCAGTGATTTCAGGAGGTTTAGTGCTGGGGTCAGTAAGAGGTAGTAAAGAATTAGACTAAAGTATTCAAAATCCAGCAAAAGGAGCAAATTCCCAGAGTCCTTAGTTCTTTTTTTTTTTTTTTTTCCATGTTACTATGGTGAAATCTCAAGTGCATCCATTGATTTCAGTGATGAGTTTAAATTGTGCTGAAATGGAGCAGGACCAGGTCTTGGCCAGAACGATGGTCATTAGGTGGCGAGTTGTGTGCTAAGCACCTTAAAACTGAACCTTGTCCAAACCTGAAGTCTGCAGAATGGTGATGGAAATTTTGTGAAACGAGGCTTCAGTTTGGGTATTCTTGCTCCTTTTTTGCTTTCACACAAATTAGCAGAGTTCTAAAAACAGCTTCTAACGTTCATTTCTACTGGCACGGCCGCTATTGATCGTGTCCAGAAAGAGGAATGGAAAGACACGACAGAACTGGCAACGATCAGGAGCCGTGGAGTTTGGATCTAAACCCAGATCCAAACTTTGCTAAAGAACAGGAGGGTTTTTTTGTATCTGAAGGTTTGATTTAATCTCTCGTACATGCATGGAAAATCCACAACGCTGCAGTAGGGCTTTTTCTCAGTGAATCAGGTGTACCAGATCTGGGTTGACCCGTTTGGTGAGGAAACTTTTAGCCTGGGAAGAAAGTGGCTTATGCAGCATCAGCAACATCTTCAAGAGAAAGGGTCCACAGCCTTGGGAACCAGGAAGGCAAAGAATATTCCCAACATTCGCAAACACTCTCCAGCTCAGATGTCTAATCTAGCTTTATTCCCATATTGTTTTCCAGAACAATCTTTTTTTTTTCTTTTTTTCTCTTTTTTTTTTTTTTTTCTTCCCCTCTGGTTGTTTGGTCAGCTGGAGCAGATATAGTTCTTAAAGCCTGATTCACAAATGCTCCCGTGAATAGGCTGAAAATTTTAGTGAGCCTGAAAGATTTTGGTCATATTGTGATTAATGCTTGCCTAATTTCTGAAGCATTTTTTTAAATGAGTTACAACTCATTGAACTTATTGTTTTCAAGCAGATATTTGCACCTGGAAGTGCATTTATTATCATTTACTGTCTGTCGGGTTTCATGTTTAAGCTCTTCAGTCTGTCCAGTTGAGAAACCGAAACATTATAATGCAACTGAACCAACCAGTATGATGATTATTATTAAAATCATCTAACAAAATATCATACTGTAAAATTTGAAAAAAAGACAACAGATTGGCAATTGCTTATCCAAACTGTATGGTAAATATGCTCCAGTAATGTGTGGCTTAGCAGAAAACAGGAGAGAAAAGACCACAAATAAAATCAATATTATAAATATTTTTTGCCACAAGTAATTTGAAAAGCTCTGTTTTCATCCAAAACATTTGTTTTAAATTATATGCTGACATATTCTGGAAATAACTATGATAGACTATTTTTAAATTAGTGGTACACAAAGGAGTTTCTTCTTCATGTCCTTTTTCTCATCAACAGTTTCTGATGTGCTAAAATAGACTTGGATAAGGATTTATATATGTGTGTGTGTATGTATGCATGTAGCCACTTTATTTATTTTCTGGTTTGGACTACAGAATTGTATGCTTTGGGAAGCAGGTGGTTTCCAGCATGTGAAGAGATCTGCATGTGAAATCAGCTATGTTTTGTATTGCAGGGAAGTATTGCTACATGTATTTCTTGACATTCCTTTCAGGGATCTTTTTGGGTTCGTTTCCAAAATGCTATGAAAATGTGATTTGCTTTCAGAAAGGAACTGCCCAGCTAAAAATAATAAATATGTTATGGCTAATGTGGAAACAAAATATGTCAGAGGTGATGTGGAAAACTTTGGAACAGACTGAGCTGAAAGGATAAATGATCCCAAGAAAGAGTCAAATGAAGCTGTGGCAGAAAGTCCAATTTTTACCAGAGGCAGGACAGTTTGGAAACCACTGATGAAAGACCTTTGCTTCCCATGGAGGCTTCAGGAGAACTAAGAGTCTTTCTGCTGGCTTGAGTGGATGAGTTGGTCACTGCCTGCACATCCTCACAGGATGAGCATTTGGTGTGATCTTCTCTATAGGCTTTAGCAGTATTGGAGATCTCTGCAGGGATGGAGGTTTCCTTGTTGTCATCCCAGGAAGCCTTGGTGGAAATGCAAATCAAGAAGTGCAGTTTCAGCAGTGCCCTGTATAACTAGCTGACAGTCCTGGACGACATCTGCCCTGTCCCCGTCATCATACAGTATCTATACCACAAGGAGTCTGTCATGACCAGATGCACTGTCATATATGTATGTTGTTTTTCTGGTTTTACCACCAAATATCACATCAGCTAAAGGTTGACAGACAGCTCTGATGGGTGTCATTTCTGCTTTTGAGAGCATTCATCTTTCTAGATATCTCAGATCAATTCTCCAGTTTGGATGCCAAAATGAAAATTAAATATCCTGCCCACCAGGAAAACTAATTTGAAAATACATTTTTAACCCCAGAGCAATCTTTCACCTGCAAACTTAATTGTATTCCTTTAAGAAGATGTAATTAAGTATCCTCATGGCAGAACATCAGTTTTTACAAAGCATCTCTAGAGCAGATAGACATCATTACTAATACAATTCTTGGAGGTGCAGGCAGAAAAATAAATTGGTTGTCATTGGGACATCATCAATATAATGAACATCTGACATGTAGACTCTTTGTTTCAGATGGAGCAGACATAGATGAGGGGGAAAAATTGTTAATAAGAACAGCAGACAACAGCAGAAAACAGCAGACAGAACATTGCAGACTGTATCTGTCTCATGAAATGTTATTTGCTGCCAACACATCACAGTAAAGAAAGTCTGGTCTACCTGGGAATAAATGAGAAAAATAAAGTGAAGAGACACTTTCAGGTATGTCCTGAGAATCTCTACTGAGTAACGTAGTTTGAATCTTTGACTTTTTTTGTTGCATCTCAGTAGCTACTTTCATTTCAGGCAGGAAATTGGTAGTTTGCCTGTCTTTTATTTCCATTTACCACTACAGCAAAATTGAACCCTTGATTTTTTGGAACTATACCGTCTCCAAGAGAAATCAGTAGCTAACATTGTCATTCAGACAAATACAAAGCAGAGCTGGTTCAAGTTTTGCAAAGCCTACGGGGAAATTTTGACATGCAGAAATGAATACCCAAATGCCCTTGGCTGCCTCGGGGATTTCCGGCAGCGTCTGCAGGATGAGAGGGAAAAATTCCAGGGTTTAAAAACAGCTGAAAATGTTCAATCATAGTGTCCCAGCCCAGCACTCTTTAGTCTCACTCATCTTACGTGGATTTAAGCTTGTGTTTATTGTTAAGGTTAGATGCTAAATTCAACAGGAACCCACTGCTTTTCCAAGAGGACTGTAGCTCTTTTTCTGATTTGGGAATTATTTGGGAAGTGAACCTAGACTCTTTCAAGTCTTTTCTTCCAATATTCATTAACAAGTTTGGACGACGTACACTCTGATTCAACCGTTTCCTATTCGGTTCATGTGATGGGTGAACTAAGCCACACAATGTAATTCCTTTTCCCAGTTTTGGATGGCTGAAACACACCGAGGAATAAAATGTTCACCTTGTTCACTTGTAAGAGTTTTGAATGATCGGTTGCTTACGTCAAAGGGATTAGCAAAGGGATTTATCAACATACTCGCACAGATCTCCACTTGTCAGGATATGTGGGAGCTAAAACTCCACGAGTCAGTGGAAACTCGAGACTCCATGCCATGAGAGAGCATCCTCATTCAACTAGAGCAGCTTGAAGCACCGTGCACACCCTGACCTGATCAGGAGGTATAAATAACCCTCCCTGTGAAATGCATTGGGCCAGGGAAAGCACGGTAGACAGCATCCAAGTTTACGTGGAACCTGAAAGAGATAGCCAAACCTCAACAGGATCGAAAGTTCAGATAAACATCCTAATGCTCAGATACTAACGTGAGTGCTCTCCAAACCTGTCCAAGCCATCTGGGCCCAGTTTATTAACCTAGCAGTGTCGTGAGAAATGGTTTTCTCACAAGGTTTCTGATGCTTCCTGTTGTTTGACAGGCAGGAAATACCATGAGAAGAGCTTTTCTCGCTGGAGTTCATCATTTTCGGTACGAGCAGCCATCAGGAAGTGCAGAGGCTGCGCAAAAATGAAAAACAGTGTGCTGGAGTAGGAATGGGGAGGGGAAAGGATATCAAGAAGCAAAGTTAATCAAGTTAACAGGACAGTCTTGAGAGGCATCGGCACATGTGGGAACGGGCTGCTGTGCCGGGTGGTAGCAGGATGTGGTTCTGGAAGAGCAACTCGCCCCGCTTGTTGGTCCAGCCCAGGTAATAACATTTCCCTGTGATTGGGGAATGCAGCAAGATGAGGAACTTTGTTGAAATGAGAAGCTGCAAATGCAGCTCTAAAACAAGCTTTGCAGCTCTAAAAAGAATTTTCTACGTAAGGATCCCAAATCAGTAACATTAATCTTGATGTTATTGTCACTTCACAGCATACTGGGAAGGCTCATCATCCATTGTTTTTTTTTTAATTATTGTTATTTATTTTTTATTTTGCAGGGTTCTAATTAAACACTGGGCTACCTGCTAACCTATCTGGCATCACCTCATTGCTCCAGGGTGACAGGAGAGCAGCAATGGCCTCTGGTGATGGATTCAGCAGTGTACAGCTGTGCAGGTTTGCTACACCAGGAGCAAACGGAGGATTCTTTGTGTGTAAGTCTCAGGCTGTGTACACATGTGCGTGAACTCTCCAAAAGCAAACAACTAGCCTTTGTAAAGCCAAATTCCAAACAAGAAACAAGCTCAGCAGCTGTGAAAGGTGTCTCTGTGTTTCATTGTTGATAAAAGTACAACCCATGGTGACTCAAACCTCAGGGTGTAGTGGGAAGCTGAGAAGAAAAGAAAGATAGAGTGAGGGGAGAAAGGGAAAAAAAACCCCAACTCTTCTCAGGATGAGGAGTTCAGACACGCCAGATTTCTTTGGCGCAGACATTGCTGTCATGAGCCTTGCAGACGTTTAGTGTTTGATTCCCTCGTTTCTTTTCACTTGGCACTGAGCGTGGGGATTTTGAAAACAGTATCGCAAAGTGTGTTATATTGCAAAGCTGACCTTTGAGTGCCATAAACAGCATCTCCATTGAATGCTACAGATTGACAGTGCAGGCAGGAACCTGCTCTGTGAGGGTTGTCACCAATCTGTCATTAACCTGCATTTGCTCATTGTGACATAAATGTCGATGATTGTTTTCCTCCACTCCAGCTATTTCTTGAACACTTCTGGGAAAGCAGAAGGCAGTTGCCTGAAGGATAGGGACTTGGCATGGAAAAAGGGAAAGGGAAAATCTGGTCTGGAAGCTGGATACTAAAAGTAGGCATTGATTTCCTATCAGAGAGGCGAAGTGTTCAAATTTGCTACACTGCTTTGGCTTGAAAGGCATTTACCCAGTTCTTGGGACTACCAGGCATGCTGTGTTCAGATGAGATAAAGCTTCAGGATCCGTTCTGGGGCCCCAGGTTTCACTGCACCAGCTCCAGCCATCTGACTTAGACCCAACTTCTTGCTGAAACACCAAGAGTGACTTGAAGCTTGGTGGCCTCAGCGTTTCTCCTGTGATGCTGTCATCAGATATTTAGCTCTAGAAGCACTAGCTCAGGCATGAGGAAGGAAAAGAAATAATCTGTAACAGATACTACCTAACTAGCAGAACAGGTATTTTTGCTACTGGACATGTGTCTCCTGCACTTGCAGCGATAGAAGAGTGCAGTTACAATGTGAATGAGTTGAGAGCAGAACGATGTAAGGGATGAAGAAAATAAGAAATTGAGCAAATCATGTGAAGGCTGTATGGGCATTTACTGATAGGAATAATACGGGATCTTATACACACACACACTCTTAGGTATGTGTGTGTGGATACAACATACACATAAAATCGATGTGTTTGTTTATCAGTGCATTTTCTGAGTAACTGTGGTTTTTTAACAGCACTATCCCTTTACAAATGAATAACACTATTAGGTCTGATCTGTAATTATATTCTGAACACCAATAAACCCCCCAACCCTTCTGGATGTCTTTAAGTAGAATAAAAGCCAAACAAAATAACCAAAAGAAAACAACGTGGTTGGTGGAGTCTCACTACCCACTTGTTGGTGGTCAGGAGCAGAACTGAGTAAAGGAGTTATTACAACCATTTGGTGATTTTAGACCTGTCTAACTTTTCTCAGTATCCTGTGAACAGGCCTTATTTTTTGTATATATTTATATTCTTTGAAATTTTTTATACGTATTTTGGATAAACACTCATAGTAAAGTAGTTTTTAGCTGCATTCAGGGCTGTTAGTGGTATTTGTGTGACATTCAGTAGGTCCTGTAAATCATGTAGTGCTGCATGTGCTTATACTTGAATAGCTGAAAACACCATAAAACAAAGGGTGAAAAAATCAGAGATTTTTAGGTCATCACATAGGCACTTGCCTAAATTGTTGCACGGCTGCAAGGGTGGGCAACATCACCCAGTATTGTTTTAGTAAAAAGGAATGAGTGGTTTTAATCCTTCATAAATGGTATATTTTTTTCCAATTCATTATAAGGTTTTAGTTCATTTTTAATGGTGCAATAATCTTCAAAGGTGTTTTACCTGTACTCATTTCTTGTTCAGATGATTTCCATAGCAATGAAGAAGCCCCTTGCTGTAAGGCAACTGTCTCTGGGGTGAAGCGCTTCTGGTCAACTCCAGCACAGAAGCAAAACAGATCTGTGCCTGAGACAAAGAAGCAAAATGAGGAAAGGAGAATTGGACAGAGCAGAAGAATTTGACTTGAGACAGAACTCTTCAGAGGGATCAGAGCTCTCATTGCATGTGAATTGCTTGAACTGCATGAATGAACTTTAAGGACAGCAGTAGCGAAAGAATAAAACGGCTTACAGGGTACATCAGCCCTGGAAAATAGAAGCATTTTACAAATGGTTTCATCTTCTTTTGCTCTTGATACTTGACATTGATGTACAATTACTTCATGTCCTAGTTGTTCTGTTGTATCAGAAACACAAAGGGTTCACTTTAAACCTTGTTAAAGAATAAAACAAGAGTATGCAGCAATTTCTAAATTAACCATTAGCTCAGCAGCAGGGTTTTCTCAGGCTGTTTTGAGAGGAAAAAAACAAACAAACAAAAAGGTGTTGTGTTTTCTTTAAAAAAAAAGTTGTTTAAACTTTTGCCTCAAGGACTGGAAACCTATTTTTCAAGTTGTTTAACTTTTGTCATTCTCAGTGCATCTGTTCAAATTAGCTTCAGACAGTGAAATAAATAGGAAATGTTACCCAAGGGTCCTTGGTTTTGTCAGAAGGGACTTTGAAAAAAGTGAAGGAGAAGAAGAAGGAAGTCTGATTCATGAAGGCCTGCCAAGTCTTTTTGCTGACTTGAAATCAAAATTGACTGAGGTTAAATTCATTCAATTATCACCCCAGTGTACAAGAAAACCCATAATGTGATGATACTGGATTAAAAGTTCAAGAGAAGATGTGGTGTGAACTTCCCCAGGTTTGAATTCAGAGTTCCAGCAAAGGAAAAAGAATGTCAAGTACATCTGAGAAACAGGTGCAGAGAGGGGGAAAAGATTATTTTCTCACAGTACAGAATGGCAAAGCAGTCAAGGTGTTTGCTGTGACAGATTTGCTGACCGTATCCTATGGCCATCCATTAAGATCTTCATGTCTCTTCCTGTTAGGAGATATTAATGCTGATTCTAGAGAGCCAAATGGAAGGAGAGCTTGGACACTCAAACATCTGAACCACAGCTCAGTAGAGCATCTCTCCTCAGGCAGCATTTTGAGCAATTCTGCCCTTATAAACTCTGTTCATGACAAAATCCTAGATACTTGGTTCCTCTTCTCTTAGTGTACTACCCAGCATCTTTGTTTTAAGACTCCTTTCTGTACCAGTCTCCTCTGCTCATTTTCCCAAGAAAACCGTTCATCATCTGCAATGATGTAAAATATTTGTATAACAGTGGTATGTTATGTATATACATGACCATGGCAAGATGTAATAGCATCTCCTCATCTTTTGAAGTTTTTGCTCCCTCCATACTCTCCATGGTTTTATTCCTGGTGGGCTGGCAAAGCCTCTCTGGTCTCTGTGTTTGCAGTAGATGAGAAGTACAGGGTAACTCATGCACTGGCCACTCACAGATGCTGATGGTTCTTGTACAGGTGCCCTACACACCCTAACCAACCAACCTACCTACCTGAAAATGAGCAAGGCAAAGCAAGACCATCCAGGCTGGGGCATCCCTAGAGCCATTCCCATGTTTCCTCTATAGATCTTCTGGCCCCGCTGGCAGTATTGTTCCAAGGCAACATCATTTCTCCCTGTCTTTGCAACAGTCTTGGCTTTCTGGGTGTACGTCGAAGACTGCCTGAACCATCTGTGGCATAGATGAACACATGCAATGAATGAGCTACTGGTGATTAATCTGGTGATTAAGGAGGGTTATTTCTCACACCAGCTCTTTACAAGCAACAAGTTGACGTGATTCCCTCCCCCCAGTCTGTTTCCAGTTCTACTCTCACTATTTTACTTCTTTACTTCAGTCACATCCTTTCCTAAAAGGTCTCTAGTACCTGATATTTAATTCACACGTTGTTCCCCTGTATCCTCTGTGTGCATGAATTAAACTGTTGTCAACAACAGCAGCTTATCTCTTCTCCTTTATTGAATCTGGAGTTTGCTAATACATCCATTACCCTTATATCACAGAAAACAATTAACCAACGTGTCTGTTCTTAAAAGAATCAATTTATCTTAGTTAAGTGTTTGTGTCTCGCAGCACAAAGCCTCGCACAGCACACTTCTGGTCCAGAGTCCTTCTGCAGCACCAAGAACATCCTTTAGATCATGCAAGAAAGGCATGCCTGTAAGTTACTTCATTTAAAAAATTATTTTTGCGTCGTAAATGTAACTTGCTATCACTGATGATTTTTCTCTAAAATTCAAAAATGTCTAAAATCAGCATGGAAATACACAGACAAAAGAGACTTAATCATATTTTTTTCTAATTTGCACCTCTAGGATATTTTGTGAGAAATTAAAATGCATTTCACAGCACTCTCTAAACCATATAGCATACACTATAACTATGATCAACACTTCTAAGTATCATAATAATGAAGATGATGATGATAATGATGGCCACTGCTTCCCACCTATTTGCTGCAGGAAAAGAGTTGACTGCAAGATGTACTATGAGGTAGATTTATTCCTAGATTTATTCTTCCCCTCTCTCAGGTAAAATAGGTCAATATTCTATTACAGGCCAAGGATTATTAACTTTCCCCATATATTTTGATATTCCAGTCAAAAGGCCCTGTGAAAATCAAAATTGAACTTCAGAAAAATGACTCATCTCAGGTGTAAATATTAAAGTTTTCTCAATCCATATTTTCCATTCTTTTTTTTCTCCAGGGTTCCTGTATGCTTGCTCTTTGCTTTCTTAACAGAAAGGAAAACAAAAACTGAGGACTCCAGATGGAAGAAAACAAAGCAGATCCTGCTGCTTGTAGTTATTTTCATTGGGAACCAAAACCCACAGCATCTTTCCCAAAAACAAATAAACGTTGGAATTATTATTTATTGCAGTACCAGCCCCTTTTTGACAAGCACTACTCTGCAAAGGCGTGCCTTTCCTGGAGTTATCCTGGGACCCATGCACTCCAAAATCTCAGCCTTTTCTCTGGGACGAGAAAAGAAAATATTGAACCATGGGCATGTGAGGATATTTCCTGGGTAGAGCAAATCTCTTAGGGGGCAGCCGCATATATTAAAGCAGAACTACTACAAATGTCTTGTCCTTTTATGCTGATTACTCTAACCAAGACCATTCACTGGTTTATGCTGCCTGCTCTGATAGAAGAGAAACTGCGGTAAAGGCAAGAAATTCTTCTGTTCGTGTCCAAGGTTAAGGCAATCTGTAGGAAAGAATATAAATGACACAGAGAAATGAGCATCTCATTTCAGCAAGATCTGAATCATTATCTGCAACATTTTGGATGATTCAGCATGTTTCCCGGTTTGTTGTGGGGTTTTGTTGGTTGGTTGGTTGGTTTGTTTGTTTTTTGGTTTTGGGTGGGTTTTTGTTGTTGTTGTTGTTGTAGTATTTTTTTTTTTTAATTCAAGCCTCTCACTTTTTTCCCTGCTGTATCTGAAGTTATAGTCCTATTTGTCCTCTTGTTGACTCTAGGATAAGTCAGGTGTAGGTACGTTGGAGGTCTAGTACTGGAGAAACACTGGGGTGAAACGGGACTGAGTAGAGACCCATCACTTGGTGTTACATGTCTCCAGATCATGGCAGAGACTATAGGCTGGGAATAAGTAGCGCATGTTGAAAAATTGCTAAGAAATACTGCAACTTTTTAGATGAAAGGGCTGGACTTTGGGGTTAATGGCCAGGGCAACGAAAAGAAAGGAAACAAATATAATCGCAAACAAGAATTGCTTCCAAGGAGAAGCCTTTCTTCTTCCCCAGCCTGAATATGGAAATCTATTGCTCCTCAGTGGAAAAAAAAAGCTGTGAATGCATTATTAAATACTGGACTGATTAATGTCTTAACCTTTCAATTTAAACATGAGAGCAGAGTTTTTAAGATTAAGTATATTAATTGTTCCACTGATATGTGATATTTGCTATTGAGGGTTGAATGTTTGAAAGTAGCCTCAATTATTTTTAGTCATAATCTACTACAGAAGCAATTAATTATAAGCACAAACTGGAAGCAAGAGGGGAGAGAGAAAAGGAACAGCTGGAGTAGGTAGAAAAAAGAGAGCAGTGGGAGGAAATGAAATGGAAAAATATACATAACCACATTTGCTGGAGGAAAGTATGAACTTGGGTTCTTTGAAAATGTTCTTCTTGACAGGACCGTGGAATATTTATTCACCATCATTTCTTTCTCCAAAAGTATAACTTTTTACTTGAAATCTCAGTATTTCACATTATTTACATTCTAGGGAATCTTCATTCCCTGCTCTTCCCCCACATGTGTGAGATGAGAGCTAAAATATCTAGCTTTAATAAAAATTGAATAAAAACTCTGAATCCATAGCAAATATTACTGATCACCTACAAGATTACAAAATCATGTTTTCATGCTCTTATGAAATTGGATTGTTTTCTCTCATCCTGCCAATCCTTTCCTCTTTGAGATACTCTGAGGGAGAGTAAACAGAGACATCAGATAAATGGCTAGCAGTGGCTAGAAATGGCTAATGCAAAAATAATGATAGCTCAGACTGCCTCTTTATGCTTTGCCTGTGCTACAGCTCATGCTTATAGAGTTAATTATGATATTGTGGATATTGTTTGCCAAGGACTGTTCACAGGATTCCTCACCACCCCAGAGCTGTGTAGCAATGCTTTCAGGCAAAATCACAGTTATGGAGTTAAAATGGCAGACACTTTAAACAGTTGCTTAAAAACTAAGTATGCAGTCAAAGGTACAGGTAAAAGGCTGAATGGGCTGCTGAAAGATATCCCCCAAATGAAGAAAATCCTGTCTAGATGAAGAGGTCGCTTCATCTGCAAGCTTTAGGCATTGGATGGATGATTATCCCCAGGTTCAAGCATTAACAGAAGAATAAAAGACATATTGAGCTATTTGCCATTTACTTCCAAATAAAAGCAAGCTTATTATGCACAAAGCAGGCAGATCCTAGAGGGTATTTTCAAGACAGTTTTCCCTGGTAAGTGTTCGCTCCAGGTTTATGGGGCGTTCTGCTTCATCTCTTCAAGATACACCATCAGGCTATTCAGAGACCAGTTGGTGTTTTACGCTTAATGCTACTGCTTTTGGTGGACAAAGCTCTTTGTAACAATTCCACACAGGTTTCTTGTAAAGAAATTTCTTTGAGTTAACAGGAAGACCTACAGTGATTCTTGTGGAGTTTGAAGGAAACCCATGCAGAAGTGTCTCTGCTGCCTCAGTACATGCCTGGGAACAATGAGAATGCAAACAGGCTGAAGTTCAATTAGCCAAGATGCAAACAATATCCATGAATTGATGAAAGAATTTTGCTAATATGCTGGGAGGGACACATGATCCTGACCAAGAATGGTCCAGGTCCACAAGTGGGCAGGAGAGATGAGATGATGACTCCCATGCCATCAGACTGGAAAGGGTTAAAGAGCACCAGTTAATCTGCAATCAAGCAGCTGAGAGGCATAATTAGCCAGATTTATGAGGCCATAAAGGCTTCCCTTTGCCTGGAGAGGGGAGCATGTCAGCTGTGCTCTCTGGAAGGCGGCTTGGAGGTCTCCTGGACTGGGACTATCAGCTGTCCTGCTTGGTCTGAAGGGCAGCTGCTTTGGAAAGGAGGTGTGAGAATGGCTATTCTTTCAACAGTGAGTAATCAAGAGGCTTAAATACAATGTTAATCTTCTATAAGTTTGATAAAGCTGCTTTCTAGTCTTTAGCTGAGTCCTGGTCTGTGTTTCTTTGGCTGTTTGAGATTTTTCTTGGCTGGCTACTTTGTGGAGGATGCTGAGGGAAGCAACAGGGTGCTCCAGATGGTCCCAACTTATTTTCTTTCAAATATCAGGGCAAAAGAGAAATATCAACAGCTCTTTAGCTACCTGAGCTTTTTGTGGGCTTCCATGTACTGAGGTCAAGCTGTTGGAATACTTGGTGTAGATATTGGAATGTGAATGTCTGAAAGCTGTGGAAGCAGCATTGTGTGGTGGGAGGGATTCAGGGCTCTAGAACAGTTTGATGCTCTGCTGAAGAACCAGCCGGTTCATCCTCTGATCACTGCTGAGGCTTGAGCTTCTGCCTTTCCTCTGAAGCAGTGGTGGCAGTGCAGGAGGGCTGGAATACTGGTAGAGGTCCTCTTTTCACTTTTTCAGTGCTCACCAGGGAAGTATTTGAGGGTCCTTCCAGAGGAGAGGGGAAAATAACCAAACCAACAAGCAAACTGAAACCGGTTTCTGTAGTCAGTTGCTAGTCTATTGCACCTGCTCTGTGGTGATAAGGAGAATTTAGTACACAAATAAACTAAATAAACTTTGGTTTCTGGCTTCCCAAAGAATCTAAAGAAGCAGCAAGGAAATAACTAAAAACGAGAAACATACACAAACCCTTGTAAAGTTCTAGGCTTGTGGCCTGGTTTTGTGTTTCCCTGCCTCCTAAAGCCCAGCACACCTTCAGACATTCCTGACCGAGGTAAATATTTAAAAAAACCAAAACAACAAACCCAACCAAACAAAACCCAACAACAACAAGATTAAAAAGTCCCATTTGGATTTGTAGAGTCCAATCCTACCCCAAACAAACCAGTATTGCCTGGAATTGCTTGCCAGACGGTTGGCATACCTTGCAGATTAGCTAACACAAACAATAATGCATTTGAAGAAGAAGAGGTTGAACTTGGCTTTAGCTTCTCGGCTGGGATACCAGCATGGGGACATGTGCCCTCCTGGGCATGACCCCTCTGATATCTGCCCTTGGTTGGAGTGGAAGGATTTGCAGACAGCAGGTCGCTTGACCCCAGCTCCAAACCCTGCGCGGAGGTAGGCTGCGAGAATAATTCCACTGCAAATTGCTGCAGTGTTAAAGCTCCGGGGAGCAGATTTAATAGCTCCCCTCAACTCCTGTGTTGGTTCGTCAGACTCTGGTTTATGGGCACAGCTGGATGACGGTGAGAGAAGGCAGGAAGGGGAGGCTATACCGCACTTAAAATTGTGGAAAAAATTAGTTTGCACTTGTTCAGGCTTTCCTTGGTGTCCATTCATCCCTGTAAGTTTAGCTGCATGGGGGGAGAGGTACGGGCTGTGAGTGAGGAGCTTTAATCCAGCTTGCCAGAATCAGGAATGTGGGAACCAGCACCAGCCAGGCCTTGAATGCTTTGTGAAGAGAGAAACAAGGTTTCAGCAGCTTGGTCTGGAATTTGGGTGGCCATATGTAAACACCAGTGAGTTTAGCTTTCCAGGGAAGAAGAAAAAAAAAAAGTTATGACTTCAAGCTTATATTTGCCTCAGATTTCAAATGGTGAAAGTGGGGGGGAAGGGGGCGTGCATAAATGCCAACTCAGCGAATTAAATGGTTCACACAGAAAAACTAATGTCATGAGTGAAACCTGACTCACTGAGAGCCTCTTGTGTATTAAGCGCATGTGCTGTAGTGACAGAAAAATATCCCTGCTGCCATCAACATAATACAATCAAAACGCTACTTATTAAAGTGTTTAGAGATCAAAATGCCAAGAGGAAAGGAACAAAAATATCTCTCTGAAGATGTGAATAAGTGGAAGCTGGAGTTTCAGATATCAGTCTGGGGAGTGTGCAAGGTAAAGAGCAGTGGTGCTTGCTGGAAGCACGCGTGCTGCGAACCTGCAGGATGGATCTTGGGACTCCAGGGCAGAGCTGGGGGCTGCTGGCGTCTCCTCCTGGAGGGAGAATTTGGGAGCTGCCATCCCAGCTGGAGCTGGGAAGTACCTTAAGATCATCTGTTTCTCTTAGCTTGTGTGGAAATGCTTATCTCACCTGGCTGGCTTTGCCAAGCTTCACTTCAGAAATATACTGGGAACCTTAAGAAAGCATTTATTTGTTTCCTCTCTCCTCCCATCCATTGCGGTCCCCAATGGCAGGATTGCTCTCTAGATCTCAAAGCTGGTGAGCAAGGGCTGCTGGCGCTCTTGCCAGTATTCACTCCTCTTGCTTCCAGCCCAGGGCTTTGTGTGTCAGTCCTCTTTTGATGAGGAAAACCCAATGTATTCCTGTACTGCCCACAGAAAAGCTCATGGTGCTGGAGTGGGCTCTGCCCCTCACTTCTGTCAAATTTGGCTCTTAGCAGGGGTAAAACTTCATTCTTTGGCTTCTGAGCAATGTAACTTCTCCAGGCTCAAATCCTTCTATTGCTCAGCTGTTGTTGACCATTAAAACTAGTCAGAAGCCAGAAAACTCTCAACAAGGGTAAATATCAGGAACATGCTTGCAAAAAACCAACCAAACAAAAACAACAACCAAACAAAAAACGCCTCACCAAAAAACCTGCATCCAGCTGCACCAAACAGAAAACTTGTTCAGATGGCAAAAATGCTTATCTGATACCTCTTCAGAGCACTTCTAGACACCCAAGGCTGTGCAGGTTTTCACTTGCTCATAAGCTCGCCCAGACTTTCTGCTTGCCAGCCCTTGCTCCGGTGCCAGGGCTCGGTGCTGAGCTGTCTGTGCAGGCTGGGCATGTGGCAACCGGGCAAGCCCACCTGCAAACCCTGGTAGCCAGGTGTGCCAGTGGGTGTGCAAAAGCCACAGGTGATTAAAGGGTGGCAGAAAGCAAAGCGAGCGTAATATCTTGTGACTGTCACGAGGAAAACTTGTCTGTGACAGTCTGAATCCGCTGGAAAAAACATCAGAGACATCTGGAACCTGCCTGAAAGCATTTATTAATGAAAATTGCAAAGAATTTGAGAGCTTTTCCAGAGCCTTCTGTGTGGTGATATGCTTTGTCACAGCAGGTGAGGCGGTTCAGCCCCAGGAGGTAGGCAGGTGTCTACTTGGGGATTGATCCTGTCCAAACGAAATACGTAAGAGGGAATCTTCTCTCTATGCAACAAAGGAGGAGGCATCTCCATGGGTCAAGTGCATGTAGGGAGGGACATTCTCTCCAACATTTGAAGCAGCTTCTTATCCTTGGTCTTTCTGCAGTTGGCTAGTCTAGCTGGGAAGACATCTATGCCATGACCATTTAGAGCTGTGTTAGCAATGCGTGTATAGGATGCTCTTATTTTTGCATAGTCGGATTTTTCACTTTTTAACTGTTTTGTGGTTGAACGCCCTTCTAAGGTAAATGGAGCAAATCAAAGTGAACATTCCTGACAAATTAACGAGCAAACACATTAGCAGCTCTGAAAATGAAATGCCTACAACATCACATAAATTCATTTCACAGTGTTTATATATATTTATGGAAATGTCTTTGAATTATGCTCCCAGCTCTAGCAGAGATGATTTCGTCTTCCATTATAAAGCAGGTTATCTGGTGATAACTTCTAGACCCCTATGAGCTACTGGAGCATGTAATTATCTCGTTCCACTTATTAATGATGAAAGGTCTATGCAAGTCCCAGAGTATCTGTATGTACTATGCTCAGTAGTTTAAAGAGGCTGTATAAAATTAATTTTGTTTAAAATTTAGTTGCTGACTTTAAATAATCAAATATGGAATATAAATGTTTTGGGGCATTTATAACTTTTCAAAATTATAAATGGCTATGTACTACTGCAAGTCTAAACTTAACACTGTGGTGTTAACACATGAAACTGAGAAAGTGGACTGTAAGCAGAAGAAGCTGAGCGGGCTCTACTCTGCAATGCATGTTGCAAAGAAACATCAAGCTAATACAAGTTAGAACTCGGGCTTTTAATTTTCAAGTAATATTATTGGTAATGGAAGATATGTTAAAAATGAGTTTCATCTTGACATCCTTGGAAGGTGGCCAGTTTATATACTTCTGGGTTAGAGATCTGCAAACCTCTTCCCCAACCTTCCTAAAATGGCATCGTTCATTTTATGATGTCTCCTAGCTATAATCCTGCTTCTCCAGTCTGCCATAATAATGCTAATTAGTTCTGTATGTAAATAAACTATTGTTGACAGGACACTTTCAGCAATTCACATATGACTCATGGAGAGAGAGGTTTTAAAAATGATTTATCCGTAAACAGAGATTCCATATGTCCTAATCTGGCATGGATTTCTCTCCTTCTCTTTATAGCAAGGAATGTGTGTATGCCTGTATAGCAGGGCTATAATGTGACAATTTGTCTCAGAGTGAAACCAGGATTTATGGTACTTACTGGAGACCACAGAGGTAAAATGAACAGCAGGCTGCATTTAATCATCTGAATTTTCAAATATTTCTTTTGCTTGGGTAAATGTGTCTTTGTTCCTTCTTGGAAACATGTTCAGCTGTAGGATTGGTTCCTGTAAAGTTATCTGAAAATATTGCAGGCATATTTTTAGTGAAGTGCGTGCAGGGGGCGAGAGAGGAGGCATGGACAGGGGCCTTTCTGCAGGAAAACGTTTGGGCCCAAAACGTCCTAGCTGAACGTACTCCTGGCAAGGCTGCTACTATTAAAAAAACCTTTGAAGAAAATGCACTTATCAGCTGTATATGTGTCCAATGCACATTTCTGGAAATCGGGGTGTATCGCACTAATCCCAGATAAAATCCACAGGAAATCCAGCCAGAGAAGGAAGAGGAATTGTGAACAGTTAAATGCTGTTTCTGTCTCCTGTAGGGCCTGGTCCTGTGGCCATCAGTGATGTGATGCTGTCCCAGCCTTGAGAGCGGTCGTGCTGATAGGAGTGTACTTGTAAGAGGCAGATGTACCTTTTGTGGCATTTGGAAACTTTTATGGGAACTGAGCTTAGGTTGAACTACTTCGTCTCTAGGCTTTTTGTTTTTGCCCTCATCTGGACTGCAGTCTATATCCTCCTGGTGATGCAGTTTGTTGTCCCTGTCTCTTCCTTTGGCCTCTTGCTTTCTATTTAATTATTCCTGGTATTAGCACAGGGTCACTCATATTACATCTAATTACTACAAGTAATTTTTTCTGTGACTTGGTGATTCTACTCTTTTAAATCAAAACTAGGGTGCTTATAACCAGAAGATTTCAAGATGCAGAGCTTTGGGTAAAACAACCAGAAATCATGGAGGAGTTGATGCTTAAAAAATAGAAGCATGGATTACGTGAACACACAGAAAAGGCAGATTAAAAATCTACAAACCAGTGGCAGGTGGTGTTTGTGCCTTCATAATTTGAATAAGACAATACTGCACATGTGAGCCGTAAAATGGGATGAATCAAAGTGCTACTGGCAGGGAGTCGTGATGACAGAACAAGAGCAAAAAAAAGCTGAATTTTGTGTATGTGAGAGCAAAGTTGGCACCTGTGAAGAAAAAAGGTTGGCTGCTTGTTCATGGCAAGGATGCCAGCTTTCCTGCCAGTGGAGTTGGAGCCTTATTTTCTTCCTTCAGAAAAAGAAAGCTCTCAAGGATGACAGTGGTTTAATGCGGATGGCTTGTTACAGCGTTTGGGCTGCGAGTCCCAGTAAAGCTGCCAACAACGTGCCAGTGCGGATGAAATCTGTCTGCTGCAAACTGCTGTCTGCTGAGAATTGGACCAGGCATGGGGACGTTGGCAGAGCTGCTTGTGGGAAAGGCAAAGCCAGAACTGTGTTTTCCTTCTCTCTTGAATTTGCAATGACTTTCCCCCTTCAGGCTGTGTAGTGAGAAGAAACCGAGGCACTAAGTTGGCTTACCTAAAGGTGGCAATACCTGGTCTGGCTTTTCTTGCTTTCATCAGATTTTTGTAGGGTTGTGGTTTTTTGGTGTTTGGGGTTTTTTTTCCTCTTTTTTTTCTTCTTTTTTTTTGGGGGGGGGTGGTTCATGGACTGACTCTCAAGTCCTGAGCCTGACAAGTGTCATTTACTGGTAATGCTGGCCAGGGTTTATCAGAGAGCCTTACTGGAAAAGCTGCTTTTTAGCTGGTCCCAAGAAGCTCCCTTCCAGCCACGGCTCCTTCATCTGATGTACAAGACCGAGAGGATCCTTTAGCATCTATGGAAATATTCAAGGCAAGGATCTACTGATGTGTGCCAGCAATAATATTAAAAAGGAGGGACTTTCTGAAGCTGATTCTCATCTCCTGAATCCCAAGACTGTAGTTCTCAGCTGTGAGATTTTTTTTTTTCTGGCCTCCTCTACTCTTGACTTTAAGTTACATATGAACATTTACTATGAAAAAGGAAGGTGGCTAGAGAGTATTTTATCTTGTTTTATAAGGAACTATGATGGAATGTGTGAAATGTGGAACCTGAATCTGAGCATGGGGTAGGAAAAATGATTACCCAAGGACCTGATGAGTTGGATATATGCTTTGATTAGTTTCTGATGTTGGCAAACTTGTGGAAAATCTACATTCAGGACCAGGTATAGAGGCTTTACAAATCCATCAGTGGCTGGCTGCAATTCTGGATCTGAATACAGAACAGACCATAGTAAACCATTGAAAGGTAGCTAGGAACTGGAGACTGATTAATCTGAGAGTTTTGTAGCCTATTCCTATTGCTTAAGTACATTATGATCTTCAACCTTTGTTTCCCACATAAGCATTTCTGGAGTAAACATGTGGTAGTGATAAAAGTGAAATACAAGCAGATTTTTGGGAAGCAGAGCAGGAATTAGGATGTGTAGTGGGGGCTACATTTGTCCAGCTCTGTTAGGAATTTTTCGCCCTCTGTAAACATGTGACAACTTATAAAAGGATCATTCGGTTACATTTTTTCATACCATTGTCATTAATTACCACTGGAAAGTTGAAATGAAGAGTTGGGTTGCAGTGTGTCTGTGAGGTGAGTAATGTGTGTTTACTGAGCAGTGATCTGCTATCTGCCAGCTCACCTTGTATACCTGTATTTACTGGGTTTAGCCACAGAAAGGGCTTGGGGTTTTTTTGTTTGATCCATTTAAAAACAAATGAAAGGGAAATTCTTTCCCATGTCTTTAAACAAATCCCTTAATGAGCAATATCCCCCAAAATAGGCTGGGCAAAAAGGTAGTTAACTACTTTGGCCAAAGAGGGTAAACCCAGCCCAGAAGCCAGTCATTCTCAGGCAGCTGGGATTGCTGGAGAGCACAACTTTGAGAGCAAAAGGTGAGCTTGGACATGTGCCTAGGGATTATCTGGTCTAATTTTTCAGGGAGTTCTGAACACTTCAGAAAAGTTGGATGCCCAAGAAGTCCAGTGCTCCCACGGTAGCTGTTGTATGAGCTTGTATTTGAACACTCATACAGAAATGTCAAGGATTCCCTATGTGCTGGAAGAGCTTGAATTGAAGCATGATCTTTTTTTAGATCTCAGAAATTCTAATGAAGTCAATGCAAGACAAAAGTATAGGAAATACTCTGCTCAAGCTAAGGTTTGTATTTTTATTTTCTTTGAGGTAGAGATTGTGGCTGTATTTGGAAGTATAAGTATAGGACAGGGCTACAGAGGATTCATTTCCTATTCCCAGCCCCTTGCCCAGTTTTAATGCTGATATAAATATTGAGAGAAAGGCTGGTGGTATGAAAATCCTGTGATATTCTTCCTGAGAATCTTTTCTCCCAGAGTCCAAAATGCAAAATTAAAATCCGTGTAGTTCCCGCCCCACCCCGAGTGTAGTTCTATTGATGCTCTGAGTATCAGTAATTCAAGGAGGAGAAGGAGCAGATGAAGTTCCCAGGATTTATATCTAAGAGCTTGAGGTTATATTTACAGTTAGGCTGCTCTTGCTTAGTGAAGTAGTGGGGCCACCTGAGAAAGTCTAGTTCACCATGAAACAGGCACCATATAAGTGGCTTTGCAATAATTACAGGAAGGGAGCTGGGGAGGGTCTGCCAAAGCGAATTGCATTGAAATAGGTGTGGATAAGTGAAGTAATCCAGAAACTATATTTTTGGGTTCATTCAGCAGCTTCTGAAGAGCTTGTCTGAACACAAAATTCAAAGTGGATCAGAAGGTGAACCTGGCATGATCTAAACATACAGGTATTACTTGAGACCTGTGTTTTGTTCCAGGCTCTGCTACTGGCTTGGAAGGAAGAAGGTATTTGGAGAAGATGTTTCATCTGTCTTTGATTTTCCTGTAAAATCAAAGCGGTGATACCAGCAACTATGAAAACATGTGGAGAGAAGCTGATGGAAAGTTTTTAATTATACCAGTAAAATCACTTCCATGATTGTCTGTGGCAAGTTTCCCAAACTAGGCGCTCAAACTTTTTTTCAATAAGTAAAATTCCCTTGTTTCATGCCTCTTTCTCTCTCATGTCCAGAGTATGAGAGGGATCTTGCTTTATGTTGCCTCCACTTAATTGGATTAGTCATCTACCTCCAAAGGTATGTGCCTCGGGTCCAGTTTTTGCTGACAACCAAACCAATGGGCCATTACATGAGGTAGATGGAATCCAACATCAAAGGAGAGAGCAATTTGGGTTGGATAGATGCCAGAAGCTTTTTGTGCTTATCCAAATACCTGCGTGCACTGAGAGATTTCTCATTGCTGCTAGTGCTCACTTGTTGCGTGTTGGAAAGATTAAAACCTTTGCTCATGAGGTTGTGCTACCATTATCTCCAGTGCCTGAATGAAAATGGTGGTGTGGAGCTGCTTATGATGTTGGAGATCACCCCTCACTTTCAAATGCTGGTGCCTCTGGGGAATGAAAGTACATAAAGCTATCTACACATCAGGTTTTTAGCAGTGCCTCTATATCGTCAATGCTTCATCTCTTCCTGTCACACAATCAACAAATAAAATTAAGAATTATCATTGCTATAATGGGGCAGGAAGGAGTTGCAAAGAGATGAGAGCGCAAAGTTCCTGCTGAGTTCTCCTAATGAAGCTATTGCTTCAAAATAGCTTCTAAAACGTCTGTGAAGGTCCCTGGAGAGCCCACCGGAGATGTGGCATTGCAACAGTTTGTGTTGTGCTGGTATAGACCTCAACGGTGTGCTCTGTGCTCTTGGCTATGGTAGCACAGCCAGTGTCCCTCTGGCAGTGACATTCACTGTACAGGAGGGTCACCTGCAGTTTGAGAGCAATTCTTAAATGGACACTGGGAAAGCTGTAACTGAGTCCAAAGTCCACTGAAGTGCAGGAGAAATTCAGATAAATAATCCTCTCGTGTATATTTGAGAAATTCATCCCCAGATTTCTATGGAGCTGAGTGCAGCTGTTCTGCAAATTATGACCCCATGGTTTGTACATCAGCCAGATAGCTCACAATAATTGTGTTTACTGTGTTATTTCTAGTATCCTCCTTGGAAAACAATCTTTGTGTTCCTTTGCTGCTCAGCTGAGGTGTTTGGAAGGAGACACAGAAGAAAGGTAACTGGGTTTTGGCCCTCCTGAAAGATACAGTGGGGCCATGAAAATGAATAGCTAACATAATCGGGAAAGATCTGCTCTAGTCAGATTGTCAGCCAGGCTGTGGGCACAGCCCATCTCTTTTTTCTGTGCCTTAGTTTCCATATTTGAAAAGCGGGGTTATGCTACTGGTCTTTGAATGGTGATGGGAGCTATTTGTTATGTTTTCTCCATCCTCATCGCTAACATACAGAGTTGAAATCTGCTTTGTAATATTGATCTATGTTATGAAGAGCTATGAAATCATAGGAGTTTACAAAAAGGTTCAGGGCCAACTTTACAAATGCAGCCTTCTGTAGAGCATCTGCTGAATCTGTGGGGGACCTGTGCTGGTTTATTGGGGATGTGGGTGTTAGACCTGGAGCACCCTTTAGGGCCCACAGTACATTTACAGCTACTTCCCTGCAATGTCAAGTGCCTTTTTTTTTTTTTTTTTTTTTTTAGTTCTCATTCGCTGGCTGCCTCCAGTCCTCCTGCTTTTGCTGTGCTGAGACTCAGCTTTTTCACAAGCCATGGGGCAACTTGCCCATACAGATCAGGCAGGTACAAAGATCACTCTTGAAAGTCTTGTCCTGGGGATCTGCACCTGTAAAACCTGGCTCTCTAAAACTAGCATTTGAGTAGGGTTGTTCCCAGCATAGGATAACATATGAAGTCAGGAATTCCAGTGTTAGCACTGGGTGTGGATATGCCATTCTTACTTCTTTTTTTCAAGGAGAAGATATTCTTTCTTTATTTCCAGAGGCAAACCTTTCCAAAGTCGTGAATACAAGAGCTTGCCAAATATTAGCTTTCAAGGTTTTAAGTCACACAGTGTTTACTGAAGTTACCTCTTCTTGAAGTCTATATAAAGAGTCGTGTTTGCTCAGGCATACTCCTAAAAGCCCCAAGACATGGTTCTGGAAGGAGGTATGTAGCAGCAAATGTAAATACTGCTGTCCTTAAAACTGGAAGCCCTCCAAGTAATCTATAGAAGGAAACAGTAATGTGAGGAAGAGACTTTACACGATTTGGAGGTGACTTTATAAGATTTGCAGGTGAAGACTACAGAACAGTACCTGGAACGGAAAAAAAAATTCAGAAATTCAGTGATATTGTAAATATAACTTCTCTTGGCCGAGTCTCAGCCCCACAATCACAGCTGTTCTCTTCTGCTCCCCAGTGCTGTCCTTTGCTGTCACTAAGGCAGCGCTTTCCCATACCCCAGCCTCTGGAGCAGTTGCTGGGAACAGTTTTTGGGGACTTTGCTAGCCAAACTTAGCTGGCCTCTTGCTGTGAAACAACAGCTGGAAACAAAATATTTTTTTGTACTTAGCAAAATGATTCCCTCCCACCTTTTGTCAGTGATTGGTGTCACTTTTCTAAGAGGGTTGTGGAAATGTGAGCTGAATTTCAGGTGCTCTGTGATATGATAAATTGGTGAGGAATTTTCATGAAAAAGTGCCCAAATAGAGTGCAAATAAAGAAAAATAATTGGATTAAAATTCAACCACAATATTTACAAGCCTCTCTACCTGCCCATATATGCAAGTATGCTGAGACTGAAGTCACATCATGAGTTTCCTGCAGCTGGGACAGGTGAGGAGACTAAAATTCACCCTTGCCATGCCACTTTTTTTTATGAATTAACAGGCAGCCCATCAAATTTCCACTTTTTCCCCGCTCTGTGCAGGCAGCTATTATCAGCCTTCCCACTGCAGAGGTGGGATACCAATAAATGGAGCTGAAGCATTTTTATGCTGCAGCAGAAAGCCACCTGGGTAAGTTAATGCAGAATAATTATACTTATCAGTGTATCGCATCTAGCGCTGTGCTGTCTGGGTGGGTGAAGGATTGCTGCAGGGCTGGAGGCAGCAGGACCAGCTGTGCTCCTGCACCCAGCAGGTGGATTTATGGTTTGCCGGTGCCATCTGCTGGCACGGGCTTTGCTTGTGCGCTTAGCGGTGAAACCCTCCAGCGTCTCTCTGCCACAAGCAGATGCTGCAGCTCCCCATGTCTCTGCAGGTGGTGTAACCCCAACCCACCCTTTCTTGATGATTTCTCGAGCTTTGCAAAGCAAATGCCGCCCGCAGCCAAGCACCTGTAAAACTACTCTGCTCGTGGTCCCTCCTGGAGTTGTTCTTCAGCTGGGTGCCCTGTGGGCGTTCCACAGCTCCCCTTTTGCCTGCCGGAATGCTGTATGCCCCATGGGAGCAGCCTCGGATCCAAAGGGATCTGCAGCTGCTTTTTTTTGGGAGCAGCCTCAGATCCAAAGGGATCTGCAGCTGCTTTTTTTTTTTTTTTTTTTTTTGTAACCTGCTAGGCTTAACCTCCAAATCCATGTGGTTTTTCAGGTTTATCTTTGGTGGGGTAGTGGTACCAGTAATACAGCATGAGGGCAAGGTTGTAAAGATACTTCTAGAAAGCTTTGTGAGCAATAGCCTGGAAAAAAAATAAATTCAGGTAGTAGACGATGCAAGGAAGTTTGTCCTTTTTCTGTCATGCAAAAGGGCCCTGTGGCAAAGGAAGATGCACTGTGACAACGGCATTTGTTGATGATGTTCCTTAGATTTTGGTGTTGGCACTCTCGATATCCTGGTAGAGCTGGTTTATGCCTTAAACTGGCATCACTGTCTCTGGGGTGATGTGCACTGCAGGGGAGCCGATCTCTGAATCGTCCTCTGCTTCCAAGCAAGAACAACTCAGCTGCTTTTAAGCTCTGCTTGGCGGGTGCCAGAGACCTGGCTCTGCCCCTGTGCACTGCACGAGCCTGAAGACAAGATCTGTGCCAAAGCAAAACCTGAGTAAAACTCATGAAATTGACTTCTAAATCTTCCAGTTCTCAGAGGTAGTATTTCATTTTGTGCAAAAACCACATTAAAACCCACCCCCCCCCAACAAACAAACACAAAAAAACAAAACAAAAACCCAACAAAAACAAAGCTAAACAAACAAAACCCCACAAACAAAGAAACCAAAAAACCTACAACAACCAAAAAAAAAACCCCCCCAAAAAAACCCCACAATCAAAAAAACCGAAACAACCACCTTGGCTTCAAACACCACGCTTTGACTTCAATCCGGGTTTGCTCTGGGCTTCCCTTATTTCTGCCTGTGGGGAACTTCCACTAGTTAACCACAAATAAAGTGGAGTTTCTGACACTTAAATTCTAGTATGTCAGGAGTGGGTAGTGACAAGACCTGGCTGGAATCTGTATTAGCACATTTGCAGATATGGATCAGAGGTTTGAAATTCGGATGTCGTGAGGATGAATAAAGAGGAGAAATAGCTAATCAAATCATTGAGGACTGCATTGCAATAAACTATGGTAACTTGATGGAAAATATAATCAAGCCTTCTAGCTGGTTTTCCAGCTCTTTTTTTTCATTCCTTATGCCTTCCTCTTCACATGGGCTTTAAAGGTAGAGAGGATGTCTGGGAGGATCAATGAAGTGATTTAGTTTTACCAAGCGAGTCAAGTAATCCTGCTACACCGAACTTTCAGTCTTCCTCTTAACTAGTGAAAATATTGTAAAGAAAGTCTCCATCTTCAGACTGTTACTAGTATAGATAACGCCGAAGCAGAAGCATAATATTGGAGCAGAAACAGTTGTGTGGGGTTTTTCTTCTCATTGGTGAATAAGTAGTTAAATTTGAGAGGGAGTTTCTCTACTTTGCACATATATAAACCAGTTTTTCTGAGTTCCAACAGCTGATTTTGTGCTGGGCGGAATTGGTACTTGTGTCCCCCACCACGTTTATCAAAATGATCCCATTAAATGCAGACTATCAGTAAAAAGTGTTCATATACCATAAATTATAATGGACTGTATGTATTTTTTTTACTAAGGTGTCTGGACACAAAAAATATTGCCCTCACATTACTGGGAGGGAGTGTCCCCTTGCTTACAGACTCTTACTGAATACAGGGGTCTTGGATATTCTGACATCTCTGTAGGATAAAAAGAGCTGAGCGAGTTCATAGTGGAGCTGCAGGTGTTGGCTTTCTACAAAGTAACCTAAACTGTCTTTCTCTGAATAATGCAGTGTAAGAACAAAGCAGTAGGTGACATACTGCCTGCATTTTGTATTTAAACTGGTATTTAATCCTGAAAAAGATAATGATCAAGCATTTTTGGTTCTATAGAATTTCAGGCACGTCACTTTCAAGGTTTAAACACTGGCCAGATGGGAGACGATGCACAGAATTGCTTCTTTAGGACTTAAAATGTCTCTGCAAATTAAGCGTTTCATTCTTCCTCCTTTCTTCCAAAAATTTGCTTGCAGGTTGTGTGTAAAACACTATTCTGACAGAAACAGCCTAGTTGTAGCAGTAAGATTTTGCTTACAGGGCAAATTATACTGTCAGCAAGTTGTGTGCATTAATGGGACAAGGTTGCTTTAAGACAGAACTTTTTTGGTTGTATCTTAGAGGTGATTTGTGACCTGCATACTCATTCTTGTAGGTATCCTGGGCCTTGCAATCAGTGACATAAGGATGTTGTCAATTCTTCTAGGCCATGCAATAAAAAAGAGGAGTAAACACTTAAGTGATCAGACCTTGCAATGGGTATTTTCTTCAGAAGCTGTTTAACAGGCAGGACTAAATGAGGAAGCATCACATCTGTATGAAAGGATTTCAAGCCTCACCTTGTTTTCTAAACAGGAGTTGACCCTACAGAAGCTGGGATAAGGGATGGATCTCTAACATATTCAGTTTCCAAAGAGGTTTGCCTCACCAGAGCAGCAGGCCATGGACAGCAGTGATCGGTGGGGCTGTGGAGTGCTCCTGTAGCTTGCTCTGGGTTGGCCTGTCAGTACAGACAATGTCATTTAAAGCACATTTTGGGCTGCTTTAAGTCATAGGAGGGAGAAGAGCAAGTTCTGTTGACCCTAAACTTGAGGGATTTGAAATGGCATCTCATCCTCACTTCTCTTACATGAAGAGCTGGGTGAAGCTGGAGGGATGCTCTGGTCACTTGCAGCTGTATAAAATGTACAGGTTTGCTTTGCTATTAAAATAGAAGCAAAAGTTCAGAAGTCAAATGGAAGCAGCTGCCTTTAGGAACTCTCAAGTCTGATCTTATTGCCTGCAACTTTCTACATTTCTGCTGACCCAAGTATGCCCTCAGGACCTGGGAGCTGGGTGGCTTTGAGATGCTGCACTTTGCTCACGCTGTTCTCTGGAGTCAGCAATTATCTGTGAATTGCTGAGCTTCTCAGATGCTTCATGAAGACTTGGTTTCACTGAGCCTTCAAGCTCACAGGGTGGTAAGCCTCAATGCCAGGGCCAAAATGGGATCTGGAAGAAGCTTTTATGTGTTTCCATGTATCTATGCTAATATTCACTGGAAAAAGACATGAGTTTTTTGCATTTCATATTTTCATTTTGCCTCTGCACTGTTTTGCACTCAACTAATTTGGTTTTTGGGCTTGCTCAAAATTTTCATGTGGCTTACCCCAGAGATGGCTATACTTGGTGGTGGGAGAGGGTTTACATGTATTTGAATTATAAAAATGCTGAACTGTTTAGTGGATATAAAATAGGAAATGTTACAGGAAGACAGTGAGGACGCTTATTAAACAACTATACTACAAAGGAAAGTGTCATTTTTAAAAAATACTTTTTTGGTGTTCGTTTTGAGTCTCTTTCACCTGTGGAGCTGAGGGCTGCAGAAAATTATGTTTCTTGGGAGTAGTGAGAGCTTCTATCAGTATCAGGCTTCACTTTAGTCTCACCAGGAGACTCGTACTCGGGCCCTAATTTCTCAACTTTCACTTCAGGAAAAAGTGTATATTTCTTTGATAATGTCTCATTTTGCCTGCAAATAAGCTACATAAGCCACCTGTATAAGAAAACATAGGGCCTGTGGTCTGTCTGATCCTGGCTGTGAAGCTGTGTGATGGGTACAGCATCTTGCTTTAAGATCTTTGCTCTCAATGGCCACGTAGTGGCAGCAAAAACCAAATAGGTTTCCCCATCTTCAGTGTTTGAGGAGGAGGATTGAGTCCATGGCTGGACAATATCCAGTTCGTGCTGATAAGGAATGAAAAGGTGTATTTAAGTAAAAAAAAAATAAATAAATGTATGTGTGTATATATCCTGTCTATAGGTCATGGAGGGGAGAACTTGAGCCCACACTGCCCAAGTATATAATGCTTGACCGAGATGAATCCTGCTGCAGGGCAAGACCAATGCGATTCACTTCTAGCAGCACCTGGGTCCTTTTGTGCTCTGTTCCCAGAGGAATTGGAGCACCTGGGAGTGACACAGGCTTTTCTAGTCACTTTTTAATAAGTTTGGGTCGAATTGCATGGGTTTTCAAGGAAAGAGAGAGAACATCCTCTCTGAGGATGAATTCAAGGTATAGTGGAAATCGCTCTGGTTTGGGAGCAGATATACTTTACTTCAGTTTGGTCTTATCATCGTTTACAGCTTCAGGGTGCTGTTAGGCTGTGTACTCTACAAACACCGTATGAAACCATCCTTTAATGAATCCCTTGAAGTCTAAATAAAAAGCAATAAGGAAAGGATGCTTTTATTACAGGTAAAGTACCAAAGCATGGAGGTGAAGGATTACTTCCTTTTTGTGCCTAAGAATTTATCTGGAGACAACTAAGGAGCTGAATGTCTCTTTAGAGACCCTAATTCCCTTGGGATGAAGTCGTCAAGCACTTGCATGCTTCTTGCCTAAAATTACAGTAGAAATACCCCAGGTGGGGATTAGAAAGCAAATTTTTGTCACAGCCCTCTGGTGCCACATCAGCCCTGGTCCAAAGTCCCAGTTGCTGCCCCACAGCCTGAGCCATAACCAACAAATGAAGACAAGGCTGAAAGAAAGCATGTCATTTATTACGAAAGAAAAATGGTGCAACCTCAAATGTATTTTTACCTCCTGTTCTGTAAACTTCATGTTTTCCCTCCTTGTCTAGGAGGACAGGAATTTCTTTGCAACCAGAAGTCGTCATTGACAGTGTCTGTTGTGTGCCCAGCCCAGCAGAAGGTAAAAGTCCTGTGCATTATGTGTGCCCATAATTAGTTTAGGACACCTGTTAAAGGAGGAGCCGTTTGCTAAGCAATCACCAAGTGAGATATGAGGCTCTGGGAGCAAAGGAGCAGCACGGGCAGAGTACTTGCACGAAGGAATGTGGCCATACAGGAAAGCAGGGCAAAACACCACTGGGTGTGTGAACTCTGAAGCAATTTTTTTTTTTTTTTTTTGGCCTACCTTATAAGTGGATTAAAGGAGACAAACTGAATATCTTCCTTAATTATTGCCATTTCCTATATATGGAGTAATTTACTAGTTTAAATAGGAAATAATATAGTACAATTTATTTAAATGACTCACCTAGTAAAGTAAGACTGATTCTCAGCCCACTGTTTTATGGCAATCCCATAGGAAGACGTATCTGAAGTGATAGTCATACATATGTGCTGCACCCCTGTAGTACAGGCTGTAAGTCTTGGCTGTAGCTCTTGCATATCACCACAGGCCCGTTTAATGCTTTTGTTCTCTTGTCTTTTCAAGTTCATCAGAAATGATGTATTATAGTTGAGCTGTATTTATCTTGCAGCTAACAACAGTTGGATGGAATAAAGAGCCTGTTGCCAATTTTAAACTTTTCTCTTTTTTTCCACTAATCATTTATTATAAAAGAAAAATAGTGCAACCTAAAATGGATTTTTACCTCTTGGTCCATAAATCTTCACGGTTTCTCTCCTTGTCTAGAAGAATGGGAATTTCTTTGCAAGGTGTTATAGATCAAGATTAATGTTTATCTGTGTCCGAGGCTGAACACAAGACCTGAACAATGGCAAAGCCTTTGCTGTGCTCCTTATGATTTTCCACTATACTTTGCAAATCGTGTGTCCTATCACGAAATTTATCATTATTTTGCTGCAAGTAGCTCTTGGAGGGCTAGTCTGACCATGAAGGTAATCCTGGAAGGTTAGGTATTTGAATGAATCCTTCATACAGACTTTAAGTTTAGATTTTTTCAGACTGCTGGGTGTAGACATGCTCACCTGGCTTGTATGTGTGTGCTTGTCTGCTAATCCCAGGAGTCCCCAGAATGAGCTGGCGGGAGGGCCTGGCCACTGGAACATGGAGGAGTGCTTGGACATGGCTTCTGCTCAAGCAGGGTCATCACTGACTTGAACAGGAGGAGCACGTGGATGGGCACACTGGTGGGATGTACGGCTGGTGCAGCCCAGTGTCCTGTCCCAGTACGGCAGAGGGAAGTCAAAGAGTTTGCTAAGGATCAGTAAAAAAATCCATGTCGGAAGAAGCCTCATCTCCACGGAAGGGAGGAAGGCTGATGTGTGCCAGCATGTATCACTTGGTTCCTGAAAAAGTACTGGGTACCCAGTCACCACCTCATGGTTATTTGTGCTCCTCTTGCCTTTCTCGCTGATTTTCTGGTCGCTGCCCACAGCCTAGTCTGAGCTGTGCTATCTGACAAATAGGCCATCAGCGGGTATTCAACTTGTATGGTGAAGGTCAGTCAAATTTTCTAGTCTCTCTTTTTTTTTCAGGATAATGAGCAGTGGCTGACTCCCCACATGCACTCCCACTCCCTCCCCAGCATCTCCTGCACTTGCTGGTTGCTTGATTGGTTGGTGGTTTTGGTTTTGTGGTTTTTGTTGTTGTGTATGGGTTTTTTTTTTTTTTTAGACATTAGTGTAAGATTTAAAAATCTTTGCAGCAGCAGCAGAGGTGGTGGTACCTTTCTCTTAGTCAATATACATTTTCAGACATCTTTTTGTCCTCTTTTATCCAGCCGTTTGTTGCCTTCTCTGTGGAGAAAGGAATTGGAGATAAACTTTACAACCCCATTCCAAAGCAAGTTTGCTCAGTCCTCTGACCAGCCTCTTGCTGTTCTTGGGTAGGTGCAAACTCCTGTACAGTAGACAGCACAATTATTCTGGACCTTACCTGACACATTTTCATGAGTCTCACTGTTTTTCTTCCTCTTATGGAAGTTAAAAGTACACATATAATAAATCATTTATTTCCCTCCCCGCTTTGGCAGTCAGACTTTCACTCCCTTCAGTGAAATAGCAAGTTTGGAGCACGAAGGGTTCAGGTGAGCTGGGGGTGCATCTCCCTTTCTCCAGGGTCTGGTTCAGTCAGTTCAGTAAGTCTGTGGTTGGGCTCTTCCCCTGAATGTGCCCAGATCCTGTTATTCGGTGTCATTCCTGCTTGCACATGTTCTCTGAACTTTTGCTGGCTGTTTGCATAACCAGGAGTGTATTTCCTGGCTGGCGTACAGCCCTGGGATCTGTTTTTTAGCCGTAGCCTTGGATGGGGATGAGTTGGTATTCAGGGCTGTAGGCTTGTACCTCATGTGCTCTGCAGAGTCTCCCAGGGCTTTAACTCCTTGTCTCAAAGTCAGTTTGTGACTTGGTTTAATTTCTTTCTTATCTTTCACCCCAAATGTCAGTGTTCTTGGAGATTATGCAAATATGAGATGCCCAGATTAGATTCTGGTGATGTGTGGGAAAGGGACTGGTACCACATTGCCTGGTTCGGTTCTCTTCAACGGTGTCTAAACGTCATCCACCTTCTCATGCAACTGCAAACTGAGGCTGTCCTGAAAGCCAGGTTTCCAGGATGAGGGATTGCTTATGGAGTCTGAACACTAATGATGCCTTAGTTGCACTTAGAGCTCAAGCTTTTGATATTTCTGTATTTCCATTTATTAGTGCTGCTTTCCTTATCTGATTTTTAGATTCAGTGTGGATTTCTTGCAGCTAGAATTCTCCCTTTCAAGTCATCTACCCATTGAGTGTCAGCTGAGCATCTTCAGTGTCTCAGGCAAGTCAGAATACAGCGTTTCTTTCTTCTCCCTCCTGTGCTTGCTATTTCTTTTGATATTTAATGACCGTTGGATACCACAGCTGCACAACTGCATTTTCCTCATCCACTCTACCTTTTACCCCTTCCATCATCAGACCTGGTCCCTCTGCATTTTGGACCTTTGTCAGAGGCTAAAAACTGCAGTTGAACCACAAGGGATGAGTGTCTGCTTGATGCAGAGACCAGGACAGCCGGAGCCCATTTGTGTGATGCACACTGCAGAAACAGCCACGTTCCAGTATGAACAGCAAACCACGGACACAAATCTGCCAAAAATGTGGAGGTACCCAGAAAACCAGCCTGTGCCAAGGGCTTTAGATCCTTATGCCAGCAGATACTCCAGATGTGTTTCTGTTTAGCTTCCTCATATAAGAGCGGTGCTTCTTTCCTGAGTACTGTGGACATGAAGCTTAGTGGTTAAAAAGTGGATATAAATAATAGAAAGTGAAAGAGATTAGGTGATGCTAATTATTATAGACTAACACTTTTTTCTGACCTTATTTTTAATCATTTATAAAACAACTCCTATTCAAGACAAACAAGGGCAGAATCTGAGCTTTCTTTTCAATAAGAGCAGCTATCTTTCTAAACAGTTCAGATGCCCTGATCATCTAAAATGGAAAGATGGTTAATAGTGGAAATGTATATTTGACACATCCACTTGCCACTTATACATGGAACAGAATCCATGGTCTTCTCTAACCAGAAGGAATTAATATGCTGTAACAAGGCTATGATGTGGTGTTTTTCTGTCAGTGAGAAGCAAAGGATGAGGGAAAATATTCTTTTTGGGGGAGGAGAGTGAGAGACTTCCATCAAGTTGGTCTGGTATAGCAAAAATGGGAGAGAAATACTTCATGGGGTTTTTTTATAACTTTTCTAAATCGTTATGGGAATATCAGACTCTGAATGAAGAATAGTGTGGCGGAAAAGAATGACTCAAAAGGTGATCAGTCTTACTGAAAGCACAGTTAAACTGTGTGCACGTACTATTCCTGAAACTGTTTTCCCTGCTCTTAAAGTTTATCCTTGAAGTCCCTGACTTACTACAGCTATTGGAGGAAATGAATGTTGTAGTCTGTACAGGATGTTTGCAATGCTTCTAGTACTACAAAAATAACTTTCCCAGTTTCAATTAAATTGAGTCCTCATAAAGATAATGTTGAGCTTGTGTAACTAAATTTGGCAAATTCCTAAAGGTGCTGTCTAATTACCTATGTTATAAACAAGATTCTCAGTGTACATCACTGCTATATCAGCTGTTAGAAGTCATAGACTTGTAAAGAAGTGGCTCTTATCTGATATCTTTCAGAGAAATACTGTTTTCTGTAGATTGTGGTCTCTTATGAAATGGATCTAGATTAGACCTAAAGTACCATGAGGGTGATTTGTGGCATCTGGAATAGCAAGTAAGGGTTGTGGATGTTCCTGTAAATTGATCAGCTGTAGTAGGGTTGCCTGTGACTGCAAAGCTGGGTCATGATGATATACCTTCTTTCTTAAACTAGATTTTAAGATGTTTACTGGTGTGGAGAGAAGAACTTGTACTTTTTCAGAAAACAAATACCTGATTCCTTTATACAGTACATACCCCCTTTCTCCCCACGGTCCCCTATCTAACTTTCCAGGTTACTTGCGTGTTTTCAAGGTCAGAATCTTGAAGATTTCCCAGCTTGCTCCACTTAGATACCACTGTAATTATCATTTCACTCTCGGCCTTCAGCAGAATTGAGTGCGTCATCTCTTGGAAGGGAATATGCATAGGAAAACAAATAAAAGCACTTACCAGATGGTGCTTGGTGAATTATACTGTTTGAAGTTCAAGAATATTGCTTGATTGGCATTTTTGTAGATGTTTGGCATCACTGGACCCTTTCTAGCATTATATTCAGACATATTTATGCTTGTGTAGCTTGTGTCTTGCCATGTGAAAAAGATGTTTAAGCTCTCATGAACTTTCCTTGTTCCTTCTAGATACCTGATCACTTTTCTTGCCAGAAAATGGTTGGTTCTTGATCCCACAGGGTTGGTGTCTTTGGTTCTCCCCTCATAAAACATAGGTGGAGATGAGCTGTAGCAGCAGCTGTCTGCCAGAAATGCCTTGATTGCAGTGATTCCAGCAAGGAAATGTGCTATTTGCATGCTCTCAGCTTTTAACCTCTGTGTTACGACTGGACAGCCTTCCCTCTTTCTGTTCATGCTCTCTATCTTCCTCCTCTCCCAATACGTGGCTTTAAAAATTGTATGTGAGGAAAGTAAGAACCCTTTGGTTTCATCCTCTTGGTGTAAGAGGTGTCATGTCACGACTTCCTTCATGATCACAGCTTGCAACCTGGCTGTGTTGAAAGAAAGGTTTAGAAGTTAATGTGGGGAAATACTTTTCCCCAGATCTGTGGGAGATTTGGGGCTCTGATTTCTACTCTACTGGACGAAAAAAATCACCTTCAGTTGTCTCCAGGATTCGGTAAAAACAAGACACTTTAAGGCTGCACTGTGATAGTCTATGTCACAGGGAGTTAATATGCTTTATAAAGCAAACAGTGCAGCAGCACATTTGTACCACAGTGTTGAAACTTCTGTAGTTTGTCCTCTAAGTGCTCATGGAGTGAGCTGAGTATTTGTACTTGCCTAGGCAGAAGCACAGCTTTTGTGAAGGGATAATTGGCAAATTTCTCCTACCAAATTTGGAAAATGTTTAGGTACCTACAAATCTTCAGAGAAGTTACAGTGCAAGTATTTTTCTACAGTGGTAAAAATCCTGTTTTTTGAAGAACCAAATCTCTTCTAGTTTGGTTGTCTAGTCTTTCTCAGATACTAAATTATTTGCCTCAATTTGAGACTCATAAAGAAAATAAACAAGATATTGAAATGATAAAGAATGTTGGAACATCTTGCCATGTGATTTACAGAAATGCCATAAAAGTGCATGCATTATGCTAAGCATTAGAAAGCCCTTTAAAACACCCACACCCAACAGGTTGTTTTTCTCTGTGTTTTCTTTTGCTGTATCTTAGCTCTAGATATAAAGGATGGTAAATGTACAGGCACGAGAACCTATTTTGGTAGTTCTGTACCATAATCATTTAAACATATCCCTATGCAAAGCAAAATACATTTTTATTCCCAACTTATTGGTGCTTGCATATCTCTTATCAGCGGTGCTGAAGCCGGATGTTTAACACACCTGGCTGTCATCTCTGACTGTTACCTAGAAACATCACTCTTAACTTTTAGTGCTTTTTCCCCTTTCATCCACATAGTCCTTAGGTAAATCAGTTATATTAAAAACCTTAACAGTAACCTGTTGGGTTTATCGGGGAGGAGGGGGAGGAGAAAAAGAAAGCTTGAAACATTTTTCTGTATATATATTCTTTTAACATCAGCCACAAACTGCTGAGAGAAGGATTAGGCTTTTCTTTTTTTTTTTAAAGGCTGCAGTACCATAAATCTCTAGACTGACACTTGTAGTTTACAGGGGCTGAGTGGCTGTGGTGATCCTCCATAAACAACTGAGACATGTGGAAGATGAATTTTAATGAGTCCTCTCAAAGCTAAGTGCTACCTCTCACTTCTACACCTCAAATCCACCCATTTTTTATTTTTATGTTATATCAGAGGCTGCTCTATGCTATTTTTCCTAATTATCTACACTCAAGCTGGATTCTGTCAAACCCAGAGGAAAGGGAATGTAGCTGTGTACACAGAGGTGGGGTTTTCACCTGGCCTCACTTAAGCAAGGGTTTAAGCTCTTAGTCAAAACACCTGGGCTTTTAAAGAGGAGGGATTAGCATCTCCTGTTCAGGGATTTTAATTTACTTTTGCCTGTGCAAAAGGCTTTTGTGTTTCATGTCCTGTCTCCGAAATGTTCAACACTGCTGTAGGAAAGGCTCCAAAGTAAATTAGAGCAGCCTCGGGGGCTGCTTTAGATCACAGCAGCTGAGGCCTTACCCCAGCACTTCATGCTACACCTTGTGCCTCTTCCACCAACAGACTCTACAATAACCTCAGATCTTCGCATTTGCACAGAGCAAACTCTTTGCTTTGCATCAGTGATAGGTTTTCCTAGGTTGGGAAATCACCATATCTGCTTTACGATAAGCAAAGACAATGAGAAGCTGAGCCCACCAGCTTTCCTGAGAAATGGACATTCACCAGTTACTGTAATTCAGCATTAATGTTTGTATACATAAACTGATAAAGTAGGAAAAACGCTGCTAGAATAATTGTTCCTGGGTATTGTGCTTTCAGATGCAAACGTAACCATTCCTGAAGCCATTAAGGATAATTTCCCTGAACTTACAGCATTGTGCAATCGACCATATGCCTTCTCTGGGGTTTCCACTTTCCTCAGCTCTGACAAATATTCATCCCCGCCAGAGGCAGGGCAGGGAAACTGATGGATCAGCGGAATGATCCAGTACCAACAAATCCATAGTTACAAAAATAGGCAGTTATTTTTACCATTTCCTTGTTCTGACACAATTTCCTGCCATCCTGTTAGGCTGTTCTGAAGATCGTCTGGCTGACAGATCTGCTTTGAAGACTGTCAAACCCCTCTGCAAAAACCTCTCCTGTTAGAAATCGCTGTCTCGAAGAGGAATGGCTGGGAGCAGGGTGAGGAGCCGTGCAATGTTAACAGCCTTTGATCACATCGGGCATGTATCCAACTTAGTGCCTGCTGTGGGCACTGCTTGGTGTTAACGTTTCTGATCATATTGCACTAAAGCATAGGAACTGTGCTTTGCTTGATGAGTTTTATTATATCCCCTGCAGGTTTAGTGATCTCCAGCCTTCTTGGAGCAGCTCAGAACAGGAGAAGGATGCAGGGACCACAGAGATGCACCTATATATATATGTATATATATATAAGATGTGACTGCAGCAGGTAAGGGAGGAAGGTGAAATAGCTTAATTAATAGGGTTCTGCTAGTGCAGTTTATTTTGACAGAAGAGGATTAATGAGATCTCACAGCTGCAGCTCTGCTGACAGGTCTGTGTGTGATAATGTCTGGCATGGGGTGGGAGTGAGCAGATGGAGTTGTAACCTCCTGGGCAAGCACAGCTGTCCTTGGCATAGGAAGCCTTTAATATTTCCATCAAGACCTTTAAGGATCTATGCACTAATAGGTCTAAAGGTGTATGTGACAGTTGGCCTGACTTTGCAGACTAGTCACCTTTAGTTGTCACCATCAGACCTTGCAAAGCCTAGTTATGGTGGTTCTCAGCTCACCTTTGGCCATTTCTGGGTCTTAAATATTAAAAAGTAATTGAAATTACAAAACTAAAGAGTCCATGGGTCAGTGGTTTTTAGAACTAAGTCTTTCTCTTTGTATACAGGATAATGCTTGGAAAGCATCACTAAGTGAGGTTCTAAATAGACTTGTGGCCATATCCACACATAAACACTTGTTCTGGCCTAGGACTCTTCGTATTGCATAGTTTATTTAACATCTAGAAGTATGTGCAAAACTAATATCTTTCAAAGTCAACAATTCTAGTGAGTCTGATTAAATAATTTACTGGAAATATGTATTATTAAAACATGGATGGAGTCTGCCACACTCCTGTTTTAGAGTTTGGATTTAGGCTTAATGAGATTTTGCACTATAATGAAGTGATAAGTGCTGTAATAGGAAAAACATTAGCAGTAGCAGAAATCAAAGCAAGTAGCTAACTTTCTTATTCGAGTCAGTTTTCAGGAATGTAAAGCTTGCTGTTTAGCTATCAATTATTAAGCAACACAACTGAAAACTCTACTGTGTTACAACTTTTCATGTGTAATTTGTCCTTCCTTTAGCTATCTCAGATCACAAGTTTTGAGCAAATGCTAGTTCCCACAGAGGTGGTGCAAGGTAGGAGAGTACTCTGTTGAACGTGCACTTTTCTGAAAATAGACTTAAAGGAAAAATACTTTACTTGTTAGTCTGGAACGGAGTAAACTCTTCAGTTCGTGTCCCTGTTCTCTAGATCCAGGACTTGTCTAGAGCACGTTGTATTACTCTTCTAGTTGATGTTTGCATGTTCATCCTATGAGGATCACTTTGAGAAAGCATGGATAATGTACACCAATAATGTGCTTTTAATAACTCTTACATGCAGGAACAGGGAGAGGATATTCAGGGGAAATTTACCAAAAATAGTGAAATATTATTTTTTCAGTTTTTTCCAACCCTATGTTTCTTCATAACTTTTTTTCATTGTTTTGAGTCTCTACAGCTTGTGTTTTTTGTTGCTGCAGTTCATCTTCAAACAGTTTAAAAGAACAGAAAGGGAAGAATATGAAGAAAAGCATGGCTCTGAAGAGCATAAATATCCTTTGACTTCAGCAGATGTGTCCAAATCATCATGCTGATGAAGTTTTGGTGCCACAGGTTACAGAAGTCAATTTGAAGATGTAAAGAGAAGTTAACTGGGCAAGAGCAGGGAAGCAGCAAGAGCACTGACCTCACTGGTGCTCTGGTAAGGGCACAAGGCTATATGCTGAAACCTCCAGGGGCCCAGTTTTCAAGAAGCACAGGCAGAAAACCCCAACCTAAATAAGTCACGCATCTTTCCCTTCCTTACCAAACACTTTGGTGTTACTGGAAGGATCAAAATTTCACATTCTATTCCTGACTGCCACTGATTTCCTCTCTAAACTTGACCCGACCATAAAACAAAAACTTAGCTCATATTAGTCATTTTTATTACAGTACTTCTGAGATGTATGAGGATGAATTGATTAATGCTGCTAAATTCCTTGGAGATTCTTGGTTACAATTCCTTATTTAAATCCTTGAGTACATTTTCACTCCAGAAGTCGTCAGCTGCTCTCAGGAGCTTGTACATTCACTGTACTACTTCTTGGATGAATCAGAAGCTGAATTTTCAAATGTTCTTTAAGTTCGTTGTTTGTACAAGAAACAGTCCTCAGCATTGCTGCTCAATGAGTTGTCAGGAAAATGACTGCATAGAATACTAAACTATAAAATCTGTCACAAAATGCAGCCTGCCTAAATAGTTTTTAAAAGCTATTAATAAATCCTGAGTGGTTGAAACAATTGTTTCACATCTTCATTCTTTCTCACTGATCAAAATGTAGTGAGCACTGAATGGCTTGAAATGGTTGAGTTGCACACAAATGTGGGCATGTGATTGAAAAAGAGAGAAGAGGAAACATGAGGTTGTGATGGTTTCATTTCTTTGAAGTTTAAGCTCACGTTTCACCATGCAGCGCTTCCGCTGTTCAGACAAAAAATGGTCAGTGACATTTCAGAGCAGAGACTCGAGCTCTAAACAAGATAAAACACATTTAGCCTATAAGGTGAATCATAATGACGTTATGTGGGATAAAAATGTGGGCTTTTTTCAGAGTGTAATCTGCTGGAATTGAAAGTGAGTAGTCAAACCATAACTAATTATCATCATTCATGTCTTTATCCCAGACCACTGACATACTTCAATCTCCTGAAGTTTTCAGTACATTTATTTGTGTAGTTTTACAGAATGACTTAAACTTTGCAGATAGCTTGGTTTGTGTTCTGGGAATGGCTTAATGCTCACAGACCTGGAGAACAAGCACACTCTTGGTCCTGCTCCAAATTCTGCCTGTAAACCAGGTGCTCAGCTGCAAGGAAAATGAGCTGCATCTTAGAGACTTGTAATTCTTTGTCTTGGGGTCATCAGGACTCCTGGGATCCAATTGTTCAGCTTCATAATAAAATATAAAATACAAGACTTAATTCTTGCATGAGATTTCACTTTGAGTTTTGGAAAAGCCTTTATCAATTGTGTACTTGAGGGGTTGTGCCCTAGGCCAACAAAAGTCAAAAGCCAATCCATTAAGTAAACTTGTGTAAACAGGTCAGTCAAGTTGTTGGTGAAGAGGTGGGTGCAAATAGAATCGCTCAGAACCATGGTATACGGATCTTCTGAGCTGCTGGTGGTGGTTCCAGTGAGCAGGGGACATGAGAAGGAATCACTCAAATGCTTTTTATTTTATTGCGTTCCGAAGACTTGTGTTACTAGATTACCCTTTCTCGTGACCTCACAGACAGTGTGTTTAACATAAATGGAAGGCGTGTTTTCTTTTGAGATTTGATCTCCTCCTGCCCCTGTATCCTCAAATCTCTTCCTCATGACCCTGGGAGATGTGCTGCTGGTAACAGGTTCTGCATCGGGGTGGGCTGGATGCTGATGCTTCAATTCTTGCAACTCTGAAGGGTTGCAGCTGAACTTGTGATTAGAAATGCAGCTGAAAGCAATATCTTAAGCAGCCTCACACTGATCCACATTGGCCAGGTTTTGATTAAGGCTGATGAGGTCATTTTTCCTTTCAGCAGTCAGACTACAGGGGAGGAAAAAAATCAGGGCAAAGGAGAAAAGTTGCATTTTATATTTTTCTTTTGCTGAGAGGAGAGCTTTTCCTTCCTTGATAAGAAAATGAGCAATTTGCACAAAAGATGTGAGTAGGGTTTAATAATGCCAACTGTGGTTCTCAATTATATATATATATTTTTTTTTACATCAAACAAATTGAAAATGGCATCCTTAATAAAATCCTAAAGAAAAACTTTTCTGTGCATGAAGAGAAGGTATACAGTGGCTCCTTCTGAGTATTCCTGCAAAGGTAATAAGAAATCTTTTTTAGATATATACATTTAATTTTTTCCTCTTGAAATGTTTTTGTTTGCTGTGTTTTTAGCTGTGCATTTGTTTGTTGACGGTGTGCTTCACAGGGGGATTTAATTAGTGTTTATCTGTAAGTCCTGTACTTAATGAGGCACACTCTAAATTCTGAAAAAAGTCAGCACATAGCAGGGAATGTTTAGTTAGCTAAGAAATATCTCCAATAAGCCATCATATTGGAGGTCTGACCATAGCACATGGTATTTCGCTGTTTGATAGGGTTTCCTCAGATGTACTATACCCACCTAGCGTAGTAAACTGTCTACAGGAATTGTTAAAGGCTATTTTTTTAATGAGTAAAATAAGCACTAGTATTTGTTATAAAATATGAAGAGTTAATATGAAGACTAGTAAACAGGTGTGTTGCTTCAAGTATAAGATAAAGATGGGACGAGTTCTCAATAGTTCTGTTTCTTGTCTATTTGCTATAATTGGGTGTTTGAGGAAAAAAGTTTTAGATTGTTACGAGTGTTTCAAATAGAGGAAAGAAGACCATGAATAGATCAAACCAGGGAAGTGTCTACAGGGGTTGAAAAGGAGTAATGAGTTGCCACATCCAGTGGCCTTCATGGGAACTAGAAACCAGATGTGATTCCTCACTCTGAATATCTTTTGTAGTGGCACGTCTTCAGTGAACAAAACCAATAATGTTACAGAACAAGACTTTTTTGTTGACTCCTTTGGCTCCTCGTTAATAATCCTTTTACTTTAGTCCCATCATTTTATTATTTTCCCAACATGGCACCCAGTGAACATGTACTGGTTTCCCACCGTTGAAAGACAAATATAACCAGTGACATTGTCCTAATGGGATAAAACACAAAGGCTGCACATAGTCCTGGTAACTGGTGTGTTCCAAGGCACCTGCAGCAGTTACCACCAAATACACCTTAACATTTACTCAGAACTTAATATAGTTACATGATGTCCAAGACAGGAAAATTTCCTTGAGCTAATGTTTTGAAGGGTCCATGTTTGGGTAGTCCTGTAATAGTTAATTGAGTTATCTTTTTATTGCCCCTAACTCATGGCAAGCTTCTTATTTTGGTGGATACTGAGTGCAATAACTTAATTTTTATATCTCTATCTTCCTACTGTTGCATCCAAGGAGCACTGCTACATTTTATTTTGATAGAGACACACACAAGCTACTTTTTTTGCTACTCTAAAAATCAGCAGCCTTCTTTATTAGATTGCCCTTGGGCATTATGCTTACAGTTTTTTCTCTTGGCTGCAGTCTTTGACAAAACATGCACAGAGGTTTAGATGAAAGGATGACAAAAATATCAGTGGCATAAGTTTTCTTTCTTTTGAGTTGAGGTGGTTGATCAGTTTTCTGTTCTCAGCCAACTTTCCTTTAAATTTTTGATTGCACGAGCTGAGTAAAAGTGGTCTGCTTAGCATTTAGCAAAACTCTGGAAAGTTACGCACTTCAGGAGTTGCTGTGTATTTCTTGATTCAATATTGACCACGGTAACTAATGTTGTCATTGAGGCTGTGCCGAACAGTAGAATCTGGCCATTCAAATGTGATCTTTAAGTCAGGAGGCAAAACAAAGCTTTGCTGCTTTTTTGTTGTTGTTGTTGTTGCCCTGATCCTGTAAAAGTGCTTAAGTGTCCAAGAAATAATCTTACTGATATGCAGCTCCCTGCTCCTGATCTTGTGGATCCATGTGGGACTGTGCACATCTGTGATATCCTTCTCTCCAGATTTGCTTGAAATAATTGGAGTAATGGCTTTTATAATGTTTTCCCCGTGGTTTTATTCAGTGGTTAGTGGAATGATTCCTTGTGCTGTGACAAACCCTTACTACATGTGCATGGCCATTCTATTTTGCAACGACAAAACACGATTGCATCACCAAGTTTCAGTGGATAATAGGGGGTGAGTGTCACTATGTCAGCTGTGCTGTTAGATAACGTGCAATTTCTGTTGATCAGAATGATAGGTATGGAATGTAAATAAATTCCATCACTAAGCTTTTTTTTTTTTTTTGTCCCCCTCATTACTCTGCACCTCATATGGTGACACCGCACTCAATGGAGGCTGAACATCACAGGTGGGAGTGGTGACAAGTGACGTGCATGAGATCTCCAGGAAGGTGTGTGGTGGAGCTGGAGACCCAAACAGCTCCAGAAACAAGCTGGTGTTGAAGGGGCTGCTGGGAAGAATTTGCCTTCCCATGCTGTGGCAAACTCATGAAGGTAACACATGTGGGACCTTGTTTCAGCTGCGGACTTGCCAGGTGAGCAAGTCAGCGCACCCAATCCTGCCTCAGTTTCCTTGCCTGAAATGCACAGCTGTGGTACTTGGCTTCCTTGTCAGGCACTAGGAGATGAAGCCAAGAAAAGAAGTGTTGGGAGATGCAGCCAAGAAGTGTTACGTGGCAGCACTGCTGTTGATTTTATTTCCCTTTGCCTGTAGTCACTCCTGTAGTTTCCTTTCCAGCCCCACCCTCACCCAGGGCTCTCCCGGGGAGCGCTGCCAGCCCCTCTTGTCCTCTGCCCCCATATTCCCCTCTGCCCCTGAGCCTTTGGGACAAAACCCTCGGGGTTTTGGCTTGAGTCGGGGGATGTTTTGGGCGACATTGTGTGAGGGGCGGGGAATGGGAAAGGTCTGGGAGGGGGGATGCTCCGGGGGAAATGGTCCAGGGCGAAGGAGGGATGCTCCAGGGTGGGCTGCCCTGGGGGAGCGCTCGGGATGGGACGCTGCAGCGGGGGAATGCTGCTGGGGGGGAATGCTGCTGGGGGGTGGGGGCGGTGGGTTGTGGTGGAGTCCGGGGGGTTGCGGGCTGCGGCGGGGGCGGGCGGGAAGCGCGCAGGGAGGTGCCGGCGGCGGCACCGCCCCGGGAGGCAGGCGGGCGGGCATGGGAAGGGTGCCCGGTGCGGCGGTGACAGCGACACCGACACGTGCCCGCCCCGGGACCGGCAGCGATCGCTGAGCGGGTGCGGAGGCGGGTGAGCGCGGGGGCTCCGCGGCCGGGCGCGCCCGACAGGTAACCGCGCTGCGCGGGTGCCCGCGGGTCGCTGCCCGGGCGGGGACCCGGCTGCGCTCGCTGGGTCTGTTCCCATCTGCTTCGGTACCTGGCGCGTCCTGTGGCGTTGCTTTAAATACAGAGTAAATCCTCTTTAGAAGAAAAACAAAACAAAACTCATTTGCTTGTAGGATTGCGGGGTTTTATGCTTTTCGTGATTTCTATTTATTTATTTATTTATTTTCCTGGAGACTTGGTGGGTTTTGCCTCTTTTGTGCCAGCCAGCTTGCTATCGTTGTTTGCGCTCACCCAGCTATCCAAGAGAACTTTGTAGTGGGAGGCTCGAGGTTACTCTGCGCTTTGCTGTGTGTTGCTTTAGTGATGCTGCGTGAGATACTTGGACCTTGTGTGAATATACATATATATATATATATATATTTTTTTTTTTAATGTGATAAAATTATGCTGGAAAGATCCTCTTCTTTCCCAGCCAACTTTCACTGAACTGATTCATCCCTACGTGTACTTGCTTACTGAAACTGAGTTGGTTGGTTATTGACTTTAGTTAAAGAAATAACCCACTTAATAATAAAACAATCCCTAAAATGGAAACAAACAAAGAACAAAGAAAAATATTCACATAAGTACATCAATGTAGCGAGGTTGCTTTAAGGGTAACCTCGAGGGAAACTTAAGATTTAATATATAGTTCTTTTTAAAAAAAAAAAAAAAAAAAATCTGTGTGCTTGTGTCTTTTTTCAGTGATGTTGTAATAGGATAGTACAACTACGGTAACTGGTGAGAAACCAGTTGGTGCTCTTAGTTTTATGACAGTCAGTTGCTCAGAGCACTTCGGAAGCTGAATTACTAGTATGTGGTATTAAGAAAACAGAAATTCTTACCTGGATGTTTTTGTCTTAATTTTCCATGGTTAAGCTGTATAATTTGTCATGTATTTTGCAGTGATTTTGATTCGTTCTCAGAAGATGAGACTGTTGAGTGGGTAGATTCAGCTGTCAGGATGAATGGGCGTATTTGCGTAATAATCTTTTTTGTTTGATTTGTTGCTGCTGTTCAAAATCATCATAAAATAGCTTATTGTAAAGCTAATAGACTTTCATATGATGTCGTCTGAAGATGGATTCAGTATGTATAGTTTCACTTTGCAGTGGCCGTGGGAAGAACAATTCGAAGAAAACAGTGCAGAGAGGAAATTTGCATTTTATTTCTTAAAAGTTTTTGGTACTTTTCATTTTTTTCATGGGTAGTAAAATTTGTGCTGTTAGAAATCTTTAACTTCTATATTCAAGAAGCTATAGGATAGTTTGTAGTTGTGTGTATTTAAGGTGTTGATTAAGAAAAGAGGGTGTGAGGAGGGGCACTGCGGCTGGTGGAAGGTGGGTGTCTAAACAGCATGGGGGTTCCTGTAATCATCTCCTCTTTGGCCAGTGCACAAGACCATAACAGAGAACTAGAAGCTTTGCTTGTCACATCATTCGAGGTAATTACTACCATAACTGGCCCAGCTTCCCTGTGAGTTTTTTTTCCCAGTGGCTTTTTCATTTAGTAATATAAGCAGCTGGTTTCCAACTAACTGTGCTGATGAAATTCCTCTTACTTGAAGAGGTAATTATTCAAAAATATACTTGCTCAGGCAAGAAATGCTTCTGAGGAAAAGAGCGGCTGTGCTTTGAACGTTGACGTTCGCTGGGGTTTGGGGCTGGCTGTGATGAGACTAGGATGTGCTCAGCTAGGGTGGGCTCAGGATGGGTTAAACCTCACCCCAGAAGGCTCTCGGTTCCTCCTACCGAGATTTCCAGGCAATATTGAGTCTCTGCTTCTGCGGTTTTAGTCTACATTGTGCTGATTTGCCCATCTCATCTCTAAAACTTATTTCTTATCAACAGCTGAAGGTTGCCACGAGGCCTTTGCCAGTAGCCATGAAATTCATGCAGGACAAGCGTAACAGCTTATGCTGTCATTTTGGTAAGACGTTTTATCAGTTTTGGTCACTCCTATACCATGAACTAATTTTAATACAGCGCTTTGAATTCCAGTCTCCCAAGGTACAGAGACGTGGGGTCTCTCCCATCATCCTCATGCCGGTCGGGGTCCCCCTGCCCGGGCAGCAGCGCGCTGGCGTGGGAGTAAGGAGAGTTTCACCTTGGCAGAGGAGAGCAAAGCATCCTAAATATGCTCTGCATTTCCTCCGTGCTGCTTCCATCCTTGAGTGGAAAATCGCTCCCGATTTCCTCAGATGTGGAAGATTTACACTGGCACCCTTCCCACGTTCCCATTTTACTTAGTTGTATTTATTAGATAACACGCTTGCACAGAAGCTTGTTTATAAGCAAAAGGAATGTTTTTCCTCAATCTGGTCTTACCAGAGTTAAGCAGTTAAATGTTCCCTGAGTCCCAGGGGGGCTGTTTCTCAAGACTGAGGATCATGAATCTTCACAGGATCACGAGGCTGTCAGAAGCACGAGCACCTAGAACTCCGATTTCAAATCGTGTCAGCATAACAGCTGTATCTGAGTGTATTTTCCGAGCTGTCAATGCTATAAAATAAAATTATAGAAGCAGAGGGGATATTAATATTTAGGCAATTTGAATCTCTGAATAACCAGACTTTCTGTGTGAAGGTCCTAATGAAGATCAAGAACGATAAGAGAAACGGCGCAAAGTCTCCCGTGTTGGATCAAATGATTGATCATCTTCTTATATGCTTGGTAATTTCTCACTTGAAGACATTAGTTTGGGCGTAACAACAGGTTTACCAGTATTGCCACAGCATGGGGTGATCACTGCGTGGGCAGACAGTTTAAGTCCAATTCAGGGATCAGTAATAAAGAATCCTTGTTAATAGAGAATTTGTTTCTGTCAGATGTGCTCCATCTTCTCTGGATTTTGGGTATCATGTGAACAGTGATGCACTAGGGATATGCAGTCTGGCTGTCCTGCCCTGAGGATTCCATCTCCTAAAGCAAACTCGGTTTTTGGCACCCATATTGCAGCACGCCTCTCTGGGCTGGGGTAAATAATTGCATGCGTGTGATTTTATTTGTACTAACTCATCATGTAGCTGCTCTACATTGATATAAAGAAGACTCTTGCTATAATTTTTTAGAATTATTTAGGAATTACTAGTTCCCTTATTTATAAAAAAATACGGTCTTTTTAAAAAAGTTGCACAAGTATTCACAGGCAGATTTAAAACCTTTTAGTCTGTTCTTTCAATTTAAAAAAAATTTATTTAGTTACACCTGATGGGAAGACTGTGGAAAATGAGATGTTAATTAACTTTCTTCAAAACATTCCTTGAATGGTTTTGGATTTTGATTGCTTTGCACTGCATTATATATCCAGGAAAAACAATTATTTCAGAAAAAAAAAAAATTTGTATGCCTGTCGTGTGTGCCAGGTAGGATGTTTGGATGCTATAACATTAATGAGTCTCCGTGAATGATCTGTGCTTTTCAGTCAAGAGAGATCATTAGAGAGGATAATGCAGAAGTGGGCAAAATCTGAGTGATACGGAGTAAACAGAGAACAATTACTCATAATTTCACATAACTCAAGGTTTTTAAAACGTGAGAATAAATGAGCAATTTTTTTTTTTTTCCTGAGGTACTTTTCATAGAAGCATAATTATCTATGGAATTAATTACAGCAGTATCTTCCTGTTGCTTAAGATATAAATGAATTTTAAAAGCTGTAAAGCAAATTAATAGAGGAAAGTGTATGCTAGGACTGTTAATCACAAAGATGCAGATACAATTTCTAGCTGAAGCAGCCCCTAAATCACAGATTCCTGGAAAACAGGAGATTATTTTGCAGGCAGAATAACTATATAATTTCCTGACTTTATATTCTTCCCCTGAGCATCTGCTTTTGGTCAGAGGCAGCTTATTGGGCTAAACTGATATTTGGAGTGGTGCAGTCCGTTTACATCCTATATATGATGAAAATTTGGATGGGTTTTTCTCAGATCATTACTACTTGGTCCAAACCAGTTCCAAGCAGGTGAATGTTTAGACGTAATTTCAATTTTCATACTTGGGGAAGAACCTGCAGTAAATAGTGTGCTTAATGCTCTGTTTCCTTAAGTTTTGATTAACTGGCTACTTGGAATCTTCTGTTAAGAACACAAGTTCATCTGACATTTTGCAAGGCTACACTACTACTGCAAAGCTTCATTGTGCTATCACTTGTGAAATAATTGGGCTATTATATGAAAATCTGGAGGATGTTATGATTTTGGTTTTGATTTCTATTTCCCTAAATGCAGGTTGCTATATTTTTTGAGGCAGGCTTATTTTTTTGTTATCTTCCCATAAGCGGTCTGCTGACCTTTGGGCATTTCAAAACTTTTGCGTGTGTCTCCGCACTTTCCCATTGCCTTCAGATGTTGCTTGTCCAAGGAAAACAGATCTTTGAGCTGGAAGTCTTCAAGGCTGCTTGTGGAATTAGAGCTGGAACGTTTCTAGTTTGGTCACGTCCAGCTTCCCCGGCCACCACAGAGGACCTTCGTGTTTGTAGGTAGGACGCACATCGTGACCGCCTTTTGGTCTTGCAGGAGAAGATCTTGGTAACACTTTCTGCTGGACCTCATTAAAACGAGTTAGTTTGATTTCTTGCTTCTGGGTGCTTGGTTAGTTTATGGTGAGAGTTGGACATCAATGACCTTGGGAGCGACTTTTCTGCCTGCTGTGGTGGATGCCTGTTTCATATGTATTTACACAGATGCTCCTTCACTAACTTGTTTTCACTTTCCCACAAAACCAACTTGATTAAATACAAGCAAAATAGTAAAGTAGGTTTTCAGATATTTGTTTTGTTTTGTTGGTCTTTCGGAATGAGGAGGAAAAAAAAAATGGGATATCTTATTCATATCCTTCCTTTCTGGGAAGTACTTGTACCCTTGACAATTCTTCCTGTTGCCCACTCCTAAGAACTACATTTGTAGTCTGCAAAGTAAATTCTGCTTCCCTGGAAACTTTCGGTTTGGGCAAACTTCATTGTTTTGGAAATTCTTGGAACTGTGTAGCTTTGCTCCTGCAAGATCAGAGATAAGAGCTAATTTGGAAATAAAAGATGTCCAACTGTGTGTAACACTATAAATTAAGATGCAGAAGCAGCTCTATCTTTTCAGGATTTGTGAGTGCATGCTTTCATACCTTTTTGGTGCTAAATACATAAATAAGACTTACTCTAGAAGTAAGTTTTGGCCAGGAAAGGGTATATAATCTTTCTTGTTTGATAATCTCTTAATGGAAATGAGATGGCCATACTAATTTATTTGAGTAGGCATTTGTCTCTTGCTATTGATGAGGAGGTTGGTGATGATTTGGGGCTGTCAGTGAGGACAGGGCAGACTCTCGTAGCCCATATTATCATGGATGCAAAATTATTTTTAAAAGCCTGGCTCATTTGGGTTTAAGTGGGAAGGGATTGTGGAGCTCTGTTCTTTGAAATTTTATTGAATACAAGTCCCCGTTAAAGTAAAATCCTGTTGAACCTAATGGTTTTGACAATTAAAACAAAATATCCAAATGGATGAAGTAATATAAGTCAGCTTCTTGTTGCTGCTTCCCTGGGTTTCAAGTGGAATGTGTTTTTTTCCCTCTTCCCTCATGGGAAACATCTGCAGAACCAAATGGCAAATCATTAATGCTCATTCAATAACAGCCTTTGTTCCCAGTGTCTTGTACTTGGAAACAATTAACTGTAGAGTTTTGTTTTGTCTTGTTTTTCTCTTGGAATGCAAACATCTAATTCCAGTTATATATCTAGTGGATTTTTTAGAAGTCCTGCTATTTGAGATTGCTTGAAGTTATTTTAGAATATATGTTCCCTACCTAAATTCAGATTGTGATAGTATGTTTGTGATTAGGGGGGTGGCGGTTTTTTGTGGTGTGGTGTGTTGTTGTTGTTTTGGTTTTTTTTTGGTTTGGGTTTTTTTTGTTTTTTTTTTTTTTAATGTGTAAGTGGCTGAACTTTGTTCAATTTTGTAAAACTATAATTTAGGACACAAATCTCATTACAAAGCTAGGGGAAGACATTTGCATTTTGAAATGCGTGCTGTTTCCTTTAGTTCAAGAAGGTTTCTGGTTCCTAACATCCACCAAACAATCTTGGACGTTTCATAGTAGCATTTAGCAAAAAACCTGTCTTAACTTTGCTACTAAGCAAAGGTGAAGAATATCAAGCATTCAACAACTTAGGTGCAAAAATTGTTTGAACCAGAAAACCTCCTAATCTATTTAGCTGACTGTGAGCAGTTTGTGTTTCAGGACACCTGCCGAATAAGTGACTCATACCTGTACCTGCTAAAACACAGGTAACTGGAATGTGAATAGCTCTTAAACCTATTAAAAAGCATTGCTATGTCTTGAAAGGGTTTTATTGACACCTGTTGCAAAAGTTTTGGTTTTGAACTCTGTGTGGTTTTAATCCATGAACAAAAGCAGGAGATGGAGTAATCATGGTAGCTGAATTAAAATGTCTTTTAGTTAGTATTCACCAGAACTAAACATTCATGATTAATAAACTCTGCATTTTGTTTGTTAATTATGGGCTAAGTGGGCATAATGAATGCACTTAACATTTAGTTTTAGAATATGTGAATGGGGCGTTATAATGACAAGTGGTAGTGGTTAGTTTGATCTATTCTAAACTATCCTGCCTGGAGCTGTGAATGCATGAAAGGAGAATTAAAACCAATAAACCCCCTCATTGTGGTAACAGGGTACAAATGAGCAGTCTGTGTGGTTGGGCAGCATGAGCAAGGAGCCGTAGATATGCTTAAGGGAACGTATTTAAAGTTTAGCAAACTTTTCCCACCCTGCCTATGACAAATTTACCCCAGATGAATCAGGACTAAAGTGTTTTCTAAAGATTGTGTAATCTGCCTGCAGTTTTTCACAATAAAAGGAGCTTGGTTCGGACAGGCACTAACGTCTTCGTGTGTCTATCATCAGGATGTAGCATGGGGCTGCCGGGAGTTCTCTGTTTGGACCTAGGATTTGTGTTCTTCAGTCTGCAACCAAAATGGAATAAAATCCAGCAAACTCCAACTCTAAATGGAGAATCTCTTGAGTTCCATTTAAAAAAACTTCTATGTTGAGGTTTGGTTGTCTCATGCCAACGGATAATGGCCCCATCATTCAGTGGTGTACAGTGGGAATGATAATGTTTTTAAGGATGGATGCAGGTTCTGCCATGAATCACTGGTCCGTAAGAGCGTTCCTCAGAGTGTGGGGTGTTTCCTTCTTCCCTCTTCTCCCCAAATGCATTTAAGGGAGGCGTGAATGAGTCATATTGTGGCTGGAGATGCTGAAGTGAGGCAGGCATTGGGATGGAGCACTGCTGTGTGATGCCCACATGAACCCAAACTTTGGGACAATGGCTCCAGCAACGGGTTCTGTGCAATGTGATGGTGGCCATACTGGGTGAGATCAAAGGTCCACATCCCCAGGACCTGATCTCTGACAGTCGCTGACAGGGTATGCGGTCAGAACAGTGTAATATCAGAGAAACACAGGAGCCTAGAGAGGACAAAATATCTTAGAAGAGCTGACCATCAATTTTAAATTACTTTATGAAGCACGAGTAAAAGAGGCATCATCCTAACTCAGCAATGCCAGTATTTCTGTTTTGGGGAGCTTTTCTGGTTACATCACTTCTAGAAATGCACCAGAATAAGTAAAACTGGCCTTTAACAAAGAGTTGAGGTTCTCTGAACTTCTGCAAGTAAAGTCCTGAAGAGGCCACTTAATATTCACCCCTGCATGGGATTGTAGCAAATCTTCTTTTCAGCTTTCTTAGTGGCAATGCACAAGACCAGGTATCTAAGCATAGTGATTTTCTGTAAGGAAACTTGTCATTCTTGCAGAAAATGAGGGCTATTACTGGTGCAATTCCCTCGTTCATTGATGGTACAACACACCAATGGCTGTTTTCTTCAGGGGCAGTTGCCTTCAGCCTCCTGCCTTTGTGAATTAAGAGACTGTAAAGACACTGGGTCATTTTATTTAGAGATATACCCAGACTGTGTGGAGATGCCGAATGTGAAAGGACATTTAATCACACAGGTCAATACAGATTCAAAGTACAGAATAGAATCAGAGAATTGTTCTGATTGGAAAAGACCTTTAAGATCATGGAGTAATCTCAGCTCTCCTGTGTACTTGACTTTCACCATGAGTTTTGGCCCTGGCACGGACCATGTTGCTGCTGGGACAAGAAACATGCTGTAGTAAGGAAGAAAAGGGGGTAAATTGTAACGGCCGGCTTAGTGCTGGCTTTTGTCCTGTTAGAGTTAGCATCAGGCCATTTCTATGGCTTGAAGTTGTTCTGTTTATGCCACTTTAGTAAATTTGTGTTAAATAAAGAGTCATGCAGAGCTTTTAATAGATCTTTCCTCTATAGTTACTGAGTTTTGAGAAGTAGTGTGGCAGTAATAGTAGTTATTTAGGGAGCAATGCTGGCACATGCACAAGTAATTTGCATATAAACACAAGCTTCTTTTATTTAAATATGTGACTTAAGTGCTAGTAAAAGGCACTGGCTGATTTGGCATCCAGTAGAAATGACTCTCCAGTTTCCTTCCTAGGTTTGTTTTCCCTGAGAGTTATGAAAAGGGATGATCTATTTCTGTGCACCTCTTGTTATAAAAATATACCTTTTGTTACGAGAGAGATGAGCAAGGACTTGGAGGAGAGAGTGAGGAGGGAGGCGGCTGCAGGGCTGGATTCCCACCAGAGCTCCTCCAGACAGCCACTGAGTCCTTCAATAGAATCACAGAACCAGTTTGGTTGGAGGAGACCCTCAAGATCGTAGCGTCCAGCCATAACCTAACTCTAGCACTAAACCATGTCCCTGCATCTCTCCTGATCTTGTGCTGCTCCTCACGTAAGCCCTGATGAACCTTTCCTTTTTCTATTTATTTTAGAGTTCTCCTTATCTCACTGTTACTCTGCTTGTACCTACGTCTCTCCTTCCTCTTGCTGCTCATCAGCTTTCCCTCTTCCCCTGCTCTCTAGGTACCACCTTTCCCAGGGCTCACCTGATGTGATTGGGAGCAATGAGGCGGATTATAAAACAGACACAGTCAATGGCAAAGAGATGTATTTTTTGGAGTCTGGTTTGATGTGCACATCATCTGCCGTGGTACGGGGCTGCAGGAAGCAGATCTTCATGCAGAGGTGTCCCCAGAGAGATGTTTGGCAGGTGTGATTGAACTGTGAAGATCAATCTGATTGTACCAGCTTGGTACAGTCCCATGAATTAGACTGAAAAACTTGAAGCAGCCTTCTGGCTTACACAGGTACAATTATGAGCTACACTATTTTGAAGGAAGCTGAAAGAGTGGAAGGAACTTGTGAAATATTTTTGTAAAAATACACCCAAACACTTCCTCCTTCATTTCCCCTATACATACTCATCCTTTTTATTCTGTTTTAGAATAGACTGAAGCAAACCGAAAGCAATACTTTTATAAGCTGGGGGCAGGTGCAAGTTTTTTTTTTTCTTTTTTTTTTTTGTTTTTTTTTTCAGTAACTTTCACTATCAGATGCTATTTTAAGATGGTTGTAGCAGTTGGTTGTTCTGTTACTTCTTATAGTTACTGTCTGCTCTCAAACGTTGAGAAAAAAGCCCTGTAGATTGTGCAAAAGGGTCTCTAAGGAGTTAGAGCATCCCTGTTCCTCTGTTGTGTGAAGAGTGGAGGAAGATGTGTTCATTTCATGTGTTTGTGAAAGATGGAGCTCATCGTGTTTGAGGCAAATAAAAAAATGAAAAGCCAAGCATGGGATCTAAAAGCACAGAACCTAAAAACCCAGGGATCTGTAAAACCACTCCCCCAAAACCCAACAAACCCAAAACCTAAAAAGAAAAAAAGTGTCTGTAAAAAGATGCCTTTATTATCTGCATAGAATAACCGAGATTTTCTTAAGCTTTGTGTTTAGATAGTATTTGTGATCTTCTGCAAGGACTGTAGATTTATTTTGCATTACATCAAAAATATAAGGCTGGTTTTTCCGTTGGTCATATTACTTCTGCTCAAGCATTGAACCATATCAAATTGTCTTTTGTGAAGCACCTGTACTAAGTTGAGAGCCATGCGTCGAGTTTTTATTTTATATTTGAGTTTGGCATCCCAGTATGCTTTGGAAATGACTCTACAACAATAGACCAACAGAAGAGCAGGATCTGTATCCACAGACTGGCATCATTTGAAGCTTAAGCTCAAATGCAATGGCAGGATTTGGAAGGTGTCCAAGACATGACCCTGCTTTTGCAGCAAGTCACTTCTGCAACGGAGACGTTAGCTACACTTCAGCAGTGTGCTCCCTTTGATGTTTGTTAGCACTAAAAATAATTCTGACACTGATTTCCCCAGGGTAATTAGCCCGGGCAGAATCAGACTTTTTCTGGTGCCTTATCGAATTTAAGTTCAGGTATTTACCCTATGCCGTAAAACACAGCTGCAGGAAGAGAAGGCTGTCTCACTTTCTCAATGTTGTGATGTATGTATTTAATTTAGTCTCCCTCGTTAGCTTATGTGATTACATTCAGAGAGGAATGGCCTCAGGCCCACCTAGGTCAGCCTTTCATTTTGGACTTGTGTTTTCTGCCAAGGAAGCTCAAGGCTCGAAGGTGTTGATAATCCAAGGAACATCCTGTCCCTGGTAAAGTATTCCCTTTTCTTTTAAATATTTTAAATATCATATATGAGTGTAACTGGTGCTGAGTTTGGAACATTCCAGGCGAAACTGGTGACTCTGAACAAAGAGTTGCTTTTTTTGGATGATATTTTCTTATCTCTGTGGCTGATGATGCTTATCATAAAGCTACTGCATTTTCAGATAAGGCACCGAAATAAACCACTGCAAAGAAGGAAGTGTAGGTTTCTTTCTAAAGTAATTCCACTCTTAGTAGTAATGATTCATATTTGACTGGGTTCTAGAGAAGAGTGGTGAGAAAAACCTGGGGTACTGAGTATGATCTGTTATTATTTCCCCCCTTTTTCCTTATCTCTTTCTTCATGTTACCCCTCATTCTCAGAGAGCTGAGTTCAGAAATTACAAATCTAAAAATGATAAATCTGCGCAGCAGAAGTGTCATTAGCTTTGCTTCTAAGTTGTACAATGTCTGATGGTTTTGAGCCACTGCATCTGTGCCAGGCAGGCAGAAACTAGGGTGAATATCCCATGCCAGAACAGCCAGAATCAACAGAGGTTTAAATTTTCATTAGTTCCTTCCAGTCTGAACCTCTGTTAAGTTGTGTGCAAGCGAGGAATATCTTCCTAACAGGCCCTAATGCATGTTAGTATTTTCAGTGTTGGCTGGCCTTTAGCTGTAGCTGAACACATACTAACTGAATCACAGGTGATGAAGGTGCAAATTGACCCAATGTTTTGACTTTAATTGAGCACAATGATTACTAGATTTATGAAAGCTGTCATGGCGGTGTTCTCGTGTGCAGTTGCATTTTTATCTTCTCGCTGGCTTTGACGATGCTTCTTAAAAGCATTAGCAGGGAGCGTTTCAGGGTGCTTCAGTGAGCGGTGTGCAGCAAACGATTACTTAGTGCAGAAAGACAATGTATTCTGTAATCTCTAGTATGTAAATCAGTTTGGTTTTGTTTGCCAGTTTAGTTATATTGTGTACTTTTATAATGTTTTCGGAGTGTCTCGCAGTATTTCTCACTTGTGGCTTTTCTGGCTTCCTGACAAGAGAGTAAGTGAAGTAGAATGGCAGAGCGATTTCTCTAGGTTTTCAACGGCATTTGAAATACCTCTTATAGCCACCTGTTAGAACATCTGAAAAAATAATTTAGTTCTAAATATTATACAATTTAAAGGAGTAAGTAGAGAGTGTTATAGCAAGAGAAACCAAAGCATATTAAAAAAATAGTCCCAAGGACCATAATAAGAAGATACTTAAGGGAAGATAAAATGCTAGAAATATATGTTATATCAGTCAAATGGTGAGCTGTGACCAACTTGTTTGTCTCTAATCCTTTCCTTCTAGCCCCTATTGCTCCCAAAAGAGGAGGAAACACAGCAAAAGAAAAAGGTATAATAAAAGTGGCAGGTGCAATCGGAAGTGGTCTCTCTGAAGGAAGAGATTAAACTATATGGATTCTTCTGAGCACTGGAGATTTAGAAGCACGTTAAAGAGGAGGCTGAAGAAGATAGGCTGAAATGATATTTTTTATTACATAAGAACAAGGAGCCATTCGCTTAAATTAAAAACAAGAAAGTTAAATTTGATAACAGGAAATGTTTCTCTTGGAATAATTACTGCTTGCAGCTTTTTGCTACAATGTGCTACTGATGCAAAGGAAGAATAAAGAGGCCAAGTGTAGACGAAGAAGTTGGCGAAGTGCACTTTTCCCTGTGGTGGCTGAGGGAATACTTGGCAATACAGTTGGCACTGAACTTCTGAGGCTGTGGAAGGAAGGGAAAACTTCTGGCCGGTGGAGGATAAGGAGTACGTGAACAATATGTTGGTACTGAGACCACACTTTTTACAAGCAATGGAGAATTTCTCTCTCTTTAAAATTGTGTGTTTCTATTGACGTTGCTCAGTAGGGAAAAGAAAAGCAGAGAAAAAATTATGTAGGAAGAAGGAATGGTTGTGCATGTGAATAAGTGCTGGTGTGGCATGGGGGTACCCCAAAAAGCCTGGCACCTCTGGTTCCAGCACTATGGAGGGGGGGTCCCCAGCCTTGGTCTTCCAGTGACCTCTCTGAGGATCAGATTTCTGGTCACAATGGTGATGTGTATTTTTTTCTGCGTGAACTGGAGAAGTGAAAAAAAGCACCAGTCTGTAGATGGCCGATGTGAGAGTGGTTTTGCCCTTCAGGCTGTATTTACCCTTTTCTAAGATTAGAACAGATTGTGTGTTTCTTTTTATTTGTGTGTTATAACCATCATTTGGATTAATTTGTTTATAAATACAATATTTATAAAAGAAAAGTTATAGCTGCAGCAGGAGTGTGGGTCTGAAGGTTCTGAGGTGGAGTACGGCTGAACCCCTTGTCAATCCAGGGATGAACTTGCTGCTTCTGTGGCATCAGTTCAGGCACCCTTGTGCTCCCCATACAGTACCCTGTTGCCCCAGAAACTTTTCCCTTTTTTTGTGTGTGGTACTTTTTTTTCTTCCCCTGTGATTCTGCCTGGCTGGAGGATTCTGCTCATTCTGGGTCAAATACAAGTGGGTCTCAGAGATGCGGTATGGTACCTGCATCATCCTTGCTGAGTGGGCATTTATATTCAACAACTGAGGGAATGTAACTGCAAAAACATTCAGTTGGGGGAAAGTAACTGGAAAAAAACTACAGGAACAAGCTTGCTGCTAGGAAACAAAATCTCAAAGCAAACAAAATAAAAACGACGGCAGTGGGTCGTCAAAATGAGAGGGGTGGAGAATAACAGGAAGGGAATAGGAAGCAGTAAGAGCCTTGGGAAGTGGATGTTGTGCTGGGTCCTGCCTTTATTGACAACGTCTTAACTTGAGCAGGTTTCTGTGTGTGTAGGCGAGCAAAGCAGAGAGCACTGGCAGGAGATGAGTTGTTTAAATGAGTCCCAACAGTGGTGTTTCATAATGTTTTGTGCAAATATGTTTAGCCTAATAATTTCTGTTACCGGCATGTGATGTAACGCTACCAAGGATGCCTGTGGCTGCCTTGTCACGTTTTTATTTAAAGAGGAAAGAGCCTAAGTGAAAGCTACCGGCTGATGAGAGCAAATTGAGCCCTGTCTCTGGTGAGCTTGCACAGAGCATCAGGTGATGCTCTAACACGGGCATCCCTTGGTTTTCCATTTCTTTCTTTTCTCCTTTTCTAATAAATATGATCATCTTGCACCTCACCCTGAGTTCCATGAGAAAAGAAGGTCCCTCCTCCCAATGCCTTTGTGTGCCTCAAATTCCACTCCGAGAGTGGAAAATTGTTTTTGCTTCTCAGTGATGCTGTAAAAGGGAAAATAGTAATTTCGTTTTGTCCATGTCATTTTAATACCGGGTTTGACTTCTGGAGATAAAGGTGAAAACACTGTGTTAAGCTGATATATCTATACTAGTACTCTTTCCTATTTGGGAAAAATTTGTTACTGCCTTCTGAATGCATGTAATGCCATTAAAGCTTATTAGTTTTTGTATGGAATATAATGATGCTGATATTAATTTATATGCAAATATAAATGGGGGATTGTGTGGCTTCAGTTATGTACTAAAACAGTTAAGGCATTTTTTGTAAATGCTTGAACACTCTGCAAGTATGATTGGGTTAGTCATAAAGTTATTTAAGTAAGTTATTCAGTACCTGAGTATACAACCTCATTCAAATTAATGAATGTAAGAGGAGATTTCTTTGAAAGCAGATAGTGATTTCTCTACATGGGTTTATCTAACAGTTAAACTTCTATTACTTTTTCTGGCATTTTCCCTAATGATCAGGAAAACAGTGGGATAAGTCATTTTTGGTCAACTGTGCAATTGTTAGAATGTAAAGACGTGAGTTTTGGAAGCAGCGGTCATGTAGTTAGCAGGTATAGGTTTCTTAGCACATATGTATATACTGTAAACTCTGTGTGCATGTCTTTGGGACTGCAAAAGAGTAAATTTGCAGGTTTCATCAGCTTTTTTCTTAATGAGATTTGACTTTCTCTGCTTCACAGAATAAGGATGGTTGCTCAGCTGTTAACCACGAAAGACGCCGTCCGTGAGGATATTCCTGTGCAGAGGTGTCTGTTCGGCTGCTCCCTTACGATGCAGATACAGTAGGTGATTTTGTGTTTTGGGTCGTCTTCTTGTCCCTCCCTACTGTATAAATGCTCAGTATGAATCAACTCAAAGACGAGAGTCCATCAGCAGGTTTTCCAAGTCTAAGTGATCCATCTATCCATTTTTATCCTTATTTTCTCTCAAATTCCTTCCTTATGAGGAAAATTAATTCTTCAGCGACAACTTTCACTGGCAGTGGGTTGACATAAGAGAGTGTTTTAGGGTCTCACCTGGGATTTCTCATGTCTAAAGTGTTCTCTTCAGCCTCAGTCACGTAGTTTATGGAGCTGGTTTTCATGTTGTGCTTGTCCACTAATAAGTCATGTAAGAATCCATGTAACCTAGGAAAGAGCAAAAAAAAAAAAGAAAAAATACATGGGATGGAAAAGCATCAGCAGGAATTATGGTGTCAGCTTTGCCAGCATTTTTTGTGTGCTAGCATTATCACGATTTAACTCCCATCAGTAAGTTTTTTACAGAAACGGTTTCAAATAGGCTAAATCTCAAATTGTTGCAAATTGGGGCTTGGCAGAAGAAGAAATACAACATCTCGTCTTAGCAATCACATAGTGGGCAGACATTGCATTTTAGTGTAGGATTAAATACTTATTCTGGCTGTTTTCCTCCTAAATAATCAAACCTACCCACCAGATTGTATTTGGAAGCACTTACTAATATGGCATGCCTTGTTTTAACTGTTTAGAAAAACGACTGAAAGTTTTAAGATGAGACAATATGAATCATAATCTTCGGCGGCTGTTCATGTTTGTGATTGACTTGCCATCTTCCTACATTCCTTTTAGTCAGCCTGGGAATCGCTGAAGCCATTTCTTGCAGGAGACGTCGCTGAGATTCCCTTTGCAGCGATGGACTTGGATAAACCATCCGTCTGGGGATCCCTGAAGCAGAAAACTAGACCGTTCCTGCGAAACCTAAGCGTGAAGAAGACAAAGAAGAGGTCTAGCAAAATGGTGGAGAGGAAGGTCCACTTCTTGGACCGACGCCTCAGTGTGTCAGTGCCTGACATGCTGGAGGTGGAGACTCTAACGGAAGAAGAAACGACTTATTTGAGCACTCAGGTGTTGTCGAGCTGCTCCCCCAAAAGCCTCTCCGGGTCTGTGGTGTCCCTGAAAAGCAGAAGCGCTTTGGTGAGGCCGGCGGGAGAGGACTGGCCGCAGGCGTCGCAGCAGGCGATGTGCACGGAGGTGACGGTCGCCCACCCGGACACGCAAGTCACGGGCAGCCCCGTGTCCGAGGCGAAGAGAAAATCCAGCGCCGACCTCTTTGAGCTGCTGCAGAGCGCCCGGCTGAGCACCGCGCTGACGGACGAGGGGGCAGAGGTGGGTCCTGGGGCATCGCCCGGCTCAGCGGCTGCCTCAGCCTCATCGTGCTTCTCCTTAATTGTCTGGGGCATAATGGGATGGAGGAGGGGGCCCTATTCAAGGAAGGAATGGGGGATAAAAATAAGCATAAACCTTATGTGGTATTTAAATTATTGGAGACTAGTTCAGATATCCTTTCTGTCAACCTGGAGCTGCAATATAACCCTGCTCCATTTTTTTACTTTGGCAATATTGTGACACTTGAGATTTTTCAGATTTGTTGGAATTGCTCACTTAAGTCAAAAGTCGTTGCAGCCCTCTGCTTAAACTTAAGGCAAAAGTTGTAGCAACTCAATTGGTAGATTGGACATTGTGAACATGTCATTATCAGAAGGTTTTCCAGATTGTTTTAATGATAGCAATTGTTCTTTCCTGCTTTTGTAGACCAGAAACTCTAACCCCAAATTTACTGAATGTATTTGCAGCAGCACTGAAGTTAACCCTAAATCCTGCTTTGACTTTGAGCAAACTGAGTGCTTTACAGGAAAGAGGTACCTCTATAGTGATGCAATAGCTTAACTTCAAATCGGGTTTCATCCAGGTGCACAGTCTGAATCTGGCTTATTCTCTGCAGCATTTAATCTTTCCCAAAATGTGAATTTGTGTGTATGCTTGTTTGTGTAAATTCATTTAATGTTTACTTTTATACCAAAGCATCTCACTATGTGGATATCCTACCTACCTTCCTATAAACCTTTTTTTTTTTTTGAGAACATACAGCAGAGAGTGAAGCAAAGAAAAATAGAAATAGATAAGGAATTAACGAATTTAATTATTTTTAAGTTGAATGTCATAGAAACCTCAATATTCAGCTTTCCTTGTACTTCACTGAACAGCTACAAAATTTGTACTTAGAGTGCCTCGGATGGGGACAGTTCGTTGCAGAGGTTGTTGGTCTCCTGTTACTGGGTGGGGTTGCTGTGAGGAGCGCAATAGCTCACATAGTTCTTTTGTGAGCATCATTCACTGCTCAGCGAGGTAAATCAGAAGGAAAGCATATCCCTGGAACAAAGCAAACTAAAAAAAGAAAAAAATGTAGGTTGAGCTTTTTTCCCCCTGAATTGCTTGTCACATGCCACCTACTCATTTCCTGGTTATCTTTGGTCACCCAATACCGTGAGATCCTTTCTGAGCATCATGCATGAGCTTGGTGTGGGCTTGTGGTTTTTACACTCATCTAAACTCTTGGTAGGTAGCTGTCAGTGCTCAGATCTTGCCATCTTCAGTAAAAGCTCTTGCCATAGGTACCATATTTCCAATTTATTAAGAAATTTACTTCATCTGTTAGCTATTGCAGCCCAGCTGGGCAAATTTGAAGGGTGCAGAAGCAACAGAAGTTGCACTGAACCCCATCCCTGGTTGATGTAGGTTGCAAAGAGCATCGTTCTGATGATCTTCGTGGGTTGCTTCCACCTCAGGATATTCTATGATTCTATGATTAATGTCACTTTTGCAGTTGGGTTCAGTCCGTGGTGACACGTCATTGCTGAAGTTCTCTAACCCCACTTCTTCGTCTTCTAACACCTTGCAGTGAGTCACTGGCAACCCAAAACCTCGTCTCCTTGCTGATGCACTCAATGCCCTTGTGTTTTGAATCATTCTCTGCAGAAAACAAGAGGTTGTAAATCTTATCAGAGGGAACATTTGGTTGAGTTGTGTATATATATTCATATATATACTCCTGTTTGATTTGTTTTTACGCAGATACATTTGGGACTGTGACCTACTTGGTGGATGTGGCCACATTTGTTTATACTTTAAAGTTCAGAAACATCACTGTAGTTCGATAAAAATCAAGATTTCAGGACTATATTTTCAGTGAGGCTTTTGTCTATATTCAGTTATTGCAATAACTACCTAGAATAATACCAATTTACATTACGTGGAGCTAAAATGAAAAAAAAAACAAACAAGCTTTTTTATTTAAAATTATAAGCTTTGTTCAAAATCTCTTGATGTGATACAAGTAAACAAAAAGGTGAATAAAGAAAAAATCGTAACTTGAGGGTAATGTTTTTATTGTAAGTGACATCAAGCTAGCAGAGTTGTTTTATTATTATTATAGTTGTGCTTTCAGTACAGTTCTCTGATTCTGTGTTTATGCCATGTAAAACAAGCTGTAAAGAGAAACTATTATCAGTGCCAATGACGGTGCCTGAAGGAGATTCCTGTGAAGCCAGAGACTATGAGAAATACCAGGTTTCATGCACATAAGTGAGATTTTTATGCATACTAGTCAGGAAATTCAACATTAGGGTTCCCCTAGCAGCTGTAACTCGGCTCTGTTGTGTGAGAAAACTCTTCTGTTGCTCTTTATGATGATAATTTTCCTACTTTTAATGTGTTTTTGCAAGGTGGCCAAGGTACGATTACTGTGGGAACCATAATGTTAAATTTCGTCTGTCATGCAAGTGAAATTTTACTTGCAATGCTGGATTACTGTACTTCCTGATACATAGTATATGTATTTCAGGGGAGGAGAAGAATTACACAAAAGCATATTTAAATTTATTTTAGCATATCAATATCTTTAAGATTTATGATCTTTTGTGCAGGAACTAGTTCTTTTTTTTTTTGTTTGTATAGTGTTCCACACAATGCAGCTCTCATCTGAGGGATTTGGATGTTACCACATTGCACATAAAAACATTTTCACATGAGGATCGAATTCCACCTTGTGTGCATTGCTGTAGACCGAGGTTATTTTTAGCATAAATCTTTGTGTTTTAATGGGCTATGATTGCCCTGCATTGGACCAAAAGATTTGCCCAGGCACGTAGGTCCTCTTCAGCTAAAACGATGGTCAGAGACTGTTCTAGAAGTCAAAACAGCATCAGAGGTTTCTTGACTGATGAATCCCATCTCTGTATCCAGACAACCTAGATGCCGTGCCGTCGTAGCCTCAAGTTTTTGGATGAGTCAGTATTTAAGAAGAAATATTTGACTTCTTCTCCTATGCTGGGCAAAGAAAGTGGGGGGAAGTCAATGTCTAACATCTTTTTTTCCTTTCCCTTTGACCATTTCTTTCTAAATTTGAATATTTTGAAAAAAAACCCTTTCCTGGACCTTCCCGTTTGGGTGATGAAGGAGAAATCGTAATCAAGTGCGAGAGCAGCTGGCTCTCCAACCCCAGGATATTGCTGCTGCTGCCAACACTGCTGGCATTTTTAAATTTCATCTTAGTGAGGGCACTTGGAGATTCAACAGCTAAAATTCTGCTCAGGAATAGGGCTCAGCACTGCATGGCTGTGACTGATCAGTCACCAGATGGAACCACCTTCAGGCGTCAGGAGAGTTTGTGGTAAGGACCTGCAGCACTGAAAGCCCAGGTCTCTACTGGGGAGGAGAAGAATTTAATTTATTCCAATAGGTGGAAGTAGGCACGTATTTTTTTAGATTAGACTCAAGAGACTATGTGCAGTTACCGTAAAACAGGAAAAATAAATTTATATTTAAATTATGGAGGGGAATGTTTCTATAAGCAGAAGTATAATTACATTTTAACAAAGAATTTCACTGGTTACACATATGTATGAGTATTTTCTTGGCTCATACTCAGAGAATTTTCTTGATCCTTATATTACTGTTGTCTAATTCATTGCATTTATTTTTTATAGTACCCTTGTGGAGAAATGGATCTAGACTCTTCCCTATCATCTCAAATTTTTGATGATCAGATGGTAAGTCATTTCATTTTAAAGCATTTTGAAACTTCATCAGAAGCACAAGTTATTTCAGTTTTAGGTTCCTTGCTTCTTACAAGTTTAAAAACCCAGCAGGTGAAGAAGCATTCCATAGATTTCTTCAGTGTGGTTTGTTTGTTTGTTGGGGTTTGTTTGTTTAGTGGTGGCTTTGTGTTTGTTGTTTTTTTATTATTATTTTCTTTTTTTTTCTTTTTAGTATTGCAAAGCGGTTGCTAATGTTTTAAAAAGGTCCAAATGTTCTGTTTTGTTTTGGTTTTGTTTGGATTTTTTTTTAAAAGTATTCTATGTTCTCTATGTTTTACTGGTAACTGATGAAGACATTAGCATAAACACTCAACTAGCAGCCCAGGAACAAACTGGATTAAAATGAAGACAGCAAATATCTTAACATGGCTGTAAGGTTTGATGGACACAAAAAAACCAGTTTTAGGACTGTGCGAAAAGACATAGACAGTTTTGATATGTGCTCTTCTCATGTAAAGCGTATTTGCCTATTCTGGATGAACTTTTCTGTTAATATCTTTGCTCTCTGACAACCTCTCAAATGCTGTCCAAAGGCTGTTTTCACTGAACGCACCAGTTGGTTGATGATGATAATGCAGAGGTGTGTAACCCTGTCTGCATCTCTGATGAAGAAGAGTCCTTTTGAGTTTACAACTGTAAAACCTCACAACATGTGTTGCCCGTTGCTGCGTTTTGCCCTTTTATAACTGCATGAAGAACTGCTGTCCTCTCAGTAGCTGTGAGAAACATGCACTCCCTCCTGAGGTCATTAGATGGACTTGATCCTTATGGGTTCCTTCCAACTTGAGATATCTATGAATGCACAAGAAACAGCTAGAAACAAAACAAAACAAAAAAACCCCAACAAACCAACATAATGTACTAAGTTGGTAGGATTTGGAAGCTGTATGCATGCATTTATGATTGTTAATATTACCACTCATTTTCAGGTCTAACCGTTCTTGTGTTACCCTTTGCTTTGTTGAACATACCTGATGCTGATAATTAGCAATTTGCATAATGAAACAAAGTCTGGGAGGGAATTTTTTTTTTTCTTTATGTAAAAGATTGCCCTAAGGAAAGATGAGAGCTTTGTCTCTGCAAAACACCTGCTTCGTTCAGGGTCCGCTTCAGGAAGTGTGCAGTGGTGACCAATTTCTTTGTTCTCAGGCTCTAGAGGAAGCCAACGATTGCTTGGGTGACCTGCCCAGCCCCTTTGCCTACCTGCTGACCATCCACCTGAAGGAAGGCCGGAACCTGGTTATCAGGGATCGCTGTGGTGAGCCCCACATTCCATCTGATTTCCTTCGAAATTCCCCCAGCTCTCTTTTCACTGACTTCGCTTTGGCAGCAGTTGGCTTCGCTTCTTATCTCTGATGCAACAAGTCATTGACTTGTGTCTGTTGCCCATGTTGGAGCACTCGAGGGTTGGGTTTATCCACCTTAGGTACACAGAGGAGGGAGCTGCCCTCTGCTTGCTGCTCCTCCTGTCTGTGCAGCTGCAAGGCAGCACCTTGGCTGGGCTTAACACCTCTGTCTGTTCAGGAACTGCAAAGTCATTCATCTTGAGAAATTCTATTCGAGCTTAAAAAAAAATAAGACAGAGACTATTTTGAATTTTATGAGATGGTGGAGCTGCTAGAGGAGTGCTTTTTGGGTTGTCTGCAAAGATTTTCATAAAAGGGAAACCGTAGGAGCAGGGCTGTGAGCCAACAATCCCCTCTCTAATCTGAGATGCAATTTAAGGATGAAAACATTCCAAAAAAAAAAAAAAAAAAAAAAATCCACTCCCAAATGACGTATCAAATACATTAGAAAGGATTTGGGGATTCCTGGAAAAACTGTGTGAAAGTGCCTGCTGTTAGCCTGGCTCTTCTTCAGGCTGTTGCAATGGGGAGTAAAAGTGCTTAAGAGCAGCCAGTTGGTAGTTTCTCCGCTTGCCTGTCCTGCCAGGGGCTCTGCAGGGGCTTGTTGGGCTCTGCAGCAACAGCTGCTTCAGGACCTTCGACCTGAACCTGTCACAGAGCTCTTCCATATGTCCAGTCTTTCTGTATTTCGGATTTATTCTTGATATCGTTTATTTTTCTGCATGTTGAAACGTTTCTGATACTTTTGCATTGCAAAATGTATGAGCAGTTTCTTTGAGATGAAGCAATAAGGTTTATTCATACAGGTTTAAAGAAAATAAGCTTGCACAGCCTAAAGGCCTGTGAAGATTTGCATCTGGAGGGAAATGTATGGATTTAGAAACCTTCTTGCATGCAGTGCTTGTTGAGATTTCCATTATCTATTATCTCAGTTAACTTTTCCATGCTGGTTTTTCACGTCTTCACGAAACAGTAACTCTTGGCCAAGTGTATGCTACTTTTTCTTTCCAGCTTTTGGAAGGAATGATTGAATACTTAGGTTAAGGTATTTTCTCTTTAAACAGAAGCATGTATTTCCTGACAGTGTAGCAGTTCATCAGATTTACTAGCAAGCTGCACAAGCCAGGGCACATCCAGCTGCTTGAATGGAAAAGATGCTATAAGTGAGCAATTCCAGCAGAGTAGTATTTCTAAAGAAGACAAAGTATAGTTTGCTCTAGGCTGTGTTTTGTTTTGTAAGCAAGCAAATGCTTTTCTCAGTGGAGCATTGGACAACACAGTGAAAACATATAAGCAAGGGGAAAAAAAAGCATTTTGATGGTCACTCTTGCTTTGTGGCAAGTGACCGCTCATTTAGGAAACTGAGCATGCAAGGTGATGCATCCTTCCATAAAATTTGTGGGTTGTTTGGTTTGGTGTTCTTCAGTCGCCATCATGTTGCAGTGGGTCCTTAAAAAAAAAAAAACCAGTATGCTGCTGTTGCCCTGATGCACATCTAGGCACATCTTCATGAGTTTCTGCTGTCCTACCAGTTACTTAGGATCTTTGCGTGACATTTAGGCCTGAACTGCAACCAGTGTGTTTTTGCAACGTGCTTTTAAAAGTGGGAAGTTGTCAGCTTTGCTCATCTCTCCAACATGAGAAAACCGCAGAGAAAACTTGTGGGCTGGGAGAATGTGACTTCCCTCCTCTTCCCCCATCGCCTACTCTGAATAATCTGAATATAGGAACATGTTGTCTGCAGCCGGTGTATCCTGCAAGTCAGACTGCAGATTGGGCTGGAGGCCAAGTCATCCTCATTCACATTTTGGGAATAGCAAACCCCTAGAGCTACCCAAGCAATGCTGCCTGGCACAGCTGGGAGAGGGTTTCAGGCCCTTTTCCCCATGGTTTTCTGGATGCAACGAGGCGCCTGGAGATCTCCAGTGGATGATGCTGCGTTGCTGGTCCTGTGTTGGAGTTTGAAGCCTCCTCTGGTCAGCCTTGTGTGAGCAACTGCAAAAATGCTGAGGTTAGGTCACAGTGGTGGCAGACAGAGTTCATAGGTAGGAGTAGCACTGTCCTGCGTTTATTCAAATATAGTGATCATACCCAGCAGTAACTGCATGAAGTAACAGCTGCACTGATGGAAACTGTAGGAAACAATTACCTTGCAAATATAATAGGCTGAGGCAGGATCTCTCAGCAAAGCATATTTTAATAACAATTTTGCAAGACTGAGTGTTCTACCTAAAGGCAGGTACACAGAACTGGGCAAAAAGCCCCTGCTTATATCCCCCCAAATCCCGGCTGCAAATTCCCTCTCCTGTTCTGCATTGGTTGGGTACTTCAGGGTTTACAGACTACTCGACACCTGCCTCAGTTTACCTATCTCATTCATCTAATTCTAACAACCTCCTCCCCTTATTGATTTTTTTAATATATGGATTCCCAGCTCTTTGGTTACTCTTCTCCCATCTTAACTTTTTAAAATACAGTAATCGGTTTGCATTCCGGGATTAGTTTGAAGAGACTTTGTTTTATATGAAGGATTCATAGTCTGTCTCTCGGTCCTTTCCCCCTGGCTGGGGTCAGGCGCCAAGTCCCCAGTTTTGTAAAAACAACATGCCTTCATTAAACATTCCTTACGGAAACTAACTCCAAATATGATGTGGGGTATGAGGTATGCTCCCCAGGGAGGTGGTCATGGCCCCAAGCCTGGCAGTGTTCAACAAGCGTTTGGATAACGCCTTCACATAGTGTGAAGTTTGGGGTTGTCCTTTGGAGTACAGGAGTTGGACCCAATGGACCCTCAAGATCATAGAGTCCAACCATAACCTAACTCTAGCATTAAACCATGTCCCCTAGGCATCTTTAGCCTAAGTCAGGTTTAACATACATTTTGTAAATTTGCTAAATGATAATATTTGGTTATTATGATATAAGTAGTTTCTCTAAAAAAAAAAAAAAAAAGTCTCAAAGCAGCCATCACACCTCTCAGTTTACATTTCTGGGGGAACCTCTCTATCTACTCAAAGATAAAGCAAAGGGCACTTTAGCGTAGTGCCCTACCCTCTTCTCCCCCATGCACTTTTCCCCTTTAATTTTAATTTCCTGGCAGATTTTGTTACAAGGACCTCGGTCCAAACGCAGCGGCCCGCGGCGTGTGCTGCTGGTGCCCTCTCGCGGCCGATCCCAGCGCTGCCGTGGCATTTTATTTTATTTTATTTTATTTTATTTTATTTTATTTTTCCCAAAGGGTTGATTGGTTTTTGTTTGTGTAGGGCTTTTTTGGTGGTGTTTTGTTTGTTTGTTTTGTTGTTGTTGTTTCATTTGTGTTTTTTGTATGTGAGAGGAAGACATCATGCTCAAATGTCCTGTACTCTTATAGTATAGGAAAAATGAATGCCAATAATCTTTTTTTTCCATAATACAAATAGAGCTCCACAAATGTAAGAAAATATTTTTATAAGATGATTTTGGATCACCAGGAAATATGTGTGTTTTCTAAACTAACAAAAATGGCTATACATTTTAAATATACTGACTGTGGTGAGAGTTCATGTATATGTCCTGTTGTCTGTGTGACCACAAATATATAGGTGCACACAATAGGGATAACACAGTACAAGGACTGATTACAGAATATCAAAAGGGACGTGGTTTAATGGTGAACTTGGCAGTGTTAGGTTTACAGTTGGACTCAGTAATCTTAAAGGTCTTTTCCAACCTAACTGATTCCAATGTAAGAAGTATATCTCTATATGTATATATAAGTATGCAAAAAGAAATCTAAGGTGTGTGACAAAGGAGAAATAATTCTGCTATTGGAAACAGCTGTTGCTGGAAGCTCCTGGTTCTACTCGGCAAATTCACAGGGCTGTCTCTGAATTTACTCATTATGTGCTTAATGGTTATTAAGTAGGAAATGATTACACTTGGCTGAGTAAAGGTGAGGGGTAGTTCTGCTGATAACTGCAGGTGACTTTAGTTTTTCTCAAACTTTCCGGGTATTTTTCCAGATTTTTTGACTCACTCTGTACTGTTCTTTTCAGGATAGGTTCCCTTTGGTGTGATTGGAACTCCTGCTTTACTAGATTTTTATAACTTCCCCTCCCTGTTTCATAATATTATCCCTGTTAACATCTCCTGTTTCCTGCTTTTTTTTTTTTTTTCACCTTTTGCATCTTGCATTGCTTTTTGTCAGCCTGTTGTGTCTCCCCAGCCCCTGACTTTGTGTAGCTCTCTCCTTGTACCTGCTCTTTGTAGAGAGGGTGCAGTGCATCAGCCCAGGAATCTGGCTCAGCTGCACGTTCTGCCTGTTTCTTCCTGTAGAGTGCATAAGCAATGCAGGAAAAAATTCAGATTTTTAGTATTTCCTTCTCTTATCTTTTTTTTTTTTTTTTAAGAGTAAGGGAAAGAAAGAGCCTTGATGCAGCAATCCCAATAGATGTACCCCAGCCAGGGAAGCAGAGTGCTGTTAGAGTGGGATCTTTGTTCTGATGGAACAAGAAAAATCTCTCTTTGGGGTCAAAATTGCAGTTTCCACTCTTAGGGATGCAGGATGAAAGAGGTGTTACCCGTTGATCATCGGCTTGCTTGGAGCCTCATTTACTTGTTTCTCACTGCTTCTTGGGACCCAATCTAACTCAGTTGTACATTAGGAACTGCCTAAGCAGGTGGTAAGATGCTCGTGGCAAGTGGCATTCTCATTATCTGCATGTACCTTTGGTGCCCAATGTTAGACGGTGCACGGGTCCTGTATTTATAGTTCTTCTAATTGATGAACCAGGCACTGGAGATTGTGGATCTCTGTGGTAACTACACAGTACCAAAAGTTTGTTTTTTTGAGTACTTTGTATAGTATTACTGTTACTAGATGACATGATATGTCATGGCGATGGCGATAAGTGTTTGATCTGTGTAGTTTTAGTACTGTAAGTAGTAAGAAAGCAGAGATATGCGTTAGTAATTGAACAGATGTCTGTGGATTACTGGCAGTTGTGCAGAATATAGAGATAATTATATGTTATTTGCCTTGAAAAATATTAAGCATTTTTAATCACCAATGTCCTAAATGTTGTCATTTTATTGCACCCTTAGTGGTTTTATGGCCTCATTGAGCCTTTTTCTGTGAGGTTCACAACTTCCAGCTCCACACGCTTTGAACTGGGAGAGGCCAGAGCCCATTTCTACTTGCTGGTTCCCTTTCCCCCGGCAGAGTGATGCCTCGTGTTCGTTTGAGTCAGTCTGATGAAATCTGAAACGTCCTGCTCCCTCATGGCTCTGAGATGCTCAGACTGTGCACGTTGCTGCCTGTATGAGTCACCTTTGCAGAACGGCGACGCTGTGACACTGAGCAGCAACGTGAAGCCATAGCTGTGCAGGGCTGACAAACCCACCTCTAACTGCTGAAAGAAAAACCAGAAACGGTGTTTTTGAGTAACTGTAAGGGTGAGGAGCCCCTACCATTTCCAAATCCTGTACTTGCAAGATTTGAGAGTGTTTTTTAATCTGTCAAATGATGTGGTTACAATAAGTATATTTCTCGGATGTGATGTCAGCTACCGAGTGGTAGTGGTGGTTGTCTTTTTTTTTTTTTTTCCCCCCTCAGCTACATTTTTCCAGCCTGAATTTTGTGTGTCTCCCTTTTCCACCCGGTCTTGGGTTTCCTAGATTTTTACAGGACTTTTGTGCCTTTTCTTTCTTTCAGGTTTCCCTTGTTGTTTCCTGTTGCTGCAGTTTGGTTTTGTGCTCTCTCTTTTTTTTTTTTTTCCTTTTCCTGTCTCGTGATACAGTCAGCTGAACGTGTGAAGGCAGCAGGGTGAGTTGCAGAGTAGAGAACATGCTGTCACCTTTACTGGGTGCATCCTTCCTCCCCTGTCCAGGGAACATTGTCACCTGCTCTCACATCTACCACCACGCACTGCCAGAGCATCCCGGTGGGCTCCCGGAGCTGGTAGGGACTATGCCAAAGCTCAGTCTCCCAAGGGCAAAATAAAATGAAAGAAAAAAGACAAAATAAACACATACTTTTAATTTTAAGCAGTAATGAACCTGCAGTAGCCCACCGCCCAGAGCTCTGGAGTATCCGCTGCCTGGGTCCGTGCTGATACGGGGATGCTGGAGGAAGGGATGGTTTTGTGCTATGCTGGGCTTGTTTTCAGCTTTAGAGCAAGTTCATTGTTTGAAAGCAAATGCTCAGAGCAATTAGGCTGAATCGCTCCCTGCAAACATGCTGATTAATTCAGACTTTCTCTGTTTTCAGGGTGTCTGCAATTAGATCATTAGTCCTTCAGATTTATTAATTATTGAGATGTATTAGGCAACTTTTCACACTTTTTGAAAGGCATAATCATGGCTAATTTACAACTGCTAAGAATCTGAATGGTGCTGGTTACTTACTTTGATGTTTTCTGGATCCCATGTAGCTCTGCATACAAGGGCTTCTGCTGCGGGCGTTTGTCTGCCCCAAGTCCAATTTTTGGAAGCGCAATGTGTGCGGCCGAAACTTCGCCCTTATACACGGTGATCCCTGCAAACCTCCCGCCTGGGCTGGCCGTGGGAAACGAATGCACAGAGAGAGGCACCTCAGGAAAATAGAATGAGTTAGAACAAAAGCAATGAATCCATTTTATGCGTAGCCACCTTTGGTTAATTAATGTTAAATTAAGAAATATAGGGATGGCAGCACTGGAAGAGCACACATAGGGCCCAGAGAATGCATATGAGTCTTGTTTGGTAAATAACTGTAATTTAGATAACTGGTTTCTTAAACTGATCAAGCTCTCTGTTGGTTTATTTTCCCTTGGAACATATTGGTGATGCTTGTTTCCAAGCAATGTTTCACTTCCATCTGGTCACGTAAAACTAGCTGGGCACAAAACTTACCAAAATTACCTGAATTTCCTGCCAGCAGAATGCTTTTTTTTTTTTCCAATTTCCCCTTTAAACCTTGATCTCAGCTATTTCAGTACAAGGATATAGCGGTGTTCCACTTAAAAGTGTGTTTTCCATTTTAAAATGTCTTTTCCTCCTTGTTATAAATAACTCCAGTAATTCTATTTCTAGGAAGATTTCGAGGAATTTATTTTTTACGTGCATATAAAATAAATCCTTCATTTCCTTCTTCAGATTAAAATTTAGGTTTTTAACCAAAACTTAAGATGGTCTAGGTTATATTTCACACTGGTCTTTGATTTTTCAGGATTTTAAGGCAACTTGGTGGTAATTTTTGTTTATTTATGTAACAAGACTTGTTTCACATGGTACATTTCCAGTAAGTTTACTCCTATAAAATAGTGTGTGGCTTGAAATGATACCGAGTCTTCTGGTCTGTGCGTGGTGGTCTCTCTTTTTGTTTCCTAGTTATGAAGCAAGTGTGCAACAGTGTTAAACACAGTTGATGATACATCTCTCGGTAGCTGCTAGAGGGCAGCAGTATCCATTTAAAAACACCATTAACAGTTTCTTGGGCTACTGAAGCCCCTGCTGCTGCTGTGTCCCAGGAACGTTTGCTCACTGAAGCTTGCTCAGATTGTAGCTGATGTTTGATCTACCTGCACTCCTTGCTTTTTAGTGCGAGTGAAAGAAAATAGAAGTAAAATTGATATTACAGAAATAAATGCAAGGGAGTATCGATATTGAGGTGCATATTCTTTCTCTAATGAGAAAACAGGTCCAGCTGATGGAATTATTTTTTTTAGAGGTCATCCTTTCTTTTTGTTCTTACTGGATTTATTTTAGGCTGAGCAGCAGATAATCCTGCTAATTTTGTATATTTTGTCCAGATATTTTCCTGTGTGAGAATCTTCTTGTCATTGTGTAACTTTTGAATTAACATCAAAGCATCACACCTTGCTTTTGCCACCAGAGCAGTATTTTTCTTGGGCTAAATTCTCAAATGATTTCAAAAAGAATCAGTCTCTTTGTGTTACCCACTTGACATGTGGCTGCAGCTGATGTGACCGAGATGAACAGGTTCAGACCTTGCATTGCAGAACAACCTGGGTACACGTGATTAAAAGTTGACTTGGTTGCCTTCACTAGGAAATAGCTGCTGGAAACATTGGTTTGTTTGAAGCAGCCAGGCCACTAAAAAACAGAAAATGAACATGTGCCTGTCATGTTTAAAGGAAAATGGCAAAAAAAACCCCAACATTTTTTTTACCTGTTCGTCTCTAAAATCACCAGGCACTTATAAAAAAAGTTATACTCTTTTGGGTAGGTTGCAGGTTGTCTCTAATAAATAGCTTTTAATAGATGCAGGTATCTTTCCTATCTTGAATTCAGAAGCCTTCAAGCCTTGAATTCAAATGCAGTTAATAATTTGCAGTCTGTGCTGTTCATCCCATCAGCTGCAGCTTGTCCACCTGCTTTGTCTCTCGTTCCCTGTCTCTTTTTTAACCTATTTTGATCACCTGGACACAATCTGGGGCATCCTAAAGAAAAACAGAAAAGGGCAATGCTGGCCCAGGGAGGTACAGGAGCTTTGTCAACACGAAAAAAGGGCAACAAAGCTGGTGAAGGATCTGGAGCACAAGTCTTAGGAGGAGTGGCTGAGGCACCTGAAGGTGTTTAGCCTGGAGAAAAGGAGGCTGAGGGGAGACCTTATCACTCTCTACAACTGCCTGAAAGGAGGTTGTAGCATGGAGGGTGTTGGTCTCTTCTCCCGAGTAGCAAGTGAGAGAATGAGAGGAAATGGCCTCGAGTTGTGCCAGAGGAGGATTAGGTTGGATATTAGGAAAAATTTCTTCACAGAAAGGGCTGTCAGGCATTGGAACAGGCTGCCCAGGGAAGCGGTGGAGTCACCATCCCTGGAGGTGTTTAAAAGACACGTAGATATTCTTAGGGATGTGATTTAGTGACAGTGCTAGGTTAACAGTTGCACTCGGTGATCTTGAGAGTCTCTTCCAACCAAAACGATTCTGTGGCATGGGGGAAGCCTTGAAAGCCCTGAAATGGGCTGTGGTGCCGTGTCCATCCCCATCATTTCTCTCCTGGCCATCCAGATCCACCCCAGCAAACACCACCGAGCCCCGGTGCCTGGCGGTTCCCCCCGCGGAGGTGAACGTCCATCTGTTTGCCATCACGGAGGTGTCAGCCCGTCGTTTGTATGATCCCACACTGCCGACCCCTCTCCCCCGCCTGCCTAGTTGAGATGTTCCCCCTCTGACAGCCCGACAGCCCAGCGCCACCACCACCCCCACCCCACCGCAATTATTTTCCCGAACAATTAACGCCGGTACTAACTTGACACCTTTTCCTTGTTTGGCTTTTGTAAACCATCATCCCTTTTTCTATTAATTCCTGGCATTAATATTTTCTTTTTGCGCAAGTGCCGCCGTTCACCCGTGAAACTGTTTGAACATTATGTAGCTGTCAAGGCAGCGAGGGATTACCCGGCGTGCCTTGCCGGAGTAAGTGACACCACTGAGGCCCCGGGTTGAGATGTTTATTTTGAGAGTAAGCTGACAAGCATGAAGGCCTGATCCCGGAGTGGCAATCTTATTTAATTAAAGGCCTCTCTTTATTATAGCTTTTCTCCCCTCTTGCTGTTTTTCATATATTTATATATAAATATATATATTTTTATAAATATATATATTCATTTATATACATATAAATGTTTTTCTATTAAAAATATATGTAAAATATGTAAATATAAAGGAAGACATTCTTTTATGTGTGTGTATATAGATATATCTCTATATATGAGAATGATTGCCAAAGCCTGGCTTACATGAGCAGTGCTGGGCAGCCCTTCTCCCCGTTTGATTTTTCCTTTACTGTAAACCAACCTGGAAAGCTTTCAGAGCAATAATGCAATTGGGATGCTTACTTAGCTATAGTCTTCTTGCTTCCCATCTTGGAGAAAGGGCTTGGAGTTTTACGCTTGCAGATATTGAACCTGCTGGTTGTTTGCTTTCTCTGTCTCCTCTTTCTGTCTCTCTTTTTGGGTTTTGCCCTCGTTCATGGGTTCTCTGTACCGAAAGCAGATGAGTTATGGACGTAGACCACCAGCCTCTGTCGCCCTTTTCGTGCTTTTGTTTCATCAGTTGCTTTCCTTGTCTCATCCAGTTGCTATTTCATGCACAGCATAAGTTGTGGACATTATTGTTACTATTATCATTATTTTTAATAATGCAGCTTGCTCCTGCTTATCCTGTAAATAAAAGCCAGTTCTCTATTTTTTTTTTCTTTCTTTCATTTTTTTTTCTTCTTTTTAAAGGAGAAAGGAATTGGGATCTTTAGAGATGCAAGGGAGTAATGCTAAAGAGCTCGGTGCTGTTGTTTCTCAAGTTCTGTGTTGTCTGAGGGCTCCTGCCCGTGCTGTGGGGCTGCGATTTATCCGTTTGTTCCCACTCGTCGTGGAAAGCGTGCTGGTTTTAAGCGGTACATTACATGTAAGAGGATAATTGTAGTTCTGAGAAGTAGTCTAGTGAAAAGTCTAGTCCTAACCCACAGAAAACAATGAGAAGCTGCCCTCTGGCTCCCCTGGCTTTGGATCAGGCCCGTATTGTTATCTTTTCTTAGAGGACAAGGAAAATAAACACCTCTAAGTTTGCAGCATTTTTCACAAAAAGGGGTTGATTTTTGGCAATTAGTATTTAGGAAAAAGATCAGCTGCATGTAGTATTTGAAAACCAATGGATATTTTCCTTCTCTGTGTGAAACACCCCTTATGTGCAGAATTAGCCAGGACTCTAGGACTCTGCCCTTTTGAAATTAAAACAGAATAAAAACTTTCTATAATTCTTTTAAATAATTCTCTATGTCCTAGGGACACAGTTCTTCACAGCACTATGCTAACACATACCTATTATTTTAATGAGTCCAAGTCTGTCTTCACATAACACTGAGGAGAGCTTTGCATATTTAAATATGGATTTTCACATTCTCTCTGTTTCACCAGACTCTGAAAAGACTGACTACTGGTCTTGCACTGGGTTATCGTGAACTGCTACGCATTTGTTGGCCAATATCTTGGTGGAAATCACCGGAGACAGGCTCAGATTTTTTTTTTTTTTTTTCTTTTCCTGAAAATGTGAAATCTGGTGTAGGAGTTGGTTTTTCCTTACCAGCAACCCACACTGCAGGCTGGGGGGCAGCCAGGACCGTTGTGTTAGCTGTTATTCTTCTTATGAAATTAAACTGTTAGGAGGGAAGTTTAACTCCAAATATAAGGTAAAATACAGATAATATTGAATGTGACAGATGAATGGCATCGGGGATCAGTTAATTTTATGTGCTGCTACACAGCAGTATTTTTCTTTCCTGTATTTGCAGATTATAAGATTTTTTTTGTTTTGTTTTTTTGCAAAGTCTGTTTGTGTTACTGAATCAACAACCTGGTTAAATCTTTGTCTACCTTGTTCCCCTTTTGTCTGGTGTCCTGCACGGTGGTTGGAGTTAGTGCAGATGCCGCTGGTTAATAACAATAATGAAAAGTTGATTCCCTCTTCTCTTTTCCTTTGACAGCTGCAAGTCTTTCTGTTGCTGCCGAGTGGCATGAGCCTGACGCTCTGTCCATGGACATCTGCTCCATAAAAATTTGGAACATTATTGCCGTGGCAAAATGTGCCATTTGGATTAAAAAAATGTGTTACCTGAATATTGTTTGTTGTCTTTACAGGCTCTATTCTGTGTGTGTTTTTTATACTGAGCTGGTGAATAGTGTCAGGATTTTTTCACTGAAACTTAAAATTTGGTTTTAAGTAAATTGGCAAGTGACACCAGCGATGAAATCCTGATGGGTATTTTAGCTGTTGTTACTGGTTTCCTTGGAGCTCCTATCCAAGTTATGATTCTTTTGAGTTTTGGTCTTTTTATACATTTAGAGTCACAGGATCACATTTTCTGTCTTCCACTGTCTTTGTGGTTAGTTGGCCTGTAAATTGGCCTTTAACCCTGCTTCTGTTTACCCTTTTCCCAAATTAAAATGTTAGCTAAATTACTAAAGAATAATTAATGTTCTTTAAGAATAACAAGTAGGGATCAAGTAAACTATGAAGAATTTTTTCTTTCAGACAACTTTCTGGTTCTGTTCAATAGATTTCCTGCATAAACTAGCAATTTTATATAGGTAATTAAGTATACACATGTATATATACGGTAAGCCATTCCATTTATTATTGTTATTTATTGTTTTATGAAAGTGTAATTTAAGAGTGTGGGGTTATGTGGGGGCAGTGCTAATCCATTTTTGTATTAATTATCACAGGTACAAGTGACCCATATGTGAAATTTCAACTGAATGGGAAAACTCTCTATAAAAGTAAGGTAGTCTACAAGAACCTCAACCCGATTTGGGATGAGACTGTTGTGCTGCCTGTACAGACCCTTGATCAGAAACTCTGGATCAAGGTGAGTTTTGGGTTTAGATTTTTGAAAGATAGGTAAATACTTCTTTTTTTTTAAAGCAATTATTTTCAACTTTAGAAACATACTGATTTTTATTCAGTATAGCAGTGTAACATAGAAGACAATCCAGTTTAAGGGTTTCAGCAATTTCAAATTAAAATGCACATATGTCTTTTCCAGATTTTATTCCCGTGTCTTACTTTCTGTCTGCAAAAAACCCGAGTTGAAATAAAGCTCCTTGACTGGATACATTTAAAACTGCGGAGCTAAATTCTGCTCGCTCTTGCTGTGATTGTGCAAACTCAGTGAAATCAATCGCAGTTTCATAAGCACGCGTTAAGAGTGTAATTTGGCTGGCTTGAATGGAATTATTACCTGCGATGCTGCCGTGACAAGTAGCAAAGCTTTTTCTCATTATGAGTAACGTTACAGTTACCAGAACTGCGAGCTACCAGTTGTGAGCACTAATTGCTAAAACATCTGCAGCCAGAAGTACCTGATTTTTGTGCAGCGTTTCATTATCCTATCGCGCAGAGCATAAAGGAACAGGCACAATCCATAGCAGCACACATGTCTCTGTTTACATAATATTAAGAAGATACTTTCAAAATGCTGTTTAAATATTTAGTTAAAAATACAAATTAAATCAGGGAGATGGTAAATTATCCCTGAATTATATCTAAGCTTTGATCTTTCAAATAGGAAATTGAACTGTGAAAGGGCTTAAAATATCTGTTCTTTTATCGGCTGGAATAAATCTGGCTTATGATGTGAAAATTACAAAATTTATTTTATTTTGCTACCAGGTGTATGATCGAGATTTAACGTCGTCAGACTTTATGGGTTCGGCATTTGTAGCACTCACTGAACTTGAACTCAATAGGTAATACGTTGGTTTAATTAAAGGTTGTTAATGCAACTTAATTGAGAAGCATAGGAAAATAATTAAATGCTTTTGCTCTAGCTTGGAATTTATCTTTTCATGAAAGCTTATTTTGATAGAAGGGTGGGGAGCGCATTTAAAAAAAAAAAAATAAAAAAAATGCCTGAGAAATCCAGTGTACGTATGTTTTCAACCAGCGTTAGGTTTAGGATTCAGATCCAGCCTGGATGAGCCCAGTTCAGCAGAAAGAGCCCTAGGAAATAAGACCAAGATTTCCTATATGTGGTGGTGTTTAGGGAGAGCTACCCCAGAGTAATTTATGGAGGTGGAAGAAGAAAGAGTGGAGAAGATCAAGACTCCTCCTTAGCCCCAGATAGCATGGGGCGCCTTTTTCCGTGTCTAACGGGGCTGGGGAGCGGTTTGCCTGGCCGTGAGCGCCCCGTTTCCAGCCTCCCCCCGCAGCCACCCGTCCCCTGTCCGCTGCATCTGGCCCTGATTTAGTGCAGAGGCAAGTCCTGCGCCTTTTGTCTGCTGCTGCTGGGGCTCAGTGTGGATCTGGAAGCCAGGAATTCAAGTTTGGGTTCTCTCTCTTATTTTCACTCCCTGTGTGACTCTTTTTTATTGTTTGTTTGTTTTTGAGAGAGAGAGTTATCCCTGTGTGAGTATATTATAGCTCCCATGGCTGCTGTATCCAAATTTCTAGAAAGCTTAATGAATTAAATTTCTAGAAATGTTAATGAGTTGAATTTCTAGAAACATTAATGGATTTATCCCTGAGATACTACCAGGTAAATACCAGTATTCCTGCTTTCAGAGAGGGAACTGAGTCACAGAGGGAGATGAAAAGTGGGCAGGGATAAGGCAGAATAAATATATCTGGAGTCAAATCCCAGCCATTTATGTTAGAAAATTCACTTGGATGAATTTCCCTGTCACTCTTCTTCCCTGTGAAGTGGAGATAGCAGTAACTTAATTCTGTGTATATCTGCATAGGAAGAGTTATGAGTATTAAGCAATGCTATATAAACACTATGCTGTGTTATTAAAAGCGGGGCTGTATTTTGTCAGAACTAAGAAACCCTTCTGATTTCCCATTTTAACATTTAAACGCAATATTGGGAACTTCAGACAAGAAGCTGAAATTTGCACAGCTTAGTATGACCTTTAATAATGAACTCGAGTTAACTGGAATCAATAAAGGCATGGGTTTTTTTTAATTGTAGAACTACTGAACAGGTGTTAAAACTGGAAGATCCCAACAGTTTAGAAGATGACATGGGAGTGATTGTGTTAAACTTGAGTCTAGCAGTCAAGCAAGGAGACTTCAAGAGAAATGTAAGTGGCTTAGGAAATCAAATTTAAAGCTGGAATGTGTAGGGGGGGACAAAAAATATCCGGCAATATCTGATTTACTGGGAATTGCCACCTTTATTTTCATCCTCTGAGACTCAATATTGAAATCGAGGTCTGTCATAACTTGAAAAGAAGTCCCAGTTTTAACTGGTAAAAGTTGTGTGGACGTCTGCAGCTGGATGCTGCTCTCTGGTTGCTGTGACGTGCACTGTGGCAGAGCTCTCTGGGTACCGAACGTGTCGTATCCATCACCGCAATGTGCAGGTTGCTGACATGAACCCCTCAACCACACCTGCTGGGATTGCTATTCCAGGGCAGACTATTTTCTGATTTCTACCTAGGAGTTTAGATTTAAACACTTAAATAATAACTTTTTTTTTCCTTTTTTTTTTTTTTTTTTCTCGTCAATGGAAAACAAATCTGTGTGAAATCTAAAAGCAGGAATTTGATGTTAAAAATTAAATTGCACCAATCCTGCAGAAAAGCACACTGGCTGAGAGAAAGAGATGGCTTGTAAAAACTCCAATTGTGCCACTGACAGTTTCTTGGCTGAGTTCAATTGAACTTGGCTCCTGATGCTGAAATACGGTGCATTTAGTGATGGTAGAAACCCAGGAGAACCTGGGCGGAGACTGGGAACGCCACAACTGAAGCTGATGGCTTTTGAATTTCAGGTCCTGCACATGTTTTTTTGCTTTTGTTTTCGTCTTTTAAGATTCCTGCTAGTGTTTTACATAAAGTGTGGAGCACACCTGTGCTGGTGAACTCATGCTGCTCCTGTCCAGCAAGGGGTGGGGAAAAGCCAAGATCAGGCATTTACTTGGACTGGCTTGAAAACTAGAGCTAATTTTAAATGTATGTAATAAATATATATAGAGAAAAATCTTCCTACAAGTCTTCTATGAAGTCTAGTATGAAAGTTACTGTTTACAGCACATTATTGAATTATAGGTAAGGAATTCCAGTCTGAACGGGACTATTTATAGAAACGTAAATGTTTCAATGGGTTGGAAAGCAAAATAAGAAAAAGTTAATGTGGGATGTCTGCTGTTCATTATTTATTTTTCAAACAGTTACCTTTTTGAGAATTGTAAAATCTCAATATTAAGATAATTGTAGAGTTATTTCTCCCTCAGTATGTGATTATTTAAGAGCTAAATGACATCATTCAGAAATCTGTTGTTGCATTTACATACCTGTATTATGAGATGGCTTTGATCTGGGAGGTGAATTCTCCCTCTAACTTGTACAGGAGACTGTTGTTGGCACACGTGTCGCTGGATTGCAGGATAGGAGGAAGCAAAAATTAAAATTTTCATTAGCAAAAAAGCAGTTTAGCCAAAAGACCCTCAGGAATTCTTCTGAGATTTTTAGGAAGGCATGGGCTAAAGTGGACTAGCCAGTGAGGCAGAAAATACATTGGTTTATAGTAGTAGCTTTTGGTACTCTTGGGTGCTTAGTTAACATTCAGAGTGCAGATGATAGAAGAGTTGGTGCACACTGTAATTTTTTTTTAAAGACGATGTTTTAAGCCCTCATATTTCAAATGCAAATTGCTCAGCCATTTCCAGTGGAATCAGAATAGTGAAATGGCTTTGTCCACATTAGCACTTAACAGCAAGACAATTTTTTTTTCTTTTTAAATTAGCTTACTGTCGAACCAGATGGCACCAAAAGTATAAACCATGTTTCTTACTAATGGCTTTGGGTCCCTTCACTTTTTATTCTTGATTACTTTTTTAATTTCTTCTTTTTTGGTGCAGTGCAGGTATTTTGTGTTTGTTGATTGTTACATTCCATGAGGGAGGGAGGTGGATGAATTCAGTCGTAGATCAATCCCTCTACTTAGTAATAAGCTTTTCTAACACGTTTGATAAGCTGCTGTTTGAATTATTTTACTAAACACTTTCTCCATTTTACTCCTTCGCTGTTTCCTCTCTCTGGGTTCTCTTTGGTACAATGGTGGGGACCCATGAATAGAGATGGTCAAGTCGGAAGAAGCGACCTTCATCTAAGGTAATCCATGTTTTTTCTCTTAAAAAAAAAAAAAAAGCCCCCTCCCAAAATCTGTGCCCTCCTCTGAAACAGAAAGGGTAAACATAGGAAAACTCTGAAGTATAGATGCAACCTGTCTTAATATGGTGGCTGTGGTACCCTTCATTTTTTGGATTTTTTTTTTCAATGTGATGGGAAATTGCTGCTGTTTTCTTATTGTAGGTGCTACTGTAGTCACAGTGGTGTTGGTGGCAAGTGAGAGTAAGACCCCATAAAGCAAAGAGCTGTAAAAAAAAAAAAACCTGTCTGTACTAAGAAAATGGGTGTAAATTCAACAACAACAACAAAAAAAGCAGCTGTGGAGGATTTGAGTTGTTTAAGGATACCCGAAAGGCAGCGGGTACTGGGTTTGAACATGGGTCTTCTGGATCCCTGTCTGATTGTTTGGGTCGCCTCTCACCACAGGAGGAATTTTGTGAAGCAATATTTCTTCTGGTCGCTCCTGTGGGTTTTGAAATTCCTTTTGTTCTTGGGATGGGGACTGAGTAGGCCGTTTTCATTACCAGCAATGTAACAGGATTTCCAAGATTTGTGTGTTGCTACATATCTGCATAACTTGCTTTCCTTGGTCTCCTGTAGTATCCCTGCAGGCTTCCATTACTTTTGCATTCTTGTGCTGTCCCATTCTTGCATTATATTTTAACTTGTTCAGGAAACAGACTGTGGCTTTTTATTTGTTCTATAAAGCTTTAATTTGCTATTGAGTAAATAACAATGATATAGAAACTGTAGACCCCAGTATGCAGCTTGAGAACTATACAATATAACTTTCTGCAAAGCAGAATTTGGCTTTTATGAGAACAGTATGCATCTTGATATTTTCCCCATTGGTTTGTACCTAAAATAGAATAATTAACCTCCACTTTTTTTATTCATTACAACTGTGATGTGCTATGTAGAGGAGCCCAACCCCCTCAGGTATCGTGCCAGCAGGTATAATATATTTTTGTCAACAGAAGATGTGCAAAATACAGCCCTTGGAGCTGGACGGCAGCTCAGTGAGCCCTGGTTCCAGGGATAACACTGCCCTGAATGCCGTATGACAGAAAGTGATGGAATAATTGAAGAGCTCAGCACTCTGTTTTTTAATGAAAGCTCTGGAAATTACTGTGCCCTCACTCAGAGTAGCTGGATCCCCCTTTTTCTCAGGTGTGCACACACCACTGTCTCCTGACGCTGGTTGGCTTTGGGTCCTGAGAAAGGGAGACAGGGTTTTAAACTCTGGTCCTTTTTGTCCAGAATAGCCAAACTTCTGTCTTGGTTGCTGTCACTGGAATTTTTTTGGTTGTACCCTATATCTCATTACATTTTTGAATCTTTTTTTTACAGACATGTTTTTTGGACCTTTAGCTGTAAGCCGTAGTGGCAGGTTGTTCAGTTCTCAAGACCTTGGCTTGTGCCTTAGCATCTTTTTAAATAAAATTAAGAGATGCTGAAGCATGGTGTTGAGTTAGAAGTCAAAGCATTGTTTAAAAGAGGAGGAAAAAAAAAAAAAAAGAGCTGCAGCCCTGTGCTCTGTTCTGTTCCAGTCACTAGAGGGTAGGAGAGCTTCAGTTCTTCCCAGGGAAGACACAGTTCATGCTCCAGTGCGATCTCTAAAGAAAAGCTCTGTGACCATCCAAAGGCAGTAAAAATATTTCCCAGCATGCGCTGGAAAAATCTGACAAAGCAGTATTTCCTAGTTTATCGATTCTGCTACTGCACTAAAACACTAGTACTGTACATCAATAACCATCTTTAGTTAGGAAACTCTGGTCTGTGGAAGCTGTACTAGCAGTTTGTGGCAGAACATAAAGGCTAGAAAGAAAAATTGAGTGCATGGGGAATATAGGTGTCTAGGGAAGGCACAAGAGGTTATGGAAGAATAGCCAGAGAGTATGATGGGGTAGAAAATGATGTTGCTGGACGAGATAAAGATACAGGAATAAGGAGAGCAGGGGAAATGGCGAGAGCTCTGTAACGGATACACAAACTCTTATCTTTTTTTTTTTGGCTACTGAGCTGACTCTGGTTGTTGCAGAAGAAAAGGGCTGTATACTTTCTATTTGAGCAGCTGAACTGAGACAGATCTAAATTTCTTCTCTATAGATTTAGGCAAATGAAAGTTTTCTGTTTGAAATGGTTTTCCTGGGTTTTTTCACTGAACTGTAGCTGACCTGTATTGTAATATTTAGCTTTTCTTCTACAAATACAGGCAGAATTACTTATTTTAAAAATGGATAAAATGAATATAACTTTTACAGCTTTTTAAAAAATTCTATGGCCTATATGAAAGAAATCTGTTTATACTCTAATTTGACCATTTTATGTTATCTAAGTGCAGACTGGGCACATCAGTGTCCTAAATGAGCCTTGGCACAACAGTCACAGGGTTCCTGCAGGCTTCCCAAATTCACCCCTGTTGATGGCATTAATACCTGATGCAACCCCATGTCAGATGGGCAGAGGGGTTGACGTGGGCACTGGAGGATACCGTGCACTCCTCACGTGTGTTCTCTGAGCTCCCTTGCTTTTTGAAGAAAAAGCTCCGTTTCAGACAACAAGGAAAACAGCAGCAGTACAAGATCTCCACTCTAGCTACAGTTGCTTCACCGTTGTTACAGATGGTATGGAGGAAGGATTTCAGCAACTTAGTATTGTCTTTTAAATCATCTTGGTTTGAGAGCTGTTGAACTGGATGATTTAGCTATCTGTTGATTACGCAATATATATATATTTTTCACTGTAGCTAGAAGGGAACCATCGCACATTTGGGCGGACTCCCAAGACATGGGCAGCACATCCAGATCCCTCATTTTTTTATGGGAGCTGATAACAGCGTTGTCCTCTGTGGGAGCTGTCTCCAAGAGTGCAGCTTTCTTCTTTTTCTCATGGAGGGTGGCATTGCGAAGGGATGAAGATGCCAGTAGGCAGTATTAATATATGCAGTTATATCTGTATATTGGTGAGCTCTCCTCTCTTTTCTGTTTTTCTTTCTGGGGTGCAGAGGGAGTTGATAGCTGTCCCTGCTGGAGCCCAACACGCTGATGCTCAGTAGCCTTGTTTGTCCCGGGTGGCTTGAGTCTCACTCCGAGTGCCTCACGTGCTATTTCCAGCATTTGTACAGCTGAATAACCTTTAAGTGTTGAACATCTACGAAGCAAATAAGCAGGTTTGCTTGGGGTGGATTGACCCGCAGCAGTGCAGTCCTGAAACAAAAGCGACACAGTTGCCACCTGGATAGCCGAAGCTGATTGAATAAATTGGCTGAAAGGCTGGCTGGACCCAAGTGCTCCTTGGTGTCTCATCGCGGGCGAAAATCCCTCACTCTCCTTTTTTTTTTTTTAAAAAAAAAAAATTCCGAGTGGGCTGTTAGGTTTCATTTTTGCCTGCCTCATTGTATTTGGCTTTCTCCCACAAAACCCCGTGGGCAGCGGTTCTCTCCGAGCGTTTCGCGGAGCAGAGGGACTCGCTTGCCACAGGGTCACGCATCGTGGCGGCAATCTCGTGTCGGTTCACTTGCCTTTCTCGCTGCCCTCTCCTCTTTCCCAGGGGGAGACTGCCTCTGCAAAATGGTTTCCCCTGCCTAATGAGGAGAGGTCCGAAGAGTCTTCCTATTTGCGTGTTGTTGTTTTCTCAAATGGCAAATTACGTGGCCCAGTTTCGATGCTGACCTCTTCGCAGGAATTGCAGCAGGCTTTCTGTTGTCCTGTCTCATCCTTTTAAATGAAAGATGTGAGCGATGGGCTCGCTTCACACTTGGCCACCTCGCCGTGTCATTTAAATGTACAATTTTTCTGCATCTCTTTATTGCTTCAAAAACAAGTTTGAACTTGGGGCATGTATGTGTGTGTCAGGAAAAGAGACAGATTTGAAAGCCGCCCTGATGCACCAGCGGGGATTCGCTGGGTACCTATAGAGGGAAGATTATATACAAATGCTGTTATCAGGGAGACTCAAGCTCCTAAAGGATTTTGTGAAGCTGGGTCAATGAGCCACTTCTTTCCCCTCCAAAGCTCTGGCATTCTGGCTTGTCTCCTGTTTTTGCCTCTCGGAAGGCAGAATATCGCTCACCTGCTCATTCTTGCCCAGCTTTCTTCTTTAAACCAGAATCAGAAAATAACAAAAAAATTGAAAATTGGTGTGAGAAGCTTTTATATTCATTTTGAAACCAAACTCTGAAAATGGTGTTGTGAGCACTGATTTTTAATTTTTCTATTCAGAGATGTGGGATGTTTTCTGGGGAAATATCCTTTCTAAGCAGTAGGGAGAACTGTGTTCTGTTTCTCATGTGGCGGGGTCCTGCTCCATGACCAGGCCATACTTTTGCTTCAGAAAGCATTGCTCATCACTTATCTGATGTTGCACAGTCCCTAAATCTGCAGTAAACATGGGCTCTTAGACTTTTAAAAAAATCTAGTCTGCTTTTGAAGAGTAAAGCTTTCTGGATATTCTGGTACTTACTATTTTCTTTGTCTGGCTTGTTTGAGGGATGCTTTTTGTTCATTTTTTTAATCCATTTTGCAATGGTGAACTGCTCATAAAGGTGAACTTTGTAGTATCACCGGCTATTTGCTCCCAGAGCCCAGCCAAAATTGGAGCTCTGTTTGGAGACAACCCCTCAAATTCTGGTTTTAAGACTATCTTGATTTTCAGAAGTGATGGGGAGAGAGGGGCAGGAAGGAATAAGCAAACTTGTCCAATATCTTGTGCTCGGGACACGTGCCAACTTCCATCATAAAGCATATGTTTCCTAATTTCCAGCCCTGTAGCCTGATCCTAGCTTCAGCCAGCTTTTCTGTACCTCTGCAAGGCACCTTTACTTTGGTCTGGGATGGAGCCAGAGTGTGAGCTGGCTGACTGCAGAGAGTTTACAGGAAAATCTAGCAGGAGAGGGCTGAAGGACCTGGCATCCAGTCTGGGAGCACAGCTGGAAAGAACTCGGGTTCAGCAGCAGGAGCTGAAATACTCAAGTGTGGAGGCCTCCGTAGCCTGGGAGGTAACAGAGAAAGGGAAGAGCTGGAAAGATGAAACCACTTCAAAATTGTCACTGACTGAGCAGTGATGTCCTACTTTTCCAGCCAGTGTAGAGGAGGGCTTTGATTTTTCTGGTGTCTCATTGTGAAGGCAGGGTGTTTGTTTTTTGGTTTTTTGCCTTTTTTTTTTTTTTTGGCTTGTTTTGCCCCTAAATAACTTTGGACTAATCACTGCACTTCTCTGCCCCATAATAGTTTTGCCAGCTCAAAGAGAGGCTCTGAAGTTTAATCAATTAACTCTGTGTAAATCAGTTTGAAATGAGTAGGTACAGGGTATCAGGGAGCAGGTAAGACTTTTAAAATAAATAATGCGATATCATTTTCTTGCCGCCTGGGAGGCATTTTCCATAGTGCAGGCTTCCTCAGGCAACACTAAAGTTGACTCATTGATGGCCCAGGTCTGTGGGTCTACCACCCATCTGGGTTTCCCCAGACGTGCTGCCTCCCAGAAACTGTGAGTGGAATCTGAGACGCTGCCTGTTTGGCTGGGATTTCCATCAGGGTGGTCAGAGGAACAACCTGCCAAATATCTGGGGAGGCTGCAGAGGTGACCACAGATCATGCACAGAGCGGTTCTTTGGTGTGTGTGAGTAGATGATTGGAGGCACAGGAGACCTGCTGAGCACACGCTGTGTGAGTGACCTGGGCACGTCCAGGAAATCCAAAGCATTCCTAAGGTGGTGGGTTGTCTTGCAGGGATGCGAGGCAAGAAGCCCTCCCAGGTTCTGTGCTGCTGTGTTTGGAAAGAGACTTGTGGTGGTGGCAGAGCTGGGCTGGCGGGGGAGATAGGAATTCATCAAAACATCTCGGCTTCTCTATCCATCGCAACGCTCTAAAGTGATGCTACGTCTTGTCCAGAAAGTAGTGGCTGGAGATCACCGTACTCCTCTTCTGAGATGAGCACAGAGCACTTTTGCAGCTGCGCAGCCATCGGAAAGGGGGTGCATGAGGCTGTTTGCCAGGGCCCACCTGTTTTAGAAGGTCAGAGTTGATGCATTGCAGTGTGCTCTAGTAATACCTATCTGCAGGCACCGATGTTTCCTGGGACCGTGTGGAATCTGGGATGGTTTGAGTACCTCCCAACATCCTTTGAACTGAAAGGGTGGGGTTATATATGCTACAGAACTCGGGTAGGAAGGCCCCCAACACTGAGTGACTCCTTGAAATACTGGCCTAGTTAAAAAATGAGAAGAATCCAAATTTGATTTGAAAACTGAGTGATAACAACTGTTTTTTGTGTTCAGCCTGGAAGCTTTGCAGAGAACGGAATGTTTTGTTTTTAAAAGAAATTGTAACACAGATAATAAACTTTGTCTGTTTTGTTTGGTTTTTTTTCTTTTTTTGTGAACTTACATCAAACACCTCCTCCTCCTCCGAGGAAGGAGTGAAGGGGGAGGAAAAATCCTTGGTCCTAAAGCAGCGAGTACATCACATCAAACATGACTATGTTAAATACTAAAACGTTCAAAGTACAACTGAGATAGATAAAGGCTTTGATGGGAAGTGGATATTTCCCAGGGACATTACAAGCAATAATCCAGATGTTATAGTGTAATGCAACGAGTGTCCATGGATAGATGGGGAGCTCAAGCCAAGCAGAGCCTGCTGTAGGCCTTAGCCCTCCACTCCCATGCTGTTACGCCATATGGAAGCAATCTCCAGGCCCCTTTAATAGCCAGCTTTGGATTCCATTTTCACAGGGCTCATAGAGCTAAGTGGAGCTGTTTTATGGACAAGTTAGATAGAAGCCTTTCCAAGATAAACATCCAATTCGAAATTAGGACATACCAAGCTGCAAAATTATTTTAGGGCATATTTCATGGAAGCGCTGCCATTTTTCTAAGGCGATTGCCAGACTGTAGAATGGCCTTTGATCCCTTGTGGACATTACTCCCTTTTTTATAAAAAGGATTTTGAAATAGTTGCAGTGTTTAGGGAGGAATATATCTGCCGGGACTTTGAAGTATGTCCATGGGAACAGTCATGCTTTAGCTTTTTGGCCTAAAAGATGAACTTTTTTTTTTTTAAAAAAAAAAAAAGGAATAAAAAGAAATTACATTGCAGCTGGATTTATGAATCGAAATCTCGTTTTCTATTTAAAGGTAGGAATTTTTAATCAGTGTGCCAGGAAAGCCAAACGGGGTGTTTAAATAGAAGTATATTAATATGCTTGTGGGATTCAGAGTTGGGTATTTTAACCAGTAAAAAGCGAGTAAAAAATTTTGTGAGTTCACCACCTATGATTTAAGAATTTTGTTGCTGGGTAATTGATCCATAAAAAGTAATCTTCAGACATCAGGTACTTTTGCAATCGTTTTATTTAGCAACAACATTTTTTACTTGCTTTTAAAGCTAACACGTCCTGTTTTACAGTGACTTGTGAAATCTTCTCCTCCATCTCGCTCCCACCTGTATATGACATGATTGAAGCTCCAAAGTGTGGCAAGTTAAAAGTTGCTTCGCGAGAATAAAATATGGCAGGATTTTTACTGCGAGAAGAAAAGTATAGCCTTGAGTTTTAATGTTTCCAGCTCACTCCCCCCAAATAAAGGCCTATTTAATCATCCTCTGTCCAATAAAATATTGCCAGTTAGCAAACCGTTAGCGCAGCCGTGCTGTGTAGGATGAAGCTGCAAAGGTAACAAATGTGGCTCCCAGGTAACCATAACTCCAGGTAAAGTGGCCGGTGGTGTCAGTATTTTTTCAGCCGGCATCAGTATTTTTGATTCGTGAGCTTGGTTTCTGGAAGCAGGAGCTGCAAAGGCAGCAGGTGAAGAGCTAACGCGGACAACGTGCAGTTGAGTGATTGAGGATGTGGAAGAATGTGTCTCAGCCTTTCACTTGGCCATAGGCTTTATGGTTGTGGGCTGTCTCCCCAGAAAGGACAGACCTATGTTTTATGGATGTAGCTGGACACGTTTAAGAGTTTACTTTTAGTTTCTCCCTTCTTACATCTCTCCTCCCCATCGCTCTCCTGTGTCTTCCCCTGAGCTAAGGTAACAGATTGCTCTCAACGCTCGAGACCTGCTCCTGCTGACGCTCGGCCAGGTTAGCTGAATTTGACTTCTCTGGTGGTTTAAGCTAACCCTGCTGATTTTGCTCTGATTCTGAACACCATCCCTTCATGGGGCCAGCTGTGGCAAAGTATGGGCAGCAACTCATCCTACCACCCTCCACTCCCCGCTTACTCCAAGTACCTCTCTCACTTCTGGTGCTTTCATAGCACAGTCAGTTCGAGCACAAAAATGTGGATTTGGGTGTATAAATGTTTGGTGACTTTGCTTTTCAGTCGAGTTTCATGCGGAGCGTGCGACTCTCTGACGTTTTGCGCAAGAACCAGTTGTGGAATGGGCTGGTCACCATCACACTCTTGGAAGGGAAGAACATGCCTGCAGGGGGCTTGGCAGAGGTTTTTATTCTCCTCAAACTGGGAGATCAAAGATACAAGAGTAAGGTAAGTATTAAGAATTTCCTTAAGTTTGCTGAAGCCAATAAGGTACTTGGTGTTTCTTTTACCAGTGTTCCTACCTCACATGGAACTATTCTTGAAACTCTTTTATATAAGCGAGATCAAAACCAGGAGACCAGATCAGGGACATTAACATTTTACTAATATGTTTTACATGCCAGTATAGAAATAGGAAGTTAGGAGTATTGCGTGTATCTGGTTTTGTGCGTTTAACATACTAATCATAATGATGAATGTTTGAAGTGAAATAACGCTACATGCATCACACGTGTTTTGTTCTCTGCCAATACAGAAGTTAGGTTTGCAATGTTAGGTATGCTGGAAAAGCAAACCTGAAATAGTTCTCAGTGCAGGGGAATATTTTTTGTTTTTTAAAGTACCTTGCTTAAAAAGTATGTTACCTATAACAGGAGAAAAAAAAAATCAAACCTCAAAAACTAAACCAACCAAACAAAAAACAAACACTCCTCCCAACTAAAATGAAACCAAAACTGTTTCATGGAAGTCTAACAAATTAATGGGGTTCCCAAAGATACGTGTTTCATCTCCAAAGTCTAATAAGGAGAGGGGCTATAATTAAAATAATGTTCTGTTGGGAAGGCAAGAGCTCTGCGTGTCATGAACTGGAAGTGCAGAGGGAGGAGGAGGAAACAAACCAACCCACTCATGTACAAAATGTACAGAGCAAATTCACAGAACATAATGTTCAGATGTAGATGCATCTGAAACCTGCACTTTGTCCCCCACGTCGGACCTCAAACCAAGGTCACAATATAATGTTTTTATTTAGAAAAGCAGCTTTGAAAAATAAATGGGATGGTTATTTCCGAATAAATTTATGTTACTCCAGTTAAGATCCCTTTTTATGTTTCTCTTTAGCGGTCCATAGCCTGTGTCATGCATCTGCAAAACTGCACTGTTTGCGGTCACAGAAAATGAAAAAGTTTAAAATCAGAAGTCAAGTACAGTGTTGCCTGCAGTGAGTTAATTGCTTAGTATTTCTGCCCGGGGCCCTGCAAAGTTGGGGACTGCTGCTTATACACACTAATAAGACTACAAATTGGCAGTATTTCATGTTCTTTCCTGGAGTTTCTTCAATTTATAAAGTATGATTTCTCATGGTCCAGAAAAGCAGACAAGGTGGGAGAAATCTCACTAGTGGTCCAGCCGATCCTATCTCCTGTTCTCTCGGTGGCCATGCTGATATTGCTGGTGGGTAGTGTAGTGTGATAGGAATTGCAAGTGATTTAAGTTCCAATCTGGTGAATACTCAGAGTAACCTGAACACGTGAACAATCTCACTGGACTCAGAGGGACAACTTACAGATATCAAATTAACTGGATGTTAGTAATTTCAAGGTGGCTCCTTCTTTGCCTATATCTTAACATGGAAGGATTAAAAGTTCTCATTTGGATTCCTGAATTAATTAAGACCTGTTTTCAGATGATTGTTCTCAAAAGGTTTATTCTTGATTTCTTCCAGCGTATGAGCGATGTTGAGTTATGACCACAGTCCACTGAAAGTGGAGTTGATGGATCTACCTTGCATTTCAGAATTTCTCCAGCCATTCATTCATGTCACAGTTGCATATTTATCATTACTGGGAGAAAGGAAAGATAGTTTTTTAACAAAGATGAGGCTGTATGTTATAGGCTGGGGAGCTTCGGATAGAATGACCTTAGTATTTGATGCCCTAACAACTGGCCTTACTCTTGTAGAAGAATTGATATATGCTTTACTGTGGAAATAAGTACCATTTAAGAAAAGTAAATATTATAACTGCATGTTTTCTAGACACTGTGTAAGAGTGCAAATCCTCAGTGGAGGGAACAGTTTGATTTTCACTACTTCTCTGACAGGAAGGATATGTTGGACATTGAGGTCTGGAGAAAGGATAACAAAAAGCATGAGGAGCTTTTGGGAACGTAAGTTGGTAGTGGTGTTTTTTTTTTTGGAGGGTGGGGTAAAGATAATGTGACTTTTATTATTTTTTTAATTGGTCCATTTATCTTCATTACCAGTATCATACTATATGTTTCTCTCCTCTTTGTCCCTTTTTTCTGTTAGATGTACTTTTGTGGCCTTGTCTACATGTGGGTCCTGTTACCTGGGTTTGCTTTATTTGGGTAGTCTCTTCCCAGTTGCCTCTGGGTTTGGTGCTCCACACTATTGCACAAGCTTGTGCTGTTTAAAGCATCATTTTCAGGGGCATCCTCATAGGTGATCTACCCATCTCCTTGACTGATACCAGATATTGTCCCACTGCATTATTCTATTATTGCTTCACATTCTCAAGTAATGATCTTATGGTGCATTAGCAGATGAGACTTTTTGTAGTTTAGCAGTTGAACTTTTTTATTTCTTAACGGGAACAGAGTATGGTTCCTACTCTTATGTCCTGCTTTTTCCCACTCCATTCTTAACTCCATATTATTTTGTACAGTATTAGTGCAGTCTTGGTTTCCTAGTAGTAACTATATCTTTCCTCCTGTTGCCTCCTCCTTTCTTCTAGCTCACAGTGTTTTCATCTAGACCCATCTCCCCAATCTTTGCACAGTTGGCTACATGCAGCAGCACCAAGAACCATTTAATTTACTGGAGTGCCTCTTGGGTCTGTCCGTGATTATCTGCTTGCAGGACCAGTGCCCAAACCTCTAGATTCTTAGGAGCAGGGATCCTGTTTGCCATTCTCACCTGACAAGCGTTTCACAACTTGCTGGCTAAATAACAGTAACTCATAAGAACATTCTCTTACTTTAAGCATTCAAATAGTTCAAAACTATTCACTGAAAAGAACAATGCCCTTTGGCTCTACAAATGTTTGTGGTTTTGCAGAGCAGGAAATGCTTTCTGGCTGAATACTGTTGCTCATCCCATGGAGAAGTGGCTGAAGATGAATCTGTTCCTTCCATTCTCACAGTTGCTTTTATTACTTCTGATATTCTGTTTAGAGTTAGGAAATGTAACAGCGTTTGTGGCTTGTTCAGTCTTCCTGATGCTGGAGCAATTCTTCCTTAGGTTTTTTCCCCCTCTTATTTTTTTGTTTTCCTACTGGTTTCTGGCAGGTGGTGTTCAATGTGGCAAAAAAAATCATCAGCAAAAGGCTTATTCTATTAGTAAAGATGTCAGTACTGGGAAAGTCTGTGTGTGTTAGATTTACCTTACAGTTATTTTTGCTGTCTGTATGGAGAGAAAATATTACAGTCGTTGCCTTAAGCACAGCAAATTCACTGTAGCATCAAACCAGGAAAAAATTATACTAGATTACAAAGAGCGATTGCAAGAATAGGTAAACACCAAATGTGTAATATCAAGTCTTGTTTGTACACTGTGGAAACTTTTGACACTCAATAAATAATATTTTATGGCAGGTTCAAGTGCAGTCTGATCTGGAAAAGGAAAACAGCATTATGAGGTGCCATGCTTACTGTCTCCGTGATTTCCAAGTTGAGTTTTGAGATTTCTGGATTTCACAACATCACTATAAGAAATAAAATGCTTGATAGTTATATGCGGTCATTACATACAGACATACAATCCAACCGCCCTCAAGTAATTTACATGTTTTTAAGGAAAAGGGAAAATTTGCTGGATCTTAATGAATCTGTGGTCAATTTGTGGATACAATTTGGATTCATTATGCTCCCTCAGGGTTGTGTAGGTTCAACTGTGTTGGTTAGACCTTTAAAAAAAAAATATATATATATACACACACACAATATTTAAATGAAGTTGAGGAGATGCACAACGTGGAGTCATGTCTGACAATCCAGACTGCTGAACTTTTGTGGGATAAAGACTTCTGTTCGTTCCTTTAGACTCAGGATTTTACGTAGGATGGATGCGTTAAGCTCCTGGAACATGGCTCTTCTCCCAGGCATAATTTGGTTTCAAGGTAAAATATTGCTGTTCAAACAGGACCTGAAGTGCCTGTGGAATAAGAAATGTGTTGGACCTCCTGTACTTAACACTAACACCTGCGGCTTTTGTTTGCTGCTGATCAAGCAAAGAAACTTTCAGTGCGATTTCACATCGCCATTCTACCACGAAATGAACCCTCACTGTCAGTGCACATCACACGCCAAATTATTCTGTTCAGCCTACCTGCCTTCTCCTTAGGTTTTCAACTGGATCCAGTTTCTCCTCCTCACTTAAAATGCTGCGGCATTGAGAGGTTCAGGTGCCAGGGGCTGACATGGAGGGGTGGCTGTGTTTTGGTGCTGGATGAAATAATCCCTCTATTTAGTCTGCACAGAACTGTTAGTAACATCTATTCAGTGATTTTTTGTGTCCTTGGGGATAAGAGGCGTGCTATAAACAGGAGATGTTAATGTAAATTTATAAACAAAGGTGTTAATGTGTGCAGAGTTTGTCCAGGCAGAGTCACATTGTTTATGCCAGGTTGTTAGAGAGCGTTTCTGCACTAAGGGATGTGTTTTGAAAAAGGGATGCTGCAGAACGTAAGAGTTTTTTCTTCACGCATTTACCTCAAGAAAGAGGTTTTACAAAAATTGCTAGACTTAAGCCATGAGTTATGAGGCTGGAGTGCATCCAATATCTTCATGATGAACGTCGCCAGGAAACAGTGTCTTTGCAACAAGAAACAATCCTGATTTTAAAGGCAATGCCGTTGGGGTGGAGCAGTAAAATCTGCTATAGCTGCGTCCAAACCTGTCATTTAAATTTCCTTAAGCTATATGAAGAATCAGATAACCAAAATTTAGCTGTAGAATTAGTCAGAATAAGACCTTGTTAATTGTCTCCCTGACACCTGTGGCAATTGAAATTCCTTTTCAAGTATTAATCATAGATGGCATCATCCTGTATACTGTGATCATGATTCTGACCTCTTTTGTGAAGGACTTTCAAGAATTGCAGGGGAAAAAAAATCACAATGTTGTGTGCAGATTTGTCTATATTTATTTCTGTATATTTAAGGATACTTATCATAATTTGATAAGCTGTGGATTGAGTAATAAAATCCAACTCCATGGCTACTGGTAAGAGGCTAAGCTCAGCACCTGCTAGTGAAATTTTAACATTTGATTCCCTGATAAAGTGAAGCAAATAATTTAACCTCAGATTTACTGTTCTCAAGTAATATTTATCTGCAAAATGAATAAAAAAGGGAGGCAAAACAGTTTGGCAAATGAAGATGAGGGCTGTAAGTCAAAAGAAGAATCTTAAATGAAAACTAAAGCTGTGGTGTAATTCTCTATAGGACTAGAGGTTAATATAGAGGTGTAGACCTCAATATTGATCAAGAGGAGGGAGGAAAGCATTTAATTAATTGTGGCTCAGAAAAAAAAAAGTTATACATTCGTGTGCACAATGCACTCAACTTACAGAACTGTGTCCCCTAAAGATAGGTCATGTATATAGCCATATGTGTGAAAGCTTATACCTGAATTTAATATGTGATGTAGCAAAAGATGACAACAAGCAGAGCTATCCTGTTCTGAAAAAGGCTTACTATCCTGAGAATTTAACTCAGGAGATAACTTCTATCACCTAAATTACAAATAATCTGAGAGTTTTGCCCTTTGCATTTGGATCAGGCGACTTTTGAGCAAAAAGTGGATTATCTCCATTAGTTTTATACTGTGCCCATCACCATAGTGTCCTACCACTTCCCTGTGAAATAATTTTCCATAATAAGTCTTGCAGATAGAAAGCTGAGAAAGAAGGAAGAGTTTCTGTTTCAGGAGTATGTAGGAACTAGTTTGGAAATCATTAGACTAATTTTAATAGTGTAGAAGCGTTTATGTGGAAACTGCTGAATTTAGACAGCAAATCGAATGTCTAATTGTTTTGCTAAGCTGCATGCTTTGCAGTCTGATCAATGATTTTATATAACCTAAACGAAACAGATTTTTTTTTCTTAAGCCTTTTGCCATTTGCAAGTGCAAATGTGGATTTTTCTTTTCGGTTCCTCAAAAGAAAATACAGAGACATACCATCACCTTGAGTGAACACAGATGTTTTAAGAAAGTTAGTTTGCATGGAGATCAGACATGATTTGAGGAAGAAATGCTTATACTCTACCTCCTGCTGTTTTCCTTTCCACATGTGCATCCCTCCTACCCTCGTGCCCTTATACTCGAGCTTTTCTTTGACCTTTGGCTAATGAAATCCTCTTAATAAGAAAAACAATTTCAATTTATGAAAACAAGCTGGAATTATATTTAACTTTGCCTGTGAGATACAAGATATTTCTGAGCTTATCTGTTGGTGGGAGGTGCACCGTTGTCTCTTCTCGCTTACCCCATGGAAAAGTTCTTAACATAAGAAAAGCAATTGCAGCGTTTCGTAGCTGTGGACAGTGTTGAGTGGGTGGTGTATGAAATGCTGATGTGGGAGACGTGGCCTGTATTGCCAGCTGAACCACAGACCACCTGGGTGACCCTGAGTTTTACCTTCTCCTTACTTCAGTTTCTTTATCTGAAAAACAAAACAAAACAAGAACCCGAGATAATGATACATGCCTCCTTGTACACTGATACTTCAAGTATCAGTAAAACTGCTGAGAAGCAACTGTGCTAATGCAGCCAAGGTGATGTTGACCTCCAGGATGGAAGTCATAAGGTCTTTTTTTCTTCAAATGCTTGCCTTTTGTGTGTGTGTATGTGTGTTTTGTTTTCTTTTCTGCTGTACCTTTTCTTGTCATATCTTTCTGAAGAGTTTGGGCATAGCAATGAGCTTTAAATGCAACCTCTCACACTTGGAAATTGTGTTGAGAGGCAGCCTATGTGCCGAAAGGTGTTGGTACTCTTCCTGGTTTATTTTCTTTCTCTTTCAAAGCACTTGAAAGCAGTTAATAAGAGTAAACTTGCAACCTGTTGTACGCTCAGTGCGGTGAATAGCAAAGAACACGCTTAAAGCAAAGTTGTCCCCATTGATTCTGGTCAGAAGGTGCTCACAAAAAGAGCTGAATGACTTACAAACTCATCAGAGCAATGACTTCTAGTTCATAACATAGCTTCTTGGGTTTTCAGCCTGAAATGTTTTGGGATTTTTTTTTTTTTTACCTCTCTTAGCATTCACAGAAAATAGGCTGTTAAGAAGCAGAAAGCATGCAATTTATAGCAGATGGGTATAAACCGCTCCAGCTCTACTACTGGAATGGGATCAATCAGGAACACTACATGCACCATTTATCCAGAAGAAACCCACCTGGGGGAACCCTGTGGAATTTTAGCCTATTAAGACAACACCTTAACAAGTTTAGTTTAAATAAAAACTTGTCGGCAGGCATTAAGCGGAGCGAAAGCCCTCAATCTCGATCATTCTCGCTGTCCCTTTGAGGAATGTGACTCCCGTCGCACTGTGGCAACAAAGCTTCCCTTACCTTATTTTTGTTTTTTTCCTTTTTTTTTTTTTTTAATCTGTAACTTTTGTTTGGCCTGTTCTTGAAAGCCAAGACCCACAGAGGTTCAAAAATGTTCCACTCCATTTACTAGACTTCTAGGTAGAAGGCATTTAGCCGAGCCAAGTGATTAGGCTTTCGGTTGCATTTAACCGCTCCTTTCAAATCTATCTGGCCGTCTAGTGATCTCTCTCTGCTTTAGCCCATATTAATCTTTTATTATTGCCTCTTTATGAATGTTTCTTTTTTTTCCTTATTTTTTGGGGAAGTATCAGGTTAATGATACATATTATGTACCGAGAGTGGGGGGAGACTTTTAAGACAATCCCTCCCTTTGGGAAATATAACAGTATGCTGAAAATGCGGCTCTAGTAAGGCTTGTAAAAGAGACTGGGGCATACAGTATAATGTAGCATAAAATGGAGTATGTGACTTTAAAGAAACTAATCTGTTTTAACCTAATGCTTTAAATTTTGCGTTTGCACCTTTTCTTTTCCCCCAGGTGAAATAAAATTGTGTTTCAAATCCATCAGAAAGCACTGGGGGATTTTAGAGGGGAAGTGAGGCAGGCCAGAGTTAAGTTTTCCTCCTGTACTTGCAGCCCAAACCTTTTACCTCTGCTTACTAGTAGGTGAACCAGAAAGCAAAACTTGACAGTAAGTGCGATAGAAACTGGCTAATTGGTTTCCCATGTTTGATTCCGAAGTGCCTTTTTTTTTTGCATTCTTTCCATCCTAAACAAGCAAGAAGTTTTGGTGCCTGCTTGCTACTGAAATCAATATAAATGTTGCTTTATTTTTTCCTTTTCCAGCTCTTTTTTCATATTAATCCTTGGCAATGTCATTCTAGGTGCCAAGTTGACATTACTGCGCTGCCGATGAAGCAGACCAATTGCTTAGAGCTGCCTCTGGAAAAACATCCAGGGTCCCTGTTAATGTTGGTTGCTGTTGCCCCGTGTACAGGGGTGTCCATCTCTGATCTGTGCGTCTGCCCTTTGGGAGACCCCAGTGAACGGCAACAGATTGCACAGCGCTATGTGAGTTTGCTTTTTTTTTTTCTTCTTTTTTTTTTTTTCTTTGAGTTTTGAAAGTAGTCGAAATTGCAGGAAAAAAAATTATCCAGTCATAATAGCATATCTCCTATGAGAGAAAACTATTACATGGCATAGTTATTATGTTTAGAATGACAAGGAGGTTGACAGGGCAGATAGACCCAGGCAATTTGGCTGCTTGTATTTGATGAGTTTTAAACTAATATTTTTCTTTGCAAACTTGAATTGTGTCAAGATATTATCATGGGGAATGAGACACACTGAATACCATGGAGAAATCATAGTATACCTAGGTTTCTTTCTTCCTTTGGGGAGGGTATGTTCTGAACTTTGAACTGTTGGAAGATGAAGCCCTATGATGGCCTCCATGCCTTAATCCTCAAAAGCTGGGCAAGAAAGAATGAGTGTGTATCTCTCTAAAATGGGGTGCAAGACGGAGACACAAGGAATTTGAACAACGCAAATCAAAGCTACTTTTGAGGGCAGATTCCCCACTCCCAATTGAGGATGCTGCTTTCCTGACTCATGCTGCCTCTCCACATCTACCTATGTCCTGTTTTCTGTTTTAGTTAGCGGATGATACTTGCATAAACACGCAGGACTCCTCTCAGTCTCCACCGTAAAGCTGAGGTGTAATTTATGTGAATGGAGAATTTCCTTAGGAGCAGGTAGCTTGGGAAATTGTGAACTCACAGGGTCATGATGCAGTGAGGCTGGGAGTAGTGGAGATGTATTTTGGGTCTATCAGCTGCTGAACGGAAATGCTGAAGAAATAGCGATGGGTATAAAAACGTAAGTCATTTAGTAGTTCAATATTTTCTGTTTCTTACCGAATTAAAACCAAAATACATCTTTATGCTTCCCTCCTCACAGTGTATAAAGAATTCCTTTCGAGACATAAAGGACATTGGCTTCTTACAAGTCAAAGTTTTAAAGGCGGTGGACCTACTGGCAGCAGATTTTTCAGGTATTTTATCTCTATTTTCAAGCATATGATGCTATAATGTATTGTGAGTGCCATAATGTATTGTGAGTGCTATTCAGACTTTGTGCAGTACTGTCAGTTGATCAAGGAAAAGTAAATTTCTCATCATTTCTCCAGTGGTGAAACCTGCCTCGGGGAGCTGAGATACCCAAGGGTTTTGACTCCCAAAAATAAGTGGGAAGGTCCAGTGGATGGAGATCCGATTTCCCCTTGAGATCTGAGCGATGTGGCCAATAACTCAGCACTTAGCATGGCGTGCTGTTGTATTTTGCAGTAGGAATATGTGAAATAAGAGTTGATATAAAGTGATGGTGCCTGCAGAGCAGCCTCACCATCTTTTAACGGGTGCCTTGTGAGTTTGTGAATAAGACTTGAAAGTTTTTTGGGGGCATCTGACACGGTGCTGAGTGTGTGGGTTTGGGTGGTGCTGCAGGCTGTCACCCGAAAAAGAAAGTTTACCAGCGATGGGGATGCGAGTGTGATGGTATCTCCTACAGCTTGTTTGAGACTTCTATTTGGGATGATCTTTTTGGTGCTCCAAGAAAAAGACAGATTTTTCCATTGAGCTGTACCTCAAATTGTGCTTGGTCCCAACAGCAGTGGACACTAATACTTTTTAAAAATACAATTTTTTATTGCTTCTCCAGGGAAGGTCTAGGGAATTGATACTTCTCTGTAGCGACTGCATGGATATCATTATTTTTATTATCATCTTCTCCGGGATTCTGGAGAAGTTTTAATTCCCCTCTGTAACTTGCAGCAGCCCATAATTCACAAACACAGCATTGTTTATTGTATATTTGCTGGCAGTTATTTTTTAAGATAACTTGTTGAAAAAGGCAGGAAAGATGCTAGAGAGAAAACACCTTTGCCCCATTCCCTGGTATTCACGAAGAGATTGTAACATAAGGTAAAGTTGCTTCTAAAATAGGGACCAAAGGAGAAAGCTCAAGATTAATCACAACACTATTTCAGTTTCAATTTGCTGCTTAACCCTGCAACGGAAAAAAAAAAATCCAGTTACTGCAGGCAGCAGTACTTTACAGAACTGAAGAATTTAATTTGAAAACAAACAAAACACCTGCCAATAACTAAAGGTAACTTGTAGAGACACGCATTTCTAAATTGGCATAATGTATACATCTATAGGAAATTAGGAGTGTAACTGCACCTTACAGACGAATTTGATAAGGACTGTACCACAGCAAAGCAGAACCTTTGGCAAACAGCAAGGCTGGGGCTATCTGGAAATATATGAGGTTTTGATATAGATAGTGTCCCAGGAAGGAGCTGAGCCTGGCAGGTTTTTTACCCCTTGGAAAACTTCACTGATGCTAATGCGTTTTCATCAGTGATGGATTTGGCCCCCTTTCCCTCAATACTTAAACAGGAGCACGTGGGTGGATAATGAACATTGGAAGAGACACCCAGGTTCTTGATTCTGCAATTCAAAGACTTTTCATACAGGGTATGTGACACACATTCCTTGTGCGTAGCGCAGAATGAAATTCTGCTTAAGTAAAAGGTTACTCAGTCTGTCATTATATTCAAAATAACCCAGGCTTTGAGCCTGATTCATGAAGCAAATGACAAATTGTTTTTCAATGGCAGAGCTGAAAATATCCTGGTATTATGCTGTAATAGACCCACCAAATTGCAAAAGGATGCAGCCATTTTAGGTAAAAATAGCATAATTTCTGATCGTGAAATGAGAGACATAAAGATTAATTATCTGTTCTGAGCCATTCATAAATGATTAGTGCAGCAATTATGGGCTTCCATAATAGAGCCCTCCTAGAGCAGTGCCATATTTCCTGCATTGCCAGGGAGACTGCTCAAATTTACTGTTATTGATAAAAGTAAATTCAAAGTCCAGCTACAAATCTGATAAAGGGAAAATCACAGAGACAATAAGAGGCACAAAGATTTCCAAGGGTTAATAGAGGAGCAGTACAAGCAGGTAACATTCCCTCCTTGTCCCATCCCACAGCAGTCATGAGTCTTGGGTGGGTGAACCTCTGCAGATCAATCATCTGATGACAAGTATAATGTCACCTTATACATTTTTACTTATTCCCATAATAAAGATTGGATTTTGGTGCAACTGGGATTTCTGTTGTCAGTTCATTATACACTGGCACTATAGATTTTAATTCCAAGGTTTTAGCCTACTATGATAACAGCTATCAGAAAGCAGCATAGTATCTGCTTTGGCTTTGAACAGTGTCTTGAAAATCCATGTTTTCCATTTGATGTAAATTTTAGGCTACTTTCCACACAGATACATCAAGTACGTAGAAGCTCTTCAGCCACAGCCAGCCCAGTTTGAGCCTTTCATACTTTTATATTCCTAGATAATAGTTTTGTTGACGTGAAAATGACTTTTTCTGCTTTGTTGGATGTTTTCTGCGTACGCATGAGAGTTCTCCTCAAACACTGCGTTTGCTCACTGACCAAAAAAATAGCATGCAGAATACCAAATTATACAGTGGGATTGTTTTTGTCATATACCAGTTTGCATTTCAAGCAGTTTCTCTGAAAGGCTACATGTATTTTCCACACTTATCAGGGAATGGGAACGTAAGCTGAAAAGGAGCAGACAAATAGATTCCAGTAATACACATGGTCTTTAAACTTTACCAATATTGACTAGTTAATATCCACTGTTTACATACTGAAAAGGTTCCTGTTTAGTTTATAAACTTCTCAGAGTAAGAACCTTACAAGCTTTGCATTAATAATCCAAAAAATTAGCATTAAGAAAAAGACAGTTTTTGCATAAATATCTTGTTTGTGTGCTATCTAAATTGCTGCATTGGTGTCATGGAGTTGCCTACATAAAAGTTAGGCTGGAGTGTCTGTGGCTGAGTTATACATGAGCACTGAAGATGTGATTAAATCAGGTATTGAGCCAGACACGCTGATAAAGGGTACTCTGCTCATGACAGAAACCGCAATAAGTCGTGAAAGCTACGAATTCATGCAATGTGAGTTATCAAAAAAATACATTAGAAAACACGTTTTCACCATAAGTTCCATATTGGCATTCTTCATTTGGGAGGAGCTTGTGGTTTTTGGGTTTTGGGGGCTTTGGTTTAAGCATGATACTTGGTTCATGTATGGATTGTCCAGTTGCTATTGGATTTTGTTTAAGCTGTGGTGCTATGTAGGGTCTTCATAGCTTCAAGGACTTGCTCATGTGGAGCTGATTGGAGAAACGCTACTGACACAAACGCAGCGCTGTGCTTCTCTTCTCTTCTTGAGATGAGGGTGCTGTGATCAACTGAAGAAGACCACAAACTCTAAGCACAGGATAAAACAGCTGTAACGGCAGCACTGACACTTACCTGGGTCAGAAAGACAGTGCTGCTCTTGTGATGTCTGAATAATCATCAACATGAGCAGATTTTTCTTACTGTGAAGATTTAGAGACGATTCACTGTAAGTCTCAGATTCAGGTATCAGAGTGAAACCACCTGAACGAGTTATAAGGTACGTGTGTTAGAGTTTCTAGAAATGAAGCTGCATGGGAAATACTGTTTATTTAGCAAGCCATTCCAACAGAAAGAGGCAATTTGCAGTTGTCTTAATGGATTCTATTTCTATTTGACCAATCGCTTCCTCAGCCCTACTGCAAAGCAAAGCAAGCATGTGCATGCTAAATATAATAATTGATCCACTTCATTTTTTTCTTCTTTCTTTCTTTTCCCCCACCCGCCCCAATCTGATCTTTCCCTAGGTAAAAGTGATCCTTTCTGTGTGTTAGAGCTGGGAAACGACAGTCTTCAAACACACACCGTTTACAAGAATCTCAATCCAGAGTGGAACAAGGTTTTCACATTGTAAGTGGATTGCTTTTGAACGCATACCGCAATACCAAACAGTTAACTAGAAAAGCTATCGACTTTGGGAAAATAGAAAGGTCAAGTTGAAGATATGTCATTTTTTCACAGTCAGGGAGGATGTTGTAGAAATATCAAATATAACTCAATTAAAGCCTTTTGCCTTTTACTCGTTCTTACATGGAGTTTATTAATAGAAGTCATTAAAAGAAAAATTACTGTGATATTTATAGGAAGAATCATGACTAGACATAATGGAGTCATAGCTGGATCCAAGAGGTAATATAACAGAATGTAGAGACCTGATACCCATGCCTACATTTTTCATAATTTAAAATACGTTTCATTGAACCATGCTAGAATCCTTGTTTAATTTGTAAGTAAGCAGAAAATTAGGGCTCATGTTGCTCCTGGTGTATCTTCTGAATTTAAACTAGTCAACCATAGCGTAGCCCAAAATAGGATCTTAAATGCTTTTGGAAATCAAAGTATTCTCTTTTTCTGGTTACTTTATTAATAACAAAAGTGATAATTTAGGTACTGCTTTTTGACAGCACAATTTTTTAATCTTGGTTTTTGTGAATAACTGAGTAAGATAACTGGTTGCAAGACTGTAGTAGTGTGTGGCAAGGAAGGCAACTGCGAGGGGTGGCAATGGAGCATTTATGACATTTGCATCTGTCCACTGGAAGAACAATTTGGAAATGATGTACTTCTTGCAAAAGCAACATTCATAAACACTGGGCTGGATGCAAACACAATAAAAGTATCTGATGTCTTTGACAGAAGTACCTTGCCAGATTTCTGTTTAATTCATGACTGCAGCTGAATGTGTGTCTGTTGGAGTCCTTTCTCTTACTTTGTCTGTTCTCAAGAAACTTCTACTCATCACTGTTTATTCTGAGATTGCGCCAGCAGATGAGTCTTGTCGGATGTTCTGCCAACAAAATAGATCTAATAAGAATCCAAAATTATTTCATTTAAAAAGAGAGTTTGCCTCTATACTTCCTGTGGGTCTCAGAAAGGTCAGCTGTGGACTTTTGCTAACTTTTATTGCTGTCGCATGGCTAATGCAAGCACCAGATCTGCAGAGCCAGTCAGGCTCTTGCATGTCTCCTTAGATTTTTGGCCATTTAAAGAACTTCAGTTAAGCACCTTAAAAACTATTGATTATTTAGATTTATTTTGGAGCAGAGTGGATTGTTTTGAGTAGATGAACCCATTTCAGTTGGAGTGTTCAATACCACCAGAGAGCCCTTCCATCATATTCAGATTTTCTGCAGCACACTTATGTGTGTGTGTCACTGTGGGGTTTTAGTATTTTGTACCACTGGCAGCTATATTGTATGGAACATGATAATGGCTTGGAGAGGAATATGGAAGTATCGTTGCAAAAGTGGCAGGTTTCAATGTATTTTAAAGCCATAATGTCTTGGAAAAAGTTCATTTCATGGTGGTTTGGCTGCCACTAGTGCCTGGGTCACAGAATGTGCTACACCTGCTAGCTAGAGGGACAGCCAGGGGTTGTTAGGTTTTTTTGGGTTTTTTTGTAATTGGTTTTGTTAATACCTTAAAAGCAGGATAATTGTTCGATAATTGTTCAAGTCAAATGAATTATGTAAGTTTTGATTCCTCAATTATTTCTTTAATGCCCTGAAGCCTGGTTTTGAATTCAGCCCTTAACCTCTTTCAGTCACCAGAGCTTTCTCTGTTGAAGAGCCAAGTTTTCTACACTGTTTGCATCAATATCGATGCACAAAAAAAGTCACTGTCTGGTAGTTATATTCTTCCCCTAGTTACGGGACTGGAACATGAGGGGAAAACTCGGGGAATACTCATAATTTGGTTCATTTTGGGGGGGAATTTAATTAAATGCTCGTTTTATACTCCAGGGTAGTACAAACTTAATTAGTAAAACAGTATTCTCAGATCTTTGTGGAGGAGGCTATATGCATGTGTATCAAATATTATTTTTTTTTAATGTGTCTGCACTTTTTGTTCCAGCCCTATTAAAGATATTCATGATGTTCTGGAAGTGACAGTGTTCGATGAAGATGGAGACAAACCTCCTGATTTTCTTGGAAAAGTTGCCATCCCTTTGCTGTCTGTAAGTTACCTTTGCCACGTGCATCATTCAAATGTTTTGCTGGGAAGGAGATGCATTTCTTTTCCCTGTAGCACAAAGCAATACAGATTTAGAAATAAAGAGGTTTTGTGATTTGTATGTGCCTTAGTTGGCAGTGTTTATAGTTCTCCTTAGTGTAACGAGCATTGCCAACCCATTTTAGTACAAATTTGGTTGATTGGAAAGAAAATTGCAGAAGTGTCTGTACTTCATCAGTACTATATGCCATGTAGGTCTGAAAACATACTTGAGTTGTTCTGTATGTTTCCACATCATCTTCTGAAGGTAACATTTGAAGCATGTCTTTTGTTCTGTCTGGCTTCTTTTTACTCCAAGAAAGTAATTGCACATCACAGTAGGATTGACTAGAGATAGCTGTTGTTATTGGCACAGCTGAATAAAATTACCTAAAAGGGGTGTTTTCTGCTCTGTAGTGCTTTTAAAGATGGGTGGTTTTTGTTCTGTAAACAAATATGTGAAGAGTGAGCACTACCATGGGAGTGTAAAATCAAAACTGGAAACAAAGTGAGCTCAGGGGAAAGTGGTTGCTCTGGAGATTAAGGAGAGTTGAAGCTTTTTCAGAAATGGCCAAAAAGGCCAAGCTAAAGAGAGGGGAACATAAGAGGGTCATTAAAAAACATTAATAGAGAAACAGAGGGAAAGCGGCTTTGTGTTTGGTAAGACTGATATTAATTTTGGAACAAGACTGGGGGTAATAGAGTGAGTAAACCAGATGAAAAGAATGTAAACAGCTCCATGTGTATGTGCAATTGCATAGAAGATTCTGGTAACTTCTGCAGTAAAGCCTGAGAAGAACTTTCTAGGCTGTGGCTTTTATGAAATCAATGAGTAGATGAGGCTGGAAACACCACGGGACTCTTGTGCTCATGTAAACACGTTTAACTGCAAGCATGGGGGTTTCCTTGGGTTTTGAGGCAGTAGGTTCCCTATGCAGAGGAGAGGGTGCGACAGGTATTTATGCCCTGAGCCCCGTACAAACACTCATGCTTGCAATATATAACATGATTCAAGTGATCCATGCAGTAGTGAGACGCTTTCAGTAATGCACAGTGTGATGCTGTGGGTAATAGTGCTCTCGAACAGGCAGCCAGTGAATCCTGATCGAAATTGTAATTGCAGTATTGTCTTGAAACATCTCTGTGGAAGCATCTTCACCTCTGCAGAAAGGCTGGCACACATCTCTCATGGTAAGGCAAGAGTTTGCCTTTGAGTTCTGGAGATGGGCTGCCACGGGAAGGCAGCGTTGCAATAATGGGTTAGTGGGGCTCTGTCCTAGCAGAGATTGGACAAATTGGAGGTTTCTGGAAGGAAAGGAAAGGTCTCATCTGATCAAAGCAGGCCATATTAGCCCCGCAGAGTCAGCATAGTTTAGGTAAGGGACCAATCAAGATCAGAGAGGGGAACTGCAAATATTTGATGTTTCCAAATAAATAATAAACTGCCCAGAAAACTCTCGAAGTGACTTAGAGGATATGATCCCAACCTAAGGAATGCTTTATAGTGGTAAAGAAATAGGCCAGTGTGCTCCAGTTTTGTTGTTATTTTGTCTACATAAGCGTACTTCTTGTGTATGCGAATTAAAAGCAATGTGGCTTCTGAATCTCTTCAACAAAGTGTGTTTATTTTCATCCACCGTATGCTCCTTTCAAGTTACACTGGTGTCCGGAACAGGGGAACTCCTGCAATTCGGGGATAAGAAGAGCCTAATTTATAGAAACTTGAGTAAATACTGGGCTTTTGGTGCCCCACGCACCATCGTGTGCTTTGCAGTCCTCTTCCCTCTGTGGCTCGGACTGCATGTTCTATTTGAGGCTGGGGATATTTTAGATTGTTTGTCTGATTTAGTGACTTGAGTTGTCAATCTCTCTAGTTTTAGAACAATATTAGAGTGAGTTGGGCATGGAGGATGATTTGATGTTTATGGGAGGGGAAAAAAAAAACCCACCCCTCTTAGCATCTTTTATTCCATTTTTGATCACTTTGTTAATTTTTCCCCAAGTCCTCGTATCTCTGATGTTCCTGGAAGAGAGTGGCTGGAGCAGCTGCTCTCCTGCAGATCCAGCGCTTGCCAAATGGTCTGTGCGATCGGCAGCAGGCTGTGTGGGCTCACAGTGAGAAGATGTTAGATTTGGATTTTCTGTTGATTTTATAGGCATTTGTCAAGTATCCCTCAGGAAGCATGTAACAAGGCAGAGGAGAGGAGTGCATGTGTGTGGTAATGTCCAAACTATTCAGCATAGGGGTTTTTTTTGTCCAAGGTTTGAGAAAAAAAAAATAAAATGAAAATTGTTTATGCTTTCCTTTGCCAACTGATCTTCTTCCTTCCTGTCCAAACTTCTCTGCCTCCTATTTCAGTCAAATCTACTGTAAATATATTCATCTCTGCTTCTGATTAAAAAACATTTTGCACCTATTAACTTAGATGCTCAGACAGAGAACTGCAATTTTCTAAGCTCTTTTTCTCGAAATGGGAATTTCGATGTATGTTGTCATTTTGACTATAAATTTGAATGTATCCTTTGAACCACTTAGATAAATATGCTAAAAGAGAACAATAGTTTAAGACTCAAGCCTTACAAATCATATAGGTTTAATTTCTCCTAGGTTATCAGGCCTAATATTTACCTTGCATTAAATTCCCTTTTGAAAATGAAAGTGCCTTCCTCCCCCCCTGTTAAAAATGCACAAGTTTGACTTGTGAGCTGTCAGCACATGAAGTAAGTTTACTTCAGGAATTGTTCATGGATGACTAGATTCTTTTCTTGATGAAAAATTGCCTTGAATAAAGTATATGTTAGAGGGATATGAAATGTTTAATTACTTTGACAACGAATTTTGGTTTAAATGTGTTCAGGAGTCTTACACTGACATTTTGCAAACATGTGTACACCTTCATCATCATGTTAACACACAAATAACCTTACTGCACAACAATTCAGAGATAGTGAAATTACTTATGCTTTCCATTCATCCTCGACTGTGATCTCGCCTTATTTCAGGCACCAAATAAGAAACATAACAAATTTGGGCTGCTTGAGAAGAGTTTTAAGGTGTCAGATGATGCATAAAGCTGCAAAGTTCACATTCTTCTCATAGACATGATGAAGATATTGGATGAATACACATTTTACTTTGTTTCTCGTACAGCTCTGTTAATAATGCACTGTAGAGACCTTGATTTTGGTAGCAGTACACTGAATTTGGGAGACAGAGAGAAGTTGTTATTGACTTGCATTATACCTTTAGCTTTTCCATGTTATTCAACCTATTGTACTTTTTTTTTCTCCTGCTCTTCTTTTTGTGAAACTACTGTCCTCCTCTAAAGCATGTGTAAGAGACCTCATCTACAATAGAGCTCTGGCCAGCCACATTCACAGAAGCAGAATTTAAACTGGAACAGGCAGAGATTAGTGCTACCAAGATATTCAGCAAAACGGATCACTCTTGCCAAAAGTGACTTATAGAGTCTGACTTGCCCAAACTTGGGGCCAAGAGGGAGATCCCTTTCTCAGAGCCTGGGAAATGAAAGACCATTTACAGCACCCAGCAGAGCAGGCTTTTGTGCTAGAAACTGAAGAAGGTCCTGGGGAATGGAGAAGTAGGGCAAAAACTTCCTGGCTTCCAGAAAGGATTTTGATAGGTTTAGAAGTTTTATAGCTTTTGGGGGACTTGAACTAATTATCAAAGAAGTCCTTTCCATCTCTGTGTTCCTTTGTGCCCTAGTTCTTAGCAAAAGCAACCCTGTTTCTCTTTGTGAGGGTTTGTCTTTTTGGTTTTGCTTCCTGAGACTCACATCTCCTAGAAGGCTGCAAGTTATTAGAGACATGAGAGCAAGCATATAGTGTGCTTCAATGAATTTGAAAGCAGAGTATATCAAATACCCCTATGTAGAAAGGCCTTTGAGTGAAGAGTTGTATCACAGAATGGAATGTTTTTTATTCGCTGAATTATCAGCTCAGAGTAGTCTTCAGCTGCACCCTTTTTTTCGGCAAACAGGAGCAGGTCTATGAAATATTTTCAAGTGCCAAGCAAGGTCGGTAGCCAACAATACGGTGAAAACAAGTCGTATGACTTTCGCAAGCTTAATTGTCTAAAACATGGCCTGGATTCAGAGAGCAGACACCTGACCATTGTAATTACTTAGCACTTGACCATGAGTGCGCAGCCTTTTCCAGGAGAAAGCTTTTAAAGTTTGAGAAAAGTGAAAATGCTGCATCTGTGCAATAGGGGCGGCTGTGAAGTGCTGTCCTCTGTTCTGACATTTGTCCCTATCATGATCCAGAAATTCTGAAATGGGGAAAAAAACCCCCATTTCTTCCAGAAAAAATGAAACCTTGTTTCTGAGATTAAATTCTCCCCCTACTATGCACTACTCACTGAAATAGTATCAACAGGAATGTACTTCTTGAGTACGACCTGGGATCTTTGTGCTCCTAGGGTTTTCAGCTCCTCCTCAGATTGCCTGGAAGCCCTTGTGTGGCTGCCTGCTTTTTTTCAGACCATCAGCTCCATATCTGTTTGGTCTTTGGATAACAATCCTCTGCCAAACCCCCAAATTTTCCATTCTACTTTGGATCCCACAGAAGGTTGTTTAAAGGGAAATGTTTGAGGCAAAGAGGTTTGGAATGAATGAATGAATGGGCATTTTGTACAAAATTGAATCAAGGTATATTGCAAGACTGGGGAGAAACAAAAAACCTACTTTATTCATGTCCAGGTGGATCAAATATGTGGCTTGCTTTCAACTTTTCCTGGGGAAGTATGTCCGTTGATAAGGGTAGGTGTGTGTCTATTATAGGACAGCTTTATGTTATTCAGGGCAAATGGTATGACATTGTGCATCAGCAATGAGCTCAAGGAGGAATATCAGAGGTTCCCAAATGCTTTAGATGAATTACCCTTGGAGAGTAGCCATTACCCTTTCCACACGTCACGGGTGTTGATGTACAGAGGTTTAACCCAGCGTTCTTCTGTCAGGTCATCAATATATGACATTGAATCTACATCAAAGCAGGATACAGAGTGAAGTTTTCTTAAAATCAATGTTAAAAAAAAAAGCGCTACTAAACCATATTTCTTTGCGACAAGAGCAATGAAAAAACACCCTTTGCTGCGTAAGGGTCCTGTCTTCTCCGTGTTTTGTGTCATATCAATCTCTGCTTTCGCTATTTCATTAAAATTCCCAAGCGGTCAGAAGGTTGTTGCTTAATAGATTTAGCATTGGCTGGCTACATCAATACTGTGTTTAGTCACATTTGTTTTACTGGGGACATCCGTGCAAAGAGTTTAGCAAATATATTCGTTCATTTGAAAGGAACTTGGTGCACTTTGGGCCTTGACTGTACAGTGGTCTCCTGTACTTGAACATTTCCTTCAGGTAAAGCACTGCCAGAAGTTGCCTCTGTAGGTCCAAATACTTAATGCACAAAGAATTCTGTCTTTTCTTCCAACTTGAAATTTCCTTTGCATGGTTCTGTGTGGAGAAGGGACTGTGATATAGAATATATGAGTTCTGTGAAAATATTGATGCATGTTGATTCAGAACAGAGAAATGTGTCAGATATCAGCAATTCCCATGGCATAAAAATCCTGACTCTTTTTCAGAGGTTTTCTGATGGTGACCTTGCAAGATGAAGTATGTCGGTGGGGTAGGCACCGCTGTCCTCATGTTAATCATATGGACATGGGCTGTCTTGGTTGGTGATTGAGCCCCAGTATGTTGTATGCTATTAAGAAGCTTTCAGAGAATGCAGGCATTAATATTCAGTGAGGATATAAAACATCAATAAAGGAATAATATTGATTATGTCTCTTTGAGCGCCTCACCTGCAGATATTTTCACATTTAATTTGAATATTCCTTTCCTTCCACTTTCCCATAAGTGGATGTCAACATTCATGGGAAAGATATTCTATTTTAGACATAACTATCAGGAATATTAATTGACTGAAACCTGTGTGAGATCAGGTACATAGCAAAACGTGTTTGGGCGATAGAAGAAATCTGATCTTTCTGACATTTAGTTTCGTCCTAGGACCCCATCTCTGGCTGCTCACCTATTCCACAGCTGAGGAAGGTATTTAAGCAGTTTTTGTGAACAGCAGAAACTAGGGAAGAGTACCCAGAGAGGAGAAAGAAATAGATCCAAAATGAAATTAATATGACTGGCTGTCTCTTGAGATGGAGGGAGACATTGAACAGAGTCTGAACTCTGGCCCAAGAACAGCATGCAATGAAAATGCAGAGTATTAAAAGCTATTTTGGATGTTTTCTTCTGGGCACAGTTGAGACATGCCACCGATCTAATCTCCAGGCAGTCATGGGTGTTAGAATTACCCTACACCTTCTGCTGAACTGCACTGGCTTAGCACGTTGCCAAAACTGTAAAAGGTATTATTCTTTGACTTTTTTTTGCAGGTGTTTTGTTTTTTTTCTTTAATCCAAATGGAAATGCAATGTAGAAATGCCATTTTGTAGCCAGTTGTTCTTCTGTTGCTCTTTTTTTGGCTCTGAAGAAGGTCAAAAGTGAGGATATCTGTATGAATGTTTAGTCTTGGGCTGAGTTATAATTGCACAATTACACATCCTTTACCAGACAAGTCAAACACTTAAAATTAAAGATGCCAAATGAAGCTGATTATAAAACTGTGTTTGCACTGCTTTACTTTCTGCCCTGTTCAGCCTTAAAATAGCAACAACAACAATAACCACCATTTTAAAAAGTTTCCCAAGTGGCAAATAAGCCCCATTTCCAAAGACAGGGAAGTTATTTCTTGCTGATTTGAAACTTATGGTGTGAACACTCCTGCAACTCCACCCAAAATGTTTGATTCAGCTCCAGCTCTTAAAAAGAAGAGCCTTTTCCCCAATGTCAGAAGCATTTTCTGAGTGCAGAATACCATGATATCAGGCTCGGACCTTCTCAGTAGTGGCATCGTTTCTTTTCCTATTTCTGTCAATTTAGCGGCACGTGATGTTTTTTTCCTTGTTGGTTATGTTCTTGAAAGATATAAGAAAAAAGTATATCCCAAGGAATATAAAGAAAACTTTCCACCAGCTGTTGTTCCTAGGGCAATAGGATGAAAAGTTATGAGAAATATGTGTATCTGAAATACATGGAAATTCAGCCCTCAAATTAATAACTATAGAGAATCCAGAATTATGACACTGTGATATGTATTGAACACCTACATCTCTGCCGACACACTGGGAACAACATACCTTCTACCCTGTTACAGGAGAGTCCATGAATCAAAGCCCAGTCTAAACCTGCTGCTTGTGGCATCCCCTTGGACCAAAGGGATGACAACCTCAAACCAAGTCCTTCTGGTCCTGTATCTCTACCGTTGCAATTTTTCAGTTAATTTGGGAAATAGAACAACATCTTTCCGAATAAATTTTGGTTTGTTTTCATTCGGTGGCTTTTAAAATTATTTTTTGCCCTTGCTTGAGGTGGGATGGAAACAAACTCTTGAAATAGCAGAATCCTTTATGATGGGCACTCCATGTGGCAGTTGACCTGAGGACCTTCTCGTGCCAGTCCATTTGGCCCTAAAAGAGGGGGCAGACACTTCAGCAGTTCTTCTGTTTTGGGGCTGCAGGATATCTGAGCCTTCTGGTCTTCAAAATAGTTTTTTGCTTGCCCCTTTGTTGGGAGCTGCAGAATCCTTTACCACCAACTCCAACCCTATGTGTCCTTCCTTGTAGAGAAAGCAAAGGCACTTTGTGATCCATTTAGTGCAGTGCCTATTGGTGTTATTTTTTATTGTTATTGAATCAGTACCACATATGCCTGCATAACTCCTAGCATCCCGTTAAGCAAAGCTTTGGATGAGAACATAGTAAAAGCTGGAGTTCTGGTTGGACACCACTGAGGATGCAAAGTTGGTCTTTGTGAGAACCCTCTTCCCTTCCAACCATTACCCAGAAATCCCATCTACCCTTTGCTGAGGTATTTGGTGCAGAAGGGTGGAGCGACACTGGGAAGGAAAATGACCTTTCCCTTGTCTCCTGAAGTCACTCGGTTCCCATTATGCTTTTTTTCCCCTCACTTACTCATTTCTACCATGGTTTATGAGTGCCTCTTCTAAATGCCAGAGCAGCAATAGCCGTTTTAAATATGGTTGCAATTTCATGCCCCCAAATTTCCTCCGTTATCTTTAATCTTTGATCATTACAGTCCCTGAATGTAGCTTTTTGGTAAGCTGCAGTTTTTTTATGTTACTGCTGTTTAGAATTAACTGGTCTGCTTCCTAAAAAGCCAAATGTTTAATCAATACATATCCTACTGTGTATAATAAATACATTTCTGCCATCACTTTTTGAAGAGAGAATGCTTTTGATTTGAGCCAAATAGTTTACAAAATGGTAAGAGAGGTTTGTTGCTTTTTTTTTAATAGACGTTTAATGCGATTGAGCCAACCGGCAGATTAGAGCATAGAAATGGTATTGAAATTCAGGGGTGAGGTGGGGGGAGAAGTCTTTTACAGGAATTAGTTAATTTTGAACATTTGTTACATTAGCATTCGCTCCACTTAAGCTGATTAATTGATTTGGATTGTGTTTGTTTCCTGGGTAATAATTTGACAACTTTGCAATAAACTAAGCGTTAAGAAGTGGGTTTGTGTACTGGAGTGTGCAATAGGCAGGTAAGTTGTTGTTTGTGGCTCTTTTCCTGAACTTTGGAAGAAAAATCCCATTTTAAACCTGTAATAACAGAGGCTGATTACTTCCCATCAACTCACTGGCTTCCAGGGCAGAATTTTCAGACTGGTTATTGTGTGCACTGCTCTACTATAAAGTATAAGGTCTGTAAATTAAAGTTGGACCATAAGAGATTTAATCTGCAATTTTATAGGTCTCTAATCCAACGATCATTTTGTATTTCAGACTCCGAGCATATTAGCAGGGTTTGGGGAGGGTTTTTTCGTGCTTGCAATTTATTTATTTGTTTGTTTGTAGTGTCTTTAAATTATATTGTGAATTACAGCTGGGAAAATATTGATGCTTTTTCTCTCCCCAAACTATAGATTAGAAACGGTAAACAAAGTTGTTACACGCTGAAGAATAAAGACTTGGAACATGCTTCAAAAGGAGTAATTTACTTGGAGCTGGATGTCCTATTTAATCCTGTAAGTTGAAATATTTTCTCTTTGCTTATCGCTGGTGTAAGAAATGTGTGAAACTACAAGGGCAAGGGTGAGGGATGATGCTTTAAAAACCAAGAGCCAAGCTGGAAAAGTTCCCATCCAGTTGCATCTGGTGGTGGAGGGGTGTTTCATAGAGTCATAGAATCATTTTGGTTGGAAGAGACTCTTAAGATCATAGAGTCCAACCATAACCTAACTCTAGCACTAGGCCATTTCCCTAAGAACCTCATCTATGTGTCTCTTAAGCACCTCCAGGGATGTGACTCCATCACTGCCCTGGGCAGCCTGTTCCAATGCCTGACAACCCTTTCGTGAAGAATTTTTTCCCAATATCCAATCTAACCCTCCCCTGGCACAACTTGAGGCCATTTCCTCTTGTCCTATCACTTGCTATTTGGGAGAAGAGACCAACACCCTCCATGCTACAACCTCCTTTCATGCCATGGATGAAGAAGTATTGGGATATCAGAGCTCTGTGATGGCCCCTCCAGGTGGATGGGACAGTGCCAGGGCATTTTTGGACTGACAGTGACCACAAGTACCTTAGGAAGGAGATGCTATTTACTGTATGCCACAGCTTGATTTGCAACAGCTAAAAAAGGGCTTAATGTCTAGATTATTGTACATTATTTTTAACACCTACTTTCTCCCCAAAAAGCTGACCCACGATGTTCTCTTGCCAGGGCGTTGACAGGAAAATTAATGGCGCATGAACTCAGTGCACATAGTGGTTAGGTGGCTGAGTCAATCGCAATTGTTTATGCCCTGCAGCCTTTTACTGAGTTAAATCCTATTTATTAAGGCAAATGTGGGCTGCACTACGGCTCTGCTCTTGCTGAAGTGAGTCCAGCTTTGCCCAATTTAATTCATCCCTGCTTTTCCTAGCAGCTCGTCCTAAGTCTCATGGAGGCTCAGAAGAGTGAAAGATCCTGAAATTCCTAATCAAGACTGATGATACAAAACCGAAATAATGAACTTGAAAGTTCAGATCTTAAATTTTATTTATTTATTCTAGGTAAAAGCAAGTATTAGAACATTCAAGCCCCGAGAAAAGCGCTTCACTGAGGAGCACCGCAAATTTTCTAAAAAGGTGAAAATTGTGTCTGGGCTGAGCTCTCGCATCTGTTTTGGAAAGATTTGAATTGCTGTAGCATGGTTGCAAGAACAAAACCTGTTTTTGCATAAAGTGCTGAACACATGTAAATTCTGCGTATTTCAGTATATATGAAAAGGTTCATTTGTGTTGACATGAAATTGCTTTCTGATCTAGTTTGCATCAGTAGTTCTGCTTCGTGCTTCAGAGTGGGGAAAATGATAACTCTGGATGTTGCACTGTTCGCAGCACCTGAAGCTCAATGATAGCCTTATTCCCTTCTTTGGGAAGGAAGAAACTAAGTCTAAATTTGTTACTTAAAAAGTCCATAGGATTTTAGAACATTTGCCATTATCCTTTTTTTTTCATGCCCTATAATGAGGCTAAAATTCCCTATTTATTTCTATGGACTAGTCCAAAACATGTAGAAGAGGTTCAGTGTTTTGATTCCATTCTCTCTGGCCCACGTCCTGAGACATTGCTATATTTTTGAGAATTGAAGGGGAATGAAGGTAGGTTTATTTTACTGTTTTATTTAGTTTTGGCATCAATACCTGCTTTTGTAAGGGATGAGGAAAATCTGGAAGGTTTGGGTGTGATGCAAAAACAGACAGGAGCTGGAGTGTGTCTCTGAAATAGAGGCTTTATTTGTAATATGTGCCCTGGCAGGCATTCGTAGCTTATATTATCCCTGTTTCTGAAGCAGTAGTACGATACTAGAGTGTTTGATTAAACTCCTCTTCTCCTCCCTTCCTCCCACTCAATATTTATCAGATCTTATCAAGAAATGTTGATCGCGTGAAAAAAATCACCATGGCAATATGGAATACAATACAATTCCTTCGGAGCTGCTTTCTCTGGGAGTCCACGGTAAAGAGTGTGATCGCATTTGTGGTAAGTGCATTTCTTCTTTTATAGCATGAGGCGAAGTGATATAAGATCTTGCGTGTTACCATGCCTTTAATCGTTTGCTGTTATTGGTGTTTTTTAGCTGCAGGGCTGTGGGTTTCAAGGCAGTTTTGGGCCACGATGGGCCTGATGGGCATGGAAATTAGACCTTCAGGAATAGCCTCTTCTTCCCTTGGTGCAGAGGTGTTTACCAACCTGCACTGAGGATGCCCATGGTGGGTGATGCCACCTTGTGAAGGCTGTGACCGTGTGATGATTCTGGATTTATTTTATTTTTAACCATGGCAGCTGGGTGGTACAAAAGGAGAGAGGTGGTGGCCAAAAGAGTGATGCAGGGTGATGCCTTTGATTTGGGTGATTCAGTGAGCTGATGGGTTTGTCCCTTCCATCCTCCATTGCAATGAGGCAGCACTTCCCTGCAGGTTATCTATGCCGGCTGTGCCCGTGTCCCTGTGGCACGTAAGAAGCTCTGACATCACCTGTTGCAAATCTCTTCTCTTGGCAGTAATAATACATTGCTTTAAAGAGGAAAAAAAGAGAAAAGGCTGATCAGTGAGTTCTGCTGCTCTCTGTGAACAAAAAGCCAACTTATCCACCTGCCTATCCCACTTCTCAGCCCTCTCCTTTTTCCTCTTGGTAGTAAATACCCTGTTTGCAGTTTTCTCATAATCCACTCAAGCACAAAAAGGTTTTTCCCACTTTTTATTGTGTGGTGTGACATTTTCTTCATGCTTGAAATATTTGACATGCCATTAAAGGTTGCAAAATCATTTAGTGGTGGTCCAGCATGCAGGAAGAAAGTTTTCGAGTTGAGTGTTTATTAAGCAAAATAACAGCCACATCTCCAAGATTTTTCTTCCTCTTTTACTGTCTGTGAATTGTAAGTCTCTTAAAGGTTCTTTTGAGGAAAACACTTCACAGTGTATTTGCTATAGATGAGTAAAGTGGACCGTCCCTGACTGAAAGAAGCTCCAGAGCAAAGACAGAGGAGCCGTTTCACCCTGCAGGTTAGAGGGATGACTGACACTTAAGAGTAGGTAGGACAAGAGAGTCTTTTATCTGTATTTTTTTTTTATCCTGTTTCTTGAAGTTTATTTAGATGATATCTAGAGTTGATGGTGGAAAGCAGAGCAGAGACTCCTTGCTAAAGCAAGTACAGCTGTGCAAGGCAGCTCTGTGGTTGTGTGCAAGGGAATCTGGTGGTCATGGATGCTGGGGCTGGAAAGAGAGGGACATAAGTAAAATCCCAGTGCTGACGTCGTACCATCACCATTCCACAAGAATCTAGGCATGTACTTAAGAGATTTTGCACCAAGGTACTTGTAAAGTTATAGCTGTGAAGTTTAGTTTTCTAGACTTGGGGAAAGTTTGGAAGTGGTGGAGAGCCAGAAAAGTAAGAATGTGGGAAAGTGGGTCTACAGAAAAAGGAATTGATTCTTAGTGAAAAGGAGGATGAGCAGGTTACAAGTTCCAGGTTATTAACATATTTACTGGATATCATAATACTGGTTTTCTGAAAGAAAGTGGGTAATGGGAAAGGAGTAAAAATACGCGGCTCTAACTACAATTACTGCAGGTTTGTTCTACAAATCAAAATTTAAGTCTGTCTGACTTTTTCCACATGGAAATAATTCAGCTCTGGCACTTAAAATGAAGTGCTAATTATGTATCTTTCTCTCACTATTTTGGCGTGTGTGTTCTTAGTATTGAAAACACGCACACAGCGTGGTAGGTGCAGCATCCCTCCCTGCCCTAATCTGTGTGTAAAATCCACCCTTAACAGGTTAAATAAAAGATGTACGCAATATTGCATTTTTTAAATTGTCATTCCCCAGCAAGCAACATTTATATACCTTCAGTACCTGGTTTTGTATCAGTTTAGCCTGTACCAAATTTGTCCTTATTGACAACCTGCCTGTAGCTGACATTGAATACCAGAGGTGAGGAAGATGCGCAAAGTTTCTCACCTATTTTTCAGCTGTGTTTGTGAAACCATGACTGGTAGCTTAAGGGCCACCCAGGCCCTCAGACCATAAAAATACCTTTTTTTTTTTTCTTACAGACTTTGTCCCTTGGGCCACTGCCAATAACCATTGTGACCATATTCCACAGAACTTCCATGTGATACCCAGAGATTGGGTGGTCCCAAGCACCCTCCTCCCCTGTTGTATTGCCCCTGGTTTCCCTCTACAGGTAGCCCATGCCCCATCCTCCAGGGGGAAATAAAGGGAGGGAGGAGGAGGAAGATAAGCAGATAGTATAATCATGTGAACCTCGATTTCTTAAGCAATCAGACAAAAATCACTGCCAGAGAGAAGAAGATATTTGTGAAATCGTCAGAGCTTGGCAATAGGTGAAGACGTGGTGTGTTACACTTTCCTGTTTCAGTCTTCGTTACAGAACACCTCCCTCCCCATTAGTGCTGACAGCTCTGGTGTGTGACAAGGACATTATTTCTGGGTGCAGAAGAGAAAGAGGGGCAGATAAAGAGGGAGGAAACAGAGGACAGTACAGGCAGGACACAAGTGAATAAGAAAAATACTATCACCACGTTTTCTCGTTCGTAAGATACATCATCCCAAGTTAAATTTCTTTATTAGTTTGTAATGATGAGAGGAGACAGGCCAAGAACATGTGAGTAGATTAATTTTTTTTTTTTGCTATAAAAATGAAATCCTATTTTTCATCAGCATTCTGCAATTTTAATCTGATAACTTTTAACCTGACTTATTTGTATAGACACAGAGGACACCGATTGACCCTGCTCAGGCACAAGTAAAATCAGAAATTTTTCTGGTTTAGAGGCTTTGGAAAGAGGGTTGAAAGGGCCATGAGGTGAAAAGCAAAATTTCACTTTTGGTGACGTTTGCCCTGCACACAAAGGGTTTGGTGCAAATGGTGTTACACAAATTCTAGAAAAAAAACCATCCTGGGTCGGAGGAAAGAGTCACGTGTAGGTTTTCTAGATTGTTTATAGTGAACATTTCATCATTAGTCTGGTGTGAAAAATGGGCACACATGTTTGTGTGTGCCTGGGAATATCAGGAATATTCCCACATGTGGAAAATGTAGCCTGTAGAGTTAATAGTGTTCATATATTGGGAGAGACCATGTGTTCTCCATCAATTCAGGATTTGGGGAGAACTGTAGATTTTTGAGACTAAAAAGCTCTTCAGGCATTCTACTCCATTTATTTAATTTTAATATATTTATCTCTTTATTCAACTTGATATGTTGTGTTCTGACTGAAATGCGCCTTTCAAAAAGGGCTTTGTTCTGAAATCACCCAGACACATACTCCAGTATATCCCTGTATGGTTCTTCTCGTGTGCCTGACACTCTTCATATCCCACCTTGGACAATTTGCTGCCAGTTGAGTGTTGTAGATTTAGCCCGGTCCTCATCACTCCTTCCTCTTGTCACACCTTTCTTCATTGAGACGTCACTTCCACACTGCGTTACTGGTGTCCAAAAAGCTGAAGCTGCGTAGTGAAATGTGCCTAAGGGAATGTCTGCTTATAAACCGTGTTGTATATATCAGTATGGTTATAAACTGTTTGTTTTTCCTCACTTGTGCATGTGAAAACTTGTGTTCTTACCTTTTTGGTGCACTTTTAAAAACAATTCCTGGTCCTTCCTTCTGCATGCAAAGACGCTCTGCTCCCCCTTCTTCCTTGGTCGTAGAAGTTAAGTCCATAACAACTGAATCATTCTTACTGTATAATATGTATTTTTAAAATATTTTAAAAGTTAATTTTTGTCACAGAATGATTTTCATGAGGAATTATGCATCATTGCACATTGTACTTGTGATTTTATACAACATAATTACACCTTCTATTGACAGTTTTCTCTGCATTAATGGTAATTATGTCATTTAATGAAATTACAGTAATTGCATTAAAAAAACTATAATCTGGTGCAAATTAAAAGGATATATTGACTGGAATTTTTACTATCATATATATTTTTTTGAAAGTTTGCATGATAGTTGCAGGAGACATTGACAGGATCAGGCAAATGGTGGGAAACCAGCCACCATAGCACCTCTGGTGTGACTGGCATTGCTCACTGCTGATTTCCTTCAGGGTCCCTGCACACTCACCCATGCCAGCGTACTTCATTTTTACTGGCAGCATGTCTCACTGCATCAGGTTTAGGCTTTTTGCTAATCAAGGCTGCTGCCAGGTTGGGTACAGGTGGGAGCTATTTTTCAGGCTCAGCCCTAGCTGGCAGCCTGGGTTGGCCAGACAAGGAATTGAGCATGCATAGGCAGTATTTATTTATTTTGCAGTGTGTCTAATTATTTTATGATGGGTTAGTACCGGGAGGAAAGGAAGGAATGTGTGGTGATGCAACGTAATGTGTTCAAAACGTGGAGTTTTTGGTCGGGCTGCCTGCAGCTATTTAATGATGGGCAGCTGGGAAAATGGAATCATTTTGGAGCGGTTTGGGCTTCCAAAAAACCAGCTGATGCAAGAGCAGGGAAGCCCTGCAGGTTGTGGATGCCCAGCAGAGCTGCTGGGGGTTGTGGATACAGCAGGAAACCCAAAGTTCAGCTTTTGAGCTCCTTGCTGCAGAGGTGAGATTTTGGCACCCTTCTCCACTTTGTAAATCCGGAGGGACCTGGAGGATGCCCCGTTTTTTGGTGGGGGCCTCTTGGGCTGTGGGAACTGGAAGCCCAAGGAGTCACAGGGCAGCTGGGTGAGGCTGCACATATGGGCATTGCTGCCCCAGTTTGCTCCAGTGCTTATCTGGGAGAGCAGCAGAGAGATAGTTTAGACTCTGCAGCCCATGAACTTCTGGGCATCTCTGCTGAATGTGCCATTTCGCACGCAGCCGCTTAAGCTTGAGATATGGGAGCTGGATCTGAGCCCAGTTGAACTAATGTCACAGAGGAGACACCAACTTTCTTATTAGACATGAACAATTTTTAATCTTTGAGCTGGGCTATATTTATACTGACGACCTACAGGCAAAGGGCCATTAGCTTGTTGACAGCATCCTCTAAAATTGCTAATTGTGCATCAGTAAGAGGGAAATAATCTTTTCCCTCAGGAAAGATGTTTGCTAACCCGAAATCTAAGCCTTCTGGAGTTGACTTGGGGTAAATCTTTCATTCTGCATGTGGACAAGTGTCTCCTGCATGGAATGGTTAGACTTTCCCAAGAAAACACAAAATGTTCCAGTCCTGTTTGTACTAAGCACAATTGAAGCCCGGACTTGACAAGGATATATGTGTAAAACGTCCAGTTTAGCTTGTGCATTGTTTTGCAACACAAGATGATTTTTTTTTCCTAGTTGGGAAGAGAGTTATAGATCAATAAGGGGAAATTATTGGGACAAAATTTTCGTGGAGAACATGAGGAATCTATGGAGAAGGGAGACTGGTAACAGCTCTGAAAGCCAAAGAACTGAGGATAGAGATTGTGTCACCAAATATCTCTTGGACCTCTGGCCAACCGAGCAGAGGACAGAGAACAATTTTCACTGAGACTTTGGTCGTGATTTACAAGTAGATGATAATAAACCACTTTTCTATAGGGTGTGGAAGGAAGATGTACTCACATGAGCTTCCCTAAAATCTTTCTTATTTTCCCCCTGAATTGGCTGCTAATTTTGAACAAGCTGTTCCCTGACACAAAGCACAAACCACCCCGCCATGACTACATGTGTAACTGATGAGTAGTGTATAGTCTTTTTTCTCTCGCCCCCTTTTTTTTTTTATCCTCATAGCTGAAGATGAAATATAAATCATTGTTCCCAAACTCGTTGGGAACAGCATTAAAGTAATAGTAGATTAAAATGTCTCCACATTAAAAAAGCTAAATAAAATGAATAGATGTAATCCTAAAGCGAGAAGAATGAGTATTCTTCAAACACTGAATAGGGAACTTGGAAAAAGAAAAAGCTTTAAAAAAAAAAAGTATTAATGCAAAAGAGATGGTCTTTACTTCCGCTTTACTGTAGCGCTTTTGCTAAGGGCTTTTCTCGCTCATTTGCAGCTTGTGTTTTGCTCCAGTTTTACAGAAGCAATCAGCAAAGGGCCAAACAGTTCCTGTTTGGATAGAGGAGCTGTAAAATAACTGTCCGATGTAAAAAATTGTTCATATTTAAGGCTAGAGCTGGTGCTAGAGGAGCAGTGAAAGGCAGGGTTTCAGGAATTTGACCTAATAAGTAAGTAATTCTTGAGAGCCCCTAACTTTTCTTCTCCTCTGTAAATCTCTGGCAAAGGCACATCTTTAGAATTATTGTCTTGAACTCCACTGAAGAGGCTGGATCAGAGGTATGTTTTTATTTCGAGCTATTATATCCCAGTAAAAGTGTTTTCCTAATGACGGAGGAAATGTTTACGTCCTGCTCCCCCCACGCTGCTTGTGGCAGCGCCTGTGAAAAATTCCCCCTTTGTGCCTGCAAAGCCGTCAGGAGCACGTTACCTGACACATGCAAGTGATGGCTCAGATGAGAAACAGGCTTCTCTAGACAATTAAATGAGATGGTTTTACCCTTCTCCCAGCAATTTTTGCATTTCCAGTATTACTCTTCTGTGGTTGAGGGGAATATGATTTAATTTCGAGATCCCAGGTTTTGCTTTGCTGCAGCAGTTAAAATTCCTGGAATAGCAACAGTGATATTGATGATGCTGAGAGACACATAGCAAAGTAAACACATGTTATTTCCAGCTCTTTCAAAAATGCAAGAACAAACAAGGACAAAGTTAATAAGGAAATAACCACTTAGAGGCTTACAAACACGATAAGCAAAATTTAAAAAGCAAAGTTTGAAGCTTTGGAGTCGGGGTGAGCTGGAGCTGAGCAGAGACCAATACAAATATGCTTTTTAACTTTAAAAGGGATAGATGGTCTTATGTTTCCAGCTCAGGGGTTTTGGGAATTTGCCTTTTTACCACTTAATTTTTCCAAAATAAAAATAAAACCATATTTTGCATCTGAGGAGTAATACTCATTTCCTATTGGCCTCTTTAACAAGTCAGTTACCCTATATAGTCTCTTGCTTTTGGGATTGGGGAGCTTCCTCTTAAATTAAGTCTGTGCTGTGCTCGTATTTTTGAGCAATAGTCGTGCTTTCTGTGTGGTGTGCTCAAAACTTGCGTGCATCTCATAGGAACAATTCCCTCGTGTGGTAATGAGAGAGGCTCAAATCCCTGCCTCTCACTCTGTAATTGCACCATGTCATTTTTACTCTGATAAAGTTTTTTAATACCTTGGGGTTTGTGTGTTAAACTTTGTAGTCCAAGTATTCAGCTAAAAGCCCAGATGTGTGAGGATAAGTGACTGTACCGCTGGTCAGCGGGAATGCGCAATAAGGAAGAAATTCAGCTTTGTTAGAGTATATTGATGTAGCCCTAGAAGGTGCCTGTATTGAGATACACAGGTCTGTCTGTCTGTCAGTCTGTCTCCAGAACTGGATTAGAAATATGTAGTTTTCATCTGTTTGGCTACCGCTCACAAAAGCAAGCCCAAATGTGCAAACGTTTTATCTAATTAAAAAAAAAAAAAAGGCACTAATGAAAAAGGGCTCTTTATAGCTAAAATCTGGACTAAATGCGTCTGCAAAGAGTTCTGACTGGCTTTCTGCTGGAGTTGTGACCTGTTGGAGAACTCTGCTCGGTGCTTGCATTCCAGCTAATTTGATATTGCTTTTTTTTTGGTGGTCGAAGCTTTGTCATTTGTTTTGAAGTTGTCATTTTTATTAGTCTCCCTGGCTGATCTTTTTGGGCTCTCGTCAGGTGGTGGATGTTCTGCATTGTCTGCCTGGGCTTGGCAAGCTGTAGGTCCTTTTATTGCCATATGACGTGGGCGTGCTTGCAGCAGTAGCCTGTAATTATACCCACCACAGGTGACAGTTACAAGAGGGCTTTGGTAATAATTTTAGCTGCCTGATCTGATGTTTATGAAGAGCAAACCCTCTTTGTGGTCTGGCTGGAGTTTGCTATATTGTTTTGTACTTTAGCCGTTAGATTTATGAAGCCTTTTTTCTCCCCCCCCCCGCCCCAATACACAACATCTTGTGTCTTTTGAAGTTCTGAAGTTTTGTAAGAGATTATTTTTGATATTATGCTGTTTTGTACATTTTTCTTTTTTTCTCTTTTTTTAAAAAATATCTTTATTTTGCTTTGGCAGGGTAAAATAGTACTGTTGCTGGTTTTGTTTTGTATATTTAACATTGCTGAACTCCTGTTTCTGACCACTCGTTAGCAGATCTGCTATGTTCTTCTAGTTGTGAGACTAATCACAGATTAGCATTTAATTAAGAGGGTTTCTTTCGTCTTTTATTATTTAACTGTTTTATAAAATATCAAGTTACTATCCATGAAGGCAGCACTGGCTCCTTTGCTCAGGATGGAATTGCAAAACTTGCATATGCCAAAGGCGAATTTAGCTCATGACTCTCTCTGTTACCTTACAAACCTACATCCCAATGTGGGGAATTTACTACAAAAAAAATGTGGGAAAGACTGAAGTGCAAACTGCCTGAATGCTGTCTTTATTCTCTTTTGGTGTCTTTCTTATTGCAGTTTCAGATTCTTTGGAGGAACTTCAGATTAAATGTCTTGAGCACCTTCTGAATTTGTAAGAAAACAGTAATTTTTAACTCTTATCATTTGACTGGTGTGTTGAAAAACAAGAGGAGTTTAGTTGTAACTATTTGCTAGCTTATCTGGTCCTAAAGAGATGGTATTCCACATCAAGATCCATATACTTATTTTCCCTATTTGCCTGTTGCCTTTCCTGAAAGTTCACTTTATTCATACATTAGAAATTGCATAAACAAAGATGAAATTAGTATTCTAAGTTTAATGAATGCTGCATCTGTGTGAGACTCATTACTTACCCACTACTGTTGGAAATACCGGAATTTGAGAAGCTTTTGTGTAAAATTTACAAAATTTGGCATGGATTTGTGCTATGAAAGCTGTATGGAAAAAGACTTACAGCTCAGTCCAAACAAACAAACAAAGAGTAGAAACTCATGCTATCTATTATGAAAAGGAAGTGAAATTGTCATTAAAGGTAAAAATCCTATACTTTCGTAGTGTGCACGTTTTTCTCCCAGAACCTCAACTGTATTGATTTTCTTTCAGTCAGGATCTGCTTGGTTTTGTCTCGTTATTCACATCACCTTGACCTGGCACCTCTTAGAAACTACTTTAAAGGACTTAGTTTTACAGGAAGATTGTAGATGTTGACTATGGTCTCCCTTGTCATCGGTGGAGCAACCTCATCACTATTTTGTGGGGGTTTTTCCTTCCTTTTTTTTTTTTTTTTTTTAATTTTAGAAAAGGGACAACCCTTAATTTTTAACACACGTGTAAGCTAAGAACAGGGCAGTCCCTTGAAACATATAGACAGTTTTTGTTTTTCTGAAATGAGGGAATAAGCAGAGACATGTCTGTAAGTGGTTTAAATCACTTTAACTCCATTAACCTCAGCAGACCGATGTTATTTAACATCGGTTAAAAATCTCCATCCTCATTTTGGGGCAAATCCTGTGCGAACAGAGGAGGAAAGTCCTGTAGGTGGCGACGGACCCTCAGGAATGAGCCAGCTCTGGCATTTCAGGCTTTTGTCAGATTTTTCTGGCAGATTTCCTTCCTCTTGCTTGAACTATTTTATTTTTAATTTAATTCACCCGTTCTCCCAGTGCTAATCTAACGCTAGTTGCAGAAATCTTGACAACTGGAAGAAATTTCCTATTTGAAGGTAATGCAACATTTTGGCTTTATGATGGAGACAGATGCACCTTGAGGGGTTTCTCTTAGTGTTCTACTTCTTGTGGGGCTTTTTACTTTTCTTGAATAAGAAAGAGTTGGATCCTTAACAAGATCTGAAATAAAAGGGGATTAGTATGGAAGCTACAGAGCAAATATTTATTTTTTTTTTAAAATTGTTCTTTTTTAGTTTTTATTCATTAGCGACTAAGATTTGTTTTGACTGACAGGTTAGTCTTAAGAAACCAGGAAGTTCTCAGGTTCTTTAAGGATAATAATAAAAATAAAAAGACCCCAAATCAGAATATGTCCCTTCCATTTCTTTTTTTTTTTTTCAGCATTCATGGGATAACAAAGCTGGAACAATGGGGGAACTACAAAAGCCCAGGAATCTGCTTAAAAACAAAAAAACTAACCCAAACCTGTCTATTAATTATTACTAAATTTGACTACTTCCACAGTAAAGGATTACACTGATACCAGTAGCATCAATACAGTTTTGATCACTTCCTCCACCACTTCATGAAAATTAAATCTGTTAACCTTAATTGTGACATCTACACTGCAGTCAAGCTTAGCTTGGTTTCAGTTATTTTTTTTTCTTTTAAAGGCAGTGCTATGATTATGAGAAGTGTTAATAAATATGTAAAACATGTAGTGTTTTGTCCTGGTCTAACATGCTGATGTATTTTAGCCTTAATATTACCCATGTATAATCAGCATGTTTACTGAAAGACGAGTGTCATATGTGAGCAAAAGTCTCCACTAAAACAGCTTTTATTTACTCTGTTAGCTCAGGTTCAGAACTTTCTACTTGCTTTTTGGGAGAATTCGCTGTCTTCTGTACTTTTCTTCAGCTTTCATCTTTTAATGGAACAGGAGAGCTGCACAGCTCTGTATCAAAGCCAATTGTCAACTTTCATTAGATGGATTCTATTGTTTGTTCAGATTAGAAATAACTGCATTACACTTTGACTTTGAAGGCTTGTTTGTTTTTAAATATACTAGGTATATGTGACCTTTTTGTCATTTGCGATGCACTTGGCTTGACAAATTTGAGATACACATTTAAGCAGCAGCAAAAAATATTTGTAATGCAGGTACTTCACAAAAGGCACTTTTTGTAGGTCTAGAAAAGTAAAACAAAACCCTGTGGCTGATACACCCGTTAATAGATTAATGTAAGGTACTGCTAATTAGCACTGTCCGTCAAAAATATTGCATGGGGGAAGAAAATCACTGCTTAGTGAAGCTGCAGCACCCGATTTTAGCAGTGAGTGGGAATGCATTTAGCTGGGTTTAAAACCCTGTTATGCATTGTCCATATGAGAAAGGTTCAGACATGGCCTCTGTCAGAACACAATGACACAGGGAAGTCTAATTCCATTAATAAAATACACTAAGCAATTTTTCTTAAAATGTTTAAAATATTAAATGGGAAACGCATAATTGATATTAGCTGCTGCTTTTTTTTTTTTTTTTTTTGTATTTAACATGCCCATCAGGAATTAGATGATGACTTGTTCTAGCAGTTAAGAAAACTTCCCCAGATACTTCCATGTCCACATTTGGGAAAATTATGTGCAATGATATATTTCAATTTCCTTAATAAACTAGACCTGTTTTCCTAATTCCCTTTCCATCAGGTCCCTCCACAGGGGTTAAGAAATGAAGTATTTTGAAATTATCATCAGATAACTGTTCCTATGAATAAAGAACTAGTCTATGCTTTTTAAAAACACAGATTTATGTTGCAAAGCTGGGAAATAAACAGAAAGGAAATATGAGGTTAATAAAAATGAAGACATTTTGGAGGGCTACTCTGGATTGTTTAATTTTTTTTTTTTCTGGGAAGTAGTACTTCTGTAACAGCGTGCATTGCGATGGCTTTCTTGCTTTTTATTTTAAAAGTTGTATGAATGCTGGCAGAGGTCGTGGTCCTTCAGTGTCCAGTGAATACTGTCTTACCCACTGATACCTATAGTAACACATATGGAGTGACTATGAGATCAAATGCTCTGGTTAAAAAGCCTTAGGGAAGCATTATGTGTCTGAGGTCTGATCTATTGTCTGGGAGGTCGGAGAGTGTTAATGCACTCTGCAAAGATTAGACTCCCTCTCTAATTGCTCCAACATTTCCTTAAAGGATTTAAACAGTCAGCAAAGGTGATGCTCCTTGTCAATTTTTGTCTTCTGACAGCCGTTGAAGTTTATCTGTCTTTCCGCAGAGACCACTAGATCACATAAACCAGGCAACGTCAAAAGCGTGGACCCTGAATTAGGACTGAGAGCAACAAATGCCATTATTTACAGCTTCGTTATTTCAGCTTTTAAATACTTCAAGGGTTGGGGACAGGATTGCTCTTACATGCCAGGCCATTTACATTTGATGATGGGAACTCCCAAAGTCCCACGAAAAGTTTAACTCTGCTGGTTTGATGAAAAGTCACTCTTCTAATTCTGAAGTGGATCATGTTATTGTCTGCATCCCTTAGAGCCTTAGAGATGCTCTTCCACCACATCGCTGTGGTACCAAGTCAGTGCACGTACCAGCCGATGCTGTTGTGTTAATGCCACTTATTTATTGTTTCTCTTGGTTCGCAAAACCTAAATCATGTATTTAAAAAAAAAAAAAAAAAAAATCTTTTAAAGCTCATGCAGCAAAGTTTTTCTGCTGCTTAACCAGTGTGTCCACACTGACAAGTACCTGACCCCCACCACTGGTTTTGCAAAGCAAAATAGGAATTTGTCCAATGGATCAGAACCACTTAAAAGAATCAGACTATTATTTTGCAGTCTAGCCGTTTAAAAATCAGCACCGAATAGTCTTGCTGCTGATTTAGAGGACTAACCTGTTATAGTGGCTTATATTTGCAAAAGATGCTTCTTTTGCTTGGAAAAGCCCTTTAAAAGCAAGGGATGAAAAAAGGTGAACGTTACTGAGAAAGGAGAAGGACATCTCAACCCCCAGAGAATTTGGAAGAGTTAATATTTCTGCAACAAGGCCATGGTCTCCGTTCACAGTAGGGTAACATTATTGTAAAAAAAGTGGAATTTGAACCATCTTTTTAAACATGTCCGTTTATGTTTCACAGACAGATGTGTGTCCTGTTTCACTGCAGCTCACGCAACGTGACAGGTCCTGCCAAACAGAGCGTCATCCTGTAGCTATTTTTTTCTGGTGGCTTTTTAATTTGAGATAGTGTCTGTGTTTTTGCTAGTCTTGCAGCATCTAAATATGTTGGTGTATATAATCCATTTCATACATATAAATGTATAAATATGACCTATATAAATATACATATATTTAATGCCTCTTTTCTAGACTCTGAGCAGATGACTAGTACAGCTGTTCAAAGGAGAAAAGGATTTTTTTTTTTTTTTTTTTTGAAAAAAAGCCCTCTTGGCTCTGAATCGGAAATTGAGGAGCAGAATTCATCAAGTGTATTCTGATCATTCTCACATGGGTAGTTCTTCCTTCCCTTCCTGCATAGCATGTTCCTTTGCACTGTTGCTATATTACATGAAATGTTTCATCTGTATATAAAAATTAAAAATTCAAACAAAAATCTGGCCCACATGAAGAACAGGCCCTTTGGGCATATGGTTCATTATGCATATTCGTTTAATTACTAAAACACTTGGGATGTCTCTACTGCCCTTGCTTTCAACTTGCAAAGTTGGATCTGTTCTGCAGCACAGAATATACTGAACAGGCATGTGTCATAAAGGACTTCAGTTTTCTCCTACTTAAAACTCTATATAATGTTCTTGGCTGAATTGTTAGAATTTACTGAATATTAGTTCAATCCACTGCATCAAAACAGCAGTTTGGGACCTCTTTTACCTTAACACCTTCTCTAACCCCAAAAAGGCAAGTTTTACAGTGGTTAGTTCAGAGTTGTGTTTAAGATCGAAGTAACATGATACTAAGGATTTAGATTTCAGGCACATTCCCACAAAGCACCTAAAGTCGCATGTTGAAGCCGTATAACTTTTATTAGCTAAGAAGGGATTGCTGTGATAGTGTGACTTTAATTGATTTTCAGGGCAAACAGGTGGTGATGGTTTAGGCATCCCCTAGTCTCCTGCCACTCCTAATTTGGAACTGCACATATAATAGCTTTATTAAAATAAACAATCTTCTGGCTTTAGTTTTACCTGAACAGCTGCCTGAAATTGCAGGAGTCTTGCAAGGGTTTTTTTGGTTTGTTTTTCTTTTTGTTTTTCTTTTTTTTTTTAATTTTTTTAGATTGCTCTAGATTTTGGAAAGCAAGATGCTACAGGGCTGCTAGAGGAAAATCTCTGTTACATAGTCACGCTGTCAATACTTGGGATTTTTTTGTGTCGCTGCTGTTGTTGCTAGCTTACAATAGTAACATATTTAGGGTATAATTACAGTGAGTCTCCCAGTCATCTTCATGCAGTTGTTCTGTAATGAAGCAATTTTGTCACACAGCAGATTATGAACCTGCTGAAATTGTTTAAATGTGTTGTTAAATCACTGTTCTGGGTGTCCAGGGTGTGTGTCAGGTGCGTGAGGGGCTGGGGTTCAGTGATGATATTTGTTGTCTTCTCGACTTCGGGAAAGGGGTCTTGGGTAGATGAACAGACCTTCTGGGCTCCGGCTTGGGGCTGTGGAGGGGAATCCCATGAGTGCAACATAAGGAAGGAGAATAATCTGAAATTCTCTGCCTGAAAGGATGTCATCTTACTGCTTTATATGTGTGTCATAGGTGATTTAAAATTTCTGGTTTCGTCATCTGTGTTTACTGGGATTTTTTGGTTTTAATTTCTAATTTTTTAAATTTATTTTTTTTTGTTCCTACTGCTATGTTTCAGTCCGGAAACATTTCTGTTTCTGGAGGCTTCTGAAAAGAGGGTACCAGACAGTTTTACAGCTGTACAAGCATCTATTTCTCATTTATGTGGGTTTACTGAAACCTGTTTGTTTGGGTTTTATTTCTTTTTTTTTTTTTTCCGTGCCATATTTGGAGACTGCCAGGGAAGTAAGCTTATGTGTGATCCTCCTGCCACTGAACACTGAATTAAGTCTAATTAAACATTATACTTGCTTTATTAGAGAGCCCTTTTTCCTTTAGTCATTCAGCTCTAATACAACTATGATTGTGAAGGAGGAAGACATTAATGTATTTTAAATGAGTCGTTTGTGCCTCCCATTTGCTGCCAATTGGAACCCAACGTTGAGAGCCCAAAGTTAAAGAAAATTTCCACCAAATACTCTTTCCACTCGCTGTACAATTACGTCACCATCTGACCCTCACTGCTAATGTTTCTCACGATGTTAACAAATATGTCTCCGAAGTAAGTGGACATTTATCAGCTCAGCTAATGATAAATTTTTTCATGACCCTTTTAAGGTGTTCACCTTATCCAGAATAAATAAAATTAACCTACATTTTTGCCTCCTTTTAAATAGCACAGATATTTTTTTCTGACACTTGTTGGAAGAATTATTTACAACAAGATCAGGCTTTTAACTTGCATAATGCCTGTCTTCCCTGCAAATAGATTGCTGTATGAGAGTAATTCCAAAACTATGACCATGCTGATAAACAAACCAAAACATTAGAGATAAAAATGACCATTTAATTTAGCTACAATATAAAACATATTTTTTTTTTTTAGACATGCTAGCCCCACTTTATTTGAGGACCTTCCTCCACTGCCTTTCTCCGTGATAGTTAGCCCTTTAGAAATAACATGCAGATTTATTCCCTTGACCCGTTCCCAGCAGATTACCCCAAAAGATAGAAAACGGTTTTAATATTTTTTCCCTGTTTTTTTTCGTTTTGCTTTGGGGGTTTTGTTTGTTTGTTTTTCAATTTTAAGCTTTATTGCTTTGAGGGTTTTAACTGTATTTTACTTGGCACAGGAGATGTAAAATATGTTAGATAAAAGCATGAACGAAAAATTAGAGCACTCAGCACGCCAGTAAACATCTATTTCTTCAGTGTCTGCAGCCTAAAAGGATTTGAAGTCTTTAAACTATTGTACGGACATAATTATAGAGCCCAAAACTTGTGTTGCAGCTGGTTTTGTTTTGATTGACCTCTTTTGGGGTTAGGGATAAAGAGAAAGTAGCAGCCTCAAGACTGTAAAGAGGTGCCCATTTAGACTTCTGGTGGATTGTTAGACTTTGGGGTCTAAATGTATTTGTCTTAAAGAACAAAGATGACACCTCCAGAACACACCCCCCGTTTTGTGTTGAAAATTATCATTCACACTGACCAGTTTGACAGATAATCTTCAAATGCCTGGAATGCAATATATAGATGTTGACTTGTACATAAACTTAACAGGTGATAAATTCAGTGAAATAAACTTGAACCAAGCGGCTCTTCCCCGACCCGTCCTTAAAGGAAGTCCTCTAAGGATCTTGTTTTTAATTTCCTAGGCTGACTAATCTAGTTGATGTAATAATAATCAAAATAAAGGAAAATCCTCCCTTTTTCATTAGTTTGATTTTATTTTGTTCTTTTTTATCTCTTTCTGATTCCAGGCGTTGTTATGAATAAAGAATAAAGCCATTGAACACGTTAATGACAAAAATAATTGAGGATCAGAGTGTGGACATTTTGTAAGTGTTTGCAGTCTGAAGTGTAGCATCCCAGCCTTCCCTGATGGAGTTACCAACGGCAGTGTCCCAAGAGGGTGGTGGAGAACAGATTGTAATATTGTCAACTCTTCTGTGACTTTTGCAGAATAACATACTTTTTTCTTAAAGCACCATTTCTTAGAGTGCTGGGATTGCACATGAATCGCAGCTTTCATTTAAAACACAAATGAGTTTTCTACTTCCTAGCAGCAGCAAAGAAAATGAGATCCCCCTGAAGAGTCTAAACCAGACAGTGATAAAAAAGGCCCTAACACAAATTGACTTAAACAGTATGAGATTTTTTTGTATGTTCTTTGGGGATTTTTTTTTTATTGGTTGTTTTATGTCTTATTTTGTTGGAAATGGGGCACAATGGCTTTTTTCTTTTTGAATGTTGAAACTGGTGTTAAAATTGTGACCCTGAGAGTATAATTCCCATCCTCCTGCCTCCTTTCTTCAAAGACTTTATTCTGTCACTTCCTTTCCTTGTTGTATCCTCCTTGTTCCATCCATAACATAGATTGTTAAGTACAAGTTGGGCGTTTCAGGTTTTCCTCCCCGCTTAACCTCCTCCTGGGCTGCTATCTCAGCAAGTTGTGGTTGGGACAAGCCGGGGTGGGACCTTTGGGGGTGGCAGCAGGACGTGGCTTCACAGCTGTGGCATTTAGCCCACGCAGACAACTGAGGTGCGAAAACATGGCCGTGTTGTCCCTGTCACCCAAAGCACCTTCTGAAAAGAAAAAAGAAAAAAATCAGCTACATCGACGCGATAGCAAATTGTACGAACATATCCTTTATTCCTACTTCTTAGTTCTGTGCAGTCATGCATGTAATACAGAGGGAGTTATTTTAGGGCTTGGTTATTTTAGGCCTTTAGTTATTTTAGGGTTTGGTTTTGGGGTGCTTAGGGCAATTTTTAATTTGTGTGTGTTCGGTTTTAGATTCCAATTGTGTTTGCCCTTGCAAGAGAGAGCTTGAGCTAAGCTTTTTGCCTGTGATACACGGTTAAAAAATTAGTAACTTGTATGCTGATGTGTGGAGCAATGCAGAGATAATTTGTAACGTGGCATAAATATTTAAAGATCTCTATTCCTTCAGATCATTTTTGATGTTAGTCATTGCTGTTCAGTACAGCACATGTTTCATACCGATGTTGAGATGCTCTGTGTTCTTTTGCTGCAGACACAAAAAGCAAATTGAATCTAAAGCAAATAGGTTTCTTCTGACAGTGCCGGTTTATTTAAGTATCATTTATCTTCCTGCCACATTCTTCATTATTGCATCACAATGAGAGAGCAACTCTGCTCATGACCGACCTCTCCTTGAGCTCCAGCTTGGTGGCTATGAGGTGGCAGAGGAGCACTCTCACCTGGCCATGGCACGCTGAGAGCATCATACAGATGCGGGAAGGAGAGTTTTATTAATATTAAGAGTGATTTTGGAATGCATCTTTGGAAGAGGATCTGTTCTTAAAATAGAAAAAAAAAATCTTTGGGACAAGGACTTCAGTGGGAAATAAATTCTATACATGCACATGACTGCCTCAACTTTTGTTTGCCATGCCCTGCGGTGGGGCTATAGTAGACATTTCCAGAATTGTTATAGGCTTTTTTTTTTTAACATTCTCACTAGCCCAATGCACAAGCCTCGTTGCTGCACTCACATCGGGCAGAGCCCACACCGTGTACACTGATTTCAGCGTGGGCTCAGTGCCGACATGTTCCCGCATCCTTGTTACCCGTATCTGGAAGGAGACCTCTGTATATACAGATATATATACACGTGTGTGAATTTCCTGCTCTATATGAGTATGTTCATTCTCTCCCCTACTCTTTTACTCTCCTTTTCTAAGGGCAGACATAAGTATCTGTCAGAAATAATTTCTTGTTGAGAGGCTTATTGCCTCCAAGGGATTTGAATGCCCTTTTGGGAAGCCAGTATCTTATCTTATTGGCTAATATCCTGTATTTTGTTTGGGGCAGAGGGGCTGAAAGCTTAAAAAAAAAACATGCTAGAGAGCTTGTCCCTGAATATTTAGGTGCAGAAATTTCTCCCCTTTTATAGAGTCCATTTGTGTGTACATGGCAACTTGTGGCTACATAACCCAGAGATAAGCTAAAAATACATAGTTCCTTTCCCCTCTGAATAAAGGAGAGCGTGTCTTTGTGCATCGAATCAAAATCAGTGTTTTGGTTTAGTTCAAGACATAGCTTGGACATCGACAGCAGTATCAGCTCAAGATTTTTTCCTGATTTCTTGAATTGCATAGACCATGTTTAGAAATTGCAAGGAAACTTTTGACAAACTGTTAGTAGTTTAGAATTCAGTTAAATTGTGTGTGGTTTTGAAACTTGGAGTTTCAAATAATATTTTTCACAGCTTTGCTGATGAGGCATTTCATTAGCATTGGAGCCTACGCTGGCTGAGAAAATAACCTTTTACCATAGGTTCCTTGCATGCGTTTAAGCTCCTTTCGCTTTTATTTTTTCCATCTGATGGAATGTATCCCTCTCCCATCACTGCTGTTTTCCAAAAATGCTTCTATCACACAACACAGCATCTTTTACTTCTCCTCAAAGTCTTACCAGGTTAAAAAGAGCCTGGACTTTAGAGTTAAATTCTAATTACCGTGTAGAAAAATTACACAGAAAATCCTATCTAATGCCAGGTTTCTAAACCTCTCAAAACTCTTCTATCCCATGACTGTGGGTTTGCTGGTGACAAATGTTTTATGGGCATACTTTAGTAGACACCCGTCCAAAATCTGTTCTTAATAGTCAGATCCTAAATTGGAACCAGAGGGGCAGAAAAACCAGATTTGAAACGTGTTTCTAAGGGTTTGTTTTTACTTTCGGTTGAGACCGCCTTCTCTCATCTTTTGTACTGCTGTCAAAAGGGCCACTCTCATGGTGGTTCAAACTCCATGCTTCTTGACAGGAACAGTTGGACTCCTCTTCAATGATTTTTAGATGAAATGGCTTCCAAACCTCCAGAGCTTTGACTTGTAGCTATTAGGCCCTTTGAAATAGCAACACATTAATCAGCTGAAATCAAGTGGTCCTTTCTCCAAGGCTGTGATATTGCTGTTCTCTTCTAGGTAGTACTCTAGTCTAAATATTAGTTTCAAGAGCTCTTTTTGGTTTTTTTCCCCCCTCTAGATATGTCTATCTCATTTATGTTTCTATTTTGATCATTGTTTTATAATGCTGTGAATTGCACAGTTCTATAATAGACTTTTATAGGTTCAAATTGCATTAAAAGAAGTAACATAGAAAGATAGCTTCCACTTGTTTGACTTTTTTTTTTTTTTCTTTTTTAGAAATTGGCTACTGTGTCTTAACTTCTGTCATGCACAGTTTAAAGCCCAGCAGAAAAGGTGTCAATGACATCATGGATTATGTCTGACAGAACTTGGTCTAATGATGATGTAAAATATTGTGGGGGGAAAAAAAAAGTATGATTTGCTAAAACCAGATCATTTGAAACTGAGACTTGGATTCTGGCCCTGACTTTTGTGGTATTGAGCAAGTGATCTGAACCTGTTAATGACTTCCTTTACCAGCCTGTGGATTAGGCAGATTAGGGATTATAAGAAATCAAGATGTTGTTGCCTGCAGTGGCCATTGTGTACATGAGCATCTGAACCATTCTTGAGTTTTGGCCAAAGATATTGCTAAGAAAATAATTTAGGGAGCATAATGGAGGAGCTTCTCCCAGGCATAAGATATTAGTGGGGAGAAAATAAAAGCATGCATGGTTGAGAACCTTGTAATTTGAGGAGCGGGTGTCCATATCACAGGGCTGATGATGGTGTAGTCAGTGTCAGGGAGCTGCGTGAGATTTGATAAAATGGCACGTGGGCCTGACTGGGAACTGCTTTGAAAGCTGGTGCTGCAGAACTATTCAAAAGGCTGTTAGAATGCAAACGTATTTCTATTCGCTTTATAAACACCCTCTGAACTTTTATTATGTACTGTACGTTCGTAGCAATCATTTCCCATACCTCTGAGGCGAAATAATTTCTGAACAGCTAGACCAATTTGTCTTGTGTCTGTTCTGTGTCACAGCAATGAAAGTTTCCTCTACCGCGGCGCTACCAGTAAAGCGACTCTTCTTAAGGAGATGTGGGAGCTCTATCAGAGCATCGCTGTCTGAGTTAGAACTCAGCGACTGATTAACCAGTCGGCATTAGAAAGGATGTGACAGTATGCCTCAGCTATCAATTTGAGACTAAAGTGAGATTTTGTAATTAGGTTTTAAGTTTTATTTAGGGTCTGAAACTTAATAATACACAAAATGTACTGTTGGATCTAAAATCACCAAGGTCCTGATTTTGTATCTTGCCTAAATGACCCGTGATTGCAAGGTTGTATTATACTTGTAACTGTGCAGAGTGATGTTCATATAGGATGGTGACAGATGCACTAAAATTGTTTCAAGTCCTGCAACTGAATGAATGAAGAGAGGTTCTTCAAGAGCTTCATTGACTCCTGTAGGACTTTGCCTAGCTGACTGCTGATGGAGTCTTTTTGCTGCATTAAGACTGAGTTTTCTAATACCCCAGGGAGCTGATGTAAATACAACTTCCTCCAACAGACTGAAGCAAATGGTTTGAATTAATACCTAGCAATATGAATTTCCATGAAGGGGTTTACGTAAGGATCAGATGTATATTTATATGTGTGTGTCTATTTTTATCTATCTGTACCTGAGGTAGATATCTGGATAGATATGTACAATAACAGGTCCTTGTTCTTTAGAGTGACATTTGAAGTAGGGCAGGAGCTGATATCACCTTCACTTTGTCTTACAAAACAAGTAGTGATTAATCCAAGGGAGTTGGAACAGCTTCAGAGGAACTTGTTCGCGTTAGAACTTTTCATTTATGGAAGACTTTTTAGCTTGGAATATCACTTTTTTTGAAGTCTTTATTAACTAAAGCCATGCAAGACTCCTGTAAGACAGGTCAAGTACCATGCCTTCTTGGCCAGGGTTCTTGTGTTTCTGTTGCCTTGCTTACGCATGAAATGTGGCTGTTGGAATCATTATCACTTCTAATTTTTTAGTGTGTTGAAAAGCAGGATCAAAAAGAAAAAAAAATAAATCAAAACCAAATCCTCTTCTATGTTCCTATGCTGCAAATCAATAGTATGGGGATATATAGTCTGGATGTCAGCCCATTTTATAAATGAATATATCTCAAAGATTGTTTTACTGGCCTACAAATGCCAAGAACTGGATGACAGTCTAATTCCTTGCATAGCAACAGCTAACATAAAATCAGGTTCACTAGAAAATGCAACTGCTGTTTGGGCAGGCTTACATGTACAGTCATTGTTTCTTGTTTTATGTTTTGTAGATATTAAATGGCCATTTGTCTGATGTCAGACAAGTCTTTTTGTATAAAAGTTACAACAGCTGCTGTTTTGTAGGCATGTAAATTCTCACCCAGCTGAATGCATTGGGAAGTGCTTCTTTGGTACAGCATGGTTAGACTTTCAGGTTCATAACACAAAATATATTGCCATAAATATCCCATTCTGCAAGTACCAGCATTGCCTTTATACGTAGTATCTGACGGGCCAAGGATGAAGGGAGGTAGACATTTAGCTTTCTGATCACGCATAGTTTTCTCCTTTCATTGCAATTTGAGATACATTAACTACATCTGACTAATTTTCACCTGCCTATATTACTCTAAAAAAATGTGTTGTGGTTGTTTTTTGTGGGGTGTTTTTTTTTTTTTTTTTTTTTTTTTTTTTTTTTTTGGTGTTTTTTTTTTTTTTTCTTTCTGATCATTCCAGGTTCCTTTGGGGGAAGAAAAATCAAATAAATGTGTTTGTGCTTTGTCTTTAAAGGAGATAATTCAAAATAGCTTCATGTTACTAACAACATTAAGCAGTTCTTCTGGAAACACTCTGTATGAGTAGAAAAGGAAATGGGATCACAACATACATTTTATGGCAGTTCTGGATTTAGTTTATTAACTTTGTGTTGCCAGCCACTCCAAGTTTGGAGTCTGTTCAGGTATCATTGGTAAGATAGGATTGCAGTTTGGCTTGGTATCACTTTTTTGAAAAATCCTAAGTGCTTTTTTAAATCCCCATCATGTTAGTTACATGTTTTGCCGATCCAATTTGTAGAACAGAACTTCAAAATTTGGCTTCTGGTTTTACTATTAGTGGATTTTGTTAGATACCACTCCAAACACAAATTCATACCGTTTCTGGGCAGAGAGACTCCAAGCAACCAGTGAAATTAAAATATGCTATGCTGAAAAATGGCAAGGGTATGGAAATGGAGACTCGGTTTAGTGAATCCCTTTCCAAAATAGCGCATCGCATGCAACCTAGAGCCTTGTCTCCTGGAAGGTGACGGTCATTTTTTTGTGCTGCTATGTCAAGAACATAGGTGGAGAAATGGTCAGGACGTATTATGTTTGCTGATCATCCCCTGTGGAGTGACAGGGGAGCTGGATGGCTCCTGTTGCATGAGAGGAAGAAACTCTCCTTTAGCCTGTGAAAGACCCCCGGGCAATTAGGGTTTGATGAAGTGGAGCAGGTTTACCTCTGTAAGTGGGTCTCATGCACTAGGGACAAAGGGCTTTCAGGCTTGATGGGGTCCCAGGAAGGCGTAAATAAAGCCTTCAGCCTCACCTTATGTTCATGGCCTCATACTTCACCAGAAACAGGGGAGGAGAAGCTAACAAATGGCAGCCTAATGGATTCAAACAGAACAGAAAGAGAGCACACTTTGCAAACAGATTTTCTTTGCCAAAATAAGAATGCGAATGAGGTTAACAGAGATTCAAGGATGAGTGTACATGGGAAAATGACGGAAAGTCCCTCTCGTATGTCTTCCTCTTTAAACACTTGTATGCATTCCCTTCTGCTGCTTTATTTCTCCCAGGTATTTGTGGTCACCGTCTGGAGCGTGGAACTGTACATGGTGCCCCTGGCTCTGCTGCTGCTCTTTGCCTACAACTTCTCCCTCATCACGACAGGGAAGCTCAACAACACCCAAGATGCCCAGGCAAGTAAAGTGGCAGGAGCATTTCTGGCAGCCCCAGCTTCAATTTGCCCTTGGGCAAAATGTCTTGCGTTTGAATGGTATTAAGCTAGTTGTGTAGCTAAACGGCATTTTTATTTGGAAGTTACTGAAAGGAAACCTCAATCCTAGCAATTTTCCGGATTCAATTCAAGCAATAAACCATTCAGAGCAGTAGGAGAAGATGATGAGAGTGTGTAGGAGGGGGATTTCACTTGCTAAATAACTACAAATGTTTTTAACTAAGTTGAATTAAGACTGACTTACAAAGCAATCAGTCCCCAAAACATGTGCCCCTACTGCTCTTACACGGTGCATCATGCTGATGATTCATGAGTCACAGAAGAGGAAAGTCAGTAGAAGCTGGAAGAGAAGTCAGTTGTTTTTAAACATTGTTCTGTGATCTGAGACTTTAAGAAGCTCTTATGCCTCGTCCCCACCCCCTACTTTTAAATGACAAATGCTTTTTTCCACCCCAGAAATTTAGCCTCCAGTTTTTTAACATGATCTGGGACAAAAAAAAAAAATTAAATACAAAAATAATTGCAACATGTTTGGCAAAGTGCTACTGTTGGGGTATGAAATGCTGTTTGATGTTGACCACTGTCTTTACTTGCATAACAATGGTAATTACAGTTAGAAATGAGAGTAAGTTCATGGATGTCCGTAATATTCTGTTTTTAAATGTGTAACAAGTGCAGTAATGAAATACAGGCTAAATTATAGCTCCTTTCTAACTTTTGGTTAAAAGATGATTGACATTTGTACCCATGAAGAATACCTTTACGCAAACCAATCACGTGGATTTTAGACAGAGAAATAATATCCTAGAATTTAAATGGTCAATAGCTGGTTTATTAGTTTTAGTGAGGAAAGTTGCTCCTAGTTCAGTTTTCATCCATTCCCAAGTGGAAAGATTGTTAGAAAATAGGGAAAGTTGCATTATCCAGACCAGGACATAGACTTGATTTGAAAACAAATTATCAAAGAAATGCCTTTCTCCAATTTCAGCCAAGTCCAGGTAAATGTAGAAAAATATTTTGTGTCTTCAGTGACTACTTTATTCCATCAAGAAAAACACAACTTATCATGTGGGAGGATCCCAGGCAAACAGTTGGTTTTGTTTTTAATACAAAAGACAATATAATATACTAATAACTTACCTAGGAAAAAATACACAGAGAATACCGTCCAGCACCCATCACTCATCCTATGGTGAGTTTGTTGCAAAGTGTGGAGTGTCTCACCTAAGTCACCAAAACTGAGTAGTACATCATTCAGGCGGATGCTGCGAAAAGGCTGTATCTGAAAATGCAAGTTAATTGTAGTGATACCGAAGAAAGGTCCATTAGAATGTTGGCCCTTTCCCTGTCACTTGCATCGTGCGAGCAATGCGATGCCGTGAAATTCAGGGGTGCATTTTGCATAAGCAGTTACACATCTGCCAAAGTGCTTTGCAGGATTGGGATCGTATGGAACAAGTAGTCAAAGTGCCTTTAATATTACCCGATTTCTTTTTTATGTGTGTCTGTGATTCTAACCATCTGTAGGTCAAAAATAGACAATCAGGTGCTCCCCCAGTCACATCTGTCCTGCAGATGAGAAAAGGTTTTCTTCAAAATACCAATGCTTTTTACACAGTCATTTATTTTTCACGTCTTGAGCCCTTGGCTGCATGTGCACTGCCTTTGGTTTTTGTGTGCCCGAATGCACATTTCATGTACGTAGAGGAATGTAAACAACAGTCTTCACAAAAGTGGACCTCAAATTCTCTCTGATTTCTGTGCTATAAAATGGGAATAACAGTATTAACCTTGTACACATGATCCAGTTGCCAGGAGGCTAAATTCATGAATATTGGTAAAATGGTTTATGATTTACAGGTGGGGAGGTTCTGTAGAACTGTAAATCATGATCAGTGTTAATTCAGCTACTCAGGATATTCTAGAGAGCCGAAGAGTAAATCTGGGTATCTGAGCTCTTAGTACCTCCTGCATACTAGATGCAACTGCTTTTCTGGAGGAAAAGACAAAACAAAACAAACAAAAAAACCAAAACAAAACCCAAAAAACACCCAACCTCCAAACCAAAAACACCCAACCCCCTACAAAAAAACCCAAATCCAAAACATCTTTTATTGTGATTCTTCACATTCTTTGCTTGTTTGCTGTATTTAAACTTTGTAGTACACTGATTCAAATGCACCTATTAAATAACCAAGAAAAACTCCGAGGGCCCTGTTAAAGGCTCAGCTTATTAACTACCTGAATTGAAAGACAAGTGCTCCTCATTTCAAGCCTTAGCCGGGTCTTTTGTTTTCTCCCCTACCTGTCAGCATAGAAGGGAAAGTGAGGAAATAATGCTGAATAGAAATCTGTGATTTGTGAGATTGATTGCATTCATACTAATGTGTTTTCTAAAGTCTGATGTTCCTGTAATGGCCCTAAAAGGAGGACACAGTCATTGTAGCAGTGAGGATGGAACAAGTTGAGTACAGAGTCCTCAGCCTTGACATATCAGCTGGTTCATTTGTCAAACTAAGAACAAAGCTGTTTACAAACAGTCCAAGTTGGCAATGAATTTGAAAGCCTGTCTCCTTCAAACTACTGGACACAGCCACTAATGCTTTATTTAGACTTAAAATTTGTATAGAGTATTACATGCTTTGTTCAGGATATCACCAAAAAAAAAAAAGTCCTTGGATACAAAACATTATTTCTGAAAGGTGAAAGTGGTGGGTTTTTTGATGACTTGCAGTAGAAGTGGAAGAAAACAGTGTAATGAAATGTTGTCAGAGTATCATATGTTTTTGAACATTGCCTGTCACTGAAAAATAAGTGCAGTGTTGTGTAATATGGACATCTGCTTTTGCAGGAGCTTATGGGCCTGGATGAAGATGAGGATGAAGATGATAAGGTAGGCATATCTCAAGATTGCATTAGCTAGGATCAGAAGGAACGTGGAGAACCATCATATCTCCACAAGATCTTTGTTTATTGTCTCTGTTAACTGGGAAAACAATTGTTACCAGTTCGCTGATTGGCAAATTTGAAAGCATGGAAAGATTGGTTTGTGTGACATTCAATAGTGGCGTTACCCACACGGAACCTCTGAACATTAATTGAATCTGAGCAGCTCCCAGTTTGTGCTTGAAATTGCTAACAGGCACATGTTCATGTATGGGCACTTACAGGTACGTGTGTGGGTGGACGAGGTGCAAAGACACGCACAAGTATGTAAAATCCCCCATCGCTTCCATTGTGAGTGTTGGATGACACTCGGTACTAATGTCTGTCCCCAAATGATTTGGCATTTCCATTTCTGCAGGCCAGAATTGGTGTGATTTGTGGAGGACTGGTTAGAATTTTCTCAGCATTTCTTTCAGAGCCAGGGAAAAAATTGTTTTAGTTCATCTACTGAAATGTAGACGGAACTGGAATTGGCAGAACCTTTTTCTTGTTTTGTTAGAGTGTACTTATTCATTCTTCTCACTATGAAAAATTTATTGGATTTTTTTTCCAAGTTTATCAAACCACAGTGACAAATGATAAAAGGATCAGAGGGCATGACATATGAAGAAAGATTAAGAGAACTTAATGTATACAGCTTAAAAAACATAAGTAAGTGAAGGAGGATCTGATAATCTATAAATACTTTAAAGCTAAAAGGTGAGGAATTATTTAACGAGCAACAGCATGCAAAGGAACATTAACTGTTAGGAAGAAAATGTTCACAAGGCAATGTGAAACTTTAAAATTGCATACTAAGTTAATAAACCCCTTCTTGAATATTCCACGTTTTAAGCCTGTTACAGTGAAACTGTTGATCATTGCGAAGTAAATCAGTACCCCAGTCAGCAAGTGCACCTTAAGTCTTCTCAGTCACAAATACTGGAATTGAAGCTTAGCAGACTAATTGATGGAAATAGTTATTTAAATTTAACCTGGTCTTCTGTGGTGGTTATATTTTAATGAGCAACCAGAAATCCATCAGAGTTAGAAAGTGAACTTCAGACAATCTTGTTGAATTACAGGTTTCTTGCTACTCACAATTCTTTATATGTTCTCACTTATAATTCACTCTTTGCATCACAAAGTTGGTCAACTTAATTGTCCAATATCTGGAACTCATCAGAATTTGCTAAATGAAAGTTGCATCCTTTTCAAAGGAATACTGTATATGTCTATTTTCTGGGTACTCAAAGCTAAACACCTGTAAATGTTGATCCTACATCTTATTTGTGTGATGCCTAAAGGTGTAACTTATTTGCTGGAACCAATCCCATTTAATTGCTTCTTTTTTTAATATTCCTCTTTTTCATTTGCAAGTGCTGAGGTGGGAAAAAGAAGCAAAAATGTATTAAGTAGGTATTTAATCCTCCATTTCCTGTGCTGTGAAACAGATTCATTGCTTCAAAGCTGAAATCTTCTAGGTCAGGTTTACCTTAGACATAACTCCAATTACCTAGGTTCTCTCTATAAATACAATTGGGTCACTTAAATACGGATCTAATAACTCAGTATTTTTGATACCGCTTTCCCACCCCAGCTAAACACTGTCATTTTCTTTCTTGGTTTCTTTTAACCAAATATGCAGGTTTGGGAAAACTCCTGAGAGTCAATATTGAGCTGATGATGATTTGGCCCTACTATTTAGTAGTCAGCATTGTTTCTATCTCCGTTTCACGCACCCGTGACTCTTTGAAATGGAGAGCTGGTAGAACTGGCTAAAGCTACTCACAGTAAACACTTCCAGCAGGGTTTCTCGTCAAGATAAAACTTTATATTCCAATATTACAGCAATAATAATTCATAACTTGTATTAACTGATGTATTAGTGTTATGGGTCTATGGGATTCCGAGTTACCAGGAGAGAGAATTGCCAGTCATTACATGTGTCCCACATCAAACGCTGTCCAGTGCTGCCTTAATGTCTTCCCTGGGTCCTGGGTATATCCCTTCTGCATCAGTGATGGACCATGCCTGCACTCTGACTTGCATCTTTCAGTACATTAGGTTATTCTAAGTGACTTTTCCAAGTCTGAGGGTGGCCAGTGCTCTCTAGGGAGTGTAAGAAAAATGTAATTTTATGACATTATCTCATGGCAATGTCAACATTTAAACAGAGAACTATACTTTAAAAAGAAGTCTGTGTATTTTTTTTTTCCCTTCCCTGATACAAGAGTTCCTAAATTTGAAATCTGCTAGTTGGGTTGTGGTATACAAGGTCACTGTTTCTGTTTCCTATCATCGTGCTGTATCAAAATACTCACACACATAGCCTTTCTGGTTCTCCTGCATGTTAGACATAACAGACCACGCTTCTGGGAATTGTAACACACCCTCTAAGATGAACTGTTTACAAATTATAAATGCACGGACTCTTAGTTCCAAAACCCAAGAGCAGATTAACTCCCTCCACCTAAACTATCTGTCTTAAATGACAGGGCTTAATTGCCAGTTCCCTCTTTCTTTCCCCCTCTCCCCTCCCCAAATACCAGCATGAGGGACTGTAAAAGATAAGAGAGCTCTGTCCCTTTGGCACAAGCTGCTCGGTGGATGAACGCCTTCTCGGATTTGTGCCATCTTGGACATGGAGTTCAGGCTGTGTCATGTCAGCTCTGGGGTCTGTCAGGCTGTCTGTATAAGGATTATTTTAAAATTACATCACTGAAACTTCTTTCGCCTGTCAGTAGAAAGGTATAGACAAATTACATGCAGCTCAATCTAAGTCGTCTGATTGTTGACTGTTTCTATTTCTTTTACTTTTTTTTTCTTTTTTTTTTTTTGACAAAGACTGTAGAGCTTCAAGAGCAGATAGTTACCTTGTTCAATGACTGTACCATAGCACCCGACTGGAAAGAGTCTTGGAGTCTCTCAGTATCTGAAGTTGTCTGGATAAAAGTTTTGCATCTCCTCCAAAACAGACAAAACTTAAATTACTACTGTTTCCAGGCCTCGTAACTGATTCCGAAGAATATCAGGCATAAAACGAAATCAACAACAATTACTTTTTTTTTTTTTTTGGTCAGAGTGTGTGTGTGCTTTTTTGTTTGTTTGTTTTCTTGAAGGGTTTCTATCTGGTGGTGAGCCAACATAGCCATGCTTGGCTAATGGGATGTAATAGGGAAGGATCAGATGACACTGTGGATTTAAGCCAAGTTATTTGGCAGCTTCCAAGAAATGTTCAGTATCTCATGTGTTGGAAAAAAATCCCCAAAGAAGAAAAATCCAATGTTCCTAATGTAGGAAATTCTCTGTCAAAAATAGGTACCAAAATATACAAAGTTTTATGAGCACAGTTCAGAAAGACTCCAGCCGAACAAATTAAAGTCAAATTCGTCCAGTAGCAAACAACTGACATTTTCCATTTGAGTTAAATTCAGCATGTGGAAACCTTCCGTATGGATCTTATTTGTACGGGTGGATTACGATGAAAGTTGCATTAATTTTCTCCACAGTAAAGGTCAGTAATTGAAACATGAACCAAGAGTCTATTGTGTAAGATGCTATATCCCCATACTTAGGAAAGGTCATTCAAGACAATATCATCTCATTGTTTTCTTCCCTGGAAGTATAAATAATTTCATTAGTTGGTTATTTTTTGTTGTTGTTTTCTTTTTTTTTTTTTTTTTTTTTTCTGTTCTCTTCAATACAACAATTGCAATATAATATTTCAACACCTCCCATTAAGATTGCTGAAGAGAAATGATGGTAAATACTTGAAAATACCCCATGATACACAGGGTATGTTCAGACTAACAAGGAGCAAGCACCTTCTCCACAAAATTATGAGCAAGATTGTGTCCTAAAAAAGCCCATGAGATGTGTGTTTGCGTAGGTGTGGACTGCCTTAACTTGCTGCTCTTTCTTCAGTTGGCTCTTTGTGGCTTCTCTTACTGCTTCCTCATGATTCTGTGCACAGAGCAGGAATACGTTAGTGATGGAGAAGCCTAAGGGACAGATTCTGCTACTTGCCTGAGCTATGCTTGGTGCAAAGCTGGATGATGGGACACTTCTAAGCACACACAATCATCTGGTCTTGCAACCATCTTGACTGAAGTGTAATACATGGTGTCACTTAAGACACAGTTATAGCTTCTGTAAGTTCTCTCCAAGCTTCTTATTAACCTAATCAACTTCTGGTTAAGACACAACATGGGTTGCTCTTGTTGTGCTTTGCTCTTTTCTTGGGAGCCTGTGTACAAGAAACTGGAAGATAAGCCATCTGTTGTTATTTCTTATTTACACTGCAGCATTGTTTAGGACTGCTCTTATCTGCAGGTATCCCATAAATCGGCACAATCCTTATCCCAGCATCATGACCCAGCCATTCATAGATTTAGGAGTCATGGGAGAGAGGAGTTCAAAGGAGGGACTTGCAGAGGACTTATAGATACCCTGGGGACTCTGATATTGCTCTCCTTGCATAGAAACCTTAGCGTCCCTGTGGCAGTCTAAAGTTCTCCCTCTTGCCCTGGAAGTAGGTGAGCCAACACTGTAACTTACCTAAATTGCTGGAGGAATATTAAATGTCACTAGGCAGGTCACTGGACCAAGCACATAAACCTCAGGGAGTTCTTGTCCCGTAAAAATTCCAATTATTTAAAATATTATTAAAATTACTTTTGAATTGGTAATAGGTCTATCTTTCTGCTGTACCCCAAATTGCTAAAGATCCTAAAGATTATAAATGATGATCCAGTAGTTTAAGTCTAATCACCGTGAGATTGTTCTTAGGTCTCATGTGCGTTTCCAGGAGAAAACAGTTGTTTTGACCAAAGTTGTTTCCTTTCCCTTTTTTAAATCAAAGATGACTGATGACTTTTTGTCTCCTCTCAAGCTTCTTTCTTGTTGCTTCTTACGAGTGTGTTCCTCATCTGAATGGTGTTTTATTCTGTTGTGACTGCCAGTATTGCTTTAAAACTTGTAGCAATATCACCAGACTTCGGGTGAGTTCACGTGTCTATGAAAACGTGAGCAAGTACAGAAAATGCTTCTTAAACCCCCTGCATTTCACGCCGGCATAGAACGAAAGCAAGAGAGTTATGCCCTAAGCCTCTCCACATTAGCTTTTTCTCGAGTTGGGTTTAGGAGACTTTTGCTGGTTGTTTGTGCACAGATTAAATTTGTCTACTGTAAGGAAAAAAAGTGTAGGCATTGCTGAACAAGATGTGGTGGTCATCTTGTGCCTTTTAGCCAGTGGTCCCCCAGCCTCAGCTGTGGGATGATGTGCCCTGCTTTTAAAATGTGTCCTCTTAAAGCCAATGGTGCTCTCCTTCATATAAGTCTGGAGTAATTCTATTGGCTGTGGTGGAATTATTCCAGATTTCACACCTTTTTAACTGAGAGCATAAATTGACCTGTATGTGTTGCATTTCCTCTATTTGGTAATTATTTCAAGTACACTCAGATTCGCTACGTTTCCACAGCCAGGCAGGCACATTTGCAGCATGGTGTTAATAAACAAAGAAGATCTTGTGATGCACAGTTTCGGGACTGTACGAGGCAAATCGCTCCCAGTTTGGCAGCTGTCCTCTCCGGGTCCTTGTCCCCCTGGAAGTGCCGAGAAGCCCTCGACAGGCAGCAGACATTGCAGCGCAGGGCAAGACGGTGACTCGGCGAGGCAGATTGCTGGGACCATTTCAACCGCTTTTGGCTCTCTCCGAAGGCAGGATCCGGTTCAAGGTTGCTGTGGTGACTATTTTCAAAGCTCAGTCTGGAATTCATTTTAGCTACCAAGAGACTGTCTGTCACTCCATGGCTACCACCTCCCACAAGAGCTTCATTCTGCTGCGAGACTGAAGCTGTGAGTGAACGTTCCCTGCAGACAATAGAGGACATTGCTCTGCTGTTATACCCAATAAAATCTTTTCGGTTTCAGAAGTTCTTCGTCTACAAGGATTTTGGCCTCAAGATGTTGTTTGGCACAGGTTTTGCTGGACACCACTAAGGTTGGTGTTTTGTAGTCTAGCACAGAGCAAGTTGCAAGTGACATCCAACTTTGGCTGTCTGCTTTTCTCTAAATAACTACAGCATGTGTTGGGTTTTTTTTTTAAACCCAGAATAATAGTTGAGCAAAAAGGCATGCGTGCCTGAACTTTTTTTCCTTTCTTTCCCCTTTCCATCAATCTTGTTTGTTGCTAATACACTTGGGAATTCGTATCTGGTACGTGGGATAAATCCTGGTAAAACATTGCCCTAATGTGCTTGTAGCAGCAGTGACGTGATGACACAGCTTCTGTTAAAAAGCTGATCCTGAAAACTATACCAGCCCAGGGCTAGGCAGACTAACTCTTCGAATTCCTGAAGATATTAAAGATTTTCATTCCTGACTTAGTTGCCTGTATCCTGTTTTCTTCCTCCTTTTGAATTAATCCCTGTTTATTTTTTCTCCTCCCCTTTTCCTCATCCTTGCCCACAAGTGTTCCTGGGCTTGATATATTGATTTTTTCCCTTGACATGCCAAAAATCTGATGAATACCACTTGTTCAAAAGTTGCATGGAAGATTTCTTTCTGTGTGAGCATTTTCTATGCAATCCAAGTGAGCAAGTATTTAGAACTTGCTTGTGACTTCAAGCCTAAGTTTTTAGTTGTGTGCATACAATATTTGCGGTACACATCTGAAATACTCTTAGAGAACAGCATTAAAAATTATCTATGCATTTGGAGTGTTGCTCACTGGTTTGGGTGTATCCAGAGGGAAAATAGCTGAAGGATAGATTGAAAAAATATGGGACAATTTTTGTAAAGATTAAAGCTATTCGTCACTGAAACAAATGATCACAAGAAGTGGATTTCCACCATCCAGGCTTTCAATTCAGTAACAGATGCCTTGCTAGAGCAGAAGCAGTAAGGAGTGTTATTTGGTCTTAGTTGTAGAAAGAACGAGGCTATTGCTGATTTTTGCCTTCAGTCCCTTCCTTCTTAGGTCTTGTGGTTTCCCCTTGCAAGCCCAGCTCTGATGATTGTAGCTTGTCCATCGTGAATTCCTGTGTTAATACTGGAAATGTCCCCTCCTGACCTGCCCCATATTTCACACTTTCAAAGTCTTTGTCGTTGGAAGTACCTCAATTTTTGTGATTGTGTGACAGTTTCTTTTGCAACTGTCCCTGAATATCTGGGAGCAACATAAAGTCATAGGGAAGGGAAAAAAGATCACAGAGCTGTAGTAACTCTTTGAGTGTGTCTACATGTCCTTTTTATTAACTGCTACATATTTTGGAAATACAAAAATACAAAAGCACCTCTCTTCCAGTATAGCAGAGGTTTGGTGTCTTCATTTTCAACTTTAAGTTGATGTGTATTAGCTGGGCACAAAAGACAATTTCTGAAATTGCTGGGTGTTTGTTTTGGTTTCGTGTTTTTTTTGTTTTGGTGTTTTATTTTCCCTGACATGCTTAATCTTTTGTACAGCCATTTTTGTGGTTTTGTTCAGGCAATTAATGTAGCAATGAAGGTTTCTTAAATAAGGATATGCAAGGAAGATTCGAAGTAACACACTGATTATATAATTAATTCTCAGCTGTAGATTCATTTTGATGGAGTTAATTCTTTCCCAGAGGCTGAAGACTAGTTTTGATCCACCCACAGTGCTGTAATCAGCTAAGAAATAGAGAATAAAAAGACTTTGAAGGAATGGAAGTTTCATGGCTGGTTTTAGGAAAAAAAATGACAGAAACAGGCAGAATATTTTATTTTTAATTTAAGCAAAAGGTTCTGACTTGTGGGTATCCAAATCCTGTTTTGAAGTAGCATAATATGTTGAGTCCAAAATAAATCAGAAAGGAATGCTACCTGAGAAGGATAGAGAAAAAATATCTGGGTGATGGGACCTTGAATAGATGGGAAAGTGTGTTTAGTGGAAGATGCATTTAAGATCATTTTTTGCATCTTCCACAAATACGGTAATGTTAAAATACAGCTTTCTTTCTGACAGTTGCCCATTTGCTAATAAATATGGGCCAGTGACTGTCGTCTTGATGGACGTTGAATTCCTTCTGCTTCCAGCGATGTTTTGTGAGGTGCTGACTTCACAAGGGATAAACAGCAGTCCAAAACCTAAATAATTTGGAAAATCCTGTTTGTTGTACTTCATTTGTCTGCTTCTCTCTTGCTTAACCAGTGACCCTAATCATCCTGTAGATGTGTTTAGACTGCAGGTTTCCGGAACAAAACACTAACAAAGAAAAGACGTTGACAAACTCCCAGGGTTTTCAAATGATTGTACACACGTATTGCAGTGCACACTGCAAAGGCAGTTGCTAGCCTATTTTACTCTCTGATTTCATTTACAGGGCTTTCTAATCCCAGTCTGACTTTGCCTATTCCTTGTTTGGGCATATTTTGTATTATCATTTGAAAAAGCTATTGTCTAGGGGTGATTTTAGCATGCATGCTAGGTAATAATATGCATGCAATTGTCATTATATCCTAGGAACTGGTAGTATCTGTTTTATTTTCTTAGTCTGCTTAGTGGCTGCAGCAGAAGTTATGTTGTGTTGGTTAAACTATATTATCACCACATTTCTAAGCTGAATCAAAGACATGTAAATGAAGTCAGCGTGATGCAGATAGAGCTGACAGAAAATCTTCCTTGCAGCTCTGGGTAGCAAGAGTGGGCTTGCCCTGGAACATTTACTTTAGCTAAAGTGGTTTCTTTACCCCTCTGTCTGAATTTGGACAGAATGAAATCCCCGCTGGCTGGTTCTCCATGAATTGCTCCCCAGCTTCTACGTCCAGGTTTGGTGAAAAAAAAGCCAACAATAGCTAAGGGAATATTGTATCATTCTAGTGAGTGAACAGTTAAATATAATCTTAATGTGTCGTTTACATTTGAGCCTTACAAAGTTACAACTGGAGTTGTGTGAAAATGACTTTTGGTGCTATTTTCACATAAACTCACTATTTATTTATTTATTTTGTTCTGGGGTTATTTCACACCCCAAGGGTTTCATTTTTGCTGGTTGTTTTATTAATGTAAAAATACTCATTTTCACGCCCAAATGTGTGATGATTTAAAATGCCACTTCTATTCATTGTGCACTCACTTGCAACCTACAGGCAAATATTCAAATGTCTGGAGCTTGATAACTCCATGGTGGTTTTGGCTGGCTTTTTAAACTCAAAAAATTGCTGTGAAGAGATATGGGCAGTAAGTAATTCAAAGGGTTGTGAGGGCTGTCCTGTCACGTCTGTCTCTCAGCACCTGAGGATGGTCCATACGTTATTCCAGCACACAAGGACGTGGCGCGGTGCCCTCCCTGGTGCACACAAACCCTCTCCCAGCACAGGAGTGCCAAAAGGCTGCAGGGATGAGTCTTTACCTCTCCGACCCCGTGTGACTTTAAGTAGTCTCTGACTCTATCTCCTGTGTGGAGAAATAACGTGGGTTCCCAGCACAGGAGCAGAATTGCAGCAGTGTTGATCTGAGCATCTCTCTTTATCTTGACCATGGGGAATGTGGATGCAACTTGCCTTTTACCAACATCTCCCCTCTCTGGGCAATGACTGGTTAAAACACTTTTTAAAATGTCTTTTTTTCTTTTTTTTTCTTTTTTTTTTTTTTTCCTAAATTGGGCTGATTTTGGAGAGTCTAAATGTGATGTAAAATCAGTGTCCAGGGCTCTGCATTTTGTAATAAGTGAATGTTTTGCTGATTTCTTGCTAGAATATCTGCAACCACACCAATTTGCATGCCTGTATGTGTGTTAGATTGCTGGCAAAGAAATGCTGAATGCTGATAATTGTATACTGATTTCCAAGGCTGATTTAAGTCATTTTGATTTTTTAATTCATTCTGTGCTTTCTTTTTATTTCTGCACATGTGTAGTGATGTCCTGTAATGTTGTTGCCTAAAATAAGCAGTAAGAAATGAAGTCGTGAGATGGCTGCTGTAAAAGGAAAATGACATTTTTTTCTTTGATTCTCTTTTTTCAGTAAAAGAATAGGTCTCCATATTCAGAATGTTAAAAAAAAATATTGCGTTCACTGTCCTACGGCTAATTAATATAAAGGAAACAGCATGGCTGTTGCAAGCCTACAAAGCCCAGAAAAGTGATATTCAGAAGTTCTGCAAAAGAATATTCTTGTCCTTGAGAAGTACTGAGCACTCAGCACTGCCCTACAGGTCAGCTGGACTTGGGGGTGCTCAGCATCTCTTTTGGTTTGGCATTCAGCTGGGTTCTTCAGTGGAAGCCTGGTTTGAGATCGAGTTGTGTTACAAGATGTAGAAACCTCTGCCCATGTGCTGAGGAAGAGGAAGAAAATATAGGGAACTCTATGTCTTCATGTTAATTGTATGTGATAAACCCAGGGTGTTCTCTCCTTCCTTGAGCGATATACTTGAGTTCATGGATGCATCAGCAGTGCTGGGAATCTTACCTTCTTTACGTGAAAGTATTAACAGATGCTGAATGTGTAAAAAATTTTGGTTTTCCTTTTTTTTTTTGTTAGGAATCTGAGAAGAAGGGGTTAATTGACAGAATCCACATGGTCCAAGAGATCATCATAGCTGTTCAAAGCATCCTAGAAGAAATAGCATCATTTGGAGAGAGGATTAAAAAGTAAGTGATTATTTTTTCCTGCTTAGCCATGATTTGCAGTGAAGCAGAGCCAGGACGATTAAGGTGGAGTGAAGGTCTTGTTCCAAAAAATGGTTGCAAGGTGCAGCAGGAGAACCTGGCCAGTTCCACTGCTGCTTCTTATCTTGGAGTCTTTTACTCCAAAAACCTTTCCAAAGCACAGAGAAGGAGTCGTGTGCTCTGCTGATGTAGCTCTCACAGTTACCCAGATTCCTGGTGTTGTCCATTTGGGATGGGGTGAGGAGTCATGATGCCACACAAGGAAAAACATTGCTTGAAGATGTGGGTGCAGAAGTATCAGGCATTTATTTTCTTTTCCTTCACAGAAAGTTGGTAGGAATTGATGGTTGGTGTTGTCTCTCCCACGCCCTTCCCGCCCCAGCCTGGTTACAGGGGTCACCATTCACTTATTTCCCTGCCCAACGCGTTGATGTTCTTCTCTCTTTACCATTTTGAGCTGTCTGCTTCCTGCTGGTGCCACGAGGAAGCCCAAAGGGGCTTTTCTGTGTCTTGTTGCAAGGAGAGGCACATAGGGCATTCCTGACCTTACCAAGGAGGAAGGTGAAAAGCCTAAAAAAAAACCCCAAAACCTCACACACAAATACACACAAACTTTTATAACCCGATCTTTATTGGCGCTTAATTGACCCACATTGTTTTCTGTTTTGAACACAGCGATGGTTTGTGATCGAGCCACACTTTAATGAGGAGCTGGGTTCAAGCTAAAAATATAGCAAGCGCGTGTGCTGTGGTTCCACACCGGACACCCCAGCTGGGGTGGAAGTGGCCCAAAGATGTATTCCAGTTGATGAACAGGGCACTGTTCTGCCCAGCTGCATGGCAGGAAGACGCGAGAGTGCTTAAGCACTATTAATTCTTGTATTCATTTTGGTAACAACGGTCTTAAAGAACAAATTGGGTATTAATGTGGATACCCGATGTAATTTCAGAAGAATTCAATTGTAACTCAACAGTAATGTACCATTAAAAAATTGCCACCGAAGTTTTTCTGTAAGTGACAGACTGAATTGTGCTACAGTTTCCGTCTGTCACTCTACTTATACAATCACAGAGAGTTTTAATAGTTTAAATGAATTGAGCTGTTTTGCTATTTTTTTTCCTTTAACTTAAGCTACGTTGATTGATAATGATGGGTCTTCTCCCACTTCTCTTTACTTAATATTTAATACATCTATTGAAGCTTAAAAGTAATTCTTGTAGCATCCTACTAATTTTATCTGTCAAGGGAAGTTCATCTTATTTTATAGCCTGATAAGTAGTCCACGTTCATTCTCTCTTCTTCCTACTCCCCGTCATCATGATGTGATGAAGTTAGCAGGCAGATTGTATGAAACAGAGATGCCCAGATCCATAAATCCACCTATGGATTAATCTGCATTCATGTAGTCCAGGTATCTCAATGTTTGGTGTGTTGCTGTATCTTACAAGGACACAGGGGGACAAAATAACTTCAGAGACGCATTAGCAATAGCTGCTCACCTTAGGTCCATTGTGGGCTTACAGATGAGTGGTCTGAGTGAAAAGAAGTCCTGTTTTGTGCTACTATGCTGCAAAAGTCTGGATGACAGTTGTAACTGAGCCTCTTGAGAGTGCTCCCCTCGAGGAAAACCTGATGCAGGTTGGTGTACAGAATCTTGGTCATGTGTAGAAGCTTGGACTGCTCTAGCATATTGTAGCTTACTCAAGACGGCCTCCTATATACAGCATAGTAAGGAATTGTTGAAAATGTAAGGAAATATTAATGGAAGCAATTTTATAAATATTAAGAGAGTTTTATACAGAATATTATTCCCTACTAGTGTACAGAGAAATGACTCCAACTGCTCTTTTAAGGTTTAGTGTCAGTCATTGTTAATCACCTCCAAGTTACTGGCTGGGCTGAGTCTGGCTACCTGCCACATTTGAGTCGTGCACTGACACGTGTCCCATGTCACCTCCGCTGTGGGCCAGCAGAGCCAGCTCAGGCGGCTCACACCTGCGGCATGGCCTCGTCTCCAGATCAGATCATCTTCCCATGAATAATGGAGAGCTGACCAGTGAGCAGAGATGTGTAACAAGTGTGACACATATGAGAAGAAACAAAAACAACTCGCTACATGCCTAACAACTTCACTGAGCCCCCCAGAGCCTATCTTCTCTCTTCTTATCATGATATCTGCCTCTCAGATATCTCCCTTAATCCATTATAGCATCCAGATACAGCAATCTGCTTATCCACCTTCCGAAAGGGTCTGCAATTTACAGTGCATTTGAAAGCACTGAGCACTGCAAAGCAGTTATTAAATTATTATTGTGTAGCAGAGTACAAGCAGTGTCCAAGAGCAGAAATATTGAGAATGATTATTGTTTTTCTTTACAGCACATTTAACTGGACGGTGCCTTTCCTCTCTGTCCTGGCCTGCTTGGTCCTGGCAGCAGCAACAGTCATTTTGTATTTTATACCACTGAGGTACATTGTTTTAATCTGGGGTAAGTACTCCACCGTGTTTCAATTGCATGCAATAAATACAATATATATCTACAGAATGAAATCAAACAAGCTTTAAATGACCCGTTACACAGACAATCAAGTGCTGTTGTTTACAGGTGAATAACTGTGTTATGAACTTCTTAAAATTACAATTTTTTCCCCCTGGGTGATCTGATGACCTGCGTTTCTTAAGGTTCTTTAAAAGTTTCCAACAGCACCACAAGAAAAGCGTTAGTCTAGATAAGCTTCTTTCAATTTTATTATTATTATTCTGCAGCAGAGTAATTAGCTTTCTGGTTCTGGAGCCCTCTGCTTGGGAAACAGTAGGAAGTGGACAAGATGTGTTTGAAGAGCTGGATCCCAGGAGCGTTTTGGGTCTTAACTCCCTGCAGCTGGGAGGAGCAGTGTGCCTAGTACCCCATGGTATGGGAGACACTGTGAGCATCTCTTTGTGTCATGGGTTGGAAAGTATTTGGATGAAGGTGCATCATGAAGTACAAGAAGAGCTTTTAACAATGAAAACTTTCCTTGTGGTGTCATGAGGAAGAGTGAGATGGCCTTTCATGAAAGGAGATGGCATCCCAGCTGCTGAAGGTGTTCTTCATCTCAAAATGGCCTTCTGTCTTATTTAGGGTGATAGCTTTTATCTCAGCCTTGAGGCGAAATGGCTGAGGACATAATGCAGGTCATCCTCACCAAACCCCTGAAGCTCAGCCCTGGGGTGGCTCTGGGCTGTAGGAACCCCCCGTCACCTGGCCGGGGTTGAACCATCTGCTGCTGTCTTGGCTCTTCTGGATGCAGAAAATGGAGAGAAAGAGAAGGTGGCAGTACAAAAAGCTGCTATTGGGAGAAAATAAATGAAATAAGGGATTAAATCAAACTAAAGAAAGGGCAAAAGGGAAGGAGAGAAATTGCTAGGAGCAAAAAGTTCGGTAACAGAATATTGCTGTTCTTGTATGAAAGACATGGTGAGTACATGAAAACTATACATCCGTTCAACATCATCTAGACTGACAGGGCCTTCAAATATGATACATGTTAAACAACTACCCTGTGGCAAGGCCTCAAAAGACCTTATGGTATTTTCTGTTTTTTAAAAATCAGGTACACAGAAAATTGTGTTGGCATTTTGCTACAAGTATATGGCTCAAAATCTGAATCTCAGATGTGAAGCAGGTACACTTTAGAGGGAGGAGAAGGCTGGAGCAGCCATCACATTTGAAATCACTTTCAGGGAAACTACTATGAGGTTTTGGACAGGGGCATGATGGAATTGAAATGCTGTATTATGATCCTCAGAGGCAACCAACATCTGTATTTTTCTGCTCTTCTCTAAATGGGTTAGCTGATTTTAATTTGTTTAATGATCTTTTGTTCTTCTACCACACCCTTACGTAGCCACACTCCTAGCTGCTATTTCGTAGTGGGGAATTGGTGGTAGTGGGGTGTTAAGCGGCTGCGTTGGCACCATGGGAGAACTGGGAAGGGTGCTCAGGTCTCTCACTTTCTCATCCTGATCCATGCAATAGAGATGGCACTGGCTCATCACTCCCTTTCCTCAAAGACAGGAGAAGATCTCATGATCTCCACAGTAATAGGAACAAAACACTCCTATGGATCTTCTCCCATCAGGGACCACCTCTGATAGCTGAAGCATAACTAAGTCCATGGAGAACACTGGTAGTGCTATTGCTGCAGTAAATAAGCCAAATTATTCACTGTAAGATCAAAATAAAGTCAACCTTGTGATACGTTTTTATAGTGTCCCACAGCATCATAATATGACCAGCTTGTCAAATCCAGTTCTGCAAAGAGAGGACAAGCTATAAGATGTGATGGAGAAGGGGAGCTTTCATTTTCAGAAGAAATGGAAGGAAAAAAGCCTTTGTCCTGCCGAGTTCTTTTCAGAGCCCTGCAGTTCCCTGAGCTTGACGAAAGGGAATGTCTTTGGTCACATAGAAGAGCAGATTCAACAGCAGTCTCAGCTGTAAATTTGTATATTCTCCCCACGATATCCCCCAGAATGAATGCATGCTGCAGTCTTTTTTTGCCCTGTTGTTGACAACAGATGATTCCCAAAGTAGAAAAATAGTTTCATAAATAATGTCCTCTACTTCTTCCAGGAAGCCCTTGTGAGTGATTCCCCATGACAGGGAACATGTGCATGGCTTTAAATCCAAGCCACTGTTTTCACACTAATTTTTACTTGTGAATTCCTCTTGCCTTTTTCACCTTGCCTGAACAATTTAGGAAGAGGGGAATAGAAAAGGGTTGTATTATTTTGTTTGCCTTTTTTTTTTTCTAGGCATAAATAAATTTACTAAGAAGCTTAGAAATCCCTATGCCATCGACAATAATGAGCTACTAGATTTCCTCTCCAGGGTACCATCTGATGTTCAAAAGGTAGGTAATGAACAGCCACCCCCAACAGAGGCAACATGTGGCACGGAGAGCGGCTGGGTGCTCTGCTTGGGGAATACGATGCCAGTGCACTTTTGACTGTCGGAAATAAGGAATTGGGGAAAATCCACAAAGGGGGCGGGGGAGGGCGTCAGAAGAGAGGGAAGCCAAAATCCTTTGTCAGAAGGATAAAGTGATTGCAGAAAAATTATCCTGAAAAAACCTACTTTAAATTGATCTGGAAAATCACCCAGCACGGTTACTGAACTATGGTTTCTGTCACCTTTCTGCTCCAGTATTTATACGGAGGAGAGAGAAAAATAGTCTCTTTGATAGAGATAACTATCCAAAAGGATTTGCTGAATTCTCCCTTTTTTCAAGGATTGGGGAGGGGGCGGCGATGGGACATTATTTCTGTGACTTCGTGCTTGCTGTATTTTATTGTCACATCAGCTGTCCCTCAAAATTCTTCCTCCCCACCCACCTTGAGCCCCAGACCTCCCTTGGACAATGCTCTGCTCTTCTTTTTCTTTAAAGAAAGCCTTGAGATGTGTTTGAAAAACTCTGCGGTTGATCAGATCAATCTTCTACCATTATGGAATTATAACTTTTAATCTAACCAGAATCTATCCTCCCTCAATTTCAGTCAAGTCTTGTCTCTTCTCCTGTTTCTTTTAAACAACAACACTGTCTTCAGTAATCTTGCCCGTCTTCCTGGAAATTATTTGAACAATAAGTCCTTGAGAATGTCAAGATCTGTTTATTTCTCTTGGAGGAAGGAAAATAGTCTTGCTGTGTAACAAAGCCAGACGATATAAAGGATTCTTTCTTTTGTTTTAATCAACTGGAATCTGTGTCCTCAGGCCCTGATCCTGATGCCCTGGATCCCACTGACATTGTACCTTCCTCTGTGAATCGTGGTACTTTCACGGTGAGGTGCTGCTCACTGTGAATAAGGGGATCACAATCCTTCCTATAGTGATTTTACTCTGTTGGAGACAGAAGAATAATTGCCCACATGCAGTGTTGAGGCATCTTGTGGAAACAAGGTTGGAAAAGGCTTCTGGTGACATTTATCTCAAGAGGCCACCAGATTGGCTGGCGGCAGCACTAACAACTTGAGAGAAATCTCGCCATAGACTGGTGGGAGGGAAAAAACTAAACAGACATCATTGTAGAGACGTTAAGCTTCAGTGTATTTTTATTTTTTGTCATTGCTTTTGTAGAGCACTCTGGGTTTGCAATGATGGTTTGCATATGCCCTTTTAGTGTTTATGTTTAAAGATAAGCTGCTTTTCTATTTATGCTTTATTTAACATTTACATTTATAGCATTTCCTTGAGTGGTTTCTATCATTTTGGGATCCTTTGAGCTCTTCAAGGCAAATGATAACCATTTTCTATGAGGGAGGAATGATAAAAGTCCCTAGGATGGGACAAACCTCAGAGTTTTGCAGGAGCGCTAAAAATAGTCAGTCTGTGTGACAGCCACACGCTCTAGTGAAAAGTCATCCACGGCAGCTCCAAAGCTCCTCTGTCTGCTTTGTTTTATGTGCTATTAATGCATCATTATTTCAGTGTGTACTGCACTGAGTTAGAAATTACCTCTATCTGTACATTAGCCATTTACAATCCACGCGTGTTAGACAAAAGACAGAGGAGGAGTGAAAAAGACGGCATGTTCAGCAAAAGTTTCCCCGTAATTTCAATGGGGATACTTTTCTGTAGCACAACAGACAATTTGGAGGTTACACCATTCTTGTCACTTTATCACATATGCTTTAAACATTATATTGTATATGAAATTGTTTTGAAAAGTGGAGGCAGCTTTGTCCAGGTTCTACTTGGGAAAATATTTTCTTTTTTTGAAATGTTTAGATATGTCAGCATCCCAAGGTGTGTGTATGGTTTTGACAACTGTCATCTTATTGTGTAGTGGGATCTACCTCAACTGAAACTCCTAAGAGAAGTTTATTAAACTTATATAGGTTAATGCCAGAAAGATAAGAAAAACAACTCCCAAACCAAAGCAAATCCAAAAGTTCTAGCCTACATTGCTGAAATCAGCTAGAACCCCACGTATCTCATTAGAAAAATCTGCTTTTAATATTTTCGTTTCAAGAAATGATGCATGACTTCTCAAATCCTTCCTGCAATTAATCCCCCATGTTCCTGTGTTTAGAAAATGATTCATTACTTTTGAACCTTCCTTAGTTTCCCTTGGTTTGTCCTCAGGGAGCCATTAACACACACTGTAGTGAGCTAGAGTTACCTAACTGCAAATGTCATGTCTGTTTGTTGTTACAGGTGCAGCACGCTGAATTGAAACCATCCAGCAGCTCCAGCCCCATTCGGAAGAAGTGGAGTGGGCTATAGGATACGACGCGGTTTTGGAACGCAGCATCTCCCCCTGTACCCACTGTGTATGCACATCGGCTTTCCCCCTGCCCTTCATCTTGCTTCAGAACAACACTATAGTCACCGCCACAGACTATGTGGTTTTTGAGAAACACCTCTCTTAGGTTGTCTTTTTTGGGTCATCTTTTTGGCATGGAGTCGTAGCCCAAAAAAGAGCAAGGTGGAACATATGAACTGGTTTATGGGGTGGGGAGGAGAATGGGAGAGAATGATGCAACTGCACCTTTTTTTTTCTTTTTTCTTCCCCCCCCCCCTTTTTTTTTCCCCATCAATTGCAGAGGCAAGGCTGGATATGGCAGCACTCCCTGTTTTATGTAGGAAGAGATAATTCCGCTAGTGTAGCAGATCAGCTGAGTTGATGGGAGGCGATGCTCTGAACCAGTTTTTAACATATCCAACAGATTTACATTAAGATATGAAAGCTATTCTTTTCTGAGTTAAATCGCTGCGCTTAGAAAGGTTTAAGCGCTGAATTAACGAGTCTTTGATACCCATCTTCTGTTCAAGCAGTGTACATTTTAAAAAGTTTTTTATCATAATTAGCAGAAAGAGCTAGGAGCTCCAACAGTATCTCAATATTTCATCCAGCACTTGTGGATTTTTCTTTCCTTTTTTTTTTTTTTTTCCCCCCTTCTTTTTTCAAAGCCCACCCTGTGGTTAACTCTTGGGATACTAGAATCGTCAGGGATCCATTGCTGGCAATGGATACATGAGAACCTTCTGCTATGAAAGGATTGAGAGATTGTAGAGCTGCCTGACTCGCTGAACAGAAAAGACTCTCTTGACTTGCCTTTTTTAATTTCATCTCATCAGATATTTTCAGCATGGCTGTTGTTTTCCTGTCTAAATACAGAGGGGTCAACACTACAGGTCCAAGAGAAAAAAACATTTTATAGCCTTAAAGAAACAAGTACTTGTGCAGAAGGAGAGCACGGTGCACAAGGATGTGGTTGTGCAATAGTGTGCAGGCTTTGGTCCACCACTAATGTCTTGTTGGAGTCTTTCCTGGTGGTTCACAGGGAAAGGATCAGAAAGTGAAGTCATATGGAAATCGGGCAATGAAGAGACAGAAGAAAGGACCCCGTTTTCTGTTCTGAGGAGCATGTGATTTCTTGCCAGCTTATCAATCTTTCAGCTATTGTGCTTTTGCTTTAAATAATTCAGATGATCAGCATTATTCGTGTTTGACTGGGGAAACTGAAACACAGAATCATATGTAAACCTGCTTAATTTTGGTGAGAGTTTAGCCCCTGGTTCTTTAGGTGCTGTAGGATGTTGTGGGAGCGACTTGCCACCACGATGAGACGTTGGTCGCACGAGAGCTGGAGCTGCTACTTGTGATCCCCAGGCAGGGGTTACCATCAGCATCCCCTGGGGTAGTTCACAGTGCCAAGAAATAGAGTCCCAAAAGACAGGTTTCTTTTTATCAAGACTTTGGAAGGCATCTAATTAAAGGTAAAATGGGTAAAACTAGTTTATGGATCCGCGATCCAAATGGAGTCGCACCATGTGGTTCGGTAATGCAATCCTATGGGCCTGTTGTGTGAATTTGAAGAAAGAAAACTGACATAAGAGTATCTTCCACTGGATTATTAGTCGGATTCAGTGATTTTTCGAGAAGTTTATTCTTCAAAGTAACGTGCCCCACTGTGCCTTTGAATAAGGAGAGGCACATTTTCACAGACTTGATTGTATAAAGAATGTATTTTGCTCATGCAAAGCTGTGTGTAGCTGCAAATGGAAAGATAGAAAAAAGATTATCCTTGTTTAAAAACCCACCAGAATGCCTCTTTGTGTGCACGTGTGCTAGTGTACCCATGTGTATACAGAGCTGTGTATAAAGTACATATATAATGTATTTATTGGCGAGTGCGTGTTGGAAAATGAGTGAATACACAGATTTAAAAACCTTGAAAATGTTTATGAAAAATGCCAAAGATTCTAAAGCTTATCATCTTGCGTCTGTTCTTCTTCATTTTGTATCTTTCCCGGCATGTTTCTCTGGCTGAGCCAGATCTCTGTATGATTTGATTTACTTCAAGTTAATGAAGCTGGTTGGAAAGAGCCTTGTAGAAATTATAAAATCTCCAGTAAATCTCTCGTACATACAATAGATGTCCGCGGACCCCTTTTGTTAAACCGATTTCTCAATCTTTTGTGTAAACAATGCCTCATTGTCTCGCTTTAAACTATCATCTGGTTTATCGTACTGTAGTCTTGTCATTTTGTAAGGACCAAAGTCAGACATATTTAAGCAGGCATGTGAGATCTGTTCGTTGATTTGAGTGAAAACATTCAACTGCAGGAAAAATTGTTTATTTATTCTGAAGTTGGGACTGATACTTTAATAGTTGGTTTTTTCCCCCCCGCCATAGATTTTTCCACATGGAACTGATTTCTCTTCATGAGACAGAATGATGTCTTTTTTTTTTTTTTTTTTTCTGTATATATGTTGTGTTTCAGAATAATTTGTATTAGATTGTTATGCTGGAGACATACCAAAGGGGTTTGGATGGCCCAGTAAAAATATATATGTTGTAATGAGCTCTCTGATAAATGCTGTTTGAAATGCAATAAACGTTTGAGGTTAAAATGACACTTTGAATTTATCTGCATTAGGCGGTATGTTTCCCATTCTTTGCAAAATGCGTAGTGTGCTATAATATTTAATATCTAACTAGTTAAGCAAGTACGTCACTTGCCAGTGCAGTGTAACAACTAATGCCGGAGGTTACTTGAGATGGAGCCTGTGCTGCAGCAGGAGATGAGGTAAAGCCTTACCCCACATCTTTACTACTACTCAGTGGGATTTCCTAGGCCCTACCTAAAGGAAAGGAGGGTTATGTGCATTTACTGCCCACACCAGTAATTAAAGGCTTTATTCAGATTTTTCATTTGGTTCTTAAAGCAAGAATATTTTTATCATATTCTTTATATTATTATATAATATTTTGTCATATTGATGCATATCCCCATGTGTCCGTTTGCCCGTGCAAGTTTTTGCATCATTAATATATTCGATGTATAGCATGGAAGTGATAAACTTACATTTTTAATTTAAGGTAATCATTTCAGTGTAATATGTACATTTAGAGTCTAAAGTCTCTAAGACCAGAAGGCATTCAGAAATTTAAAACTAACTAGGGGTCTTTTGGGTGACTGTGGATTACAGAATCATGGAGATATTGGAATATGACTAAACATGTTGACTAACTGTACAATGTATAAATAACTGAATTTGACATATATGTGCAAACGCAATATGTCCTCATGTTTGCCCAAACATAAGCTGCTGCTGAAAGTTGGTTTCTTGAATAATCACGAATAGGACTGAGGACTCAGCTCCCCTATGGGTCACTGTCAGTAAAACTCAGTCACCAAAATGCACCTTGTGGAAAGCAAGCAAAAAACTGAATAAAGCAAAGTCGGTGGAAATGTCACGCACCTTTTTTTTCTGCTTGCAAAGCTTTGATTTTAACCTTCAGCTGTAGCCGTTCCTCCCTCTGCTGCCCCCTCAGTCCTCTCCCAACCCACCCACGGAGCTGTGGGAAGCCCCAGCTCTGCCCCGCACCCCTCTGCGTGGGAAAGCGCCTGTCCCCTCCAAATTAGACTGGCTGCCGCTGATTCATTCACTGCCTGGGGTAACTAACAACTCCCCGAGTTGGGCTGTCCCACTAGAAAACAGACTCACCATTTAATTTCCTGTACTCTACATGGGGTTACTTTTTTTTTAATTTGGAGGGCCTGATCCTGCAGGCATTATCACAAATGGAACTGGAGTTATTTTCCCATCAGACCGGTAGTTTCACACTGGGAAGGAATTTGGCGGTTCTGATGTGTCAAGAAAAAATTGGCAAAATACATTCTAATCAAACCTTAACCTTTAGATTCTCTGTCCTTTAAACTAAGCTGATAGACTGTTTGGGAAATGTTAGCTTTGACTTTAGAGACTGTGGCATGTGTTAGAAGTGAATCCTGTTCTGACTTAATATTGTACGTGTATTTTATCTGCAAAGCTACATGTGTCAGGGCCCTGGTGCATCTACCCCTTCAAATCACACTGGGACATGATAAGAATATCTGCTCTTTAGCATCCTTGAAGTTAGCAACTCGGAAGGAAGCTGAGATACTACAAATGATTGTTAATCTGCTGTATTGCAGATAGAGTGTTTTAGTCGTTCTCAAATTGGGATAAGTTAACACAGGTGAAATTCCATTATTTTGGGACAAAGTATCTGCCTGACAGTTTATCGGTGGGGAAGACCCTTGGCAGCAACAGTAATTGTATAGTTCAAGGAACGCGTGAGCAAAAGATACGATGAATGTAAATATTCACAAGCATTTAGAAATAATGTTGGAGTGAAAAAACAGCCTCTTGAGATTATAGCACTTTTAGTCTACTTTTCTCTGTGGTTGCTTGACTTAAAACAGTGTGGCATTTCAAGATAACTTAGAAGGTCATTTTGTTAAAACAAAAGATGTGCTCTTCTGACACGAGTCATGATGCTGAGCATGGGGAAGCAAGAGGCAGCATTCAGGTCTCGGTGTTCGCAAGAGCTGCAGCACCTGGGCAGGCATGAGTTCAAGTTCTCAGCATGGCTTTAACCTGAGGGCTGGTGATTCTTGTTAAATTTTACGTGAAGGAATGTTGCCAGTCGGTTCCCGCGTGTTGGATTGAACACCTGCAATTTCCCTCTGGGCTGAACAAGATGATATGCCTCTTACAGGGGAAGAGAGTGAGAGCTGGAAAACTTGCCCATGTAAACTTTGTTTGCCATGATGTCCTAGTGCAACCAGCCATCAAACCTCTTGAGGACTGCCTTGGAGAAGGAAGGTAGGACAGGCTCATAGACTGGGCACAAATATCTGGCTCTGAGTCTTTCAGGGTGACGGTCAACAGATTGTACCTCACACTAGTGCTCGCTGGCTGCTAGAATGGCTCCACGAAGCCATATTCTCTTAGCTAGTACATTTAAAGAGTGTCCTTTAGCCCATGAAGGAAGGATAAGGCACTGGGCTTCAATGATTTGAGGGATAGATGGATGGGTATGAGTAGGAAACCTACTTCCCCAGGAAATCTGGGACTGCTTTGCTATGGATTTCTCCTCAACACCTGATTTGTTGTCATCAAATTTCTGACAGATGAATGAAGAATTTTTTTTTTTTTGCTCCTGATCTCTACATTTTTGGTAAGTTACTTCTGTGACTCAGAAGAATATTAAATGGTCACCTGCCAACTGGAGATGATAAGACTTAAAGTTTTGGGGCTTATGCTTCCAAATGCATAGTCAGTCTAGATTGTCCTTCAGTCCCAAAAGGCTGTGGGGATAAGATGGTGATGGGATTGTCTTAGTGAAGCTACCCTTTATTCCTACTATGGGTATCTTTTTAAGATCGTCTGAAAACAAGCAAAACAAAATGCATTATTTTTATTTCTTGAGTAAATACTTGCTGCTACTTCTATTCTAGTTACTGTATGTGGAAGATGGGATTTGACTGCTTCTAAGGTCCTGAGTCTGTGCACAGCAAAACCATGTATTATTCACTTACTCAGTACTGCCACCTCCCAAAGTAGAGTAAATATCTTCATTTCCAAGCGGAGATGCACAGTGGAAAGAGCATATGTTCTTACAGACAAAAAAAAGACTTAGTTTTATTGACTTAAGTGCTAAATTTTGCTTTGATCATGGCTGTCTGATTTCTCCCTTCACCTTGTGTCTGCCTGTGGTTGGCTCACTCCACAGAGTTTCTGGAGCAGCACAGCAGGTACAACCTTAGAAGAAGGGGCAGGGAGGGGGGAAGTCTCCCTCCATCTCTAGCAATAGATGACTTTACTGAAAGTCAATGCCATTCCCTTGCATTTATCACTGCCACTCTTGCTCTGCATATTTTTTGGTATTCGCCATGCATTGTTAGCGGTGATTGTCATGTAATTAAATCACTGCTCATCACAAGAGCCTATTTTTATGCTGAGATAAGCATCAGAAGTCTACCGCAGCGTCCTCCAGATCAATAAAGATGTTCCCTGTAGGATTACAAATAGTCTGGGGTTGTACAGGGCACTAGAATTAATTAGGAATGATTTCTCTTTTTCTTTCTTCTTTCAATACATTTTTAATTGTTTATCCATTTTCGATGGGCTTGTTTTTAACTCCACTGTGATGGCCCAGATGTTTCTGTTCAGACCTTTTGAGTATGATATGGTATCAATTTGGGCAATACCATTTGCTGTAATCAGTCACTATTAACATCCTCTTTCCATAGTCATGTGCGACTATTACTTCAAAATGTAATCTGTTTCTGAATGAGATGTTTGCATCTCAGGCTTTGTACTTAAGATTATGGTCAAATGGGTTTATTAAGAGGTTGCACTTGGAGATGCAAATACAACGTGTAACTTTCGGGTGCTATCCTGAAGATTTTGGCATTTTCATCAGAAGACCAGAGGGCAAGTGGGAGAAACTTGAGCCAATTACTGACGAATCAAGGTTGCAGAGCAAGTCTGTGGCAAACAAACAAAACAAAACACACAACCAAAACTTAACATCCTTAATTATTGTCATTTACGCTTTGTTATTCTCAGCTGCCTTCTTTCCTTTACCTTGTCTTTAAGTTTTGTCCTCCTGATGTGCCAAACTGGTTTTATCATCCTCCATGGAGCACTGATCCAACACCAGAATCTGCTGCTCCTCCCTCCCTGCTGACTTGTCCCACCACAGGGAAGTCCAGGATTAGCAACAGCCTCGTGTCGGAGTCCTACTGATACAAGAGTGTGCAGACCACAGGAAAGCCCCTGGAGACCCATTGCTTTGCAGTAGAGGTAAGAACAGTTAAAGATTGCACTGGATCATGAAGGACAGGATTATTCAAAAGAGTTATTTAAAAAGAGGCAAACCAGAACAAAGTCAATTAAGGTGTTTGGGAGCAGAGTAAACGAGAAACGTAGTGTTGAAATTATATACTATTGACGGGGTACGTGAATAGAGGCTGTGGACCGTCTGCATAGGACACTACAGTGAGACAGAAGTTTCTGGAGAGTTTCTGAAAACAGAGTGATGGTGTCCACAAATGGGTAAGGTATAGGGAAGGTGGAGGTCTTTATTTTCACTGCCCTTTAGTCAAACAGCTGAGTGCCATAGAGTACCTCTATGAAAGGGATAAACAGTGTCCACATTTGCTGCTGATAAACTAGGTGCACCTAATGCAGAGAGGATAGTGGTACTCTGGAAGAGCTTTCCTAAATGCAACATGTTGTTCGTTGGAAATGATTCTTCCAATTGAGTTGTGCCCACAGCCAAATGAGGGAGAAGCAGCAAATATTGCTGTAAGCAGCTCTCACCTGATTGTGCGTGCTCTATCTTCACTCCAGCTTGGAGGAAAGGGCTGGAGCCTCATACTCTGCTCTCATTCTGTCCACCCCGTTCCTTCATGGTGGTAAAGATTAACTGGAGCTCAGTGGCCAGCCCTGCTGACAGGGTGCCAGGGTATTCCCATTTTCTGAAGAGCAGAAAAACCTTTGGTTCAGTGGCAAAGAAGTGGGCAGCAGCTGTGTTTCAAAGAGCACAAGCATCCTCAAGAGCTACAAGCCTGGTGCAAAGATGCTACTTCAGGTGTAGCTTCATCCAAAGGCAGTGTAGGACAGCCCATGCCCAGATCTGCTACAACTGAGATGAAATACTTTAATTTGGACCCATCAGGATCCAAGGCCATGTGAACTTATTGCCTGCCTTCCGCTTGCATTGCAAACCAGCAGAACATAATGTCCCTGTAGGTGGTGAGGTTTTGGGGAGCACAAAACTCAGCAAATCATCTTGATGCTCCAGGTAACCTGGTGTAACAAAGGCAAGCTTTGCATGGCACATGTATGTGGCCACGAATGAACCTCTTCTCCTATGACCAGCCAGGAGGGAGCTGCTGCACAGCTCACATTCTGCAAAAGTGCCATGTTTTCTCCTCCACTGCAGCACTGTGCACTATTAGAAAGTACCACAGTTCTTGTTTGTGCCAGCAACGCTCTGGCCACTTCAGCAGTCCCTCCTGGCCTGCCTCTGTACGACAGAAAATTCAAGCTTGCTGCTTCTCCAGTTGTCGCCTCCCTCGCCCTTGGGAAGGGGCTCTGAGGGATTTCGTTTGTCCCCTGAAGCTCTGCAGAGCTGCTGCTTGCCAGAGGCAGGGCCCAGGGGTGCGGCGAACGAACACGCTCAGAAAGTGAGGAGTCTGGGGACACGAGTGGGGTTCTGCAACTCTGCTATTGCACATGCGTAGCGTTAGGCTTCTTTATAGGGGATTTGTTTCCAGTTATTTTCCATTTTCTCATGTGTTCAGTCTTTTCCATTATCACAGTATGACTTGGATTAAGGTAAGGAGACCCTTTCTATAAAATATATGCTTGCCCCAGAAATTTTTGTGAGAAATAATTCTTCCCATTGCCAGCTCTTAAGGTCAGTTCTCTTGCCATCAGCCTTCCTACTTTTATTATTAGTAGTATTATAGTTCTAGTGTGTATGAGACAAATTTAACCTTGTTATACATATTGGTTGACTGCAGTTTTTGGGTAATGGTTGACATTAGTGCTATGTCAAAACATGGAATGTTATGGAAAACTGCACTACTTAACCAAAGGGGAAGCATACTGAGATTTTCAGTGGGCAGTTGCCTTAAATTCAGCAGGCACCATCCCAGTCCTGCTGAAGTCAATGCAGCTTTCTCATTGCCCTGAAATTAACCCTGGACAGCCTTGTTGGGTAGTCACGTCTGTGGCAGTTGCATGGTTGCCTCACAGATAATTTGCAAATTGTCCGTGAAGCATGTGTACAAACATGTCTGGTATGGTGCTAATTTACTGGCAAGGTCTGGGTACACAGATCCAACACGCTGCTCAGCAGGAGCTCCGGCCATGCCTGGCAGCCGGTTTAGAGGTTTGATTTCTATGCAGCATGTCAGGGATGGGCTCAGCCTCCCCTTCACGTGTGTTTGGAGATCTCCAGCCAGGCCGGGATTTGCCAGATGACCATGGTGGGGGAGGCAGCAGAAATATTTCTGTAAAAAAAACCAAACCAAACCACCCCAAAAAAACTCAACAAAAACTTCCACACCCCCAAAATTTTATCTCGTTTGTGCATGAGTGTTACAAAACCCTCGTTCAGGGCTACAGGACGTGGCTGGACATTATCTGTCCTGTGTTCCGGCTGGGTTTATTTTGGGGTGGTCAGAAAGGAAATCCCAGCGTAGAGGCGGGTGGAACATTTTTGTTGAACTGATGTGAAAGAGAATGGTACCTGGCCATTTGGAAGGGTTTGAACTCTTAGCATAAGGCTCTGGGAGATGGATGAATAGTCAGAGGGGAGGTGACGGGGGGTCAGAGGTCCTATGGCATAACTCATGACCGCAAGAAGTCCCTACCTCACAGTGAAAGTTTCAGAACTGGCTGGCAGCAGCGTGACCCAGAGCAGTCAATTCATCAGAAGGATTTCCTGTCTGAGTATGCAGATGTATGCACAATTATTTTACCTATCTTTGCAAACACACTCCACGTCCCCGCACGCTTAAATAAATCTTGGCGCTGTCCCTTTCAGAAGGCATTTTCAGGTTGGGTCTGGTTCACCTGCATCCTGCACAGTTTCGTCCAGCAGAGTCCTTGCAAACAGCCCGTCTCCTCTTCCCTTTCCGCTTCCCCTTCCTCCTCCTCCCATCCCGCGGCAATCACTGCTGCCCAGATCCATTCCTCACTGGCACAAAACTGATTTCTGTTTACGGAGCAGCTGGCAGCAGCCGCGCTCAAGCGCTGAGCGATGACTAAGAAACAAGCCCACTTTTCCCTTAGCTGTCAGGAGCTTTTAGAAATAACACCCTCCTCTGAGGAAGTCAGAATAGCAACAGGAAAATAAGTAAAACCTATTATAAAACAGTTGTCCAAGAACTTAGGCGCAGCACGGGGTAGAGATCAATATGCTGTGAAGGTTAAATCTATTTTCACACAGTGTTCTATTTCACAGTTTAATGGTGTTTTAATGTGTCTGTCACTGAGCCCCCTTCATGTTATGCAGGTAGAGCCTTTACAAAGAAGAAATAACGTTGGCTTTTCAAGCTTCACAGTAACATCTTATTTACCAGCTGAGATCTGATGCTTTCCTCTCTGGAGGTACGCCAGGCTTTGACTATTTTGTTTTATTTTTTAGAAGACATAATGTGGTGTTGCATTTACAATAATTTTTAGATGGCTTTTGGGGAATGCCTGTAGAGATGGGAGCAGCAGGAACGTGTGTGTATGTCTGTGTAGAAGGGACAGAAATATCTGCTGCTGTTTGTACAAGCTGAAAACGTGGAGGATATGCAGAATTCCCAAGCTTGAGCTTGCATCCGATCCAAAATGGTATATTTGAATGCTTTAGCCTGAACTCAGCTGACACTGGGATGTTGCATCGGGCTTGGGCAGAGCGTAGAGGACAAAGCCAGTGGACAAAAAGGAGCCATCACAGCCCGAATAAAAGATGCTGAGAGAGGATGGGGTAGAAGAAAAGCTGATATCAGTCTGTGCCGGTGGAAAGGATGAAAGGAGAGGGAGAAGGGGAGAGGGAGCAAAAGCAAAGAAAGAGGTGTGGTATGAAATCCAGGGCATGTGCAGTGCTAAAGCACCCATACAGGCCTGTCCTCAGTGTCTGGGATGAAGCAGTTTATATCTCCACAGTTCAGCTCACACTCTTTGCCTAGAAGTCAAAGAAGGAAAAGAAACCCCTTGTTCTGATTTAATTACTTCTCTTGAGCTTCAGCTAGAGAAGGAGGGAGCTCAGACATCCTAGTCAAAGGCTACTGCTGTTTTGGGGCTTCAGATGTGTAACGGGGTGTGCAAATGCTGCATGTTGGTGTTGGTGCCCTGACCTGCGCGGTGAAGGTGCTTTGACAACCCTCGCGCTGCCCGCGGCTGAGCCTGCACCTGGGCTCAGCCTCCAGCCGTTTACATCTCCCCGCGATGAGCCAGGCATACACACAGCCATATTTTCTCTCACTGGCAAGGCTGGGTAAGCTGCAATAGAGTCACTCCTCTGGTTTTACCACAAGGGAATCGGTGTGCCAGCGTTATCCTGACATCCTTGCATTGTAATTGATGTGCGGAGTCGGGGAGGACAACCTGCGTATGCCAGTGGCTTCTCTCGCATGATCTCTCTCCCTCCCGTCTGTGCCCTCAGCAGCTCCCTCGCATCGCTGGGAGAGCATTTTCCTTCACAGCTGTGTTGTCTTCCTACCTCTCCCATCTTCTGCTCCCTCCGTTGCTCTTTACCCTCCTCTTACTTTGTCTCGCAGCCAAATGACTTAACTCTGTGCAGCCTCCTGGGAGGGCTTGGCTGTGGGAAGGGAATGCATCAGAGAAGGAGATACAATATTAAATCTTCTATGGAGCAACTTGTTAAAAAACTCAAGCTTCCCCTCTACTAGTTGCTTTGGCGGAATAATATGACTTTGCTCTGTCAGGGTCTGCTGAACGCTGGTGCTTGCTGGACTGTGAGTTTTCAGACTTGCAGAGCATCAACTTGGCTTAACCTGCATAACCCACTGTAGCAGAAATGTCTGCAATGTGTGTTTTGGCATTGGTGTGCTGCATGCTCTGAGTTCATCTCTTCCCCCCTTCCGTTTTCCATTGTTGGAACAACAATCTTCTGCTGGATGCAGAGTGCAACTGGCCTTGTATTGTGGGGCCAAAACAAACTCACTGCTGGTATGTTTTCCATCCTCCACAAGGTAAAATACCAGCGCTAAGAGCAGCTGACCCCCTGGGTGGGAGTCTGTTGTCTGGAAATCCAATGGCTGACTTCATGGGCAAAACTTTGGCTCAAGTAATGCTGCTGAGAAATGAATTTGTGTCCTTTGGAGGCTGGTGGATCAAAAGGTTTGGACCCACTAATGGGGTGACTTACCTTTGGAGGGCTGCAAGGGTTCCCTCCCCAACCACTGCTGTGACCAAAGTGCAGCCTGTTGCATTAAAACACCCCCAGCTTTCTGGACTGCAAACCACAGCATTGCAGCACTTGCTTTAACTGTCCTTTCCAAATGGATGGAAACCTCTGAGAAGGTCAGAGCAAGGGATAGACAACTTTTGAGAACCAGAGTCCTAAGGAGCTTCCAAAATCATTTTTCTGCCCCAATTTTGCAAGTCCAATATATTCAAGGAAGGTTGTCACCCTATAGCCCTTACACAAAACCTATTCACATCTGTCCTTATGTGAAATAGAAAAATATTTTTTGCTCCATTGCAGAGCTTAGAGTTTGAATCTTGTGCCTTTGGTTTTTGTTTTGTTGGGAGGACTCACTTGCGTATACTTTTTAGGGGCTGTTTCTCCTACTTAAACCACTAGAGCAAGTCCACGAATATTTTAATTATAGGCTTGGACATATGCATTGCCAAACACTTGCCCAAGTGAGGCCACCTTTCTGAAAACAGAACTGGATAGTTGTTGTGGTCCTAATATTTAGACGCCAAATTTATATAAGTTTGCCTCCTTAATCCTGGAGTTACAGATTAAACTGAAAATTTGAGAAAGCTGCTGAATCAAATGGCTTTGAAGTTTAATGCCAGCTTTTAGAAGTAAAACTTTAATGCCTTTGGCAATCCATGGCCATGTGCCTTATATTAGGCACTGGAGTTTTGGAAAAGTGACAAAAGTGCCACTAAAATAGAAACGTTTCATTATTACAAACTCTCTTTCTTGCTTTACAGAGGAGACCTGGGGAAAAAAAAAAGTTTGTGCTTTTTTCTTGCTCAAAAGAGGCATTTACTGAGGTCATTAATGCAATAATATAGCTTGTATAAAACCTCAGATTTACTGTGAGTTTCCTTCTGAAATATTAAAAACATGAAATCACAGAAGAGAAGAAAATTAAAGGTTAGAGACAGGAGTGATTAATACACAGTGATACGACAGTTGGGTGCTGGCTAATTCATATTTATAGAAGCTGCGGATTGGAAAAGAAATGGGTCTGGATGCTCACAGGTAGGACAAGAGAATTACTGAGCATCAGCCAGGAAGGAGGTGGTGTTACTCTCTGGAGAGAGAAAGAATGATGCAGGTTTGCTGGCATGGTCCATAGAAATGAATAGAATATAATTTAGATTTCTTGGTTCTACATATTCTGTTTATAAAGCTTGGAAAATATTGTTCAGAATTTTTTCAAATGAACATTTGAAAATGTTGAATGATGTCACATGGAGACCTCGTCCTGGTGGATTGTCTCTGGCAGCCTGAGAGGAGCTCACGGTCCTGGACTTTGAGGTAATGAAGTTCTTCAGAAGTTCACATCCAGTTCTGCTTGCATTTTTGTATCATTTCCAGTTCACTCTTTCCTGGGGAGATTTTCAGCTTCTCGAGCACATTTTTGAAGTCATGTTTCTGATACTGATGTTCACTTATGGTTGCTTGTGTTTTCCAGGTATCTTAAATTTCCTTACTTCACATAAAATTCTTTCCCTGTAAAAGTGACCCCACAAAACACCAAAGAAGCATCAGCACCACTGAAACTATTCAAGTGAATTCAAATATCTACAAAACCTTGTTTGAAACCTTTACCTAGGTCTAATACTTTATGAAATTTAATGAAGAATAAACATTATCAAGAAATCTCACATGTTGCTGCTCAATAAGTAGTTTCTTTTAAGGAGCTCCTAGTAACACAGCTGTGACATACAGATACATGCTGCTAGAAGTTATCTCTGTGTTTTTACAGTTATAGGGCTCAACTTTACATCACCTAGTTTTGTCAGTAGCGCTTCTAGGATTTCTCTCTTTTAATGCTAAATTTGCAGGTGTCCAGTCAGTTACGTCTGAGGAGCAAATCAGTTCATAACCTGACAGTAAGTAATGCGATTCAAATACAAATTTATACATTGCTCTGAAATTCCAAGACCTTTTTTACTATTTCCAAAATGGAAAGTGGCAAACTGACAGTTAAAGCTTCTAATCACATTTAATGTTCTATTTAAATTCCAGCTGTGTTTCATTACAAGACTTCACAAAATATTTTGTAACAGTGCAATAGTTCTGATAAGTCAACCTAAGATATTGTAGAAAAAAAAAAAACTCAACGATTATCCTTCCCACCCAAATCTTTTCTTAGAAGCAGTATTAGAAATTTTTAATGGCGTTTTACTCCCACTATTGCCGAAGAGAGTTTTATCATTGACTTGAAGGGAAACAATGTTTAACCTCTTAATCTTGTTGTTATAAATAAGCCTAGTTCCATTTAACCTGAATTGAGCAGCTCCCAGTTCACCTCAGTTTTGATTCTCATCTTCTGCTTGCACCCCCTCTAAAAATCTCTGCTCAGGTGTCATCATGATGCAATGAAAAAATAACTCCACTGATTATAAAGAAATTGCTGCACTCTGCTGCAGGCAATGCATAGGCTGAAATGCGATAGTCATGGCCCTGACACAATGCCAACGGGAAGCCAGGAGCTGTCAGAAAGGTCAGAATTTCAATAACGAGTCTGTGCATTTCCAGCGCTCATCGCATTCCCTTCTCCTGGTCTGTTGTTTCCCTTCCAAACCCCTTTGGAGCGTACGCATCCTCTCAGCAGACCTGCCTGGACACAAAAAAAAAAAAAAAGTAATGAGTAAATAAATGAGGAAAGTCAGAAATCTCCTTCAAATCCTTATGGAAGAACATATATTTTGGAGCATGAAGACCACTCTGGTCCATTAAGCTCTATCGATTCACACTCATAGGAAGTGTGTTAGTAAACCAAGCAAGCCAAGGTGTGTGGAGAAGGCTAGTATCTTTTATTTGGCAAACGAATCTCTGTTGGGGGTGGGAGGAAGACAAGCTTTCAGTTATACAAGCCCATTGTCGGGTCTGAGACAGCACATTGGTTTTCTTGCTGCAGCTCTCAAATTCAGCATTGATCATGTCTGATCCTACTTCAGGGGATAAAACCTCTGCCAGAAGCTGCATGCCTCTTTTAGTGGGTCTTTCTATGGGGAACGTAGTTCTTTTCTTCCATTAAATTCTTTAAGAATGAAGTATTATTCACAGATGCTGGGTTTATGAACTGGGCACAGCAACTGTGTGTGCTAGATCCCTAAAAATGAAGCTAACTTTGACTTTCAGTTTGTTCTTAGCAAACTGGCCCTGTGTATTCCCAGCAGGATTGCTGGAGAGAAACAGTGTCCACTGTATTCCAGCCCACTGTGATCTGCATTTCTAATTAAGGCTATTTGCAAGTTCACTTATCTGACATGTGCAAAGAGCAAATAATAAAGCAATGAGAAAACAGCAATCTGCAATGAAACCTTTGTTTTAAAATTCCTTCTTTTATCTCTCATATAAATGTCAAGTGCAGATGGCACAAAGGATGCCTTGATAATGGTACTCAGAGGACTGTGACACTTCCAGTTGCTCTGGTCTACTTTCCACCTCCAGCCTCCATCTCTAGAGAGTTACCCACATGTTTGGTCAGAAATGGCCCCGAGTGCTTCTAGATCCTGCTGATTTAGGTGGGATATGGGAGGTCTGCAACTTCAGCTTGACATTCATTCAGCTCAGTGATCCTTTCCTCTTGGAGTCCTCCATGGCTGGTTCAGGGACTGAGCTGTAGCACAACCATGTTCAAAACCAGACCTTCCTAAACCGCTCACTTGTAAGGTGTCCAGTCTTTGGCATCTCATCTCTTTTGGAAGAAGAGCTGGATTTTGAAACTTCTAAACCAGCTGATGCTTTCAACCTTTCCTCTGGTGGCTTGACACACATTTTGCAAACACCCTCTGCCTTCTCCCAGTTTTAAGTCTCAATTAGAAGCTGACCTTCTTTCACCCACCTTACCAATCTTCTTGCTTGGTATCTCGTGAATTGACTTTGGCTCTGGTGTTTGAGAAGGTACCATGCTCTTGGTGAAGCCCCAGGCTGGGCGAGATAATTATCTAGTCTGCCCCACTGATTAGGCTGGTTGCCCCTGATTTGGAAACTGCTTAGAAGATGGGAGAAAAAGGAGTGGAAACCAAATCTCCAAAGGTATCAATTATCAAGGGAAAGGTTAAACCCACCTCCCTCTGAGAGTTTATCAAAAGAAGCTGCTCTGGGTCAAAATTTAATTTAATTGGAAAACAGTCTCCAATGGCATTTTGTTTACGTTTCCAATTTTCAATACAGGAAAATGTTTTAATGGGTTTAAACACCACATTTCATTAATTTTCCTAGGGAAATTGAGGCTGTCTTGTTTTTGGTTTTGTTTTATTCTTTCTATAAAAGCATAAACTGCAAGAAAATTTTATGATTTCTTTTCAGATGTACGTTTCCAGTGCTGAGAGAATACAAGCCTTGAAGGTGCCTTGGCACAGGAGCACTCAGACACCACAACCGCTCTGTGCATCCATCTCTCGGTTTGAGAGTCCATTTTTGGGGTTGGTTTACCTCTTGAGACTTCTGCCGTTGCTGTCAATGAAGGCACAACCTGCAACATTAGATCACGGTTTCACTCCACAGAGCTCCTTTCACCTATGACAAATTTTTCTAAAACCCCACAACTCAGTCCCTCTCAAGTACATAATCTAACGTGGCGTATCCCCAACATTCAGAAGCTGCGACAGGCTTCTCTAAATCATGGATTCCTTTAAGAAAGCAAAATAATGCAAAGCTTTGTGGGGCTTTTTTTAGGCTCCCTCTCACTGCTGAACCTTTAGCAGTCCCATCTTTCTATTTTTCATGGTTTCTTCACTGTTGTCATACTAAGATGTTCATACTGGTTTTTGGTTTTAGAAGTTAGTGCTAAAAAAAAAAAATATTATCAAAATACTTGCTCTGTATAACCACAAGACTTGGCAATACTTCATTTTCCTTCAAATTTAGCATGTTCTTTTCATACACAGGTTTTTTTCAGACTTCTTTTGCTTGAGGAAGCAGCCTGGAGCTTCAGTTTTGCTGGGCATAATATAGAAAAAGAGAGGAACAGTGGGACATTGCTACAATTTGGAAACCTAATTTTTACCTCAGTCCACCAGTGACTCAATGCTGGATGGCTGGCTGGCTGGATGGATGGATGGAGGAGCTTGCTCTTGTGACCAGATGGAGGAAAGCTGGAACTGGGATGTGTAATCTGAGAGCTCTTTTACGTGAAGAGATGGGAAACGTAACTGGAAGGAACTGTTCAGAAAAAAGGTAAATAATCTGTGAAACCATTAATCTTTGTCCGTTTGGGCTGTTTTGTCTGTCAGTCATTGTGTCGCTCTTCCCATCCTTGTTTTTTGTTGGAGCCAACATTTGCCATGCACATCACCATTTATACCTTTCACAGTTTCTACTACCTTTAGCCTTTGGCACTACAATTTGGAGAACTACTTGGTGAACAGGACGAAAATAGATCTACTTCAGTTATTTCTCACTTTCCACGTCTTTCTGTGGGTTAAAATTCAGCAGGATCTCATCCCTGGTATGACTCATAGCCTGGAGACAAGAACACAGATGGGGGCTGCAGTATGCAACAGGTATGATAAGGAAGATACTTTATGCTGCTGTTGTCACCAAAAATAGTTCTGTAAGACTGATAATAGAAACCCTCAAGATACGAATAAGAAAGAAGTGAATCTTACTATTTTGCTGGTCACAGAGGAATAGATGTTACAAATACATACGCGCTTCACAGATAAACCCAGCCTGTGATATGCAGGTTTTATTTTCAATACAATATTAAAATAACAGCATGTAAAATAAGAATTTTCTGCTTCTCCCAGTCCTCGCAGAGGTTCAAATCAAGACATCCCCTCTGTGACCCTTGGGCTAAGAAGATCAGACCCCAGTGAGTCTCACCTGCTGTGTGAGAACAGCCACAACCCACCTCCCTCGCCCATCGCGGGCGGTGAAAATGAATATATGGGGGTAAATCGCTTTGAGATCCTTAGATTGGGAAAGGTCAGGAGAGCATCACTGCCTCTTTCAGGAGCTCCAACACCAAGGGGAAAAATAAATCACACAAAGCTTAAATAGGAAACCGCAGCTGCTGTCAGATTAAATCTGTTACAAGTGCATTCCCCTGCCTTGCTGAACAGTGTTTTATTTCACACCTCAAAATGTGAGGCCCTGTGCCACGGACTTGCTCCTTTTTCCCTATTCCCCCTAGATGACTTAACAAGCTGAAAGTGCAGCTGGAAATTAATGCTTCCTGTCTTTTTAAATAATGTGACATTGAAATCCCGGTATTTAATGCGTTGGCATTTAACATGCCACAATATTTCAGTTACTTTGCACTGGTTGGGGTGCAGAAGTGTTATTACAGCTGTTCTGAAATTCTGACAAAGAGATGCATTTCTCCCTTTTTTTTTTCTTTTTTTTCCTCCACTATGTCCCACCATAATTGCTTTTTGCTGCATCTCTGAACCGTAACCATGGCGATCCACCACATTCATCAGAGGACCCTCTTGTTGTTTTGCTTGTGTGAATGTAAGAAGAGGGGAAAAAATTAAAAAAAGAAAGAAAAAAGAAAGAGAGGGCATGAAATATTTGCAGAACTTTCCAAAAAAAGCAGATTTTTCTTTTTTTTCTCTCTGACTTTTTTTTTTTCCTTTTTCCCCATAATGACAGAAGCTGTATTGGAAAAGTGGCCTGTCCAAAACACCAAGGACTTTGTTCATAGTCTAAAAAAGGGAGAGAAGGGGTCTGGTTGTGGAGGTGTTGCTCTTCATGGAAAACACTTGGATAACTGGATCTTTCAAGCCATTTGCCCCTGAAAGGAGGAATTGTTGTGTACAGAAGGGGCAGGAAAGGTTGACCCTTTTCTATTTCTGTCTGGCAACAAACTGGTCCTTGTTTGGAGAAGAAGTTGATGCAGAACATCATTACTATATTAAAGTCATGCCATATTTGACTGGGGAAGGAGACAAAGATATTTGACCTGGCTTTGGATAAAGGTTTGGAGCTGCCCCTTTCTGGATTTGTGGGGTACATGGTCTGCTACTCATCCCATGTATGGTGAGGAAGGAGAGGTGGCTGTGGTGTGGCAGGCAGGAGATGAAGGGGAAAGGGAATGTTCTTTCTCTGAGAAGTTTTTTAATGCCTGCTACCTCAGTATACTTCTGCTTCACTACTTCAAAAAGATTTGAATATTATTAGCCTGGAGATTTTCTCCTTGAGGGACTTGGGCACCCCGTCTTTGCTCTGTTCGTGTCTTGGAGCTGCTTAGAAGAGATGGAAAAGCTGCACAATGTTCAAAGTAACCTTTGATCAGCTTTGCCCACCCAGGCTAGCCAATTCCAACCCATAAGCCACTGTTGGTGGATCTTCCAGGACACAAGGACAGAAGAGCCAGCAGTGGTTCTTAGAGGGTCTGTCTAGGATCCTATAATGGGGAGCGTGGACACGGTGCGATCTCCACCGTCCAGTCTGTCAGGTGAGATGGCTGGGGACAAGGGTTTGGTGCTCTGTGAAACCTGGCTGTTCTTTCCTGAGGAACTCTAGGAGCCACTCCACACGTATTCATGCAGTATGATTTAGCCGTAGAAGAGATTTGTTCCCCTGTAGAGGTAATACAGCTTATTTTCATGGAGTATGAACAAATACATGATATTATTTTATTATCCTTCGACATGACAGCCAGGAATGGAGTGATGAAGCAGCTGTGCTCTGGACCCTATGGCAGCACTCACCAAGTGATCTTGAGAGATTTCCCAAATGTCCTTGCTGTGGCCGTCACCTGTGTCAGTACCTGAGTGCCTTCTAAAACGGTAGCTCTTGACATAAACCTCATCTGAATGAATAATTATGTGTCTCAAGGCTGTAAGTTTTTATAGTCCGGGACTAGGCTTTGTACAGGGCTCTGGTCTCTGGGACTTCAGTGCAGCAACAGGCAGGTGCTGATGCAATTCACCCCGAAGTCCGGTTTGAAACTCCTGCACTCAAAGCCCTCTGGTGTCCCTGTTCTGCAAGGGCTGGTGGCACTCATCAGCAGTGATTGTGGAGCTATGGCAATTAGAGGGGCTTCTCTGCTTCCTTGTTTGCTCTCCTTTAGCCAGCTACACCTCTGCCCTCTCTACCTTCCTCACTAGCTGGTGGATCAAAGCTTATGTCCAAGCTGCAGATGCCCCAGTTTGCAGTTGGGGATCTCAGCACGCACCCAGCCTGTGTCAGTGGTTTCACCAGCTCACTGGACCATGCATGGTGCTGGCCGAGGCAGGGGCACGTGTCTCCTCCTGCCATCAACACAGAAACCCTAGAGGAGGAAGGTTCCTCAGGCAAAGCTACTTATTGATGTGCCTCATCGTAGGCATTTGCTGGCAAGGCAGAGCCACCAGAGCATTGCTCAGTGACCTGAGAGGTATTTGGCTGGAAAATGTCTGGTTTTGTTCTCATCTGAGAGCCATTTGATCCATCCCCAAAGATGCAGGAGAGCAAAGGCCCTGGGGCCCTCCCATGGGTGACAATGGATACACTGGGGTCTGTAGAGCAAACTGGGTTGTCTACGAGTCAAAAAGTCTTAGAGACCCATTTGTAGGTGGGATTGTCAATATAGAATAACAAAGCAAAAATCACTCCAGGCTAAATGTTACCAGTGATTATTTTTAACTTTATTTTTACTGTTTCTGATGTGTTCTTCAATCTGTCTTGTTGATGTTTATTTTTCCATTTGTGTTAAGGGTCATATGTCATGCCTCCCTTGCATCAGGTGCTACACAACCATGTAGTGTCCTTCCCCCAAACAGTTCACAAAGTCTCTCTCTGTGGATGAATTCTTACTGCAGTCACCGCGTTGTACATGCCCTTTAACAGGAGTTTCTTTAGGGGATATAGGATTCCTTATTTATCTTCCCCAAAGCAAAGAAGAGGTATGAACCTCCTCGTTGAAAATAAAATAGGACATAAAAAGCCCAATAAAGTTTCAAAATATTTTCCATAATCAAAATTCTTATCTATTCACTGTAATTAACAACAGCTGAATAATGAACTATTTGGGTGTTTAGTATTATGAAACCTGTCTGTCCTTGGGTTCTTTTCTTGATTTCTGCTCCGTTTTTCCACATAAGGAAAATGAACTTCTTTCACACTCACTAAAAACCTGGGACCTAAATAGTAATCTCAAAATGTCTTTTCAGATATTTATCGGCCATAACGTACAACTTCCAAAATACTCAAAATTCTCTGCTAAATTCTAAAGAAAGTGTTTGTCTATGGAAGACAGTTGTTTATGCTGTTTGCAAAACACAATCAGAGGACAAAGGTAGAGTCTTTTTTTTTTGATGACTAGGACCTATACTAATGCCTATTTCAACCACATTTGGTTAGGGATTCACTCAGTGTATATTTGCAGATGTAGAAACCTATTAGTGAAAATTTTATATAAAACTACTCACACTGAATGAACAGTGTAAATTAAGCGGTGAGTAATAAGAAGTGAAACAACAGCTTTTCACTAAAGACTTGTCTTTTTTGTCAAGGAAAATGGCATGCAGAAGGAACTCTGTAAGGTCCCACTGGAACATGTGAGGTCCAGCCTGTGAGGCCACAGGAGCTCTGGGAATGCAACAACTCTTCATCTCAAGCAAAAGGGCCACAGTATCAGCTGGGCTCTGGCGCCAGTTGTCAAACAGTGGATGCTACAACCCTGAGGTGCCAATTTAAACTTAGCTTTCTTTTTTTTTTTTTTTTTCTCCTTAGATTTGAGCAACACCCAGAGTTTTCAGTCTCCTGCGGATGAAAAACAATAAACAGGTTCTCCAGGGATGTGTCTTGGTGGGGCTAGAAAGGTGCACTTTCCATATTGCTCATCTCCAACTGAATTGCTCTGGTATAAGGTAGGTTCTGAGACACAAATGGCTTTTTTTTTTTTTTAAGTTCTCTATTTTGGTTATTACGGCTGAACACAAAACAGGGCTCCACAGGGCCATTCGGTGGAGCTGCCACAGGCAGAAGAAGCTGCTTGAGGTTTCCTCAGAGCAGCGTTGCAGCGGTTTGTGTGCTAAGCAGCAGAAACCATAATGCCGGGTAGAGCAAATGGAACTCGGAGCTGAAAATTAAGTATTTTTAATTAAAATCCACATCTGCAAGCCGCTTGCTGGCAGCCGGGGTTTGGCTGCTAAATTATGCTGACACACTGGGATCACCAGTGTCAGAGACGGTAATCCCAGAGAGGCAGCCAGCAGATCTCGCTGGTTAATATTTAAAAAGCTACTGGCGCCTGATGGAAGCTGTTCTGCAAAATATTCTGTCAAGGCTGGTTGTTTCTGCTTGTAAGTAGTGCCATATGTGGGTAACTTAGCTGTCACTTCTGTCTATGGAGCAAGCCTGGCCTTGATGCAGGTTCCAAGATGTCTTTAAGTTCTTTCGATGGCCACGGAATTTGGTGTTAGGCCAACATTGTGCCGTGACCTCAAATTAGGCCACCCCCAGAGCCCTAAATTGCTCCAGCTGCTCTTTCAGCAGCCGTGGGTACCATCTCTTGACCACTCTGCCTTCTCTCCCAAATATTTTTAGGCAGGAGGAGGCTGAGGAGAGATGGCTAAGTGCTGCTAGGGTTACCAAGCTGGGGTTTTGTCCTGCGTGTCTGTGTGTCCTGTTCCACTGCTGGCTCCAACCCCTCTGCTTCCCCAGCTGCTCCTTTGGCTACCCTGCAGCCCTGACCACAGCGCAGGTTGGACATTAGGAAAATGTCCTCAGACACATGGCGTGAATTTTGGGGTTGTCCTATGCAGGGACAGGAGTTGGACCGGATGATCCTTGTGGGTCCCTTCCAATTTGGGACATTCTATGATCACCCTGAGCAGGAGTTTGGTCTCTGTGTGGTCTGAAGAGACACTCTGGGGCTGCAAACATGTGCCAGGAGAGGTTTCAGTTTATTATTATTTTTTTTTCTTTTTTTTTCTTTTTTTTTTTTTCCTGTTAATGGAATAACTCTGAGTCAGTCTCACACAATCCTTCCTAATACAGCCACGGAGACAGGGAAGAGCCAAGGTGGAGTTAATTACGTTCCTCTGCACCACTCTGTGTATGTTATATGCCATGAGAGAAAGGTTTGGAAACCTTTTAGCAATCCTTTCAAAGCCAGAAAGTACAGCAGCACATTTATACCTGGTCAATATGCCTCAGCTCTCATCAGCATTTACTGCTGTGTCAGTTTTCTATGCAAATGGATCTAATAGTATGTTTTTTCATTAAAAACAAACAACAACAAAACTTGCATCCTAACTTCTTTTAGCAGGAAAGGAATAACGTCAAGTGGCAGATTATGAAAGGGGTGCCAGAAATGTTTTAGAAAGCCTTTGGGAAGAGAGAAGTCGGAGCTTTCTGTTCTAAATTTCAGATTTGTTGTTCAAGTTTCTGTCTATTTAAAGGGAGAAACAGGGATGCTAAGAAAGAGCTGAGAATTTACAGACTTCAAATGTGAAGATCTCTGCAAGACAAAAGCTTGTCACCCTCATGTATCTTCCCAATCTGTTGGGAAACAAGACTTAATCAGTTGAGACGGTCTGAGCAAACAGGGTTATCTTTCAGCTTTCTCTACAAGTGGCCAGATTAATACTTAATTCTGTCGAACGAGAAGTGAAGTCGAGAGAAGGCGGCCTGCCTCGAAGAAAGGCTGCTGTCAGTGCCACGGAGGAGGCGATGAAACACGAATGGTCAGGTTCAGTTTCATTTAAAATCAATTTCATTTGCTCTAACACAAGCTGGTTGTGTTTGTATTTTCAGTAATGACTGGGAATAATTAATTCTCCTTCATTTAACAGATCCCTCTCTCTCTCGTCACTCGAAAGAAAACCCCCAAATTATGTTAAAAAATGACTTTGACAACAAATTAACTGAAGATTTTAAAGTGGTTGTCAGTGTCCCTTTAAGTCAAATCCTCTTTCCACTTATAGCACAGACGCATGAAAGAGGAGGCTGGTGTTCCTGAGCGAGCACGGAGGAAGATTGAGTTGTGCGTGGGAGGACAGAACAGGAGAGAACACTCCAGTTACTTGGGCCACTCCTCCAGCAAAATTATTAAGTATTGTTAGAAAGTACTTTGCGGGGAGGGAGGGAAAAAGTTAATCTCCTAAGCATAGCCAAATGATGGGGCTGAGCTGGCAATAACAATAATTAAGAAAAAAAAACCAAAAACCAAAAAACAAAAAACCAACAAACTTTATTGAAAAATGTTGGCTAAATTCCACCACCATTCAGCCTTGTTCTGGGGAAACAGCAGATAGCATTTTTGTCACTGTTTCCAAACTGGATAAATCACCCAATCTACAAGCCATAACAAATTCTTCTTCTGTTCCAGCTCTTTCTGAAGTTATTTTTCCCCCAGAGAGGGAGAATTGCAGCCCCAAACTTGATTCAGAAGGGTCCAGGATATTCAAGCCATCAAAGGTCATTCAGACACAAACTAAGACAGACCATCTAGCAAGCATGTGGGGATTGAGTTCGAAATCAAATCTAGGTAGTTCAAATACCCAGAAGAATTTTCTTTCCATTTTCTATTTTACCCCATCACTCATATATTGTGCTATTGAGTTATCTAAAGAAATAAAGCATGTTTATGTTATCTAGGTATATTCAGCAAAGTTTATTCTGCTCCCAGGAGTTCATCCATGAGTTGCAGCCTCCATCTAAGCTGGGGACGTCTGGATATGTAAGTATATCACTGCAACTTTCTGCAGCCTGTTCCTCATGATGACCGATCAGCAATACTTCAAAGGAAGGCCAAAACTGAGCCCAGACAGACCCTGTAAGCCTGCCAGAAGACAAAAAGGTGAAGGGGAGATAAATCCTCCTTGCTTTCCAGAAGTAACCACAGAAACCTGATGCATAAGATAAATACAATGCAAATAAAGAGCAATCCAGCCTCTTTTCAGCTCTTTGGGGAAATTTTGGCATGCAGGATCCATGTCTCCTTGGAAATACAATGCCTTTCAACGTCTTATCAAATTCCAATTCAGATTCCTTAATATAACAGCTTAATTTTAGAAAACCATAACAGAGTTTCAATGCTCCAATAATCAATACTTGTACTTTAATTTTCATGGTAGAGATTATTCATGGCCAATCTATGATTAACTGATCTAGTTCCAATAATGTCCTTCAACTTAAATAATCTTTCTTTACTGTTCCCCTGGCTCCACTAGCCTGAACCATGAATACATTGAAGAAGTGTTATCATAACTTGTTTTAATCTTTAGCTGTTTGAAGAAGTCCCTTAACCTCTTCATAAGAGAGCCATTGCATTTCTGTCATGTATTTATAACTTCTCTGTACCTGTCCTAGTAAGGTGATTGTTCTTACACACAGGTACCAGAATTAGATGAATTTTTTCCACAGACTTTTGTCAGTGCTTTCAACGTTTATACTGTTGTTTTCATTTTTACCAAAAACACTTCTCTTAATGCATTCTAGTCATTCCTTGGCTGATCAATAAACCCGATTCTTTCTTTCCTCTGTGGCATTTAATGGATTATTTTTTTTGACAAGACTTTTGATGTTCCTTTTTCCAGGACTTGGTGGATCTTTCTTTGGAAGAATACAGCTGTAGCAATTCCAGTTTGATGAAGCTGGAGAATCATTGACCTTTGCCGCTCAACGAAATCGTCTTACTCCATTTCCTCTCGGCATCTCTCCAGTTGTTTCTGTGCCTGGACAGGACCGGTAAGATGAAGAGAAGTCACAAGTATGTAGTAATAATAATAATAATAATAATAACAATAATAATAATAATACTTGCATAAGGATAGTCTAGGTGATCCTCTCGGCCTGTTTTCCTAATGTGGTTCCAAATTAGCAGATAAAAGGGGATTTTCAAACACACTGAGAGTGTTAGTCGTACTCTAAGTATCTTTTGCTACCAAGTTTTGCAAAACTACAAATCAATCTGTGTTGCCTATCAGGTATTCTAAGAGACACAAAACCAGCTGAAGAAAATTATGGGGAGTATGTGGATCATACAGATGTTGCTTCAGCAGATCTATGGTGGTTTTCTGTGTGTCACCAGTTTAGACCAGTAAGAGGCTGTCCCAAGTTATCATTCACTTTTGGATCAAAGATCATATTTTTATATAAATAATGCAATTATAAATAGTTTATAAAGTGTTAGTAAATTATTAATAGAGAAGAATACTTAAGTCATGAATAACACGTTATAGATTATTTAAAGTGCATCAGTTCTAGCAGCATAGATGACTATAAACCTGGCCAGTAAGCACAGTATTGAACGGTACATAACAATTGATTTGCTCACTATTAATATGTCTATTACTACTTTATTAACCTGTAGTTCTCTATTTAACGTTATTACTCCGACAGTAAAGGAATCTAAACTGATTTCTTTTGAAACAATCATTTGGAAAAGTCATTCTTCTATACTCTGAATTTTTAATTTATTGAAGAAAATTTGTAAGCACTTTTTTGTCCCTGTAATAAATTTAAAACGTGATTAATTGTTTTTTGTGGCTTCTCAAAAGGTTATATTCCCTCTGCCACTGCTATCAAAACTGTTTTCCATAAGCTAATCAAGTTAATGTGCAGTCAAAGGAGTAAATGAAAATAATTATGTTTATTTAGGGCTTTGAAAGGAAAAAAGTTTACTGCTTGACAAATGGAAGTTAACAGGACTGCTGGAAGTGTGGTCCATGTGCAAGCACAGTAGTGAGGTGGATGTGATGTGCAGCTCTGGTTGTACACGATATTATCTGAGCACAGTTCTGGGAGGACACTGAGGTAGGGTGAATATCACGAAGCTTTTCCTGGCAGCGAGGTCTGTCAGGTGTGGTGGAATGATCTCCCTGGAGAAATGGAAGAAGTCCTGTTGCTAGAGCCGATTAAAGGGTAGTCTAGACAAAACCCCCATTAGGAGATTCTCCTAAGGACCAGTCTTGTAGATGGGGAGGGAAATGACATGAGGGATGGGAAAAAGACTTCATCCATCTCTGAAATCTTGAAAACGCAGAGGCTATGTTGGTGTTGGCTACCCCTCCAAAGAGGATGCCAGTAAAGATGTTAGTCATAGGGATGGTTTCGTGATATGAGTGAGAAGGAGTCAGTAAATATCAGTGACTCATAAGAAGTGGCAAAAAAGTCCTTATGATGTGTCTTCTGGTAACTATTTTTTGGGGTGGTCTGTATGATAAATAGCTAAGCACATTGAGAAAAATAAAAAAAAAAAAAAGCTTTAGTCCATTAATAGTGTCCAATCAGGTAATGTTTGAATTTCATTATCTTAAATGATAACAAAAGAAATAAGATTAAATTGCAGTACACCTAAAAACATTGGAGCATCGTATGCTGGAGACAGTCATCTTGGCTCCATCCACAGCTGCATTACTCTAGAATTAATGCTGTAGCATAATCAATAAAAAGAGCTCAGCTTATACAAGGGTAATTGCACTTGGTTTTATTTTATCTCTTGTGACAGACCTTGGCCTTACGATCTCTAGCAGCAGGGGATGCTTGGTAGCCCATGCCGATGCAAAGCAGCCGTCCCGGTGGAAGGGTTGGGCTGCCCAGGGCAGTGGTGGAGTCACCATCCCTGGAAGTGTTTAAAAGACGTGTAGATGAGGCTCTTAGGGACATGGTTTAGTGCTAGAGTTTGGTTATGGTTGGACACAATGGTCTTAAGGGTCTCTTCCAACCAAACTGATTCTATGATTCTATGACCTGGGGTACCCACCAGCAGTCACTGGCAGCACAGGAGGGCTCTGCTGATGTCTCTGCCCTCTCTGTCCTGGTGTCTGGCAGATGGGACATAACCAGGGACCCCGTCTGCCTGCCTGGCTGTGAGGTATTGGAGCAGCTCCCTGTTGGTTTTGCAGGCACCATAAATGCAATCGGATTTAGAGCTGCTCCAGTTGATACAGCGTTGGCGCCTCCAAGACAGCTGGAAACCAAGAGTGGCTTTAAAATATCTCAGGGATGCACCAGATATGTGCTTGGTTTAAAAGCTAGTCCTGAGCCTCCTGCAGAATGACAAGGGTCTGTCAAACTCCACCTGTGCTGAAGAACAGGGAGGAGATAATGACAGTTTTACCTTACTGAGGTAGGAATTATTTTTGTCCTGTGCAATAAAAGTTTAATAGTGTACATCCAAGGCACAATTGTACAATTCATCTCACAGTCAGAATGTTATCCTGAAAATTACACTTTATAGTTAATTAAGTACACAGGAATCCTCTTCTTGTCCAGCAGCTGGAAATCTAGAAATATCAGGTAGGGAAAGCTTAGAAGTATTTTTCTTTCACACAGTGTAAACTGCTTTTGACTGGTTTTGTTTAGGTATTTATTTATTTTTTTAAAGTCAGTTTCCAAGGCCATTAAAAATGAACGCTGGCCTTTAAATTTCTAAATACCAGAGGAGCTCCCATTAGCTCTCATCCTCCTGTCAGTATCTTTTTGGTAATATTGAAGCCAGAGATGCGGAGGAAATGTGCCCAGTTGGTAGATAACGCCTGACTGGCCTCTGACCCCGGGGTTAAACTGCTGTCTGGGCTGTGTGGACCAGTATCCCCCTTCCCAGGGATGGAAAGCTGCCAGCCAGCTGTCAGCGTGCCAGGGCATTGCATCCAGCGCAGGGACACGACAATACAATATCTTTTTAACGTCCTTTTCCTTTTATGCCCCTCTGCGTTAGCAGGGACAGGGTGATTGTGCGAGCCGGCGCTGAGCATCCCCTCAGTTGTGTTTTCATAGCTGCCAACTAAATCTGATTAGTTTGTCTGTGTTCCCAGGAAAGTAAATCTGCTGTTTATCACCGGGTCCATCAAATCCTGGGTATTTTGACTGATGCTTGTTAAGGCGTATTATTATTTATTTTCCTTATTTTGCAATAGCCACAAGGATTTTCAGAGTCTGTTGAGTTATAGGTAAATGAGTGGTTTATCAAGCTAATACAATGAGACTGCTAAGGCAGAGTCGGCCTCTCCGAGCCTCTGGTGCAATAAGGGAGGAGACGGAAAGACAGAGATTCATGTAACTTCTGATGGCGTCCTGATGGCGCTAAGGAGGGAAGAGTGATTGTAGCTGCTGGTAGAGCTGGGCAGGGCACCAAAATGGTTTTTTTGTGGGTTGAGCCTTGTGCAGAGACAGGTCCCCTCTGACTGCCCTGCTCTTCGATGTCCCCTCCCACGTGCTGCTGCAGAGCCCTGGCTGCCTGAAACATTTAACCAGAACGTGCCTTTTCCAAAGCCTGGCTTTGTTAACACCATCTTGAGCTGATGAGGGCTGGGTACCAAGGAATGGGGCACTCTTCCCTCCCAATCCTTCACAAATTGTGGACTGAGCAGCTTCCAAATGGGATCTCCCTACTTAAAATACATCTGGTAGTTTAGCTGCAGGAAAGAGTCTTCATTTCCCGCTATATTACGCTTATGCTTAGCTGCTGCCTACGAAAGAGGTGCCTGCAACTTTGCAGTGGGTGAAATGTCCCCTGGGAGGACACAATTTAAACAGCTTTCATTAGAGCCATCTTTCCTGTACTTGGAGCTTCCCAAAATTTGGCTCAGTTCTGACTATCAGTGAGATGCAATGTGGTCTTTGAGGAACATACACAAACTCCTGATGCTCATTGATTGCATGGGTAGTATCTTCTGCTCTTGATGTAGAAGCTTCTAGTCTTTGTTTTTAGATTTTCTAAAATTATTATTATTATTTAAACAGTGAATTTCAAAATATATATATTTTGCCATCGTTGCCATGAATGAACTCTTCTTGGGGAAAAAAAAAAAAAAAGAGAAAAAGATGATTTTCAATCTGGGAGTAAAGTGGTGAATACCATGACAAAGCTTAGCAGGTTCATAACAGATCTTTTCCTGTGATAAAGTCCTACAGTTAGTCTCAATTTGAGTCTTGCCTTGTTATGCTTACACAGAAACTGGAAAATCAGACTCAAAATACCACAAGTGCAGCGGGTTTGGTTAGCAGAGTGGAGGAAAGTGTAGGACAGCATAAGTGCAAATTGCTCTGATTTGGGTGTAAACCTCTGCATTTGTCTTATACTCAGCATTGCTTAAGATTCCTCCATACGTCCCTTCCACACCAAAACCCCCCACACAGAGAAGTATTCAAGTCTGTGTTTAAAACACATATAGACCTGGGAGAGCACATCTGCTGGCAGCAACAGCAGCTGTACAAAAGCATCCTCTGCTTGCTTTCATCTCCTTCCTAATGGAAGGGAAAATGGAGCATAAAGATATTCTGCAGAAGGTTAAGTGCTCCCATCTAAATGCGGTGGGTTTGGAGGAGTCAATGAAGCAAAGCCGGGGGGGTGGGAAGCGGGAAGGGGAGGCCTGGAGGGGATGCATCGGTTTCTGTTGTTTGGCTGCAGATGTGTTATTCCAATTAACTTGAAAGCGGGAATGCGAGGGGTGAGCGGGAGGGAAGGTGAGGAAGCTTTTTTTATGGCAGGAGATGAATTCTACACCGTAGACAGTGATGGAGATGGCCCTCCTGGTCTCTCTGAGGTCATCTGGTTTTATGTGAGGCGAGAGGTGTAAAACCGGTACGGGAAACCCAAACAGGAAGGGCCTGAATGGCACATGTGGAAGAGCTTAACAGTCACATGCTTGACCTAGGGCTTGGGTTGCTGCTCATCACTGAGTGGCCTCTAATTCCAGAGTTTGGGTTGCTGCTCATCACCGAGTGGCCACTGTAACTCCAGGCTTTGCTGAACGTGTTGCTATAGTATGGTACAGGACAACCCAATTGTCTTAGTTTGATAAGCCCTGCAGTTTGACTATGTGCATATGTCAAGGTCTATGGACTTGTTGGGTGGATGGCTGGCAATAGGATGTGGGTGGAAGAAAGGTGCTTTAAAATTTCCCTTTGGGACTGCAATGCTGAAGGTACCTTTAATTGCACTGTGGTGAGAGTTTGAACTATTAAACACTGTTTCAGGATGGAAAAGAGGAGGAGAGGAAGTATGTGGGGGGAGGACATGATAATACTGAGAATAAAAGTTAATTAAAAAATAAAAATCAAGAGAAACGTGTCTCTAAGGCCACTTCTTTCGCAGAGACCACCTGTCAAATGCTTCCCTGTCTATAAACCCAGGACTGGCTTCCAATCTACTCTGCAGTTCTTTAATTTTTAATGCCTCTCCCTTGGTCTCACAGGTGGCTATTATAGACAGAAGCTGTCGCCCGTATAGATACAGATGTGTGCGATGCACGCACTGAACCCGAGTGCTCAAGATTCAGGAATCAACACCAGTCGGGAGTGGGAGCTGCCAAAGGAGGTTGTTAAACTGCAGAGAGCAAGGTGTCTTGGCATTGTTAGCAATTGCCAAGTCTCTTTACTTCCTTCTCCTTTTTTTTTATTGACTCTCCAAAATGTCATCATGGTGCATTCGAATTGACAGCACTAGATGGTGAGCTGGAGGCAGACAATTCAAGGTGTGGTTTGTGTATGGGATTTTGAGGCAAGAACTGCTGGTTTTAATCCAAACCTCCTCTCTGTCACAATATTCAGCCTCCCCATGGCTGTGATTCCAGGTAAAAAATGGGAGAGTCATAATTCTTGTTTTACCTGACTCACAGGGGTGTTGTGAGGCTCAGTTAGTTAATTATAGTAAAGCTTCTGAATAATAATCATAATAACACTTAGCAAATGAAAAGCGGGTATTATTATCGTTAAAGTAATGACAAGGCGCCCTGCTGAAAGAAGCAAATATAATGCTGATTATTAAAATCATTTGTATTTAGTGGCAAATGTTGCTGCTGCTTTATAAACTTAGAGATGTAATCTTGTCCCCAAGCCGTAACAATAAGTAATTGTAAGTGCTTTGTTGTTAGGTTTCTCAGGATATAGGAACAAACAGGTACCTTCAGTCAGAAAGGTTTTTATTTTTAAAAAGAGAACAATGGAAGAAAAGAGAAGAAAAACAACATTTTGCTGAGATGAGGGCAAGGGTGTGTGTCTTATCTGAGCACAAGCCGGCTGCTCTGCCCCCTCCCTCTGGTGCCAGCCCCAGGAGCAAGGGGTGAGTTTTGGGAAAAGTTGGAAGGGGAGTGAAAGAAGGAGGGGAAGTTTGAGTTTGGAGGATATCTGAAGGCAAGATTTTTGGTGCAAATGACACACATTTATTAATTATTTCCATTAAGCCCAATGGTTAGCTCTCAGATTTGCTACCGTCCCTACAGCTCACGTCTTAGCTTCTGTATCTGTCACCTCCCTTGAGCTCTTGGTGCCACAGCCCAGCCGCTTTGTCCCCTCTTTTATTTTTTCTTACTTATATGGTTGAAGCTTTCTCCCGCGAAAAAACTTTCCTGCCTTGCCTAGGATATAGCAGGAATACACCCCAAACCTACCAGGGTCTAAACACAGCAGTGTTGTGATTCTATCCTGTAGGGAGGAGCAGCTGAGATGAGGAAAAAGGGGGAGAGTTTGGGTTAAAACTACTGAAGGGAGAAAACAACTTGTGATTTTAAAGCAAACATGCGTCTTTTGGGTAATACTTTTTTTTTTTTCCCCCCTTCAACTACAGTTTAAGATTTGAGCAACTGGAAGGGGCCAGTCAAAAAGTCATTGCTGTCAGCTGCCTCGCGGAAAAACGCCCACTCCCATCAGAAATATCCCCCCGGCAGCTGGTCGCAGCCGGCTGACACCATAGACGTCATCTCAGAAAAGGGTAAAAACATTAAACGGGTCTCTGGAGAATCTTGTCACTCTCCAGACGTGCTCTCTGAGTCCTGTGTTAAAACAAATGGTAGAGAGGAAAAAAAAAAAATCCGCGGAGTCACTGTTTGTGTTGCATATTTTGTGTTGATGGATGGGTTCAGTGACTAGGGCTATTAATCCAGCAATTTTTAAGAACATAAAATTAATTTTTGGAGGAAATAAACTACATAAATAAAATTAGTATAACTAGATATCGCCCTAGTACCACTGATTCCAGGGCTGTAAATTGCACTTGATGTTCGTGGTGTCAGGCTCTGAGGTCTTTAATTCTGTTCCTTAAGGATGACTTATGCAACGAGGGGTGTTTGCTTCAGCAAGTTTGACTATCTCAAGGGGATCCCAAAATTGCCATAAAAGAGAAGGAATCGCTTGTTAATACAACCTCTTTGCTTTTGAGCTGCAATACTTCAAGTTAGAGTTGGCTTTTTATCCGAGGAATGGTTATTATTAATATAAATCTAAGGCACGTGAATATGGCGTAAATATTTAGATTGACGTTCAGGTATTTGTATTTTACTCTTGGTTGTATCGTGGTTGAGGTTGTATTGTACTCTTGGTCCTGTGGCTGCACGTTTCTATCTCCAAGTTCTTTCGTGGCCAGTTTTGGAAGGTTGAGTTGTAACTGTTTTCGCATTCTGGGGTGAGAATACATATATCTGAGCTCGTGAGCCTTCAAGCTCACAAGAATGGCAAATGCAAGGACAGAATAAGCTTTATGGTACATCAGGTGACTCTTCTCTCATCTTAGGAACCTGCCAGTAAGTATTGGTCCATTTCTGGAAGGGTAAGTTTTGAGACCCAGCAATTCATTGCCACAATTGCAGCATCCTTAGACAGCAATGTGGGCTGCCAAGAAGAGAATACACTTTAGATATATGAATTTCCTTTATCTCTTATAAGATCTTGTCTTGAAGCTCACACGTCCCTGGCTGATCAGGTGGAAGACAAACACAATCCATGGGAGGTATCTCTTCTGGTCCAGTCTAGCGGAGGCACTTAGGAACTCTTCACTCCTTCACTTTCTTTGTTTAATTTATTATACTGTCATGTATAAACATCTTCAGGAAAATATTAATTAGAGTGTGTATTCCTTGACAACTAGCTCTAAATGGATTAAACATGCTTTACTTGATGAAGCAGAGAGGTGTTGATTAAGAGAAATTGAATTGTATCCCTGAGATAATTTTCTCTCTCTGTGTCTAGAGAATATAGGCAAAGAAACACTTGTAGAAGAAACTGAATCACTACACTCCAAGTATCTCAAAAATAATATTCAGGACATACAAATTAATTGATTTGATGTAAAAATGCTTGATGCAAACTTGTGCTGAGGCTTTAAATTGAGGTTCTGACCATTCTCCGTGGTCACTAGAGGATCCCACAAGAATGGGAACGACCTGGCAATTTCCAGTTTGGATAATTATGTTCTGCTTCCTTAGTGTTTCCCATGCCCTTTCAATTAGTATGATAATCATCTTCACTTTGCGACCTACACTGAGGCATAAGTGATGGTACTTGCTGTTCAATAGCTGCCATGTTCCACCCCAGAATCAGCTGCTTTTCAGCAGTGATGCTGGAGCGGAGAACACGAGCTGGTGGGACCAGGAGGGTGAGAGTCTCCTGGACCATGGTGGGGTCAGAGCTGCCCCTTCTCTGCAATCTGATTTGGAAACACTTCTGCATGAAAAGCCTAAAACACGTGGAAAAGCTCACTTTAAGCAAAAAAGGGACAAATACATGAGTCGTATGGAAAGGAGCGGGGAGTCCTTGTAGATTCAGTAAAATAACAGCAGGTGAGGAGACCTCCGCTGCAGCTCAAGGGTGAATCTTTAGTACGACGAGTGCAGTCCATCAAGTATCTGCGGAGGAATGAAGAGGTGCTGCAGTTTCCATCTCCTTGACAGTGTGATTTAAAGAACTGTTCTTTGCTGGCCTGGCCTTGCGTCTTTCAGTTGCCTTGAAAGGAAGAGAGAGCCATGTCTCTGCTCCCTCATCGGTATTTGTCTTAAAAATAATAATAATAAAATAAAAAAAAAAAAAAGAAAGAACGAACAACAAGGGAATGCGCAGTTGAGTGTGGGGGAGAGAGTTTTCCACGCTGAACCCCCTGGTCAGCCATTGAGTAACAAGACAACAGGAATATTTCGCTGTGCTTCACATGATTTGTTTACATTCACCTTAATAGTAAGGAGTTTTTTATGCCAGCATTACACCTTGTAACAGATACATTTTGCACTGAAACAGCAGTCCCAGCTGCCTTTTGGGTAGCAGAATTTCCTTGCAAGAGATATGTTTCTCTTTTATATGTTTTTTGATATGCAGCCTAAACGAAGTCTCTGAAGGAGGATCTGTCTTTTGCTAACAGCCATCATTTTTATATAAAGTCGAAGGTATTCATATTATGTCTTCATCTTCTATATCTCAACTAGTAACAATATCACAACTACTCCCTCCTGACAACTATATTCATTTCTCATTAAAGATATTTCATGTTTTATTCAGGAATTTAAATGAAGCTATCAGAGCCTGTAATAGCAACAGTTTGGGATAATTGTATCTCATTGATGGCAGCCTCAAGAGTTCTAATTAATATATATTTAGCTCCCTGGCTGTCTTTAGACCAAACGCCTCGGTATGAAAGACAGTGAGAGGCGATAAGGGGTGGGGGAAGGGAACAGACTCCAAAATAACAGCCCCTTATTGAAATTTGGGTAGGAAAATCTGTGTTACAAGAAGGAGCTGTTTTGGGATTCTTTTTTTTTTTTTTCCTGCCATTTGATCCAAAATAACTTTTGAGAGATAGATTCCTTCAGAGGAAAGGAAAATACAAGAATATAGATTTACTGCCCACTCATTTTGGGGGGGAGGTAGGATGACAAATATGTATTTTTCTCCTCCAGTGATACACCTGATGTCTGAGTTCAGCTTATCAGCGGTCTGTGCTTTTATTACCTCTTTCTCTGCCTCCTTCAGCCAGAGTGCTTCATTCAAAATTGCTCAGTTTCACCGATATGATCTGCAATGCAAACAGGCTCTCATTACACTTTTTCATACTAAAAAAAAAAAAAAAAAAAAGAAAAAAAACCCAGAAAAAAAACCCAGAAAAATAAAAGCTTACTTTGGTGTATGACTGATTAGCCCTCACCGTACAGCTCTCAATTTTCTTATCCCCTTTGGGCTTTTTTATTCCTCCTACCCCTTTCCTTCAACACTACCTTTCTCTCTGTTGTATGAAATGAGGCTAGAAAAAGATTTGGGGAGGGGGGGTATTATTCTGTCATTGGAATTCATAGCACTTGTATTCACTTACAAGCCTGAACTATTTTCTCAAATCACTTCAGTCTCTGTGACTTTCTCAGACTGTAGTTTATAAATCACTTTTGTGGTACACTATCTAGAGGGGATCAAGACCCCTGGAAGCTTGAGTCATATTGAATTGCATTGTGTAACGGCGAGTCATTAGGAGTTTACAGTCAGGGGGAAAAAAGAAGTCTTATAAATAGGCTAATTCAACTGCCACTTATATGTTTTAAAGGCATTATTGAGGAAGGAGGATGGTAGTATTATTTGCTCCCAATTTTGCTCTCATCAGCAGCAGCTAAGGGTGGCTCTTGAATAGGGCAGGAATAGAGATTTTATAGACCTCCAGCTTTAAAACCCCTATTCTTTTTTCCTTTATTATTTAAGCAAGTACTAAGGACTGTTTAGAGGTTTATTTAACTGGCTTCAAAGCTGGAAGCTAATCCAGCCTGTACTGGCTCAAATTGCCTCAGTTTCTCCTGAATTAGGGTTGCTTTTCTCTTACTTACACTGATTTTTTTAAAGGTGTTCATTTGAGAAAAGTGCCTTGCCCAGAGCAGAACAGGAGTTTTCTGACAGTGAAAGGATTTTTGGTAGGAAGTTTACATGGCAGCTGCATTTTTTTTTCAGTGTGAGTCTGACAGTAAGGCTATTCCAGTACAGCATTTCTTTTTTTAACCTTAAAAAAAGAAAAAAAAAAAAAAAAAGGAGAAAAAAAGAGTAATGATGTAACGAGAAGGCATTTATTTCATCTGGGTGTGTTTCACTTGCAGATTCGTGACACGAAAGTGTCGGTCCCTGGGTGCTGCCTTGCTGCAGGCTGGATTTTCTTGGCTGCGGTTGGAGGGTATCAAATACCTGGATATCCTCACGGTTACAGGTGTGGTAGAGGGAGAACAATGACCAGAAACAGGTGCCTGCCCCTCAGGAACTTTGACTCTCTGCCAACGAGCTCACTTCTAGCCGAAGTTGCTTTTTTTTTTCAGAAAAAAGTGATGACAACTTTCAGTATTGCCTGCAGATCTCAGCCCCGTGTCATCCACTTCTATGCCATCTGCAAGGTCACCACGCTTGGTGCAGATAGGATTTTCTGAGAAAAACAAAGTGAACCCAAAGCAAACCCTTGGTTAAAAACAAGAGCAGAGTCAGAAGTTCAGAGGGCGGAGAGTTGAGCGGGCTCACGTGGCTGGCAGCGACTTTCCGTGAAGCATCTCCTTGGGATTCGGTTGATGGGTTGCTTTGCAGCTCTGCCCCGGCGCCTCCATAACCTGGGATGGAATCCAGCCTGGCCCTGAGAGATGGAAGGTCAGTCTGGTTTGATAGTGTAAGGTCAGAAATGGAATGAGGCTGGGATATCTCAATCGAGATTCGAGTGTATAAAAATATAAATCAAAAAAAGCAAAATCCTTGAATGGACACCTTGCAGCTGTCTCAGGAAATGAAAGGCTTTAAAATAAGAAGACTCAAGAATAGGAGAATCCTGCAGCCAGTGCAACTAATGACGCTATTCACTCTCAACTTGAAGAATAGCAAAGTCCTCTCTGTCATCTGGAAAAGTACAGGGTGTACAGGCAAACCTGGAGAGAGATGCTGCTCTTTAACATAGCAAGCTGCCAGCATACTGGGGGGGTTAGATGTGCATGTAAATGGAAATCGCATCACTTGTAGTGCTACTTTCTGATCACATACATCAAAAAGGTTATTCTAAAAAGGCTTTGCCAGTTGTAGGCACCCTTCTTCTGTGTCCTTGAAAACTCTCGATAGACTCAAAGTTCATCGCCAAAGTCATGGAAGTGGAAAAGAATGAGCTTTTTCATCCACGTTACTCCTGAACGCTGCTGTCTCATTTTGCTGCAGGATACTCATAATTTTATGCTTATTTAAACAGACACATATCTAGTTTATGGGCATATTCCAGGAAAAAAAAAAAAACAACTCGTGTAGCTTAGAGTGCGGTTCTCATGGGCAAACACCTGATCCCCTTTAATAAGAGATAAAAGGGAAACTATTCCCTTGCCAAGCTGCTACGTTACAGGGCTTTGCTCGCAGTAGCACGCTGGTGGCTGCACTTCTGACTAGTGCACAGTGTGGAAAAGGCTCAGCTCGCAGATACGGTGATTATCAGCAGCTTGTGCCGATGCCACTTACACCCGCTGCAGCAGAACTTGTGTGCAACAGCAGGCACCGCACAATTAGGGTACAAGAGAGGTTTAAGAGTTTAGGATGTGCACATCTGCCAATCAAACACAGGTCAAGGGTGGACCTAATTGATGTTTCAAGCTGCATCAGCCTGGATCCTTACTGTTTTAAGGATTTAAGGGTTTTTTTTTTCTTATTCTTCAGTAGACCCCAGTGGTTTGATATTTTTATTGCTATTAGTATTTCCTTGAGGAAAGCAAGTTGAGTGCTCAGCTCCCATGTGCTAGCATATTTCACCCTTCCCAGGGATATTTGTAAGTTTATGTTGGTGGGTTTTCTTTGAAAAAGTCCATCCTAGTGTGCTCCTCTTCTCTCAAGTGTCTGTCATTTGTTAGCTGCAAGCTTTGGGTCACCTTGACTTGCCCAGAGAGGTGGTCAGAGCAGTTTATAAAAACAGACAGCTCAGCTGTGTAAAGCGATAAAAGCTGTGCAGGCTAAAATGCTGCTCCCATATTTACAGGGCCAACTGTAGGATGTCTCCTCACACAACTTGAAAGCTGCTACTTCTCCAGCATTGTCTTTGACCACTACCATGATGAGAAATGCTAAGGGTCAGTATTTGATACCCAAGTAGTTATCTGGGGTCCTTGAGGACCCAAAACAGAAAAGGTAGGCTGTAAGTGTTACCCCCCACACATACCACCACCTGTACTACAAAGAGAAGTGCCACGAAAACTTTTTTAAGGGGATGGAATTCTCAGAGTTTGACACTTGTTATGACTTAAATAAGAAAGGCCATCGGCTCAATTTTAGTTTGCATTTGTGACTCTGATCTCCCTTTTGGTCTCTGTTGGATGAAATTGTGCTTTCATTAACTGTTTTTTCAGGATATTCAAGAACTGATCTCTGAGTGAAGCCTCATTCAGGGTCTCAGATTTCAAGTAGAGCCACTATGGGTGAGTTCAATGGTTCTGACATGTCAAAGTCCAGCAAGTGCTCACATTTATTTTAAGGCAGAAAGTAGAAGTTGGAGATGTTGCCTGAGTAACTTTGCAGGCAAACTTTTATCTTCACTGAACCAGAATGTATCTCTTATTCACACCAATATGGACACACCAGGAACTCCATGAGAAACTACATTTAGGAGAAGGTTCCATTGAGCAAACCCAATGTGCACTTAGTTCAGATAAGCCCAGGAGAGTCAACCAGTGAGACCTCAAAGTCCAGTGTAATTTGCGGTCTGATGTATTCCAGTCGAACTTCACTGCTCTCTTTCTACAAATCAAATGGAAAAAACTCAGGCAAAATGATCAGGCGTTCAGATGTGGCTCCAGAATAAGTGCACAGTCTGCTCCAAGGTGCCTGAGTCTTGTCTGATTTCCGCTCATATGCCATGTCAGGAGTCAGTGTAGGTTTTAATTTGACATTTAACCTATGTGGAGGCATCTACATGCTTAAAAATAAAGTAGATATTATTCGATTGTATTTAATTTTTAACAATGTTGTAAAGAGGCCATTTTCAAAATCTTTTATTTTTAATGTTCTGTTTGGACAATTGCCCTAACAAGAAGCAGAGTTAAATGGCTAACCAGCCTCTCTCCTCAAGTAGCTGGCAAAATACTTCTTGTATCTAAAGCTTCATATGGTGCCTTTTACAGAGGTAGTGCATGAAGAAAAAGGAAAATATTATGGAGGTGCAGCTCAAAATTTTTTCTGATAGGAGAGTTTATCTATGGAGAATGTGTAATCCTCCTGGGTAGGCAAAGGGGACCCTTGCAAGTTATTTTTGATAATTGATCCATCCTATTATGCTATTGCAGCATTTCAAAATCCTTTGTTTGGAGCCCATTAAAGTTTTTGTGGTTTCTGACAGCTCCTCCCTTTCCAAACAAGAACAGAAAACTGCACACACTCAGAGAAACTAATGATATTGAAAATCTGCTGAAAACAGGATGAGAGAGAGAGCAAAGAGGAGAGAGGATTAAGGAAAACCCCTGTTTCGAATCCATCCTTTTGTTTGATGGCCGATGCACCCTCTCTTTGACATATCAACAAGAAACAAAGACTTGAAATCAAATGAAGGGGTCGGCGATAGAATTGTCTGCAGCATTCCAGCAAAGCCACCGATGGCTTGTGCCAGCATTGGCTCCTCTCCCCCTCCATTCCCCCCCGTTACACGATACGACTTGGGAACATGTTATCAAGGACTGAGAATCAGGCCAGTGGCTGCTGATGTTAAAAGGACATGACATGTGCACAAGGCAGGGCATAGGGGCTGGCTGCACATATTAAAGGCAAACACATCACAATCCGATTAGTAGAAATGCAGTGTGTGTGCTGGCTCTGGGATTTTTTTTTTTTTTAAAGTAAGTAAGACTTCTGTGCTTTTTCTATTGATTGATTTATTTTTGAAAGGAGTAATTCCCTTCTAGCTTTTCTCTCTCCTCTCCTCCCTTCTCCTCACCTTCAATTCCTTCATCCCCACATTTTCACCTCACCAGAGCTCCCAAGCAACAGGAGTTGAAAGGCAATTGGAGTAGAAAAAAACCCCCACATTGCAAATGCGAAGAGCTCTCTAATCTCTTGTTGACCTGTCCTGTACAACAGGCAATTTCTGCAAATCTAACGCAAACTTGTAAATCTTCAGTACTGGGAGCCTGTGAGGGATAAAAGCAACACACGACATTTCATTAGAATTTAAGCTGACTGGCTAAATGTGTTTGTGTGTGTATATAAATTTTTGCTAGCTCTATTTTTAAAGTTGTTTTAAAAGTGTCTCATATTCCTTAATACATTACTTATAGCCACTAGAGTTTTTATTATTTTACGAGAGTGCATCTCCTGCATCTTTATTTCAGTAAGAATGAAGGGAAGCGTATTCCTAAAGGAAGAACAGATTTTAAGATTCTGATACTTGAAAAAAAAAATTTTCATTAGATCCAGAACATTTTATTGAATGCAGAATAAAGAATACAGTCTGCGTTCAATATCTATCACAATGTGTTCAAAGTCTGATATTATGGACAATGCTATGCTATTGGACTACAACATTTCTGTTTGTTTAACTCCTAGTCTAGCTGAATAATTGAACATGTGTAAATTTAAGTTTGCATACAGTCCCAGTGAGAATAAGGGAATTTCTTGTCTGCCTAAACTTAGACTCACTATAAGTAGTTTGTTGGTTGAGGCCCAAAGTTTCATCTCAAGTCATTACACTCAAAGGTATCCTTGCTCAGCAAATCACTTAAAAGCTTGCTCAATTTTAAGCACAAATCCAACTGCTTAGAAATCATTTTGGTAACACGTGTGGCCATGAAGTTAGTCCAAGGGAAAGGTCAATCAGCAGAGAATCAGACAGGCTTTTCTTCACTCTCAGTATGGTAAATACATAGAATTTAGCAAGAGGAAAACAAAACCATGGGGAAAAGGAGAAGTTCAAATGAGGTAGGTGGACCTACATGGGCATTCTTGCTTCCTTCCTTCCCACAGCTTCCTCTGTTCCTATAATCTCAGCACAGATGTTTCCTTTTTAATCCCTGGCTCCAGCTGGCAGCGCATCTCTGCTCTACCGTACTTACTCGCAATTACTGCAGGCATTAACTCTGCACATGCTTCGGAAATTGAGTGCTTTTTCTTCCTTGGAAATGTTGCTCATCATCAGGTTTTTAACAGCCAGAAATAAAGGCCATTTGTGTACTGATGAATCCTATTCCCTTCAAGATTTGTAAGAGACATAAAATGCACAAGAAACAGGCTTAAAACAATTCCTAGCATGGTGCAAAATTTGGATATTTAATCTACAATGCCTTCCTTTACTAGTACAGAGAATCTTCATCATGTGATAAAGAAGGAATGGGAAAAATGTCAAGCACATGCCATATTCACCTGCCTGCTCTTACTTTTCCAAACTAACCACAAGTGCTTTATTTATTTATTTTGATTAGCAAAGGCTTGAGATACCAAGCTGCTTTCAACTTGTTGTAGATCAACTTTCATTTACTAATGGAGCAGGGATAATCTCGAGTCAAAAACCACAAAATCTGCACCTGATGGTCAGGTCTACTCTTTTCCTTGTGCCTGGGCATGAGACTGTGTCACCTCATGTTCACCTACTGTGGTGTGATGCTGCTGAAGTGCCATCAAGGGCCTTGTGTGACCCAGGCCAGATTCTTACTGTGAAAAATATAACTGTGCCCTGGGCTTTACAGTGATGCAGAGTCCTCCAGCTGCTGGATTTGGGGCTCCCAGTTTACTCACATTGTCCTGATAGTATTTTTTTTTTGCATATCCACATCCAGCAACTTTCCATTGGATGTACAAGTGATCTGAGACAGCCACACTACCAAGACAGATGGGACTGATGGACAAAGGAACAGTGAGGAATCTGGAGACCCCACACATCAGGTATGGAAGTTGATTTGCTTTGATGAAAACTCTTGAATAATCTAAATAGACTATACAAAAAATCTTGATCAGGAAATCCTTCAGTTGAGCTGGACTCTGTCTCCTTCTGCATGATGCTCACAGATATAGATTTTTCTATTCTTCATTCTTGAGAGCAAACTGATTTTGTGCATTAAAATCTGCTAATGAACTTACTGTGTGTTGCTCACCTTGTTCTCCTCGTTCCCCTTAGCACTTGCCGAAAGCACTGAACACATTCCCGTGGTTTTCCACCCCATTCCTTTGAAGGAGGCGAACAGATAGCACGTCCAGCATTTCAAGTGGCTGCTAATATGACATGTACGACTTCAGACATCTATGCGAGCACCCAGAATAAGAGGATAAAGTTGGCAACAACCTGAGGCCACCTTGCCTATAAACCGCCTAACCACTGCCCTCCAGGTAAGAAACTGGAAACCTGTGCTTATCTCTCCCATTTAGTGTTCTTAAGTGAGCAGACCATTGCAGATTAGATAGATGTGCTGTTACAGACACAAAAACCTTTTAAAGCCCCTGAAGAGCTTTCAGTATGGATTCATACTACCTCTCAGTCAATAAGAAACACAGGATTTGTTTGACAGTGACAGTTCTAGGAATAAAATGAGAAAGTTCTGCCAAATGATAACAACACTGTACGCTCCTGTGGAAAAACTTGCACAGACGTGTGTACAGTTTTTCCAGGAATGACCCATAAAATCTAGATTATTATATAAAAGGAGAGGTTTATTTACACTCTATTGCCTAATAGTGCATGCAGCCTTCGGTATCATTACACTCCATTGAAAGGGCACAATGATCAAGTATTTTGGCTTCCTACTGCTATTGTATCCATACACTGATGGGGAACAAGAAAGTAGACTGACAAGAAGAAAACAAAACTGAAAGTGCTTGAAGACAATTCAACTTTGAAATTGTCTTCGTTAAATAAAAGTGCAAAATGAACCCTCTTTGAAACTCATTCAATAAAAGCTGCTATGAAAGCTTCAATAATTCTTGTCCAACTTTGGCTCTTCTTGCACAATTTGAGCCAAGATGAAGTCTCTATATAGATAAGGTCAGCAATTGGTAAATTAAAGAAAACACTAAGTGCAGCTTGGGTATTGCAGAGAAACTGTGCAAAATCTGCTATGTAGGAGAAGCAGTAAGAGAAGAGAAAGTTAATTATTTTCTTTAGTTGTGGGACTTTTCATGTAGCATGCCTAAGAATGCCACAAATAGTTTAATATCAATTGGAAGAAAAAATAAATGGGTGGGGGCTTTTGCATTGGGGGTGCTTTGCAGGAAAAACAAAGAACTTGTTTAAAAAATAACGCACACATCTCCCCCAGAACAAAAGAAAAAAAAAACAATGCAAAACAAAGTCCCTCCAGACCTGTAGAATGCACTAAGGAGAACTAAGAGCTGCAGGGAGGCCAGATATAATAAGGATTCTACGTTGTAGTATTTAACATTTGAAATGAGTTCCAGGTGACTTAGAAAATAGTTGGGCTTTTGAGAATAAGCATCAGTAAAAAAATGCAGCAGTAGTCACCTTCCTTGGAGGATGAAGGTACTTCAAAGGAATCTCTCCCCAGCTTCCCAGTTCTTCTACTTTAAACCACGAGAACTTTAGATTTTAATAGTTGATCCAGTTTGATGGATAGAAAAAGAAAAAAAAATATTTAAAATGAACTAGTTTGCTCTTATAAAAACTAAAAATGCACTTATTTTTTAATGAATCCACTACATTTTACAATAAATTTGTTGCATATAAAGTAAGCAAGGAAAAGAGACTCAGGATTTATGTGCAGCCAGCTAGATTCGTGAAAGTGTTCTTCAATCTTTTTCAACTAATTTCCAGAATCTCACAAGCCTGTTGAGTCTCTCACTACCTGAGCATGTCGACCAATGTCATGTAAAATTTGTAGTAGACATCGAGCATACGCTCTTGGTGTGCCCTCTCTCTAATAAGAGTTGGCTACTGTGGCAGAGTTGAATGAGAATTCAATCGTGATGGAAGTTAATAGGATTTATTTTTATTGCTGAGGTGCTGGGAAGCAGATGAACCTTTGAGTTCACTTTGACTCCCAGGCTATGTCAACTTGTCCTCGATGGTCTCACTGCCTTTCCCAGTCTTTCCCTGGACCTCTTTGCCTACGGCATGACTGCATCTGTACCAATAACCTTACGATCTACTCCATGGAGGGCAGTAGTTGATGCTCTGGGCCTGATTTTCTATGGTATGGATATTTGGGGGAGGATTTGCTTTTGACTTCCTCTACTGTGGTCCCATAAAATGAATTTCCCTTAACAGTTTGGAAGCATGTTTTGTGGGCTTGGTTTTTTGTTTGTTTGTTTGTTTGTTTTTAATCTGATCATGTGTAACGTGCACCACAGTGCAGACTGTGGGGATGATTGGGAGGTAAAAGCACATTTCTAATCCAAACACACAGGTAAGTATAGATACAGCCTACATTTCCATCTTCCCAGCTGCCTCATGAGGAAGAGAAGCTGGCTCGGAGGAGTGATCCTCCTAAAACCAGAAAGATTGGTGTAAGTAGCAGGGGAAATAGAGAATAGAGACTTCTTTTCCCTTTCTCTTTTAAAACATCTATGCAAAGGCAAAAAGTTTTTTATAGCAACTCCTAATTTCAAATGGTTAGAACATAATTTCTGTAGGCAGTTCTGGATGTTGCCTATCTGGTTTAATTTGGATTGAGAAGTCACGTGGTGTTTTTTTTGTTCTCCGACTAAATGGACTTGATGTTTAGATTCACATTTCTTGAACTGATATTCTTGTTATGAATTTAAGCCGGCTTCCCACAGACACTCCTAAATAATTGATACAAGTTGGCTATTTCCCTGGGAAAACGTATGTCTTAAAATATTTCCAAAACCCAAATTTTTATGAAGATTTAGATTTGAATTGACATTTCTCTGCATGATGTTTGTCTGTCTCCATTGTGTTTATAGGCAGAGGTTATGTTCTTGGCAAGTTGACATTTAATATTTTTTCCAAAAGGAACAAAAAATGTCTCGGATTGGAAATTCAGATGGAGATTTTCCAAGTGCCTATACTACAAGTTCCCCTTCACTATTTGAAAACCAAGCTATCTACTTTTTGGTCCTTATACTATCACTAAGCACTCATGATAACTAAGCTAGTGAAAATTTTTCATGGAGTTAGACTCATCAAATCCATGTTATCACTAAAGGGAATTCAGAAGCAAGCAAAAGGAAAGCCAAGAGACACACTGCAATGTATTTGTCCCAAAGGAATTGGCAAAATGTACCAATGTCTCTTCTAGGCCTCTAAGACAATGTTAGAAGAAAATCACTTTTTTAGCTAAACGGAATAGGACAAAGCTACAGAAAGAAAACGGTGACTCCAAGATAAGGGAGTATAGCAGACAGCAAGCCAGCTTCGGGACCATTTAAAATCAGACTTTCCCTCAGCACAAAGTAACTCTACCCCCCCACACCTCCTTACTTAAAACTGTAGGGAGGAGAAAAAAAAGAGAAAAAAGAAAAAGGAGAAAAATAAAAAGACAAGGAAAAGCCTTTTAGGTCAGCTAGTCCATCCCTTGCTGATCGAGGCATGCTGCTCACAGTATTTTCACATGCGTGAGTACTTTGTCCAGGCTACTTTAACTCTGCTGCTGGGGCTTCCATCTGCTCTCAGGAGGGATCATTCCATTTATTTGTTATGACTTGGTTGTATGGATTTTTTTTTAAGTTTTATTTTTATTTTCATTGACAAACCAAGCAATAAAGATTGAGTTGCGAGGCCCGAACTTCTCTACAGTATAGGCTGTGGGGTTTTTTATTTTCTTTTTTTCCTGAGAATGGGAAAAAGCTTTCAAAGTAGAGAGCATCACCTCCCCCTCACTGCTCACCATCATGAAACCCTGAGTACAGAAGCGTCTCATTCATCCCCTGAAGTGTAATCCCTTGAGAACTTAGAAATACTCCATAACCTGAAAACACTCTTTGTTTTGAAGGGTAAGGAATAATGGACTGTTTCCACAGTAGGTAAAATGCAGGGTTTTGTCTTGAATTAGTGTCAGCTTTTACTAGGACATAGGGGCTTATATGTATTTCTGAACTAGACATGTGCTGTGATCCTGCGTGTGTTCTCTGCCGCTTTAGCTCTATTACTAAGCAGAGTCTGTCTGTCTAGGGGTCTGCTTTGCAGTATCAGACAGTTTTGAGCCTGATTCTGATTTGCTTTACACCACTGCTCTAAATCAGACAGTTGCTATCAGCAGGATGATTGATGCCAGTGTGAAGCAAAGGTGGGTGAGACTGACCTCGTGCACTTTGCATTTCAGGGAGGAATCAGATTTTGCTTACCAACTTTCACCTCTGGTTATAGGCGAGCTGTATCTAGCTTTGCAAAGGGAAGCAGCTGGAGGAAGGCTATATGGGGGGCAAAATGCAGTTACAGTGTGTTCTGCCTGTGAATTTGCAGGCTGCTGCGCTAGGCATCCAGCTCTTTGTACTAACAGGAGTGCTAATATGATGTATTAAATGTCACACCAGCATCGCTGGGTATGCATATCTCTCCTGTTGTACTGCCTCTTTATGCTTATTCAGCTCTTTGAATAATTTAACACATTTCATACTCCAAATTACCCACAACAGTTTGACGGGGCTGCTGGCAGTTTACTTGAAACACTCAGTGTTAGGTCAAAGTAGGGCCCAAGCATCTGCTAAATAGAAGGACATTTCATACTTAGCAAAGCATAATTAGATGTATTCCTGCACACTTTTCTTTTGAAAAATAGGTAAATCCATGCTAATCCCAGTGGTAGCATAGAAATAAAGGGCTGTACTAGACACTGCTATGTATAGCCCTACACCAGGAATGATTTGGGCTGAAGAAGAATGGTGGAGGGCAGTAATTGTTGAGGACAGATAAAACTAAGCAAGATGACACAGCTGTATCAGCATGTCATTCATGCAGCTGCAGAGCAGAGGTACTGATTGCCTTGGTGCAGTTAGGCTGGAATTAGGGATTTGGGAAACTTCACTGACAGCAGTGCAATATTCTCCATGCATTTATCTGAGACTTGTCTTAGAACAACTATCCATGGGCTGAATAACAAACCTGGAAGCTGAAGCTAAAGGTCCATAAATTGCCAGCTGGCTTGGAGAAGGAAATAAATTCTTGCCCTGAGAACATTTCTCCTGGGTGGGTATAGAAGAGAAGTGGGAATGAAGAAAATGGAGCATGGTCCTTGGCTGGACATCTTGGTCTGGGCATCCTGCTCAGCATTAATGTGAGTGGTGGTCCATAAAGTTCCACTGTGGTTTGGATTAAATTGGGAAGAAGACACTGAGCAGCAAAAGTACCTGATTCTTTGTATATGTGCCTATGTGGGATGGGGGTGTGTTTAGCCACTAGGACTGCCATCCCTTTGTCTTTTTATTGTAAGCAAGATGCAAAATCAGCGTTGCTTTCATGGCAGTGCCTATTTGCCCCACACCTCGGCAGGACGAGGCGGTGTGATAGTCCACACAGGACACAGAAAGCCCGGCAATAAATCAGTGGATTTGGCACGGTGCTGTTGAAACTAATCTTAGGGTGTAGCTGGCAGGAGGTTTGGAACTGCTGACTGCTGGATGCATGATGCAGTGGGCTGGGAGGAGAACTGATCTCCCCTGGGGCCACCCAACTCTCCGTCAGCCCCTCTCCACACTCCTCCACTCAGGCAGACACCAGAGAAGGAGCGGGGCAGCAGACAGGTGAGTGTTTTCAATTAAGACTTTAAAAATCTCAGCCCTGACGGTGCACCAGGTGGGAGGAATCTCTTCCCCAGCCCAGCATCTTGCCCAGTGCCTTGCAAAGTGATGATGCAGGGCACAGTCAGCGGAGAGATTTGCAAAGTGACAGCAGGGCTCTGATTGAGTGAACCTCCCAGGTCCAAAGCACCAAGCCGCTCTGGAGGATATGCTGAAAATCTTTCTCAGGGATTTGCACATCCTTACAACAAGTGAGGGTCTATAATGAAATGTTTGCTTATCATCCATTTAACCCGCTTCGAAGCAGCCTGGGCCTGCATTGTAACCTCAGGTCAAAACTATTTTGGATAGCTGAAACTCATGATAAACACATGCTTTTGAAGGTTAGGAAGCCATCAGTGAGAGACATCAGATTCACTTCTTTATTATTAGAAGGGGAGAAAATCCAGGAGTGTTGAGAGCAGCAAGTTTTGTATAAAACATGAAAAGCAGATGGGGGGAGGTGGCAGAAGAAAGGAGGAATCTTTTTTGATACCAAACAACATTGCTTCTGCAGCAAATCCTTTTTCCTTGTAATTTAAGATTGTGCTTGAAATAAGGAGCCAGCTGCACCCGGCGGGGAGCAGAGGGCAGCTTGTCCTTTAGGTGCTTGATTGGCTCTTTCGTGTATACCTGATAATTACCAGGGAGCTGGTAGGAATCCAGTCGTGCTACTTGAACACGCACTGAGCAGCACCGTGTTCACAGCGGCCCTATTTGGTCTGAGATTTCTGAAAAAGGGAAGGATTGTCACAGAGCACAAGTCTTCACTAATAGCACGTTATGGCCTTACCTAAACTTCACCATAACTGGACCTGCTGAAGGTCTACACTTACTTTGGGGTTTTCAGCTGTATTAAGCAAGCTAGATTAAGGTATTTCACTTAGAAAATATACATTTATTTGCCAGCTCCACATAGAAATCCTGTTACTCCCTCTGTGTTGTGGGAGGACTCCCAAAGCACAGCTTTAAGCGCAGTCCCATGGATGTGGCTTTTAACAGTATCAGAGTCTGTGGCTGATGAGCGAGACAAATAGAGGGGGGAGATGGAAGGAATCTCTTTGCACACACCAGCTTTGAGCTACAGCTGACTGCTTGAGCATTGCACGGGGAAACCAGAAGCACTTTAATTACTTTTTGATAGATGTGTGCATGTGTGCCTGTATACATACACATGCAAAAGTCAGCCTCATCCCTCAAAATCACCATCCTGTGTATTTAAGCCACCTGTCTGTGACCAGTTTTCTGTATAAAGAGCAGAGCTCTGTGCTGCAGCTTTTCCCTTTGTCCCCAGCACCAGCCATGTTATGCCCAACCAAACGAGCGTTGCACCCTTGCAGAGATTCTGCCTCAGTCTAATAAGCGTGTTGCACAAGGTTTTTCTGCCACAACAGCTCGCTACAGGTGTGATCAGCAAAATGACGGCAAAGGAAGACTCCTCCACTGGCAGCACTTCGCATTTCCTCTCTTCCCAGGACCTCCATGCTAAGTAAGCTGAGTTTCCAAGTTAAAAGGTGCTTTTTTCCCCCCCGCCCCCACCCCAATGGTCAGAGATGGCAAACTCTCTCTGGGATCTGTGCATTCAGCTTTGTTCTTTCTCCCTCCCCTGCTGTCGCCAGTAAATTAAAACTGAGCGAAAAAACTGAACATGCTATTTTTTGAATAGATATTTGAAATTTAAAGTGGAAAAAAAAAAGTTGTGAAACTTGTCAGATCAATGATTTGACACATATTATTTAGCTGGCTCTAAATATTCTGGAGTGAGAACTTAGTTAACAACTTGTTAACAAAGCATAATTCGGAATAAAACCCAGCTCTCTCTTTGCTAGCTGCATGTGCAATATGGGACTAGTTCTAATAACTGTGTCTCACAAATATCAATGTGGTCCTTTCTACTGCACTTTCTAAGAGTTTTTGCCACTGTAATGCACAGAACTAGAATGGAAACAAAATACAGAGCAACGTCCACCAAAGCTTGGTGCTCAAGATACGGCTGAACACCTTGATATGAGTAACTTTTCCGAGTTACGTGGACATTGGTGTTGGGGAACTCAAGCCAGTACTCTTGGTCAACGCTTGAAAAATAGGTTCATCCTGCTAATGAAGCACTCAAAAATGAATGACATATGAGAAGCAATTTCTCTGAGGATAAAAAAATGTAAAAAGAGGTGGTTTTTCTCATGCTGTCACTGTAGTCTGCTTTCTCTGAGCAGATTAACATGTCTCACTCTACCTTTGGGATTCTTTTACATATGACTTTTTAATGAAAGATCAACAGGCTTGTTTTTTCCTGAAGTGCATCCCTTACACCCTCACACCTGTAAAGAATGGATTTTTCTGCATGAAATGAAAGGGCAAACACATCCTGCTACCAGTTTTGACTCTGTAGAGTGATGTAACATATAATCTCTATTATTTTTCCTGCGATTTGTTAGTGACTGTTGCTAGGTAATGCCTTTTCCACTAAGCATCAGTGAGCTAATGTGAGGGCTTCAAGAATGTTTCATTATATAATTAAGCCCTTGGTGGTGCTGACTTCTACTTTACACAAGTCTCGTATCTTTTTCATGTGAGCAAAAGAAAGTTGTTATGGCGTTACACATGGGGCCACAAAAAGCACCACTGAAAAGCCAGCACAATTTATTGGGCACGTTACTGTGTTCTGCTTGCTTTTATTATTAGTTACACACAGTTATCCACCACCCAACACGGTGGCATCTAGCTGGACTCTGTGTTGTTTAGGTGAAAACATGACAAATACATGGAACATATGACCCATGGGAAGTATCAGTAGACCCCAAATCTCTCTCTGGACTCCATACTCCATTAAACAAATGTGGTCCCTTTGTTCTGACATCTGGACACTTAGTCTAACAGTGACCTTTGCTTCCCAGGGACAGGACTGAGATAGAGAAGAGCTACTTCAAGAGGATGTGACTGGCTAGACTGAAAGTGAGAGTGAAGATTTTCCCCAAGATCTTCAGACATGTGATCCTCAAGGTACTGTTAATTTTATTTAAAGGATGAGATGAAGAAAAAGGGTGGAGGACGTTAAAGTGAGAAGATGTAAAACCGAAACAGAGTAAAAACAAAACACAAAATATAACGTTAAGAGCTTGCATTTTTTCAGGCTTGACACTACATTTCAAGATTGATAACGTTCACTGGAGGGGGAATACTTGGACACCACAGTATACAGGACTGTGATGTATAAAGTAACCCTGATGTAAATTTGCCTAGCATCAAGGATGTCTAGCAAATAAGTGAGAAAAAAGGCTTTACAAGGCAGCTTTGATCAGCTCTGGCGCTGCATGTGAAAGTCTAGCTTAGTTCTGAGACTGCCAGGGTAAGTGAAAGAAGAGCCTTTGTAATTTTTGTCTTACAATTATGTCACTCAGTCCCGTAGCCTTCATTCTCCCCGTGCAATTTGTAAGAGACGACAAGTCATCCAAAGTACCTCTGTTTACGGAGAGTCTCGGTAATGCAACACCATGGTCGGGCAGATTCCGTGAACTGCAGACCCTGTGTTGACAGATGGGGTTTGTGAGTGATTGTTTGATGGGCGCTGTGGGTGAGGCTATGGGGGAATAGCGGGAGAAGAACAGGGCACTGGGTCTTTTGAGCTCGGAGGTCACGTTGGCTACCAGCGAGAGCAGCTTTCAGTGTTTTTCTATTGCATTGTTATCTAAGTACCGGTGATGAAGCTTTAATTGGGGAAAGGCAGAGAGGATTCTGCTCTCATCCTATACAACCTGACACATGCTTCTGCTACCGGCAACTTAGGGAAGGATTTTAGGAGCTGCTCGCTTTCCACCAGGCACTGGCCAGCAGAAAGCGAAGATAAATGAAATGGGGGTTACTGCATTTGTGCAGAGTATCTTCTGTAAATAACACTGATCTGGGAGGCAAAGCCAAAATGATATGTCTGAAGACACAAATGCCTTGCATAGAATGGATGTAGCATAGCCAGCAGTACAAGTACCCCGACACAGTGATAATACAGCCTAACCCACTTCAGTCTGTTTCTGTGGCTTGGTAAATTTTAGGAGGCTCTGCTGAAGCCATCTACTATCAAGTTGGTGATTAAACGCAATGCATTTCCATTCTGTAACTAAAAACCAAAACAAACAAAAAACAACCCACAAGAAAACAAAGCAAACCTTCCATGGTCTATTGCATGAAAGCCACTCAATAGCAATTAGCTAATATCAGTTACCTTCTTGCATAGTTTTGAATAGTGTTCGAACGCTAACAATCCTCTATTAGGTGTCTCAAAGCATGCAGGATCCCAGTCATAGGATCCCTTATGTTGAGGACAGTAAAAACAAAGAAAAAAAGAAGAGTCCCCAACTAACATGCTCACAAAGTAACTACAAGGCAATTGGCAACAGATGAATACCGACAGAGGCAGAGTAGTGTGCTGGGAATGATTATAGCAGAACTGTCAGCATGAAAGGCAGTGCTCATGAAATACCTTTAATCTAGCCACCGGTGATTATTCTTTTTCTGAGCAATCAACTCTTCCCTCCGCAATAACTTGCAGGATGTAACAGGCACGCATTCAGAGGTGCTGTGCTCTTGCAGGAGACCAGCCTCTGTTCTTGTCTCCATCAGGTGAGAAGCAGAGATTTTCGAACCTGTTAAAAGAGTCAGACGAAAGCAAGGGATAGATCCCCAGGATCCTGGCCCTGGGTTTCTCTACCCTGAAGCAGAAGACAACGCTGTCATTCAGAACAGCAAGTTCCCATTCACAGCTATTTGTCATGTTAATTACTAAAGACAAAATTCTCCTTCATCTCAATCTTGCAGGTCAAAGAAGAGAAGTTTAGCACTTTTGAACATCAAACTTTGCTTTGATCTGCATGCAGGACATCATTCTGAAATTTCTTTTGATCAATTAGGGAAAAAAAAAAAAAAAAGGAAGGCAATTTGAAAGTTTGCTAGTCACCGGGGTTGTCATTTCTTTGTTAAAATCAAGGGGAAATGAGTCTCTCTAGTCATTAGCCATTGGTTTGCTGTGTCCATAAACACCCTTCCTCACCAGAGCAGGTAAAGCCTGAGTAAGACCCAGGAGCAAATATTGACGATCACTTCCCTCCTTAGTCATGCAGGATCCTCATCACATCATTCTTGCTTCATTAATTTAAATCCAGGTTGTTAGCTCTATTAGATCCTTGTGTACTGTGCCATAGGAAATACCCCTGGCTCAAAACCCAACATTTTTCACAGAAAGTGGATGCATATCATGACTCTAATTTACTGCACAGTGTACCTACGCGCTCCCACATTAGCTGTAATCTCTGTCGTGCTCACGCCAACATTCCAGCAGTATTTGGCATTTCACGAACGCAGTATTTATCACTGAAGTTCATACAAAGTTGCAAACGCTAACAAGGCTTATCAGCTTTTACAAACCATCTCTGTCCACTGGAGTGTGACATGCTGAGTATAATTCCACTCACTGTGCAGTCATCGGATGTGAAGGGGGAGCAGGCAGGGGGGGCTTCAAAGCAGCATTTCGTATCGCTTTAAATGAATCGTGAAATCAAATGTCCATATAGCCTTTAAGTTCCTGCAGGTGAGACGTAACGTGCAAGCTGGGCACTTAGAGAAGTCTCTCAGTCAAATAAAATCTTCTCATCGTTACTGATGTGGTAATTACTCCTGGAAAAAAGAGCAGAGCAGTGGCTGCGAGAGGGGAGAGGGACCCAGAACTCGGCCCCAGCAGTCGCACTGGGGGCAGATCAGGTCAGTCAGCCTCAGTTTACCTCCTGTCAAGCCAGAAATCATCACAGTTACTGGGTTTATTTCAGTGACGTATCAGAAAGTATAATTAACTATGGAAGTGTCTAACTCTTTGCCTCTGAAGGTTTAAAAGATTGTGGTATTGGTACAAAGAGGTTGGTAGCCTGGTTTTCTGCTGGTCCAGCCCTATATCTAGGGCAAGAGTAGAGACAAGAAATCTCGGAGAGGGGCTGGCAGTACCTGTGTTTTTGCTTGTCTGCATGCCCCTGGGTATATAACACCCCATCACCACCCGGTTCCTGCTCATCAGGCACAAGTGTGACACACTGATGTGGGTGGAATTTGATTGAGAAATGAGCTACTGTTTGTATTGTCATCACAGAGCTCTCTGAAAGCGTGAAGCTGGTCTGAAAAGAAATCAGAATGTTAAAAATGAATGCTATTTTTTTTTTCCTTTTCTGCCGTGTTTTTTGGTTCTTCAGTCTGTGTTCACGTCATTTGTACGAGGTGGTGTTAGATTTTTGGTAGGAGTAGAAGTCTGAAACACCTCTTTTATAACAAGACCTCGTAAATGCTTTTCTCTCTTTCATTTAATTCCATGATTTCAAGAGTCAGACTGATAAGTTTAATGTCTTGAGGTAATTCCCAATTATTGTGTAGGCTTTCATAATTCCATTGACTTCAGCCGAGATATTACAAAATACACCAACTGGAGGTATATCCCCTAATATTTGGAATTTAAAAGACCAGCCAAAGTTTGTGTACAGAGCACAGCAATGTATCCCTTGCCAGGGAAGCATTTGTAATGGCTGAAGAACAGGATGGGAGATCTTACAGAGTCATGTTCATGAAAAGGGAGCACTTATTGCTTTATTCTTTTTTTCCCCAGGATCTTTTTTGATGAGGTTTTTTTGCAACTAGTGAAATCCAAGGCACAAACGTTGTGACTTGGAGCACAGAAGCAAGTTCCCCGCCTGCCTCCGTGACTGACCCGTGATCTAACCTTGATCAGGTCACTCAGATGGTGGTGTTGTTCTCTATTTCTTAGTCTTTAAAATGCATATCTTGTTCTCCTCACAATTCTGACACTGTAACATCTTTCTGGCTCTAGCAACAATCTGTATCATTTTAGATATACATTATCCTGTACAAAAATACCCACCCACACCTCGTGCCCTGAAAAAATCAGAGTAGCCGAAACTCCAAATTTAGACTGAAAAATGTAGAGCTGTGTAGACAAGAGGACATTCTTCCAAATACGCGTCGATAACCTTTTTTTCTCAAAACAGTTTGGATTATCAGAAATTCTTAGTCTTTAAGTTTACAACTCAGTCTCCTACTGGGAGCTCCTGGACGTGCTGGACCACCCAGCAGCCAGAGCTGGGACACACACATCCTTCAGCAGGATTTTTGCTTTGCTGAGGGTGAGGATAGTTTCCCCGCAGATGTCAGAGAGCTGCAGGTTGACGCCCTGTCCCTCTTGATCCCGTCCATCCCCTCCATCCTCCCTGCCCTCTCCCCACAGCTGGTTTTTGTATTACTTCTGCCGCTGTCTCCCCTCCAGCAACTGAGGAAGAGGAGGAAGCAAGAACAGACAAAACAGTCTTCCTGCTGCATTTTAGCCTGGCTATGCAAACATTTATAGCAGTTGAAACCAGCAGTCATAAGGAGATTCTGCTCCAAACCTGTGATCCTGGACTGGAAAGAGCTCTGTTCAGATGCATCATCTGCCATTCTATTCATCCTCCCTCCTTTCCCACCTCACCCCTGACAAAACTGGAAACCCATGGCCAGAGCAGCTTTACGCCAAAACTATTCAATTCCTCCTTCTTTTTTTCCTTCAAATTTTTTGAGGCACCTGCAAGGAGAGAAGCAGTTAATGAAAAAAAAAAATAAAATAAAAGCAAGTATTGCTGCATTTTGGGAGGAAATGAACTGGTGTATTTTGAAATGTTCCCACAAGGCTCAGATTTTAGAGAGCGATGAATCACTCGCTGAAGATGTCTTGTTTTTCTCCTCTGACTGCACAAGGTGCCAAGACACCTTCTGTAGGCACCATGCGAGAGCCCCGGCATGTCGGCAGCCTGAACCTGGCCCTGGTTTGCGAGTGGATGGTGTCACCATGGCCTCAGTTCTCACCAAGGGCAGGTCCACCCCAGGTCCCTGCGCCAGCGTGGACAGCCTTGGGTCTGTGGGATGCTGCTCTTGCGCTGTCCAAGCCAGTTTCTCCCGAGGTTGCATTGGTCCAGAGCTCTCCTGATGTGACTAACAGCTGTTCACACTGCAATGGTTGCCCCAGCCCTGTTTGACCACAGCTTCAAATTCCCTCAGCTTACCTATACAAGACCATGTGGAGACACACTGAAGATTATCCATGGAGTTAGGTGTAGCTATTGCATGGCAAATACATATAATTCTTGTTTACCTGAGCACCAAAGTCCTGAGCTACCACCTCCTTGATCTGCTTGTCATGAGATCCTCTGCTTCTCTGCCAACAGGTTGCTGGTGGCATCAAAGGGCACCTGATATCTCTTGGGACATGGACCTTCATGGCTCACTATGAGGAGCAGATTATGGAGTCGAAGGTCCTTCACTGAGAAAGCCCTGACTCCGGATCCGTAAATAAGTCACCTTTTATGCAGCTTGTCTACATCTGTGCCGTCTCCAGCACAGGGGGACGCTGTCAGCCTGGGCACTCCAGCAGTCCTGCACTGTCACAGAGACACACGGGAGGAAAAGTCATCTGTAAGATTCAGAAGGACATATATCACGCCTTTACTTTGTACAGCAATCTCGATATTTTGTATGTACTTATTGCTCTGAGTTTGTATCCCTTTCCCACCTGTACTTACACTGCCTCTTTTCTGTGGCTTGTTATTATTTCTATTGAGCAATCTTCAGTCGAACTGGGAGATCTTGCAGTGACTCACTTACTTGAACATTATTGCCTAGTTCTTTACACAAGACAGATTGGATATGAATGAGATCTCTTGTCCTCATGAGCATTATATTTATTTCACAAGACATTTTCTTCAGAACCCTCCCTGCAATAAATTATGTGGTATATTTATTTTTTTCTTCTACCGTGCTATAGCTCTGTCCTTTTTTTTGTTATTTCTCATTTTTTAGACACTTCTTCTTCTATGATCTGCTGTTGTTGTTTTCCGTTTTTTCTTTTCACAATCTCTTAGCTATATCCCTGGGATTTTTTCCCTTGTGCATTTTTAGCACAGTGCATGTATTTGATGTAGTAAAAATGAGAGCTTGAGATAAGTATTTAAAGTAACAAAATGATTTCCCTCTTTTATCTTTCAGATGTTGTGTAACGACTGGGAAAAAATAAAGGAAAAAATAAAAGCAGGTGAAATGTTTTAAATGAAGTACAGAACTGTAACGAATACATTGAAATGTATCATTTTCTGTATCATCGTAATGTTTGCTGAGTGAAAGACTTTGGAGGGGCTTCTGCAGAATCACTTCCCTGGATTTCATCAGCTGCCTTTGGGGAGAGCCTGCAAAAATGCCAAAACCCGTGTGTAATCAAAGGGAAGGTGAGTGTATTTAGGGTGAATGACACTGAAATCGGACTTAAAGACAGTGCACGTCCATGGTATTTATGAGTCCCATCTTAGGACTAGACCTCATTGTTAACTATTTTGAAAACCCTAGTTAGTCACTGCTCAGGGCAGACAGCTTCTTCTGAGGCAGGTCTAACTTACTTCACCCCAGCTTTACCAGCTGTTTTGAGCTTTAAGTAGCATCTCTAGTTGACAAAATGCACAGGTTAGGAGGGGATTTGTCTCGTATATGCCATTTAAATCAGAGTTGACTTTCAAATGATAATAATTTATTTTTATATGTCTTTAAGCAGAAATTCAATTACCAAAGCACTGCTTATAAAGGAAGCCTTTGACGAGCTATACATTAAAATGCACTGAAGATTAGTCTGTGGGGAAATGTCTGTCCTCGCTGAGACTTAGTGTCCAACACGTATTATTAGATCGGAAAATAGCAAGATATAAAACACCCACCAGACCATTTCTCCAAGTCTGTTGCTGTACCATGTTTAGCTACTAAGTATGACTGTTCCACTTCAAGACTACTTTCATGTCTTATGTTTAAAACTAGAACTAAACGTCTTTACTTGGAGTGCAGCACAACACTAGGACTCACCATTGAGGGAAGTGGTGGGATTTTTCTCCTTGGTGACTTTCAGGGATTATCTACACAAAACCATCCCAAATCTGATCTGGTGTTGATGTTAATACAGCTTCAAGAAGCAGGAGGTTGGCCTAGAAACCCCCCGAGGTCCTTTTAAAATGTTTTTTTTTCTATGATCTTAGAGTTCTGGTAAGTGTGTTACAGTGAAATAACCAGATGGATTTTTTGGAAGTATAGAACGGATACCCTGAAGGCAGAAAACACTATGTGGAGAAGACGACATGGGTGGGGGGAAAGACACTCACTTATTTCCATTTATGAGTTACAGAACCAGGCCTCCTACAAGGAGTTGAGAAACTTGTCTTGATTTGGAGATGAGAAAAACAAACACTTCTGAGTAGCTTTTCACAGTAAGACTTGCCTGGCTTGTGGTCCTCATCCTGTCTGGAGAAGGGTAGACAGTGTTTCAGATGCTGAGGTCAGACTGGTTCCTGCTCTATCTAATCAGTTTGCTGTACATATCTTTCCAGTAGGGATTAAATATGTCTTGTCTCCTGTGGTTTTATTAAAGGGCAGAGAGGAGGCAAGGAGCCTTTTACTTCTGACAACGTTTTGTCTGACTGCCTGAAGTATCTGCTGCTGGGAGAGAGGGAGGGCAGAACGACTAAATCTCATTGTCCTGCCGAGGGCTAATGCAGAACTTTGTGTTGGGGCTGGGTCCATACCTAAGGCCAAGTGAGCAGGAGAGGGGTGTAGGAATAGTGTTGGAAAGCGGGGCAATTCATAATGTGCCCAGCTTCCCACACCGTTGCACTCTTGGAATGGTTTTGCAGCCAGGGCTGCTCAGCTAAGGACACCCCACCCTGGGGTGTGTTGTATAAAAGCTTATACAACCCCCTTGTATATGCCCCCTTGGGACAAGCCATTCTCTTCTGCTCTCTTTTCCATACACGTTCCTCTTGCTAGATCAGCCAAAACCTTCTGCTGCCGCTGAAACCAATGGGTTTTTGTGCAAAGCCAGACTTCTGGCAGTCAGCGAGGGGAAGGGCCAGCTCCGGCTGTTCTGTCAGTAGAAATCCCTGCACACATGGCTGTGTCTTTCCCGGGAAAATCAGCTTCCAACACACCGAACATCACATCATTCCTGATGGGAATCGTTCACGTGATTATTAGTATTTTTTTTCTCCCATTTGGGCTTCTAGTGGAAAGTTTAATCAAGCCCCATAGATCCAAAAGGTGAAATTAAAATGAAAGTTTTCATTCTTTCACTGAAAAATACTCTTTCCACTATCTATAAATATTTTGGTGTTTATTTATAAACCACAGGGCAACCAGAGTACTCACACTCGACAAAACCCCTGAACTGCTTTACCCTGTTCTGCCCTTCACTCCTGTTCTGTATCATGCATTCAAATAACTTACACATTTTTCCCTTCCTTGGATTGCAGCTTTTTCTCGAAGCAGACGTTGCCTTGGCGCACTGAATTGAACAAAACAAGACCAAATGAAACCAGATAGTGCCGAGCACCGGAAGCACTGGCTGCTTGGTAGAAGTCACTTGGCAATTTTACAGATGCTGAGAGTCTCAACCTTCAGCCCATAAGGTGTCCTCTGTAATATAAGAATTTATCAACTGGCTTTCATAGCCACGGAGGTGAGTTTTTAGTGTTTTCTGCAGTGCTCCGTGTTACAATCCTGCAATTACATACTTGCACGCCTACTAAATTAGCACCAGAAAGTTATCTTCAAAAGCGTAAAGGCTGTCACTGCTACTCTTCCTGGGGATAGAGGATTGGTAATTGTTACGGAGCAAAATTACCTTGACGCAGTATTCGTTTTTTTGCTCCTCATGGCCGGCCGAGGAGGGACAGGCAGCGGGCAGGGATGTGCACCAGCATCACCGCCAGCCCCACGGCTCGTGGGGGGACACGAGTGACCCACCCCAGCAGCCTTTGAAGCAAGGGTAGCGAGAGGCCTCAAAAAAGATCAGAGCCACAGCCACGAGTGGGGGAATGGCTCAAAAAAATGATTGGTGGAATATGAGTATTTATTGATGTAAGAGCATTCTTTTCTTTTGCCTTGCTTTTGTCTTCTAAGGCAACTTTCTTTTAAATTTATGTCCCACATTGTCACATCAGGAGGAAAATACATGAGAAATGTTTTGTTATTTAAAATTTATTGCATATTACGTCAGCTGGCATTGTGGACTCACAATATGTAATGCTTCATAAATTATGAAAAATAAATGTTTTATGGGCTTACTACGCACTCTATTTGAAAACCGTTGAGCTGAGGAGACTCGCTGACCCCCGTACAAATTAATGCACACATTATTTTCATTATTGCAGCTCAGATGGGAAGTTTGAACATCTTTATATATTTATTTAGAGGAAAATGAGGACAGAAGTTCCTTGAATACAGTTAGTCTTTCTGGCAAGAAGCAGGTATCGTTTCACCCAGCTCATAACCTATTGCTTCCCTCACAGTCATTGTTATTCCAGGCCAAAGCTTAAACTCAAAATCAAAACTGCATGGACTTAGCACGAGCTTCCAAAGGTCAAATCCTTCAGTCTTTAGCCAGGCAAACTAAACCTTCAAGTTGCCAGGGTTTTGTCTACACAAGGACTGCGGCTTTTCATAGAATTTCCTGAGTTGGAAGGGACCCACAAGGTTCATCGAGTCCAGCTCCTGTCCCTGCATAAGACAACCCCAAAATCCATACCGTGTGTCTATAGACACGTTTGCAGAAATGTAGGAAAGCAGAAGTCAGGCTCCTGCAGAAGGGGAGGCAGTGAAAGACATTTCTCCCCAACTTTCCAGCCCTGTTTTCCTTGAGTGTGATGGAGAGCAACAATCAAATGTGAGCCCTGCATCCCAACCGTCCAGGGCCTCACCAGAAGTGAAAAATCTAAATCTCAAGACACCGGAGATCTTAAACCATATTGAACGCGGCAGCTTTCAGCTCTGAGCCGCAGAAATCGGAGGGAAAACGTCCTCGCACGCCTGCATGGGAAAGTGTGTCGTCCCATTTTCCGCGGAGCACAAGTTCACTCCAACATGTGTTGCATGGGAGGCGGGTGTCTCTGGGGGGCAAGGACACCCTGACGCGAGGTACCAGGAATGCTGAAGCGCTCTTGGCTATTTTTTTTCTTTTCTCCCCTCGCACCCAAATATTTCTGTTACTTGCAGAAGGAGGTCAGGTGTTGCTGCTCTCCCCTGGATGGTTTTTATATCGCGCAGCTCCACCACTGTGTTTCTAATAAAGCCATCAAGAACATAACCAGGAGCTCCCTGCATGGGCTGAAGCAATAGAAGTCACTGCTTCAGAGGACTCGATTAACTTGGGGCTGGATGGACTGAAAAATCTTCCAAGTTATTCTCTCCTAATTCAAGTCAGCTGAGGCATCAAAATGTCAGGCAAAGGGACAAGATCTTTGGCTGGAGCCAGCCTATTTTCTGCTGCTGCTGCTGCTCTTGCAGTCAGTTCTTAGGGACTTTTTTTATTTTTTTAAATCAGTGGCTTTTGAGAAATTAGCCTTTACATAAGCACATTAAAGGAGATTCCTGTGTGCTTTCTAGTGCAAGAGCCTGTGCTCTAAGGATTATAACTTGTCCTAAACTGGATTAAACCATGCTACTTCTCCCAAAAACATAGTTTTCCTTCTCTCCTTTCCCCTTCACAGAATCACTCTCTTCATATTGCTACTGAGAATTATTGGATTTCAAAACTGTGGCTAAAGAATAGTCATCGTTACGGTCACTTGGCCAAGATACAGTGAAAATTATTTTCTTGGAATTAGTATTTTCTCAGAACTATTAATTCTGATGGCGCTAACCTCGGGGGAATCTGTGCTGGGGAGACGCAAGAGAACAGATAAAATAAGCAAAGTACACCCCAGTTTATACTTTATATTTTTGCAGTGATTTTTCCAGTTGAAATGAAACCCTGTCTTTGCCTCTCGCATCCAGTGGAGGGCAGTTAAGTACCACGATACAGAGAAGAGCGAACTTGCACCGCAGTGTAACACTCTCAAGGAGGCAACCGATGATTGAAATTAACTGCTCTTTGCCTATGTGAACGATCACTTAGAAATACCTGAAGAATTAAAAAAAAAAAAAAAAAAAAGGAAGAAATTGAAAGCTTTTCAATTTAAACTGCTTTGTTAGTAGAGCTGGAGTGGATCTAAAAGTTTCTTCAGCAGTTGAGGGGAAAAAAAGTGTCTTATACCCATATAGAAAAGTTTCAGTTTCCTTTTGATATGTTAATTAGAATATCCAGTATATGAGTACTAATGAAAAAAGTTCTTGATTTTCCTTTTCCTTCCAGACCTCAACAGTCTTTAGGTTTTAACCCTATGCTCATAATTTCAGCATGAAGGATAGTTTTTAAAGGCAAATTTTCCTTTCTTGATGCCTTAGCTATACCAGAAAGAAAAAGACAATTCTCAGGGACTGGGATTACAATGTAAATATAGCCATCGCTGAAACTGTGAATAGTTTTGAAATGCTCCCCTGAAAGAAAAGTTTAAAACAAACATTCCAATCAGAAACAGAAACCTAACCATGTTCCTCTTAAAAACGGGTCTCCTCCAATTCCTCCAGTTTATAGCACATACCCCTAGGCTATTACAGTCTAGAAAAATCCGAAATAAGAACCACACTGTTTTCTGGGTCTGATCATGCATCGCTTGGTCAAAAAAAAGTTTAGAGCCTCCCAAGAAATACAAGGCTCAGGCCTTCCTGTTATGTGTTTTTTTCTTTTTAAAGAAATCAGTGCAGTGCATCTTTATGGCAAACACATCATTTTAGTTTCATTCCGTTTAAAAGGAATCACAGGTGGATTAAAACAGAAAGCTTTAAAAATGTTTGCAATTGCAGTTGCACATAAATATTATTGTGGTCAGCATCCTAGTTATTTTTCACATTAGTAGGATTATTTACTTCTCAAATTTTATTTGCTTCCACTGCTAGTCTCATGCTGCTGTAGTATAAGATCAGTCACAAATAACTGCTTATACCGAAAATTAAGTTTCTGTAAGTAACTATTTTTAAATGGTCGTTTTTATGTTTACTGCTGAAGGATCTCAAGCACTCCTGTCTGAAAGGAAAGTATTTATTATCTCTCTTTTACAGATGAGGAAACTGAGACACTGTGAAATTAAAAGCTTGGGGAAATTAGTACACAGTAAATTACGGTGTGAATTTACTGTGTACTAACCAGCCTGCATGAACTCATCATGTGGACTGGCAAAGAGAAAGGATTAAACTCCCTTAAATTATCTCACATTTGCCATGGACAGACAGTTACCATGGATCAGCTGACACGCAGCAACTTCTGAACCCACAGCCAGTCGTTCGCACAGTGAATCCCCTCGGAGGAGAGCAGCAGATTCGCGCTGAGCAGCTAATCCGCTGCAACTTTATGCAAGAGTTTATTAGCCTCTAATTTCCCCAGCTGGCCAGACCCTAAGTGGTTTACCGAAAAAATCACAGAAGAAAATCTCTGGCAGAACTCAAAGAAAGACTTGTGTGTCCTCGCAGCCTTGAAAGCAGGAGCTGTGAGTTAAAAGCAAAACACCAGGAGGAAATAAACTTTGTCCTTTTCGAAGGATGGAGCATCTGCAGGATGTGTCCAGGCAGCGCAGGGGTTAAACTGCTGAATGAGAGTGGTGAAAGCAGAAGGTGAGTCCTTGCATTTGACAACCACCCTCCTATCTCAGCGTTTTTGGTGTTAAAAGCTGCTTCAAGCGTCATACAGCACACACAGCTCCTTATAGCCCCGTAAACCTGAGGAGTTTGCTCTGCAAAGGCACACAGTGTCCGTCTGTCCTGGGAATGCCATCAGACACCTCCTCCAGTGTCTGTCTGTCCCGGGACACCTTCTCCAGCGCCATGGCCGGGTCAGGTCCCTGGATGTGTTCAGGGCACCCTGCCTGCACCATCACCTGTTTCCAATTTTCCTTCCATCTCGGCAGTGCCACTTCTGGAGAGCAGAGCCAGCGGACACGAGCACCACAAACCTGGTTGCTGTTCCCTGGCCCCGATGGAGACCTCGGGGCTCAGGAGGCCACCGGCGGGGCTTGAGGAGAGACCTCCTCGCCCTGCAGCGGGCTGAATGGCTGATGTTGAAACGACTTTGGCAGGAGCGTTTCCCATTGTGTCCGACTGAAGCTGGAGAGATGAGCACGTAGGGAGCTGGGACAAGGGTTGGCTGGTGGGAAGACAATTTCTGACAAGTTCATTCCGCTAATAAACAAAGACATAAATGATGACGCTATAAAGAAGACACAGGATTCTCTCGAGAAAGCCCTAGAGAGACCTAGTAAGGAGCAGAGATGTTTAGACGACAGTTTTACATCATACCACATTCTACAATATGTTCTATTTTTGCTCCAAGCTTGAGTCCAGTTAGAGCTGCATCAGGACTTAGGAAACAGCATGTATTTTAATGCCTTGTAAACAGGAATAGCTGATAACTACTACATTTAACTGTGAAAAGAAAAACTTTTCTCTGGGGGATTTTTTTTTTTTGGTATGGATTTAGTCTTCATAGTTTACATTGCAGTTATAGCATTCCACTGACAGCTATTTATCTAATGGCTTACATCTTTCAGGCTGTGGAAAATGCAGGATAACAGAGGGAGAGAGAGAGAAAGTGATGGTGGTGAGGAAGTTCTTTTTAATTTGCATTTCAGGGCTCAGCCTAGGATCATAAATATACAGAAGTTAGCACCTTCCTAATATCCCTCCGCTATCTTATTTCCACTGCATTACAATATGAAAACAATGGGATTAGGGCACTATATACTTCAATCCCTCTCATCCTCGATCCCCAAAGTAAGTCTAAACAGAGCTAGATCTACCTCTGGTATAACTGAAATTAAGACAAAGGGGTATGTCCTAGATATTTTTTTTCCCCTGTAAAGCTTAATCTTTAAAAATGCTTGTCTGTGCTAGAGAAATGGTTTGCACATAATATGACAACCATCTTTTACAGGGGCAAACCGGACTCACCGGGCTCTAATGTTGTAAAAAAAAATTAACCTGTGGAATGCCCTTCCACAAGATACTCTCGAAGTATTGGCATTAATACCATCTGTCTTCATAACTCAGGGCATCAGTGGTCTGCTAGCTGAGATCAAGAAGCAATCTGCTGTGTCCCTTCATGACGTGGCTCCTCTGAATGAATTGAGAGGTCATGGTGACTTTTGCAGTTATGGTCACTGCTGGAGTTGGAGGTTTTGTCTTCGAAGGGAAAATCTGTGTTTTTTTCCAGACATGAGCAAGAGGGTACAGCATGAGACCTATGGCGAGGACATCCCAGGCTGCTGCTGTGTGTGATGAGGAGAGGAAGGTCTGTACACACCAGGGAGGCTGGCGAAGGTAGGAGAAAGGTAGGTCATGGTGGGGGTTTGCCCGTATTCTTCAGCCCTTAAAATAAACCTGAAGTTACTAATTGAGATTGTGGACAAGTAGGGGCACCTGGTGCCGCAATAAGTATTGCTGGTTTGCAAAAGAGCAGAAGTGAAGGTCTAGGTGGTCAGTGTGGTCCTGTGGCTGGGACTGAGGGATAGTCTTGGGCCTGGAGCAATTTGGTGTTCAGCACAGTCAGGTTTCTGAAGCATGTGGGAAGCAGAAGTTCCTTCGTTCTGCTGAAGTGGCTCAGGGGTTCATGCATGAAACCTTTGAGGGAGATTGCCCAGACATCAGAGTATGCCTGGGGGGTTGGCAAATGCATATGAGGTGGGGGAAAGAACAACCAGACCTCGTGTGTGGGATCTATTTCACTAAAGACTCTTCTGTAAGGAGAGAAAAGTAGAAGCAAGGATGTGTGAATGATCCCTGGTCTGAGGATAATAGTGTTTGGATATGAGCTGCACTCCTGCTGTCTGGTGCCAGGAGGACCTTCTACAGTGGTTCACGGATCCAGAAACACTGGTTCTCAGAAACTTTAACACCAAATTCACAGGAAACATTTGAGATTTGGATGACTCCAGACTTCAGTTGCAGTTTAGTAGGATTTTAAGGCTGGTGCTTTGTGCATATATAAATACACACACATACAAAAAAAAAAAAAAGTGTGTGTGTATTTATATATACGCCTTACTTTTTTTCCAATTCTTTCAAATAAATTCAGTAGCTCTCCCTTAAGCTAGAACTGGGGGAGATTTTTGCAGGAAGAGGTTTGATGGAGCCATACTAAGCATTGGGGAATTTGCATCAGAGGTTCTTCAAATGCTTCATTAAGGCCAGCTTGCTGTTAACCTGAATATTTGATATGAAATCATGCTGGTTTCACATGTCACGCTACCCTGGCACTGTTTGAAAGTGGTGGGAGGACAGACTGGAGAGGAGGGACGAGCAAGTAGGGAAGGATTTGGTTATCAAAGCAGAGGACTTAGATTCAAAAGTAATCGACAGAAGGAGATTACTTCAGCTCATAGTCCAGACAAAGGCTCTACTCCAATAAATTAGGCCACCCCCTCATACGGACACAAGCACCTGCATGCGTGTTACCACCTTCATCCAGGGGCAAGGAGATGACGCCATCACTTTGCTGCCAACCTGGCCAAACAGCAGGTTTGCTAAAGCCCAGCTTTCAAAAATATTAATAAAAATAAATTATTTTACCCTTTCTGGTCTTGCTTATAGCAGACTGCTAATAATGCCTTATGAGGCTGCTACACAGTTCAATCAATAGTTTGATTTTTCTGCCCTAGAGCTACCACAAACATGAACCTCACGGCAAACTGGCTGAGCAAGGAGCTGCCCACAGAGACACTCGGAGACAGCGATGTGGAAATGCGGGATGTGGCACCTTGTGACTTCACGGAAACTTGGGCATGGACCATTCCTGCCAAGCCTCAGCTGCCACAGCCACTGCTGCACCCCACCGAACCTACGGATGCTCCTCAGTGCCCGGTACCAGTTATTTATTAATTTCTTTGTCACCTATGGAAACATTCCGGTTTGACAAAGGGGAAAAAGCGATTTGGTGTCCTTTGACAAAGGGAGGTTGATTTTTATTTGAAACAGAATGGCTCATTTTTACCTTTTTAGCTCCTGGAAGAGTAAAAAGTGAGAGGTCAAACCTGCATCACCATGACAACCCCTGCAGCGAGGGTTTTTGAGCAGATGAAGGGGAGTGATAATGGAGCTGAAGTTTCTGCCTGTTCTCATAGTCGCTGGGCTTTTATGTTTTTGTTTTCCTGGGGGTTTTTTGTTTGTTTTTGTTTTGTTTTGTTTTTCTTTAGGCCCTGTAAGGTGTGGCCCTGTGCATTTTTCAGGAGCTGGAGGATAATACTGGCTAGTTTTAAAACACTGCCATATCCTGAGATGAGTCCTTGATTTGGGACTGTCTGAACGCACGTAGACTGTATATAAACCATATAAAAAGGTGAATCATAAGAGCTAGTCAGAAGATCAAATATCACTCAGATGCGTTTCCTACACTTCTATAGGTACAATACACCAGCAAGTGCAGTCATATTATCAGGTCTGCATCAAAGGGAACCATCATCTCTGCCTTTCCTGGCAGAACCTTTGGAGTCCAAAAATAAGCTCAATAAAACAGCCATTCTTGGAGGAGAGGAGGAATTGTACTAATGAAGAAATCCAAAATGGGTTGGAGGTTAAAGGAGGTACACTCAGGAGGGGCTGCAGGTGGAACTGGAAGCTTATTTGAGATGCTGAGGTCATGCCCTAGTTTCCTAGACCTGCAGAAGAAGGAATGTGTAAGAACAGATTTCATATAGTTGAGGTGACCACTACTGACCAAAACCAAGTAAAACTGGAGTCACACAAATGATCCCCCAAATTATCTTCTATGTGGAAATTGAGCCTAGCCCAGGGAAAAATAAGCAAAAGAGCAGATTGTTCACTTTTCTAACATCTCTGTTTATTTGAGTTACCTACTAAATCTTGTATTTCCCTAAACTGGGAAGCCCTCTCAGACTGGAATACGACTCTTTTGTTGTGCAAATGTAGCATGTAAAAAGGTTGTCTTCAAACTCCATCTAGAGCCTCAAGATATCGACCTTTGAACATTATGCATCTTCAGAAGTTTTGCAACATCCTTTTTATCTTGTGCTTGCAACAAAAAATGAAACAGAACAAGAAATACTATGTTAGGTATTAGCATGTCAGAAAAGTTAATTTTGCTGGAAGGTTTTGCCGGAGTAAGACTTCAATGAGATCTGTACAGCCATCGGGTAGTTATGTGGAGAAGAGGAATAGTAAGAGTGAAAAAGTTTTGAATGGCTATAAAATCCTGAGTTGAAGCTGTTCTCTGGGCCCAAAGGATTATGCTAAAGCTTTTGCAGTGGGGATGAATCATTCCATTTTTTGCCTTGTGGGGGGTTTCTTACATTTTCTTCCAAAGCGGAAGATGTGTCCCTTATGTCAGTATGGAGCTACGCAGCCCATCATCCAGAAAGGCAAACTGCAAAGAAAGAGCACAGCTACAATCTGTCTGCTACCAGATTTGAAACAATAGCTGCAACAACACATCCACCCAGCAAGAAAGCAGAGCTGGGCTATTGGAATTGGCCTGCAGAATAAATCATAGTAAATATGAGCGATAGTGATATGATGTTGCAATAATAATTCACTCCTCATGCCGATTTAGAAGAGGAAGCCAATTCAGAGTTTCACAAGCACAAGGGCCAGCAGAGAACCCAGTGCGACAGTATGAAAGAGAAAAAGCAGTTCACATGGACAGAAAGTGTAGGTTATCAGTTGCGTAAAATACAGACCCGGCAGAAAACAGGCAAGATAGTTTCTGGAAAGGCCTTGGATTATAATCTGTGCTTCGGGCAACTGATTTATGACCTCTTGGACTCTTGTATTTTAATCAACCGATCTGAAAAATTAGGTTAAATATGAAGCATCTCTATGTGAGAGGATTGCAGCAACTTGAATTTAAACAGGATATTAGACTATGACAGAGAACGCAATTTCATCCTTACAGCAATGGCCTAAAAACCTCAGCTTTTCTCTTCCTGCGGTGTGACCGGGCTCTCGAGTCAGAGAGGGTCAGATCGCCTCTTTGCTGATGCAGATCAGGACAAACACTTTTTGGGAGCTCATTCCTTAAGGACAAAATAATAAGTGCCAATCACATTGGCATCAGACCATTTGGAGGCTTTAATTACATTAATTTGATTTTTATTCCTCACTGCAACTCTACTCAGCCATTTCCAGGCACAGTGGAGTCAATGAAACCTGATGTTGTTTTCAATTTACTAACATCTCTTTGAAAAACAGACTCATCTCACTGTGGAAACGTTCTGAAAACAAATCGCAGCCATTCCTCCCCACTTCACCCAGAATAATAACAGAATCACAGAACCATAGAAGAGTTTGGGTTGGAAGGGACGTTCAAAGCTCATCCAGTGCCCCCCCTGCCATGAGCAGGGACATCTTCACCAGCTCAGGTTGCTCAGAGCCCCGTCCAGCCTGGCCTGGGATGTCTCCAGGGATGGGGCATCCACCACCTCTCTGGGCAACCTGGGCCAGGGTCTTATCACCCCCTCATGGTAAAAAAATTTGTAAAAAATTTCTCACGTCTAGCCTGAATCTCCTCTCTTTTAATTGAAAGCCATCGCCCCTTGCCCTGTCGTAACACACCTTTCTAAACAGTCTGTCCCCATTCTTCTTATAGGCTCCTTTAAAGTACTGAAAGTGCCAGAGCTTTATCTTACACTTTGCTTGGATAATATTTGGACTTAAATGACACCTGGCAGTTGTGCTTTCATTGAAATTTTATCTTTAACATTGTGGGTGATTCAGCTGGAGCTCATAGACTTTAAATTTTTAATTTTAAGATAAGACTTTCCCACAGCAATACAGTGCTCAGTCTCAAGATAAAATGCAGCCTAGGAAAGACCCAGGGACTGGCTCAGAAAATGTGAAATACAACACGAGCTCTGTAAGGACTTAATACAGTATCATCTAATGCTTGGGAGAAGAAAACCACAAGCAATGCATTTTTGTCTGTCCAGAGCTATTCCAATATACCTTTTGTCCGTGAAAGACGCTGGCATGGCAAGCAAATATTGCTGTCCATGGGTTAAAGTTCAAACGCATCACTTGAGTAGATGAGGAGTTCAACCAGGGCAGAATGACTGGCCATTTCCTTCAGGGAGTGGTGACCCTGGGGTGGGGAGAGATGTGGGTGTGTGGAGTAGGATGCAGACAGTCACAGCCCTTGTACAACAATTACCATGAAGATTAAATAAATACAATAGCCTAATTTCACATGGAAGTACACTTTAATTAAGTCTCTGCAGAACAATGAGCTGCTTCCATAAGAGCTGTGAAAATCATCACTAGGGACTGTCCAGAGGAAGAGAGAAACAAACAGGAGAAGGTCTCTTTGTATAGAAAATATGTACAGGAAGTATTTTGAAAAGCTGTTCCCAGTTAATTTACCTAGGAAGAATTAATTACAAACTCCAGTCTTTTGCTCTGTTTTCATATAAACTCCCTATCCCAGAGTCTTGTGGTGCTTTACCAGACAGAGACTTACTGCAAGAGCACGGCAGAGTGTTGTGTGTGATGTACATCAAGAGGCTTATCTAGGCTGAAACTGAATTGTTTCTGGGCTGGAAACTCTTGTGCAAGATAAAATCCAGGTGTACAGGGAAAAAAACCTGTTCTTTCACCAAAGTTCATGATACTTATGTTAACATGGTCAGGTACAGAGTTCAGGAGGAGATGCTAAGAGAGCATCACTTGTAAAACTTCCTTTCACTCAAAATACATTTCCCATTATTTTCTTTATCCTCCTATATGGTGAGAGTTCCTAATGCACTGGCAGTCCTGCATGAAAAGGAACAAATTTGCCATTAGCATTTCTACAATCTCTTGGATGCGTTGCTTGAGTGCAGATAAGCTTGGCCAAGATAACCATTATTCTCTTCTAGAGACTAGGATGTCCAAGAAAGGAATTTCAGCTTCTAGGTGCTACATCAGCCACCCTATGACTTGTGACAGCTTTGAGCTCAATAACACCTACAGAGCAGGTACTTTCATTGCAAAGACAGAGTTGAGACATTCCCTAAAACCCAGCCAGGTCCAAATATTCACAGAATGCAGGTAACAGAGCGGTTCGATGAGCAGCTTGATGTTTCTGAAACATGATTTTGCCTTGAAATATGGACGTGTAGTGAGTAGAAATTGCCAGTGGTCTTTTTTTACCTCATATTATAGAGGATTTTAAAAAATTATTATTATATTTACTTTTTAAACATTTTATTGCTTTACAGACTGACAACCGACAGCTTTCAGCTATGCAAGGCTAAAGCAGGTTAGACCTAGGGAAGCACAACATCACTTGGTACTCATATCAAGGTGGTTGAGGCTTTTGGTCAGGCACTGTCTTCGTTTGCTTTTTTGGTTTTTATGCAGGTGGGCCCAGCTCCATGGCTGTTGTCTTGGGCATAACTGCACTGCAACCAGAAGATTGTTACAACCAGACAATCAGCTCTCAGTGCATCCAAGTTTCTGCTCTAGGTTTGAGAGAGAGTTGAAGCACTTAGGGAGGTTTAATCGAAATCTGAATACATGTGACTGAAATTGCCTCTCTGTGATTATTTATCCAAATAAATCTCTGCTTCTCACAAGTTCCCAGAAATCAAATGCCAGCCTTGTACGATCATTTTTTAAAGGAGTAAATATTTGTTGAAAATTCTTTGGTGTATTAATTTTACTCTGCCTTCTCTCGGGCAGCCCTAATAGGGATGGAGAAACTCCTGGTGTGCATCAATCAACCCAGTGAAGAGGGCCCAAAATAGCTGATTACTTGGTCCAAAACGTGTCATCCTCGGAATGAAACCCAAACTTTTCAGGTAGCCTGGCAAAACTCTTAAAATAACTCCTTTTCCCCATATGTCTGCATAGCCAGCTAAAATCTTCCAGGAAATGATCCTTATTTCAACACTAGCTACTTCAGGTACAGGTATTTTAAACAGGAGGTAGTTTAAACAGAGTGCTGCATATTTCTATGTTTTCCTAACCCCCACTTGAAAGCACATCTGCCACTAAGTGGTTTAGAACTTGACAGTCAGCCTCTACTATTTTTTAGTGCTGTATAATGTTGTCACTCCCTGTTGCTGACCTTTTTTTCTTTTACGTTCTCTTTTTTTTTCTTTTTTTTCTTTTTTTTTTTTTTTGTAGTAACCCTTTTGCCTTCTTTTTCCCTGCTCAGACCTATTAGCAGGATGTTGTGCAATATGGTGCTTGTCATCTGTTTCAAAGACACAGTGATGAGATACAGGTATGCCAGATGGATAAACCTAGTGTGACTAATTATTGTGTATTTGCCTTTAATTATTATCATTTATTACCAGAGAAAAGACAATAGAGGTTCCCAGACTTGGAAGGGAATGTCGGCAGAAGGGGAATTTTTTTCTTTTTTTCTTTTTTTTTTTCCAAGAGACTGGCACATCAGCAAGGAAAGTTTTCTTCCTGGGAGAAATGCAAACATCAAGACAAGAGGAGTCAATGTGGCCCATGCAAACTCTCCCTGACGTGTACTCAAGGATCAGATATCTCACAGGTAATAAATAGTTTCTTTGTAATTATAGAACAACCCTTCTCTTGCCTGAATGTCCATGCAGGGGATAATGAATGTAAGGATGTCCATCCGTCATCTGCATGGGTGTCCGCTATGGGTTACTTGGCAGCCTCGTGTCCTCTCTGGTCTGGTCCTGGGAGATGTGGACACCAACAGAAATGGGTGGCATAAACGGGCACTTAGGCGAATGGGAGATTACGTTTTCAACTGATCCTGTAAGCCAGATGTATATCATCTCCTCCGTGGAGAGGTGAAACCTGAAGTCCCCGAGTGGCAATTTTCGAGCAAATTAGGCTCAGGGTAGCAAACATCAAAGGTTTCTGTACCATCAGGCTGAGTCCTCGAGCCTTTGAATGGAATTTGCCTCTATATCTGATCTGAACATGCAGGATTTCTACAGCGTTCAAGAAAGATGTAGATTTTCCTCTTTTAAGTATTACAACCTTCTTTTCATTTAGACCCCCCCACAAACACACACAGATAAATATGTTGTTATAGAACAAACAAAACAAAGGGGATATTTCTTTTGCATCTCCATAGGCATAGAATAGACACTTAGCTCAGCTCAGGACCCACAGCCTGGCATGCTGGATTGTTCTGAAGGCTAGAAGTTTAACAATGGTAGGAAACTTTTGGAAATGTTAATACTGTGGTCCCAAAAGTTACTTTCAGTTTACAGCTGAATCAGCTACAATTTACAAGTGCAAGTAGTATTATGATGGCCCATAAGTCTGATCTTCTTGCTTATGGGGCACAGCACTGTAATTTGGGAGCAGCCGCACTGATTTGGTAAACAGATTGAGGAAGAGCTTCAGACTTAGGCTTTAAAATTCATAAGGATCTGATTTAGTACATTTCACACTGGTATTTTAGCATATTTGCGCTATGGCTAAATTGCATCATAACCTAGAAGACCAGTCATATACCACAATCTATCATAGATAATACAAGACATAATCAATGTCACCAGGCTGCTGAAATATTTCTATATTTAGTATTTGTCAGACAAATACATGCAAAGGCATTAAAAAAACAAAGTCCATACACAGATGATTTGCAAACTGGAGAAAAGGCTAAATTTGCCACTGTTTGCTCTGAATAGCTTACCCAGGTTACAGGCCAATTTTGTTTTGGACAGAAATATTTTCCATCACAGAGTCTGCTAAAGTGAAAAGAGTACTATTGCTTTGGCCACAGGATGGATGGGCTGAAGGGCTGGGTTGTATTTTGGGATTGGCAGCTCTGACCATCTCCCTTTAACCCATTTGAACTCAGTTTGATTGAGACTTGACTGAGCGCTTAATAGTCTGTGATTGCGTTAATTGTGGACATCTACTTTTAATGCAATGTCATTGCTATATATCAAGAACAAACTGATTGATAAGCAAAAAAATATCACCTTAAGTTAGCAGACTGAGAATTAACTATGCAGAATCAGCCTAATGAAATAATTTGCCTTTGGTTGCAAGAGCCTTCATCATTCTTAAGAAGATTTAAAGCTAATCTCACTTGGAGCTCTTTCAGTCCAATTATTTTTTGGGGAATTTTTGGGCTTTATTTTTTTTCAGCAGCATTATTCAATCTTGACAGTTTTTATTTTGTTAATTTCTTGCACATTGAGCAAATGTGAAATCAGTTCAGAACCGTTCTTAAGTAGACATGAAATGCCCTGTAATCCGATTTTGATCAAAATTCCTCTTTGCCTTTCAGGGACCAACCAGCCTGTGCAGTTATCTCCACACTGCACAGGGTTGATAATAAAGCAAAGTAAAGCTCGCATTCTTTTCCTGTTGCACGTAGTGGGAACGGGGCATTGTTCAGCTGGAGAACAATGTGCTGTTCCCTCGGCAGGTGGCAAAGCAGCAGAATGGCAAGAAGATGATTTCTCCCTGTGCTGTTGCTTTTGTTTCTCAAATATTTCCAGGTCCAGAGTAAACCTTTCTTCCCACCTCTGGGTGGGTGGTTCTCTTCCCTGGAAAGCATCCTCCCTCCCTCTCCTGATGCCTTGTGTTTGCACAAGATAGCTCACTCCTGCAGCACCTTTCCCAAACGCTGCCTTGAGAGGGAGAGACAGATTCAGTGGTCTTCACAGCTCCTCTGCCTTCTACTTCAGTGTCCATTGCCTTTTGGTTATGCACAGGAAAAGGAGCTAAAACACATCACAAAAATACAATTCCCTTCCAAGTAGTGACTGCACAAACAGGCATTGTATGTATTATATGGTGCAGGGAGGTATGCCATATTTGGTGTTTTTTAATTTATGCTCGCTTCATTGATTCTAGCTGATTTCCTAACTGGCTTTTGTTCCACTTTGCCTGGCAGAAGTAATACCTCAAGAAAGCCTTGCAATTTTACTGTGCAATATCAGCAAAACTGGTAGCTTCGAAATGGTTGTTTGCAATCAAGCAAAGCTGCTCTACTTCTATAAATGGCCTTTTTCCTCCCCACCACTCATTTCCTCACCAGCTCCTCCTAAATATGGGATGAGCTTTACTCCTTGTTCATTTTTCTCTGACATCAGTTTACTTCTCCATGTTCTCAGAGTTCCTGAGTATGTTTATGTTCCTTGCGACTTGCAGTGGCCATGTATTGATGTTTCTTCAGGTAGATAAGCAGTGGAGAGAAAATAAATGGGTTGAGGAACTCTGGGAACAATAGTGGGAGTTGTAAGAGGGGGAACGGGCAGTAGAGGATGAGAATGGGGGAAGGGGAATTGTTTGGTCTTCAAAAAACCTTCAGTCTTCACTCCCATACTAATCGAATTGTGACCATTACAGAACGTTTTTTTCTTCAGATTCATGCTGAACGCCATAAAGTACTCATTCATATGCAAAGACTGCCAGCTTTTTCTTCTCTATGTTAAGGGCAGTTTTAAAAATGTCTCATGATTACAAACACGTGATCCAGAACTGATAGCATGTACACAAGCCCTGCTGTTGGAGAGGATACCCGGATCTCTGAAATTTTAAGAACTATAAGAAGTTGCACCATGCTGTGGTTCAAATAACGAAAAAGCCATTTGTTCCAAGAGCAGCAGGTACAGGAATCCTTGCAGATTTTATGCATCTAGATTTGGATGGCTGCGTTCATATCTCCCAACAAGGTGCTAGTCATTGTGCCCTGGCCCCCAAAAAGGCCAATAGTAAGAATTATGTTATAAGGCAAAGGACATTTTCCTAGGATGAGGGAGAGCATCGAATACCAACAAGTTTTATCAACTGATAGAGCTTATTTTCCAGCCATCTGTCAGTGCATCATCCAGCCACATGAACCTCATGGGCTTCTGAGCCCACACGATTCTGAAAAAAAGGTTGTAACAGAGGAGTGCGCTTCTGTGGGGCTGCACTCAGAGACAAGCTCGGCTGCATACCTGAGCCTCAGCGGTCACATAAAGCAGTTTTAGGTGGAGGGATACATTGGTAAATAATTATCTTAAAATTATTTGGAACTGCCAATTGTCCCCAAAGGGCAAAGTTAGGAGTTGTGACACATCAGCATGGGATGTGATTAAGTGCAACTCTCTGGTACCCTCCCAAGACACATGGCAAATATCTTCTTTTCCTTGGTGGCAGGAAGCACCTGTGCTCATAACTAAATAATATGAACTTTTCCAAGAGATTGTGTTGCCTTTCCAAGTTACCTTTCTTTTCAGTTACCTCTCATCAGTTTGTGTCTATTCTTCTTAACACATCTTGCAGTTTCTTGCCGCTTCACCCTTTCTGTTTTTCTTGCCATCTAACCTTAGAGCATTCCTCTCTTTCTCTCTGAAAATCTGCCTGCTGGTATTTTCCGTGAATCCATCTGCATTGAATTATTTATAGATACAATAAAGTCCACTTTTGTCTAATGTTTATTTTCTTTAATAACAAGAAACATAGGGAAAATGTTCCAAAGAACCGAAAAAGGACTTGACTTTTCCTGGACGCTAGGCAACAGTAGCCAAAAAGTACAAAACAAGCCGTAGGATGTTCGTAAGATGCCTTCTAAAAATAATAATCTTAGTATGTTGGTATCTAATGTGCTTTTTGCATTTGTTATATTTCCCAAATCTGAGCCTTGGTTATAATGCTGTCATGTCATTCTAAAGGATCTAATGGACACTGAGTTTCTGTGAAGGCAACCAGGAGCAATAAGCAGATGGATTACTGCTGGTGGAGCCAGATCTCCACTGTTTTCCTTGTCCTACGCGTTTTAAACAGGTCATGGAGGTCTCTTCTGCTGCGCATTCCTGACCACTGGGTTTATCTTGTATCTGGTAAAAATTATAGCAAACAACGTCTCTTACTTAATGAGTCATTGCCAGGCCTTTGTTACCTTTTACTGCTTGTTTGAGTTTTCTTTCCATTATGATTTAGTCTTGTCCCATCTCCTTTTCTAGCAGGGGGTTTATGTTGCTCATTTGCTTCTTTCTTCCCTTCAATTATGCGAGTCATGCAAGAATTTCCCCTTGAACACTTTCCAGCTCCCCCCACCCCGTATCTCACCCCTTCCATGTCCTCCCCCTCGTTTACACAGCTCCATTCTCTGCCGTGTTTCCTGCGCTGCCCACACTGATTGCACTGAGTATGGATGTGGTGGGGGGGAGGATGGAAAGGGAGAAGGTAAAGGACTTTGGAGGAATCTGGGTGAGTTAAAAATGGAGACTCCTCTGCACATGTGAAGGATGGAAGGCATAAAATACGTGACAGAAGGATGGGGGAGAGCGGAACAGGTTAAAGTCCAGGTCCGGGATGAGCAGAGACAGCCTCAGCACAGGGGCATGTTGGTTCTCATCTCTTCAGAGGGAGCAAGGAGGGACCTGGAAGCAGCAGAGATGGTGGCTCAGGAGACCTGGTCCCCGCTCTCCACCTCACCCGCCTGATGCAGAAGCCGGAGGGTAAGGTTCACGTAGCCTTCCTCACAACCTCTCCTGGCAAAAGGTTATTCAGAATATGGTGGTGGTGATTTTTTTTCTCGCTCGTTCTGTCTCCTCCTCTGTTCCACACCCCTCGACCCACTCGTATTATTGCAATTGCTTGTCTAAAACATGTCTTTGCTGCCTTTACCCCCACTCCAAGTCTTAAACCACAAAAAAAGTGGGATGCTGACACTACAGAAATGGCGTGCTGCACATGTTGGGGCCTTTACTGCAGGCTGGGGATGAAATCTGCCTGGAGGACCTGCAAAGTCCGGTCCCTGCGCTCCCCACAGTGCGTCATGGCTGTGAACATCGCCTCTTCCTCAGAGCAGCTTTTAAGCGTGAGTATTTGCCTCAGGAAGAACAAATACACACCATCAAACAACCTAACTAACTAACAAGCCCTCAGAGACCAGCAGCTCCCAAAATCAGCACTCGGTACTTGCTGAAACTTCACTCATTTGGATTCAAAGGTACCTGGATGCAGAACACTTGAGCTAGAGAAACAGCACATCTGTGGCATGTGCTTCCTTATTTATTTATTTTCCAATCTCACATATGCCTACTTTAGCTGATCTCTAGCTATCAAATTGCAACGGAGCAAAAGTAATAAAATGCCAGTAGGATAGAAAATACAGCCTGAAGTTCTCCCATAGCTCAGCCAGACCTAGAAGATACACAATTCAATTAAAAGAAATACAAAGTTTTTATCTCTTCACCTTGCCATTTTTCCCTTCTCTTCTGTGTATTTCGTATATCCATATATATATATATTTATAAAAATAAATACACATACGCACGCGTGCACACACACAAACCCACCCCTCCCCTTTCCAATCCTTCCTTTAAGGTTTAATTTAACAATAACATTTGCGATCGGGGTCCTGAGCATCTCAAGGGCATTGCGCTTGAAATTGCACACACTCCGCACCATTTATCATAGCCTGACATGTGTCATGTTCCAGACTGCAGCTCCAAGAGGTTACAGCTCACGACTGCTCCTTTGTTGATCAGCTGCCGAGACAACTGAGGCACCTTTCTTTCTTTCTTTTTCCTTTCTTTTTTTTTTTTTTTTTATTTTATTATTATTAAAGCGGCACCATCCTCTTTTCAGAGGGTTCTTTCTGACACAATAGGAAAAGCAAATGAATTCTTCTGCTCTCTCTGCAGTCTCCCCGCCCGATCTTCATCAGCTCCAATTCAGATCGCATTTACCTTGGGTGTGATAGGATAGTCTATGCTGGTTAATATTATTGCTTAATATTGACTGTAAGATGGATAAACTGTTTCCAAGGTAGTTCTCTGCCTGAGGAGAAGAACAGGGTGATGTTAACAGCTAAGGATATTGGGGACAGTCCCAAAATGCTTTCCTGTTGCAAAATCCAGGCTTGCCAAGCCAGTGACCTTCTTCCATTGCTGAACTTCAGTTCTGCAACTTTGGGGAAATTAATTTTCTCTTCTTCAGAGTTTTTGCTTCATCTACTCCACCCCTTTTCCTTCACTTCCTTGGTGCCTTGCAGAGTTCTTGCTGAATGCTGAGCACCTGAGACCTGCGTGTATCTTTTAAGAAATAATACGTACAGCAATTCAACAAAGCAGGCTGTTTATAAAGCATATTGACAAGAGCCACTGAATTGCATTCATAAATCACCTGTAGATCTGCTGCCAGTCTTCATCCTGCCCATCAACATTTGTATAGGGTATGGGCATGAACATCACTGGAACGTAATGTGTGAAGGATGCAAGGTCCTATTGATAGAAAGAATATGGTATTCAAATCATGGTCTAAGATTTGAACAAAAGCAGACTTTACCTTGTATGTTTCTGATTTCTAAAGAACGTTGGCCTGTGAGGTGAACTATTGATTTCTTTTTTAAACATTTATAATGAATATGACTTGGAGTCAAGAAATGCAGAGCTAGAGCTGATTTCTCCATTTCCTCTCCTTGTTTTCACGTTCAGCTCTGTCCTGCAAGACTTCAAGCCCAAATGTTCAGGTCCCAAAGTCTGGCTGTGTTTTGGAATGATATTTGATCTTTCAGATTCCTGTTCCCCTCTGAGCTCTAAATCATGCGATGTTCATCACCACCTGTTAGCATCAAGAACAGCCTCTGCAGACACAGTTGGAGTTGCCTTACTTTCTCTCACTCTCTTGAGCTCTTGTCGATGGATATTTTTGGAGGTTTCCTTGGTTTAGAGGCTTTTGATTCGTCAGAAGTGCCAGATGGGAAAGACCAACTGCTACTGCCGTGAGTGTCACACACCTATTATGTTCACAAATGGAGGGTTTTGTTGCCATTGACCAGCAAGATTCCACACTCTATTCGTCTTTATGTGTTTGTCAGTGCCACGTGTCTTGAAACTTTTTGCCTTCCCGTTCAGCATGCTCCTCTTAAGCAGTCTCACCAGAACACTGCTTTGCTATCTGAAAGGTGGCTTATTTTCTCCCCCTTTCTCAAGAGGAGGAAAGTCCAGTTTCCTGACCGTAGCAGGGTACCCCCACATTCACAGCATCCTCTCTGAGCTGCTCCTGGGCTGAGCACAGAGCCAGCTCCCTGCTGCCTGCGATGCACATTCCCTTTGCATTGCTGCTGGCGTTCCTGACCTTGACTCATGCTTGATCCCTGCCCTCCCCCCTCTGCCAGCACCGAGGCACCTGCCCAGCTCTGCGGGGATGATGTAGTGCCACCAGCTGGGATGGCGTAAAGCAACGGCAAGGACTCGGCCAACTTTCCGTCACATAACTCTTCCCTGTCCTGGGGAACGTGACCACCTGCACAGTCTCGCCTTCCCCCACGCTGAAGGATGGAAGAGGTTTAGCAAAGGTAGGACAAAGCACGGAGCACAGCCATACAGAAAGGCTGAGACCACCAGAAATGCTGCTGCTCCATGAGTTTGCCACCCTAAGCAACGGCCTGCCTTTGTTTGCCTGATGCTGCCATTGCTCCTGGAATCATAGAAGAGTTTGGGTTAGAAGGGACACCCAAAAATCACCTAGTCCAACCCCTGCCATGAGCAGGGACATCTTCACCCAGCTCAGGTTGCTCAGAGCCCCGTCCAGCCTGGCCTGGGATGTCTCCAGGGATGGGGCATCAACCACCTCTCTGGGCAACCTGGGACAGTGTTTCGCCACCCACTGTAAAAAATTTCTTCATCATGTCTAGCCTGAGTCTTCCTTCCTTTACTTTAAATCCTTCGGCCCCAAGCTTTATGCTGCTGGACTGTACTGTCCTGAATGAATATAATATTTCGCCACAACTCCTAGTGAGACTTACCGAGGATATCTAAGAGACTGTCCCCAGAGTGTGCCTGCGCTTCACTCTCTTTTTAGGACAGCTATTCCCATGAAAGCCGCTATGGTGTTTTAATTCCTAGCTGCAGCTTGCAGAGGGACCGGTTTAGCCCCCAGCAGTTTTAAATGGAAGATGAATAATTTTAAGGGTATTTTGCAGATTTGTAAGAAGGAAGTAGGGAGGCTGCACAAAGTAAAAAAAAGAAGAGTGCATGCTATTGTGAAAACTAAAAATAAAAAACCCCTTGACTTTCCCCCTCCAACAAGAGATATTCCAATCCTAATATTACTCAGAAACAGAGTCCCTTTGGGCTGGGAGCAAGAAGGATACACAGATATCTGAGCATAATAGAAAAGTGACAAGGAAAGCAGCACACTTCAGGCAAGTGGTCAGTGTTTCAGCCGAGACCATCCCCTGAATATTTCAGCCACGAAGTAGTGCTAAGAGTGGGTTCAGAATTGGCTGAACATCGTGGTCTCCCTTTGGAAGGAAATACAGCTAGAGCGGCCTCTATTTATTGGGATGGCATTGGGGGATGCTGGAAGTTAATTGGGTCCTTATATATGTGAAGCATAAAAGTAACCTTGGGTCCCTCTGTTAATAAGAAAAGGAGATAACCACCAAGCCAGGCAACATATAAATAAGAGGAGAACCAATAATGACTTTAAAAAAAGTATTTAAATGCAAACAGGCAGAGCTGCCTGAGATATTAGAGGAAAGAATAATGACATGTGTACAGTAGACACAATGTAGATTACAATTTATAACAGGATACAGGATGGAGCCAGCACTTGATTAGGGGACCATGTTACAAATTTTTCGGCATATGTCCTCTGTTTTTCTTTGCCTTGGCGTAGAAGGCTGGGCACTGCTGGTAAGTAAATCAGACCGTCAGAAAATGCCCATGTTGATGAGAATTGCAGGATCCAAGGAAATTGACTTGTATTTTAGACAATTCTGCCACATCCATTCTTTGCCCAGAGCTGTCAACTGGGAAAGAGTTGTGCCTGCTTACAGCTTTAATCAGAGATTAAAATTATCCCTAGTTCATGAATACGTTTATCATGCAGATATGTCAATGGCAGAGAATAGCTTCTCAGCATACAGTTCTGCATGTCTTGCACTAAAACATGTCGTATACTGAAGTGTTTTGTTCTCTGGATAGCACCCTCACACTCAACTCACTGTCTGGACACAGAGCCTGGGCAAGGGGAAGTCCTCCAGAAGGAAACACAAGGAGCTTCTGCTGATGAACTTGTAGGAGCTTAGAGCTCCTTGGACGTCTGCTTGCTGTGCCTTGGCCGCATATGAACCATTCGCCTGATTGCCAGCAGGGAAATTCTCACTCAGTCTGATCACAAACGCTGCCGGGGCTCCTTCGTTCTCCCTCTGTGGCTGAAGGCTTGGTCTCCCTCCTGGATGTGCTCACAGCTGTGTTCCCTGCTGTTGTCCAGACCCAACGCTTCGGTACGGCTCTTGACCATTAACACCAGTAAGTTGAGCTCTGCGGTGGGGTGGGGGAAGGCTGTGACGTGCTGTTTCTTGTGAATAGTCAGGTTATGATAAAAGGAAGCGGTCTTCATGACTAATCTTTTCCGCTTCTAAATGTCTTTTCCATGCCAGCCTGGTAACAGCACTGCCCTCAGAGTATCCTAAATTAAAGCAAGCAATACCATAACAACAACGAAACCAGGAATGTGAATGGCACTGTAGCAAAACAGAGAGCAAATGGCTGACAAGGGATGTTTATACGTCCTATGGTGTTATTTTGGCTGCTCTGTTTGTCCGAATCCCCCTAGAAAACAAAGACATCACAAGCAGCTGAATGAAGTCTCCTTGCAGGGCAGGGCTTGCCAGATCCCGGTGTGTATGTGTATATACCGCGTGGGTATACACGTGTGTATGGTGAGGAGGAGGGGAGCTTGTCACTGTGTTTTCTCTTCTAGACAGGCATAAACACCCCTGTTTATTTCCAGCATGCCATCTAAATTCAAAATTAGCATAAGCTGATGATGTTAATTGATTTATATGCATGCAGGCAGTGCTTTATCAAAGGTAGAGGGACATAAGGTCTTTCCCCTAAGGGCCTCCAGGGAACAAGTATCCATCTGAGAAAATATTGAGATTGGCATAGTTGGGTATATAACTACTTCCAAGTATGAAGATATTGAGTTCTTTGTCATTAGCAAAAAAAATAATTTTCCTATTGATGTTGTAATTCTCCTTTTAATAAAGGCTGCCCTCGTTGAGGTCTAGGAAAGAGCCCTCCAGGTCCATCACAGGGTGGCCTGGGCTGCAGCTGGCAGGCTGGCTGCCTTCCCAGAGAAGGGAAAAGTCACGTTGAACTGGTCATCTGAGCAAGGCTCTCAGAATTTTGTTCCCTTCAGGTCAATCTACCGCAGCCACTGTGGAAATATCAGAACACTTCCTTAGAGGAGGTCAGTGATGACACTAAGACAGTGGAGACCAACAGGGACTTCTCTAATTTCTAAGGAAATTTCGTGAAAATATTTGCCCAGTTTCCCCCAGATCTGTACCAAGAGCAGAGCTAGAGGAGGACCTTGGTTTGCAAGCGGCAAAGGAGGGAAAACATGTCCCCTCTTGCACTGCCACCACCTTAGAAGTGGAGGAGAGGTGACAGTCACTAATATACTGTGCCCAAAATGTCTCATTATTGCTACTGTTTTTCACCATCTATTTAAAAAAACCCTTAATCTTTGTTAATCGTAAAAATGGGTTAATCTGAACTGATTTTGTTTCCTTTTATTTTTTCCTTTTTTTTTTTTTTTCCTGGGTAAATTTGGGGGAAACAGAAGTGAAATCCACCTGTAAAAAGTGTTTTTCTTTTGTAAGCAAACCTTCCCTGGTTGACAAACTGGGAATTTTGCCCTCCCCAATGGGAGCTGTAGTATCTGGTTGCTGTCTGACTAAGTAGGATCTCGCTGAGGCCACCTTTACACTGAACAATCTCAAACATCAGAGACCATCACTTTGAATTCAATGGCTTTACTGGTGCTAGGAGAGGATATTGGAAACCTAGTTTTAAGTCACACCTTTCAGGTAATAAGCAGTAATGAATGGAAGAGGAGAGGAAGCGGGAGGCTTATAGGATTTAAAGAGTTTCTATTGAAAATGGAATCCACCCCGCTGCTGATGGCCAGATGCTGATGTCTGTCTGGAGATGTGCACGTGAAGCAGGGTGTAAAGCTGTTAGCGGTGGCTCACAGCAACAGACTATCTCCTGTCAAGGAAAAGCAGGTTAGGTAAACTTTTCAGGTGTTTGGAGGTGAACCTTTTCATTTGTGCACAGCCCTCGTTTGACCCAACTATTTCACATCATTACCAATTGCTTTGTCCGTACATATCGAACTTCCTTCTTGTGCTTTATTGGTTTCTGCTCTTGCTGACCTCTTCCAGCAGTTTACTTTCAAACATCCTGAAAGCTTCATCACGATTCTTCAGCACACCTCACCCAGGGCTGAGATTAAAAGTTAAAAAAGAGAAAGAGTGAACACAACAGGAGAGAAAACAGAAGAGCTTTCGGCAGCAGCCTGGTGACACTCTGGGGTAAGTGAAATGGGATGGGTAACCACCTGGAATAATGGCAGAGGGGAAAAAAAAAAAAGAGAGAAGAGACTCAAAAAGCAGGGCCTGAGCAAAAAGCTTAGTGGAAACGGTGAGCTGAGCAGACCTCGGGAGAGGAGAAAGGCAGAAAGTCTGTCTGTCCATCTCAGCTCTCTGTGCCAAAGAGAGATGCTGAGACCTGTTAAAATAGAAAACGGGCTCATTCAAATCACAGCGCTGGGCCCAGAGATCTTGTATCCAGCAGCTGCTTCTCTTCCTGGGCTAAAAATCTGCTCAGCTCTAAGGTGGAAGAGCAGCCTCAGGGACGCTTTGCTGCAGCAGAGCCAATATAGCATCAATATCTTCCCTCCATAGGTGCTGAAGAGCTGCATTTGTGTCCCCTCCCTGCACAGGGGACAGAGGAGAGGTGAAGGGACATCAGTCTGGCCAGGGCTCACTCAGACTGAGCCAGGACCTTCTGCCTCTTCTATTCTGGGAACTGGCAGCAGTGGTTATGTTTAGGCTGCCTAAACTCTGCATTACTGACATTGGTGGAGGATAAACATTTTATTCATCATAGGGAGGTTGAGATTTGGGAGCCTGGCTCCGTTCTGAACGGGAGCGACAATGGAAACATTCAGTACTCATGCCAGGAAACATCATAAGATTCATTTGGTGTCAATAAAAGAAAAAAAATGTTTTGACAAGACCAGAATATTTTGCTTGAGGTTGGTTTTTTTTCTTTTTTTTTTTTTTATAAATATCTAGTATATGATAGAATATTAAAATGTAAAGCCAAATAGTGTTGTGTCCCCTCAAAAAGTTGGCATGGGTTCTTTAGCACAGTCAGAATCTTTCTTCCAGTTTTTCCTTCAAAGAAAAGTACTGGCAAAATCATTTTGATGTTATGAAGTGTTTGAATGTTGATGGAACCACCTAGCTAATAGTCAGGACATGTATGTCTAACTCTGACTCTTAACTGACCAAAGAATCTGTTCTCCATGTGTTCATCTCAAAGTTTAGCATCTAAATTTGCAAAATTCAGGCTTTGCTTTAGGTTTACAGTACCATGAAGCATCACAAAGTTCACTGGTTTTGACAAATATAAGCAAAACACTGCGAGGTGATGTTAAAGAAGCAGGAATTCCAGGAAAGAGCAACTGGAGGTATATTTTGTGAAAATACAAAATATGTGGCTGCCACTGCAGATATATGAAGTCTCCTAGTAAAAGACACTATATAAACTTCAACAAAAAAATCGCTGATTCGAAACAAAAATAGGAGCATTTGACCTGCACTCTCTTTTCATTAAGTGTATACATTTTTTTTCTGTGTATATTCTGCTTTTAATAATGCTAATGAAGAATTAAATTGCTACATATTCAAACTAATGACCCTCATCAAGCCTATTTTAACAATTCCTTCTGAGCTTTTCCAAATCACTGCCTCGTGTTTAGGAGACACACAGAAGTTTCCTCATCTGCCTTTGGTATTTCTACCAACTGTAGATTTGAGAAATGCAATGCTGAGTCCCAGGGCACATAAAGCTTCACTTTGGTGTCCTTGACATCTTTGGTCCTTTTTGTGTGGCTATCTCGTAATTCATGCGAGTGATGCCATGCAACTGTAAGTTTTTCATGAGGTCATAAAACTGATTTATAGAGGTTTTCCCATAATCTCCAAGCAAATTAAAGAAGGTTGATGGAGCTATGCAACTCACTGTTGCCTCAACAATGGTTTCATTCAGAAATGACACTGAACAAGATTGAAGTATTAAGATATCAAGAATGTCCTTAAGAAGCCTTGTCTGTAAAAAATGTGATGCCTACAAACCAAGAGGAGTTGTTTCCTCTATAAACTTTGTTCATTTTACCCATGGCATCTACTTTAAGGTTAGTCAGATAGTTTCTTCCTTCACTTTCTGCTTCCAAATGCAAAAGTATGATTATCTGTTTCAGGTCAGCCCTTGGGAAAATAATTTGAAATCAATCTGCTTTCCCTTCCGAGATATTTAAAGCTTGAGGTTATCTGTTCTTCAAACAGTGTTTTATCTTTAAAAATAATTTTACAATAAAGAAAATATCCCAATAATGAAAATTCCAATTTCAATAAAGGAAAAAATCTGCACACACACACCCCTACATATATATAAATCCTATATATAAAACTGTTTTAAAATCTATATATAAACTATTTAAAATATACATATATAAAAACTAAACACAAACATCAAGCTACTCTATTTCCCAACTGTTAAAAGGGGGATTTTCAGAAGTGCAGTAACTTTATTCTTCCATCTGTACTTCTGAAGCTGTTTGCAGAGCACTTGCATTTTGACGGAGCTATATAGTCCAAGAAAACGAGCTTTTGCTAAACTGCCTCCAACTTCAATATGAGCCCTGCGTCAAACTCGGAGAAAGCTGGAATGTAGTTCCAACCTCTGTGGCTGGGGCTCAGTACCAATTATGCTGCACCCGATGGCCTAGAACTGTCTTCTTTGCTTCTGTGAATATCACTTTTCCAGTTAAAATCTTCAGGATGGCTTGTAAACTATTTGCTACTATTGCTCTGGAGTTGAAAGTAACTTTGAAAACACTTCTCCATGGTAGTTATCGGGGTGATTCTTCCATCGTTTCTCAAAAATGGCAGTATATTGTTCCTATCTTTCCTCTTCAAACTCTCCCCAGCAGGTTTCTGAAGACTTTTTTAAGGTAGGTGTTATCCTTTTTTTTTTTACTTTATATTTGAATATTTCATCTCAAACTTCACAGGGAGACGACTATCTCCCAGCTGCATGAAACCAGTCAGGAGTGTTTTATATGTATGTTCTAAAGCATTTGATGCGATCTGTACTGTGATTATACACAAATAAAGAAATACGTTCTTTTAAAAATCACCTCTTTGTTGGAATGAGTGCACTTTTTAGAGGAAAAAGACCATAACGATCATACACAAACCAAAGGAGTTCTAAAGGTGAGAATTCAAGTGCTTTACAGAGTATTTGAAATATAAAATGGGATATATAAAAAATATAAGAATTAGTGTTACTATTAGAATTAAGAAATAATTATTAGAATGATTTCTTGAGTAATTTAAAACTACTAATGAAAGTATTGGGCCAAATTCTGATCTCCCAGTTTTGTAAATTAGAAGTTACTTGATCATGTGAGCTCATTAAAAGGGAGATGGCATCAACCTTGTTGTGTTCAGGCAGAGTACAAATAGATTTAAGTATGTAAATAATAGCTTCTGTGACACATATATTACAGAACTATATTTCAAGGCAATGCTGGCTCATGGCCACTGTATTGCAACAGGCTGGTAAAAGAAAGCAAAGAAATCATTAGACACTGTGGCCTTGCCATCTATTTTCTGTTTATATAATATTAAACCCTTATTAATATCATCATCATTGTTGTTGTTCTAGTGTTGTGAATTCTTACAGTTTTCTTGTGATATTCCTTAAAGCCTCAGCTGCTGTAATCAGATGATCATTGGGAAAATTTCCTTTTTTTTTTTTAATGTAACTTCCTAGTTTTCCTAGTTGTAGAAAGTCGTCAAAACCATATTTTGAGTGCAACCCAAACCATCCGGTTTTATATAACTATATTAGATGAGTCAAAGCACAAAATTTACAAAACCTAGTCAGTGTGTGAAACGCAGAAGCTGCCCTAGAGGACCCAGCATTTAATTTAAACTAACTCCGTTGTCCCCAGTGCCAGTAATTACAATAAGCCTGGTGTTCCTTGTTACCCTGTGAAATTACCTGCAAGGCCTTTTCATATTGTTTCCGTGCTGTTGTTTTCATGCTCAGTAGAGCATTAAGAGTCAATGATGGGCAGCTCTTGTGTTAGTCTGTGAATCATGGGGCATTTTCCTCCGGACACTATTGAAAAATCCTCAAGGTGTTTATTGGCAAATGCTTCCTACAGGCCATTATAATAGAGAATTCTCCTTTCTGCAGGCTCCCCAGGTCCTACAAGGCCCATCTGCTCCACATCTAGGCATGCTGTTTCAAAAAATATAGCTTTTTTTTTTCAGTACCCTCTGTAATGTGCCTTCAACAGAAGCCGCGGATCAAGTACGCTTCTAGACCAGAAGCACTCGGTCCTCCAGCTTTGAACAGTGCGCTGGCATTTCCCCTCCATTTGTTTCTATGGAGCTGACTACGTGTGCGGTCATCCATAAGGGTGCTGAGATACCCTGGAGAGAGAAGGAATAGCTGTAGCTATTTTTCATTATTATATACTTCACTTCGTAATAAACGAGATCCATAGCATGTGAACGCCGGTCTTGTAGATCATCATATCAGCAAGCACAAGGAACCTCATGTGCCACAAAGCTAAATAAAATAAAGTAAGTAAGCCTGAGAAAAATAGTCTGAGGAGACAGCAGAGTGTTCAGGACTGTATGGTGCACCTTCTCAGACTGAGAAGGACTTTAGGACTTACAGTAAGTACAGAACTATTAGTTTTAAAGATCAAGCCATTTTCTGTGTCTCCACCTCATCGCTATCTCTATCTGTATACATAGATAACAGACGTATAAACTTGCATTTCTATTGTCTTGCAGATGTCTTTGGGATAACAGAGATGAGCAAACAACTTGTGATCCAGAAAGGAAACGGCAGCACTAGTAACAGGACTCTAGTTCAGTGCTCGTGGTGATGGTGAGTGTTAAACGTCTATCTGGAGCAGACCAGATCGGATACAGAATTTTAAGAGCAATGTTATAACAGATCTGGGTTTTCAAAAAGCCCCTTGGGCTTACAGGTAGGGTATCTCTCTGCATGGCAGTGCAGCAGGGTTGGATGGTCCTGCTGGGAGCCCGAAGTGAATTTCTAACGCTGGTAGGCATTTTGACCAATAATCCAAGGATGTGAACTATTGAACACTTAAGCAGTGCTAAGAAAATTATGGATATCTGAACAGCAGGTATACTCTAGGAGGTGAACTTTGCTGTTATTTCCACAGACTGGTGATGCTTTGGTACCTCCTGTCTTTGCATAGTGATCTATTTTTTGGAAGGGGTAAAGGCCAATCCCAAGGCTGGGCTGATTTTATGCATGCAGATGAGTGTTAGCAAGAGGCTCTAGAATACCAAGACCTCGTTCTCAAAAACCACATTCAGGGTCAAAAAAATCATCCCAAAGAACAGCAACTGAGAAAATTTGTATAGCATTTAAAAATAGTGCCTATCTGTCCAGAGCAAAATGATTAACCCCTTAAGACTTAGGTTGCAGGAGACAGACCGAAACATTAAATTTTGATTGGTGTGTTCTTTTCCTGATCCATTTTTACTGACTGTAAGGTTTTACCCTTGTTCTGAAGAAGGAACAGGACTTCCTTTTTAACAGTTGAGTCCGGTGGCTCTGTTTATCTGCAGCCTGGTGGCTGTTCACAGTAGAAAAGGTTGGCTTTCTAATTGTGGCAGGGTTTCAAAACTCACGGCGGATTATAAACAGCAACCTGACAGCTTCCTTGTAGTTATGGCCACTCTGGTATATGACTTTTGAATATGGGAAAAGATAGCTGGAAAGTAAGTCTTTCAACTGAGGATGTTGTACAGAGTCTGGGGTTCCACAGGAAAAAAAAAAAAAAAAAAAAAGAGCTAGAATAAAATCTTCCATATTCAGGACTTCTGACTCTACCTTCCAATTCATTTGGCATCACAACTTTGAAAAATCACACACAAAAATTTACACAAACACACAATTCTCTCACCGCTTCAAAATACGGTGGTTTTCTACACTATTTGCTTTGGACTGAGTTGAGAGAATTCTGGTTTGGTTAAACTTTCTGCCTCTCAGATAAAAAACAGCAGCAATTTTCTGCTTGAATTTCTCTGTGACTAAATCCATTGATCATCCCTTCTCTCCGTGAGTGAGGAGTGTGTTTTCTCTTTAATAACTCCTATCCTTCTCCCTGAATATTTTTTTCTCTCCCCTTCGCTTGTTTGTGTTGTGTTGGTCAGTCCACTGCACTATTCCTCTGAGAGACAGAGAGAGCGCAAAATTGAAGTTATTTTATGCTTGGTCTCCCTCGGTCCCAATTTTCAAATCTTCGTGTCAATTTTCACACGTCAGTGTCATATGGTGAATGCTATGGAAATTTCAGTGGGGTCCTTGGGAGACAATTTATACATGACCCCCTATTCCCTCCACCAACCAGGCTGCAGCCCCTGCCTTTACAAAGAATAAGTGGATTTATAATTAATGTGTATTTAAAAATATAACTACACTTGGAAATTTTCCTGCTGTTTATCTATTTTGCAATATGAGTTCAAAGGAATACAAGCTCTCTCTTCCCCCTAATAAATTGGCTCAAGTTAAATTAATAAAAATTACAGCATGTCGAAAGAAAATATCAACTCATTATTCATTTTACTTTTTTTCCCTAAAAGGTATGCTGAAAAAGGTTTATCATGCAACTAATTTGGTAATCACCAGTTAGCAAATGTACTCATTGCCACCTACCTGGGTGAATCAGAAGGTTAGTAGCAAATGAAACATGGTACAGTTTGGATGGGTAATTATATCTTCTTGTAAACTAATGAACATACATTGTCTTAAGAGTCCTTGGTGAGCAAAATCCTAGCAACAGACGCAAAAGCTCAGCTGACACCATCACAGCATTTCAATCATTGACCTCAAAATGGGCCCCTGAAATCAGAAAGGGGTACATGGAGCCTCCTGCATTTTACAGTGTTAATTATCCTCTCTGTGGGGGGGGAAAGGATGACAAATTGTCCAGATTATATCTCAGAGCATCTTAAACCTTAGCCATTCATGAGGAGACCTAAACTGCCCCTGATCCCCAGTCTTTTGATTTTACTTAAAAAGGATATCAATGCATCACATGTATGGGCTTCTCTGCATCACTTACCACTGGCACCTACAGAAGGAATTTTTAACATTGCCAGCCACACAGTTTCATTTGGTTTGGTTGTTTTGTTTTGTTTTTTTCTTCTAAAAATAGAGTAAATAGTAACAGGGAAAATCTGATGCCTGACTTTGAAAGAACTCCATCTTCCCTCAGCACTCCCATCCTTTGTGGACTCTCAGGACCTCTTGCAGTCTCTCTGCTCTGCCAAAAAGAACCTTTTTATCTCTCAGTCCCTGTATGTCTTTCGCCTCATCCTTGTCTGATTTTTCACAGTTTTGGAAAACTGTCTTAGGAACCACAGTGGTAGTGGGATGGTTAAGATAGTTTTTCTTCTGAAAACTCTGGGCATCAGGTCTGGGCTGTGCAATGCAACATCCCATCCAGGAGATGCAGAAATCAGAATCGCATCATCCTCCAGTTTGTTTAACTTGCTTCAAAGCCAAGTGGAATGTGTGCAACACATTGCAAACCTCCATCAAGCCTCCTTCCCTGGTGATGTTGTGAGGAGCCTCTGGATGGGATAGATTTATCAGAATTGTCATCCTCCTTCAATCTGGCCAGAGGGAATGGACGAGCGCTCTGCTGTGCCACACCGAGACCAGCCAATGCTCTGTTTTGCTAACGTGGTCCTTGGAAGGGCTGTAGAAAAGAGATCTGTTTGTCACGCTGCCACTTTACTGCTGGCTGTGACCTTATTACATCTCCTAGTCTAAGGCAGGGGTAGCCCAGGTGAATTCCTGAAGGACAATTCCAGAGGAGAAAAAGAATATCCTGTAGGTCCTGGGTGCTGCTGTCTCTGGAAACACTACTCAGCCAGTCTTTAGAGAAGTCCTTTGGGATACTGAAGCCTGGAGGGATGGTCTAATGTAAAGCCAAAAGCTCCAGGAAATGTTCATTGTCAACCATATAAAGACATAATTTTTGTGCCTTGCTAGGGAAATTAGTCTTGCAGTGGTGGCCAAGATTGACTCAATTTATCAGCGATCTGCCCATAGCACTGTACTAACAAGTCTTCTAGTGGTGGATGAGGTCCAAACTCTGGGACAACTTTGCACCATGCAGCCATAGCAACACCAGCCGAGAGCTGCAAAACCTGCTGTTCTCACGAACGCCACTGAAAATCAGAGCAGCTTGCATCTAGGGTTAAATCATCCCAGGCATGTTCACTGCTGGAGAAGTCTGCATTACACTGATGTAGCTGACAGAAGGATACAGCCCTCAGCTATATTATATATATTCCTGTACAGACAGGGGCAATCCAACAGAGCAAGGGACTATAGCACATAACTCATGGAGTGGGCACGTGCCTCTGTGTGTGTGCACCTGGGTATGTGAGAGACAGACAGAAAGATGAGCTATATTGGGAAACATATGAGAGATGAGACTGGAGAGATAATTTCCAGAAAGTACAGCCACCATCAGAAACTCTGTCTTTCCAGCTGGAGGGTTTTGCACTGCTGGTGCTTCTTTCTTAACTTGACAGCTCAACTCTTAGCCCAGCTTATAGCCCACTGCCTATAAATTTAATTAGAATGGGGGTAGGGGAGGAACAAGCCTGTACAGCACTTGGCACAGTGCTGAAAATAACCAGCTTTAATATCTTTGACATTGAAGCACCTGCTAAGGGCACAAACCACTGCACAGCTGACTGACCCTTCTCTGAAGACAGGAAGTGTCACTTCACTTGTCCTCAAAATGTGCAGCTCACCCCAATAAGCTGGGGAATTTCATGCACAGCTCCGAGGCTCTGCATTTCGTACAGCAGCACGAGGCAGCATTTCACTCTGGAGTAATCAGAGAGGGATGTTCAGCATCCCCGACCATGTGAAAAGGGAGAGACTCAGCCACTGCAGTGGCCAGCATGCCTCATATATTTCATTTTTCTCTTTCTGATGTGGTGGGCTATTTTTCCTGTTCGCAACTATGTTCTGCACTGCAGCCAGCCGTGAACGTTTCTGTTGGCCCAGATGGCCCCTTGCTTTAAAACTATTCTCAGGACTTTTCCTGGGTAAGGCAGTGAAGTAAACAGATTGGAACTTTGCCCACACATACATATTTAATTGCATGCTGATTTGATGCTAGGGAAATGTAATAGACCGATCACTTCAGGCAGAAAACTCCCAGCTGAGGCAACAAGTTAGAGATTTCCCCCACTTCTGGTGCTTCGTGAGATGCAGCAGCTCTCACGTAGGTACTGACTCCTTGACAGAGATTGAACCTTTTATACCATTCCTGATAACCTCTAGGCAGTGAGGAAGCAATTTAGGGATTGGGGAGGGGTGGGGGCGGTATTTGGCCTCCTTCCTATGTGTGCTGCAGTGATCTGCTTGTGGTGGCTTTGGGTCGTGGTGGCTTTGGGTCGTGGTGTTTGGAGATCTCCCAGCTGAGAAGAGAAAGGCCCTGAGCTCCTTTTGCAGAGTTCAGTGGTGACACAGTGTCAGAATGCAAACAAAAACTGAATCACATTTGAGCTTTTCACCACCAGCAAAAGGCAACATTGCGGCTGCTAGTGCCAGTTTTTGAAAATGTAGTTTCGTTTTGGTTTTAAATTGTGGTTGAATTTAGACCAAATTTAGTTTCGAACAAGTCAAATTAAAACCAAAATCAGATTTGACCCCTCCATATTTGGGGGAATTTTCCTAGCCTTCAGGGAAAGTCTCAGTGGAGCTGTCTTTAACTTGAGGAGGCCACCAGTGTCTTGCATTAATCTTCATCACCCTCTTTCTTTTTTTAGTGTCCCTCTGCCATGCATCACACTGCCTGGCTCTGAGCGGAGCATCACGCTGGGCATAAACAGTCTTTGCATAAACCATGCAAGACCTCAGTGGGCAAGACAAAATACAGTTTAAATATGCTATTGAATCCCGTAGTATTAGACCTATTCAGACTGGCAAACGCCTTCAAGAGATCTGACTACCAAGTACCACAAGTATAGCTGTGACTATGCAACAGCTCTAATGTGAAGTTATTACCCGAGGCACAGCGTTGATACCTGTGTTAAGCCTCCAAGCACTGCCCAGTATGAACTATGCATTTCCACAAGACTGAGCAGACCCACGCGGAGCTGATTGCTCTTGCAGTTAATAAAAAGCGCTGCACTTTCTCTCTTGACAATCCCGACACCTGAGTGCTTCCTGCGTATGACAGTTAGCACATTCTGGTTGCTCAGTGGCCTGTGAGAAATGAGCCTCTTCTCAATTTAGTTCCTATCATCAGACAAGCGGTACACACAATAAAATACACACCTTGACAGTCGGCCACCAAAGTAGCCCCGGGGACTGAGAGTCCAGACTTCCCTTTCTCTCATACGCAAACCCCATAAATTGATATAATTTATTGGGCTGGATTCTGTTCCCTGAGACCTTCAGGTAAATCAGACTAACACCACCACAGTCAAAGGAGTCGGTCTGCTTCAGTGTCAAAGGACAGAATAGCCTAGAGGAAGGGAATCTTTCCTGACCCCACCACGTTTCTTCTCTAGGTAGAGCTTGTCAAGCCCTCCTGACTTGCACTGACAGCCATGACAAGGTCCCCCCAGTCAGGACATGGTAAAAGCACTGTCTCTGCTTGTTAGCTGAGCATTTGGCCCAGGAACTGGCCTTCCTGTAGCAGAGAGCATCAGGATGTCTGTGATCTCCTTCCTTCCCAGGATGGCGAGAAAGGCTCACGGCAGAGGTGTTGATGGGCTGGGGCCGAAGTGGGTGGATGTTGCGATGGTTTTCACTCCAGCCCGGCCCATCAGGTCGTGTCAGATGGAGGTAATATAAATGTCAGTGTGTCGCTTTCAGTTGTGAAATCTCTGTTTGTTGTAACGCAGTTCATTTTCAGTCTTCCAGCTCTATGGACGCTATCAGCTGACACGTCTGGCTGGTATCCTCTGCCGAAAACACACACGCTCTCAACATTTCTCAGGAGTTGGGTTTTTTTTCCGCCTCCCTGTGACATACGTCAAATTTCTTCCTGGCTCTGTGAGACATAAGACTGTCCACACCTACCAGATAATGAGTTTAACATTTCAAGGACAGAAGCTCTCAATCTGAGCGAGACACAAGGTAGATTTGCAGGCCTGATTTGGGGTAGGTGCCAAAGAGCTCTTTCGAGCTCCTTTGGCATGGTGTCTTTTAAGGTAATCAAAACCAGCCGAAACAGTCGATGTATAGCTCAGAGTACCATCACTATTTTTATTACAGTTAAACAGTATGCTGTTATTAATAGTAGCTTAAAATTCTTCTGTCATTGTTTCTTTCTTTTAGGATAAATCTGATGACTTTTCTGCAGGTCAAGCTGGAGTTGGAATCTATTCTTCTCCCTGGATCCATCCTGGCCATCTGTCGGTACAGGTATGAGGTCCACTCCAGCTTCACTTTCTCTTTCACATGTGAGTCACTTGCCTCCTCTTTCCTGGTGATGCCATCTCTCTTCCTCTCCTCCAGCCCTCGGTCCTCATCTCTCACGTCTTCTTCCAACTGCATTTTTGACTTCTTCCTCAACTTTCCCCCTTTTTGTGTTTGTAGCAGTGTACAGGCTCTTGTGCATTCCTCTGAAGACAAAATTGAATCTGGCTCTTTTTCCCTTCTTCCTCCCTCTCTCATCAGAGTCACAAACATTTTCCTTCTTTTCTTACCCTTATAACCCAGAAGTCTAGTTTCATCTCTTGATCTTTAGTTTCCCCTCTCATTTCCTTTCTCATAATACTGACCTTTCACCATTCTTGGTTCTTCAGCTCTCATAATACAATGCTTTATTCCTTCCATTTGTAAGAATTTCTCTTTGTCTCTGCCTTTATGGAGACCTTGCACCCTTTCCTAGCTAGGCTTGCTTAGTGTGCTTTCTCCACCCTCTCTATCCTATGTACCCAACCTTACATCCCACTGAAACAGTTCTCAACAAAACCTTTCTGTGTTTCTTGGGCAAAACTTGACCACACTATGCCAGGCCCAGCCTCTTGACCCATCAGCAGTTTCTGGCATTATTGCTTACTTTTTGAAATACCATCTTCTGAGCATCTGTGACTCAGTCCTCTATTGATGCTGCTCTTGTTGACTGAAGGGTCCTCATCATCTCCCCACCCTCCAATTTTTTGTTGGCTTTACAGATACCAGTCCTTAGTCTCTTCCTCTTCTGCTTCCATACCTTTCTCTAGGCAACCTTATCTGCATATACAAACTCAAGTATCACTGCTATGACAGTGACTCACAAGCCTACTCCAGACTTGTTTTCTTTTGTCCAGAAGCAAAATTTCATGCAGTGCCTTTGACATTTACTCACTCGTGGTGAGCCATCATCTTAAGCTGACCATGAATTTTTAATTTCCACAAAATCCTGCCTCTTTGTCCTTTTTTTCTATCATGACCTGGGGCTCACACTTAAGTTACTAAGATTTCTGATGTAAGCAATTTCTTCAACTTGCTCACCTCCCTCTAATTTATTACATACAAAATGTGTCTACATCTTTTTGAGTTTTATTTATAACAAACAGAAAAGATGCTGACTTTATTGGTATTCCACACAACTGAAACTCTTACAGAGGCTCAGAATGACTTGGATTTTATCTGTGGAAAAACCCTTTTTTTCTGGAAAAAATGGATCGCATGCCTGTTTTTCAAAATTGCTCTGTAAATGTAATTTCTCTAGCTTATTGCTGTGACCAAGTTGTTGCTGTCTTGGCTTCCTTCCCCTGGAAGGAAGATCATTTTCCACGATAGTTCTGTTTCAACAAATAGAAGGTACTCTTCACTTCAGAGACACTCTCCTGACTCACTCACACACTGCCACTTTGGCTTGGTCACAGTCAGGAGCAGGTCTTAGAGGCCACCAAGCAGCCAGAGCCCTGCCCATCCTCTCAGGCTGGCTGGCTCAAACATACACACTGTCTTCTTATGAGAGCAAGAAATATGTTTGCAAAGCTCCCCTTCCCTGGATGCAGATGTATTTTATGCTGGTGCAGGTTAGCATGCTATTTTCTTCTGCTCTTTTGCCAGTTCCACTTCCCTTGGTTTTGCTTCTGCATTTCCTGGGAGAAGAACAAGATTTTACACTTCTGTTCTGGCTGTTACACGAGCGTTTGCAGAAATGCAGGATCACCGAGGTCAGAATCAGTTCCTCTGGCCAGTGAGTGACAGCAATGCTTTTATTTTGGCAGGCCAGCATCATTCCAGCAACCAGCACAGGGGAAAAAACACGCACACACGCAGCCCTCTCCTGCCCGTGGCAGCCGGAGCACCTTTCAGACATCCTGCTTCACCTGCTGACACAGCCCATCAGCGCCCACTGCAATCAAATGCAGCTAATTGGAAGGTGATGACAGCCAAGGGACTGCTGGATTTGCATGCTAATTCCTCTATTTTATTGTCACACAGCCAAACTACAGGTAAAATGAGACCGTGCGCTTCATTCCAGACTAGTTCCTGTCTTCTCCTCCACAGCACACACACACACACATATATTTTTGCTTGGGCTTTGCTGTCCTGAAGCCAAAAATCAGCTGGAGATTGTATTACATCTGCTTTCCAAAAAGCCAGCCAAGAATTGCAAGGGGCAACATGTTTTTTGCCCTCTTGTTAGGACAGGGCTGCAAATTGCAACTGTAGATGAGACTTTAAATGTCACAGCAGCACAGCTCACGGTGGGGAGAACCGAGCTCTTTCTGCAGGCTGGGTTACAGCCTCCTCGTGCTTTTTACGCCAGAGCTGAGGATGGATTCCTGGCTCTTGTTTCACACACTATTGTTGGTCTTGTTTTGAGTACCCAACCTCTTCTGTTCTACCACTGGCGCCTTCCCCTGCTCCAAGTCTACCAATTATTTCCTGTAAGTGTCAGCAGCACACCAGACACACTGCGATATAACCTTTCTTCAAATTGATGCTGTTAAAACTATTACTTGAAACTGAAGTTGCAGCTGACAAGTGCTACTTCAGTCACTAATAACTACTTCGGAAGTGCCGGTGGTGTCTTGGCTCTTCATGTTGTGGCTCAGGGCTCAGGGAGTGTCTTTAAAGGTCATTTAGAGCCATCCATCTATCTGAAACAAGATCAGCCTCTCCTCTGGCTCTGCGCCTGGCTTGCCACCAGGTTCTCTGTTCATCCTGCCAGGTCTGCAGCAGTAGCTGGTCTGGGTGGCTGCCCAGCTCCTAGAAGACCCCACTTTGGGACACGTCGGTGAGACACGACCTGAATGCCAGTGTTTGCAGCAAGAGAAAGGTGAGGGCTCCAGTCCTTTGAAGCTGAGCGTGGCCCTTTCAAGGGAAAAGGCGCTCCTCTCCTTGCCCCACAATTTCTCAATTTTTTACATACACATATATATATATATATAATTTTTTTTTTTTTAAATGAAGTTGAACACTCTCCTGAGAAAAGCAGGATTCCTGTATGGAAGAAGGACGAGCACTCAGGCACATGCCCTGGCTTCGCAGCAGCAGGTAGGAAACATCTTTCATGCTCCCTTCTTTTCCAAGCTCAACTCCTTCAGCCTAATCAAAACATCTGAGGTATCTCAGACCCAGAGGCTTCACAGTTTGGCAAAGGTCACAAATATTTCCCTTATATTTTGGCAGGTTTTTGGCACAGTCTTAGGGTAAATTGGGAACAGAGTAGTATAAGACAAGGCCAAATCATCTGGGTCACTGAGCCTTACACCCTGCTACTACAGACAATCCTGCAGGAGATGTTAAATCCAGAACAACTTCCATTTTCCCTTTGTCTCCTGCACGTAACAAGCCACAATGTAGTATAAAAAACTTGTTCTGGCTTTTCGACAGAAATAAGATATGTCAGGTTTTAAGTCTCCTTGACATGACAATGTCTTCATCTAAATCCTGAAGCCATCCTTTGGACGGCCCAGCCTTGGTCTAATGTCTTTTAGAAAATGATGCTCATTTAATTCCCGAAATGTGAAATCTAGGTCTCAGGTCAAGAGCATGGATGTTGTTTAGCTGAAAAATTCAGATCCATCAGAGACTGTGAGAGTCTGTAACTTTTCAAACTTTGGATTGCAAGTAAACTCTTGAATCTATATATAGTCTTTTGAAGACCAAGATCTAAACAAAAATACCCTTGAAGAACAGGGCACTTTTTTTGCTCCCACACCTGCATTTTGTTGGGAGACAAAGGACTTCTTCAGGGCCACAACTTATCCATACAGAACAAATAGCCGGACCTCAGCTTAAACTTTATTCCTTTATTATTCTGTATCTAGCCCTGAATTCCTTCCTCGGGCAAGAGTTTGATGGGGCACAGTGGGAGAATCCCCCAAGACAGGCAGGGTCAGATCGCAAAGATGAAGGAACTTGCCACCATGGGAGATATGGAAGCATCTCGGCCAGAGTAGGGCAGCTGCCTCATGGAAAAAACAAACCCGATTCTTTTCTTAGTAATCGTATGGACAAATTAAATCTATTCCCAAGCAATCAGGAATCACCCCTTCATGGCTACAAAGTGACAGACCTCTGGCCAAACCACATACCCTTCCGGTAGTAAAATGATCAGCTGAATCTCTTGCCAGGCAAATTTCCAACCCTCTGGAGTTGTGTTCATTATGGGCAGGATGTATCTACAGCACAGGGAAATCTTCATCCTCAGTGGGAAATACAGCTGGAACAAGAACACTTGTATTGCACCTGTATCTAGCACAGATCGTATATACATACGAGCTTCCAGAAGGCAACAGAAAGCCCATTCATAGGCAATTGGCTCTTTATATCCTCTCCATGTGTATGAACTTATGGTTGTACGAACACCCATATCCAGTTATTGAAGTATTTGATGATCCAAAGTGCTCAAGGCCTTCTTATTCCATCTTGTTCTCCGTTAAAGTTTTGTACAACCTTTTTACTGGCTTTCAGCCTGCCATAAATACAAATGACTTGCCAATAAAAGCTGGTGTCTCCCTCCATCAGAAGGACTATTGTTATTTAAGAGGTGGCAGTTTTGACACAATGCTTATTTAAAATTCGTAAAAGAAAAAAAAAGACAAGATGATGTAATAAATCTGCACATTCTTCCTAAGCAGCCGTTCTACATCTGAATGCTCTTCCCCTTTCCAAAAGCATCAAACCATTTAAAGTTTCCTAAGTTGTTTTCACATGAATTAGGGCATTTGAGTGAAGCACTGTCAGTTAACAAAACCACACTGTTGTCTCCAGCTAATTTCGTGTTAGCAGCTCTTTTAAACTGCTAAATCTAGTTTTTAGTGTATGATGATTTTGTTTTGTGATGGTGTAAAACAGCTGTTACTTTTCTGATGAGTTGCCTGTTTTCCATTTTATGTCTCTGCAAGATGTTGGGTTTCATCATGGCCCAGTCTGACAGGCAGCTGAGAACAACGTGCAAAAAAATCCAAAACACAGCAAACACCAAAGTTCCTCAAAATCAGGGAGGTTCAACCATCCAAACACCCAAACTTCAGAATGATTGGTTCTCCTCCCTCTTTACTTGTACCTTGAGGTCATCTCAACACTGGACCTACACTAGGACGATCTAAATGAGGACAAGAAAGCAGGATTAGTAGGAAAGTAGGTTACTTGGTGCTAATGAGAAATTAGAGCCAGATAACATCCTTTGCCCATTTCCATGTCCCTAACCTTTAGCAAAGGCCAGCTACAGAAGGCCAAGGAGCTTGGCACTGGTGTGCTAGGTCTAGGGCTCCCCCTGCTATAGCAGTGGAAGGTGGCCCAGCCATTCAGACCTCCTCCTGCTGGCCAGTGGTTCATCTCCCGAGGGCCAGGAGTGTTGTAACTATTCTCCCACACTCCCAACTCTCTGTCCAGTTATGCCAGAAAGATGAAATCACGGCTCTGAGTGTCTCTCCAACCTATCACCCTGCTTTCCTCAGACTCGCCTTGCAGCCACTGCTTTTTCAGTGCAGTTTTGCCACTGAACTTCTCAGGTGCCAAACTCTTCTCATCAGCAGGATCCAAGATGCAGCTACTCGTGGCAGTCAGGAGATGGAAGCAAGGGCCAGACTGACCATGAATCATCTACTCCTTGCTAACATTTATGGGGCCTCACTTAGGCAAAATTCCTATTACCTTTGTGCAAGGTGTCTTGCACTTAATATGTTCACCAGAAGCGCTCATGAGGAACCACATCGTGTCACCCTGTGGATACTTTGCTGCTCACTTTCCCATGCAGGCAAACAACCCTGCTTTGTCCGGTGGCAGAAGGCTGAATGATTCTCTTTGATCTTGTTTTATCCCCTCTATCCTGCGGGCTGGCATCTGTTCCATGTGTGCAAAAGCACGAAAACGCTGAAAAGCACGAAAGAAGAGCTCAGAGAGCTCCTCAAAGAGGTGAAGACTGAGATCTTTCCAATAATAACCCACACCCCATAAAAAGATCTTAGATTTGGATAGACAAATTGGAAGCAGCTTGCCGCCCTGATTCTTCCTTCCCTTTGCACTTACTCCCCTCCCCAGCACAACAGGCAGGCTCTTCCGAAAGCTGTGCAACCCATTGAACAGCGGTGGTCTCGCCTATTATGGAGATCTTAAACTGCTGAATTGTTACAAGCTAAAATTGATTGCAACTGAGCCTGTGAACTGAAGTGCTAGAAAGTGCATAGAGAGAAGTGGGGAAAGGGTGCTAAGGATTTTGCTTAATTTGCCTTTTTTTTTTTTTTCCCTTTTCTTTTGCATGCAGCAGCATCATAAGCTTTCCAAGCAATCTTGTCTTAATGAGTTCTGCATCTCTCTCAATAATCATTGGAGAGTTTCTCCTGGTATTTCCAACACAAAAGGTATTCTCACTTTCTCTTCTAATTTTCTTGTTGTGGTGTCATTTCTGAAGAATCGTACAAGTGCTTCGAAGTCAAATCCAGAGGGAAAATTGATGATGTGGGTACTATGATATTTACTCCCCCTCAAGCTAAAAAAGCCTTTTCAGCTTTTTAAAACTAAAAATCCTTTCTTAGCCTGTTTCACTCTATTCTGCATGGGTTTTATTTGCACCCTCATCACCAGAACATCTGAACACCTTTAAGTAGTACATAAAGCAACGTGACTAACATCTGTCACGTATAGTTTGCTCGTTAGCGCTTGTGTTGGATCAGTAGCATTGGAGACAGACGGTCTCTGTTTAGCCTCGCTGTAGGCACAACACAAGTGAGACCCCCCACATGGGTCCCCCCAATCTGCTGCCCCTCTGCCCCGAGTGCCAGCTCTTGGAGAAGCAGCTCTGGACCAAATTTGCTCATGGCAAGACAGAGAAGTCCAAGCAGTTTGGGGAAATCCAGATGAGGCTATCGGTGTTTGCCTGCTCTTGGCTGAGGGACACGTGTATGGTCTCAGCTGCCCGCAGCAGCAAAACTACTCAGAAGCCCAGGTCAGTCCAGCAGCCACTGGTTTTCCAAGGTCTTACTCAGGTTGCTTTACTTACTTGGAATCATAGAACCATAGAATGGTCGGAAGGCACCTTCAAAGCTCATCCAGTGCCCCCCCTGCCATGAGCAGGGACATCTTCACCCAGCTCAGGTTGCTCAGAGCCCCGTCCAGCCTGGCCTGGGATGTCTCCAGGGATGGGGCATCCACCACCTCTCTGGCCAACCTGTTCCAATGTTTTACCACCCACATTGTAAAAAATTTCTCCCTCATGTCCAGCTTGAATCTCCCCTCTTTTAGTTTAAAACCATCACCCCTTGTCCTACTGTAACAGGCCCTGCTAAAATGTCTGTCCCCTACTTTTTAGCATCAGTTACAATTTACAGCTATTGATGGACAAGAATGTAACTTTTTCACAATCAAAAGCTTTCTTTACCAGATTTCTGCCACTGGGAGCTTTCAATAGAGATGCTGGTCTCAGGCACTGGAATTGAGGTCAATACAGGTCCCATGCTGAACAGGGCTGGCAGCCCTTTGCTACGGAGCCAGCACCAGGAGCAAGATCTAGGCATCCTGAGGCACTGTAATTTCAAGCAAAATGTTTTCTTAATGGGCCAAGTATGCTTTGCCTAATTTTGCTTTCAGTGTATGGGATTGTTATTTCTCAGTGGCCTCACGCAGGTGTTTAAGCAGTTTTGTGGTACGATTTTTCAGCAGCGGCACAAGGATTTATTGACTGTTACCTAAAGAGTAACTTTAAAGGAAACAAGCATTTGCAACCGGTTATGATAGATGCACGTGGAGCTTTGGCAGAAAACTCAGGAGCCAGTGACCTCTCTGTCAGGGTCTCTTGCATTTTGGGTAAGAGTATGAAGTAATTGAAAAAGGACACTGCTTTTCATGCAGGAAGAAGAATTAGGAGAAATGGCGTTACTAATTCATGTTTCCTCAGAAAACTGCTGTTTTCTCAGCTCTGGTAATATGAACATACTGAGGACAGTTCAATAGGTCTATTAAATTCCAACGTTTGGGAAGATACTAGAGTGTGGGGTTTATTTTGGTCTACAAATATGCGTTACATGGCAGACTAGCAGACTCTGGTCTCTGGGTGGTAACCTAAATTACACTGCTTTTGACACAGAAGAGACCTCTGGCACACAATTTGGCCTTATTCCAGTTCCATAGTAGGTCAAAACCCAGGTGTGTAATAGACATTTCTCCCCACTGCCACCAGCCTGTACCTTGCCGTCCATTAAAATGAAACCCAGGTACTGGGCTGTTTGGAAACCCAGCATCCTCCAGCAGGACCCACTCAAGGCATGTTCCAGAGCCTGTTTCTCTGGATAAAATCTGAGACTGCGGTACAGTGTTAGCAGCAATGGAAACATGATTTATCTGATCAAGAAAGATAAATACATCTATTTCAGAATACATAATCTTACCACATATGTGAAGTAGTTTAACCATTAGCAAGTTGTCAAGCATTATCAAATGGAATTAGCCTCCTTTTTTCTGGTCAGGATCAATCTTTTTTTCCCCTTCCCAGTAAAGTGAGCGCTTATACATTACACATTGCAACGCCTGGGGCAGACGACACTTGCGAAAGGGCTTGATGATCAATTCTGATACAAATCTGACATGAAGAGACTTGAGAGAATCTGGATCAGATGATCGGCGGGTGAGATAAATTCACATTTAATGCTTCTAAATGTCTATGCGTGTTGTATCCACCTCAAACACATTTGTATCCAAAAGTGAGTACTATGCACAAGGATGAGGCATGTACTAGTACATGGACAGAGTACAGGGGTGAGCATGGCATTTCACATGTGCAAGTGTGGCATTGGCAGCCCTTTAGGATTAAGTATGGTATTAATTATAAAACCATGGGGCAGAGAAATCCTAATGGCCTCTTGTCCACCAACTCTGTGCTGCAGAGGCCATGGGCAGAAAAAAAAAAACCCATCAACTTTCCACGTTTTTATTCACTAAAAATCTCTATTAGATCTACACCTCCAATTTGGAGATGAAAGACAGACCTATTACCAGTCCCAGACCTCACAGACATGCCTTCATTTACCACCAGTTGGCTTTGCTCCTCTCCCTTTTTCTTTCCAAGCCTGGCTGTATATACGAGTATTCATGAACACTCTATTATTTCTCCCCTCACAGTTGCTTTTTCCTTCCCACACCTGCCAACATTAGCTCCTTTCTTTGAATCACGCTGCTGTACAGACTAATGCATGTGATCTCCATGCCAAGATGTTATTTAATTCCCCAACAAAGTTCTTTTGGGGTGGAATGAGCCGAGCAGCAAGAGCACAGGAGGGGAGCCATAGACGGGGGTGGGAAAGGGAATGAGGAGGAAGAGAGACTCAAATCTATGTTGCCTCTGGCTTCAGATATCGAAGTTGTGCTGCAAGAGGCTGGGGAGCAGCGTGGGTGGGGTGGGAATGGCAGCAGGGGGTTCATCGATGGCAGGCTGCTGAATCAGGAACCCTGACACTTGTGAAGTACTCTGTCAGGAACATTAAGTATCCAAAAGTGATAAAGCTTCAATTTGCTAGTCCATTAGACTAATTACTGCAATAATTAAGTAACTACTTGATTAGAACTAATGGGTACCTAATTATCCAGGAGAAAAGTATCAGGTGGCAATTATCAGGTGGCAATTAATAGACTGGAGTTAATGTCTTAGCACTGTCTTTGTATGAATTCATAAGCAAGGTAAAGAAAACAAACAATAACTTATTAATATTTATTGGTGCCACAGTGTTTTTCAGCTTGTTTCATTTACACAGAACCAATTAGCGAAAAGACAGTTAGTGTTGCAAAGACGTAAAGTGACTGAAGCAGGAGTTTGATTTTAAAGGAACAGGATCACATTAGCACTTATAAGCAAAGACAAATGGGTATCAGCCAGGGACTTGGTTCTGGTGCTACTAATTCATCAACAGAAGAAATCAGAGTAATTGAACTCAGTATTAATAATGAAACACACAGGAAGGCAGCTCCCGCCTTAATGGGGTTCACTTTAGTTTTGGTCCCTCCCTGAGTCTTCATCAGCATTTTGTACTTTGCACAGGAAGCGGAGGGAGCACCGTAATGAAAGAATGGGAACTTCCTGCTGACACAGGTGGAGGACACCATCACAAAATCTTCTGGATCAATGCTGCGCACCCTCTGAAGGCAAGAAACTGAATTCCTGCCCATATGCTGTGTTTACCTGTGTAAAGAAACCGCAGTGACATCTCCATTCCTGATCATTTCCCCTTAGCTTAGCACCCATTTGAAACACCACTGCTAGTTCACATCAGCGAAGCCCAAAAATAAATCTAACCTCTCCTTTGGACCTCAGATCCTTTGGGTGGGGTTGGTTGGTTGGTTGGTTTTTTGGTGGATTTTTTTTTCATGGCCATGCAAAGGGCCAGCTTGTGAGATGACATAAATTACTGTTGTTTATTTGATGCCAACATGACTGCAGTGACTTAAGCAGAATCAAATGTGGGCTAGGATCTACTTTTTCCACTCTCCAAACTCAAGAGGTTTTAAATTTCCCAGCAGAAAAATGAAAAATCCCAGGGAATTCTTTCCTAAGAATCTTTATGGCCCTAATGATCGTTGCTCCTCTTAAATGAGCTTCCAACCAAAAACCGTTGCGCATGCAAGTTGTCTCCTTGTCTCTCTATGGGAGAGCTCATATTAGCAATAATTACTCTCATGAGTAAGAGTTTTTATGGTGTGATATACAATGAGCTGGCAACTGCTTTTAAAGGACAGAATGAAGGGTTCCCTTATAAACTTTAATCCTTTAAAGTTCAACTCTTAGCAACTGAAAGACCAAATTCTTCCATGGATTTATATCAGAGTAGTGAGATGCAGCTCTGCACAGTGCATGCTTTTATGGAAGTTGAGGATCTGGCCCTTAAATAGCTATTTCCCCCCTCCCCCATCCTTTTCTCTGTGGTATAAATAAATGAAAAGTGTCCTAATCATATTTTAGACTGTGTGCAGAGTCACACGCTAAACCATAATGTCTATATATTAGAACATGTGGAATGATAAATGGAAATAAATCTAAAATTTATAGAACACGAACATTTGCATAAACTGCAATATCCAAACATATAGGCTGTTAAGTAACAATTGTCACAAAGGGCATAAAAAATTCAACTTTGTCTCATGAAAAGAACTCAAATTCCTAGCATGATTAAGATAATATATCATTTGTTCCTGTCTTATTAAAGGCGTAATTGTTGTTAGACACAGAAGTGGCATTAACTCTAATCTGGCTTTATATATGTACAAATAGGAGGGGAGGTGAATGTGAAAATTGATGCTTTTGGTGATCCATAGGCATTTTATTAATGTTTGAATAATAACTGCCTGGAGGGCCTGTTATAAATTAAAGGGACGAATTGAGATATAAATTTTTATGAGGACTAGTTATACATTTCCATTATGTGTTTAAAAATGAAGGAATTACTGTGAACACAGCAGAACTCACATTTATTTGAGGTGATTTGGATGGCAGGGAAGGTGCAGTGAAGGAAGCTGCATGCTGGCTGTAAGAAAGATGTATCTGTCCCTTTGAAAAGATATATCATATGTCATGCATGAACTCTGTTCTACAGGAGACTTTTCTCTGCAGCTGATTTCACATGATTATTTATTTGACAACAGCAAGTGATGATATAGCAGCAAGTTTTAGGCCACTTAGAGAAGAATTCTTATTCTTAAATCACAGAGGAGTTCCCAAACCCCAACCACTGTCAAACTAGAGTTAACCTAAGAGAGGGACCCAGTAATCTCTTTGGCATTTATTTCTCATTATTCCTCCTGTCTGGATATGCACATCTTCATTTGCTGTGCATCTATGGGACCTATGGTGTATTTCAGAGCTTCCCCCGCCCTTTGCTGTGGCTGTTTGGGGGAGCTCAGCTTTCCTTGCTGAGCAACCACCAGGTCCCCGTTGTTATTCACCAGCACAGATGCCCTGAGAGAACCTCAGATAGTCCCATCCATGTGCTTTTGCTGTGACACGACGGGGGGTAATGATAACCCAGTATCTTCATTCACACAGGCACGTTGGCCCCCAAACTGCACCTGTTCATAAGGTAGAGGACAAATTACCCCAGTACCGAGCCAGTCCCTTAATACGTGGGGACCTGTTTTCCACCCCTTGGTTTACTGCAACTGACCCCCGAGGGCAAAGCCTTTTAAATTCTCCATGTTTTTTAGTGTTTAACCCGTGTTTAGAGGTTTGATAGCTCTTGATTTCCATAGGTGCCAGCAAACTCTTTCCTTGCAGGTCCAGAGCTGTATTGTCTGTGCCTCAGTTCCCTGTCTGTCAAATGGGGAGACTCACAGGAGGGATTTGAGGAGGAAAGTGTTAATTGCAATCATGTCCAGAGAGAGCTAACAATGTAGTATCATCTTCAGACATGCTACACCGATGTGGCAGCTGTGCTAGTTTGTCTCAGTGTTATTTTATTGTAAGACACAGTACAAGGTTCTTCCATTTTGCAGTCTTTCACGTGAGTCAATTAATTAATTTGAAATTTTATATGCTTTTTTGCTTTTTGCATTTTCTCCCAACTTCTACTTTAATCAGACTCACAAGGGCTAGGCAAGTACTTTCAGTTTGGTCTAGGCCAGAATCGTTGGGAAGTATGTTTTTCTCATGCTCCTGGCTTGCAGAGAGCCTGAAGCATTAATGAAATTGATAAAACATTGAGACCTAGCTCAACCTCATTTCCCATCTTTAAAGCATTGCCCTTAGCTCCACCTTTCAAGGATATAATTGTGTACGCTTGGACAAAAGCAGTTGGAAGTGTCTTTTGATCTACAAACAGCATTCTTATATTTTTTTTTCCTGAGGTGGAAACGAGTTGGTCTACAAGAATTATGACAAAATGTCCTCATGGTTCTTATTAAGGTTCCTACTTTTAGCAGCCCTTTGAATCTGGACTGTGCCCCCAGGCAGCTTCACTCTATGAGAGTAAACCTCACCCACCCTGTGATAGCAAGAGGAATGACCAGCTCTACTCAGTTCCTCGTTCATTGACGCAGTTGGCTCAACGTTCCACAACCTCAATTCTTTACCTGCAGTTTTTCAGCTCAGGAACCCAACCTGTGACACTCCTCATCTTACTCAGATCAGCTTCCCAGTGGTCTTTACCTTCAAAGATAGTACCACGGTTGTGTCTATCTCTTGTCTAGTGCTACTTAAATAATGCGGGTCGATTAAGGGAGTGGAGCATCTCCCTTATGAGGAAAGGCTGAGGGAGCTGGGTCTCTTTAGCTTGGAGAAGAGGAGACTGAGGGGTGACCTCATTAATGTTTATAAATATATAAAGGGTGAGTGTCAGGAGGATGGAGCCAGGCTCTTCTCGGTGACAACCAGTGATAGGACAAGGGGCAATGGATACAAACTGGAACACAGGAGGTTCCACTTAAATATGAGAAGAAACTTCTTCTCAGTGAGGGTAACAGAGCACTGGACCAGGCTGCCCAGGGAGGTTGTGGAGTCTCCTTCTCTGCAGACATTCCAACCCGCCTGGACGCCTTCCTGTGTAACCTCATCTGGGTGTTCCTGCTCGGGCGGGGGGGATTGAACTGGATGAGCTTTCGAGGTCCCTTCCAATCCCTAACATTCTGTGATTCTGTGATTTCCCATAAAGTCATACAAACTGATTGCCTGGGAGCTGTTGTGAATATACCATCCAAAACGCACCAAAGCAGCAAAAAATATTCTCTAGTCAATAGGAACATTTTCTAAATGCATTACAGTGCTGAACAAGTGACTAATTAGGCAAGAGTCGTACTGTCTGTTTTCCAAACTATGTTTTTTTCTGTGTGTTATTGAAGGGACAACTTCACAAGAGTTTCTTCAGGGAAGGTGCAGGGGAATGTTATAGAGAGTAAGTTCTATGACAGAATTAGCAAATGTATTAAGTACAGTGCCAATCTGGTATAGCAGAAATGACTAAATACCCATCAGGGCCTGTCACTCGTCAAGAAGTGAAATCTTAGACCCGTTTAAGTCAATGACAAATGTTCACAGATTCTGGCTGCAAGTTAATAAATGTTTGGAGCCTGTATAACTCAAAGTATGATATTTGTCAGATTAATTATTTGATTGATCTTATTGTCTGTCAAATAATTTCTTTGTGGAGTTAGAACGCTTTGTGGTTTATTATCTAGAGTTTTGATTAAGAAAACATTGTGCAAGTATGGAGATACATCATTGCAAGTTTACGTTGGGTCATAGACAGTTATGCATAATATTAAATCATGTAACTAGATAGATGATTGAAAATGTTCAAAATGGGCCATAGTGGAGACTGCATCTTCTGCCTCCTTTGGGTCATTTCCTGGTTTAGGAGTGCTTTAATATTCAACATGAACTTCTTTTTACCATACTCTTCTAATTAGGCTACATGTATGTAAAATGAAAGGAAGTAACTCTACATGTACAAAATTAAATAAAATAACTCTAAATGTACATCAATTCCTTCAGCTTACCCTTGCCTTTAATACAAAACAGAGGATTTCAAGACTATATACATCAGGTGTTTTCAGCAAAGTAGCAGCAGCAGCAGCAAATCATAGACATTTGTCATTCCTTGGAGCTGTCTGACAGTTCTGACAATTCATTAGGCTGGGCTGAAAAGAGGTTTAGAAAGCAAAGGAAGGATCACAGGTAGTGGAGTTGCTTTTGCATGATCCAGTAATAGCTGATTTGTATCATTTTTGGTGATGGATACACTGTTCAGATTAAACTCAGCTGAGTTTTCCCCCTTTATTCTTCTCTTTTTTCTTTCTCTCTTTCCTCCAACAGGAGCTTCTGGGCACGTTAGTCTAGATTTAGAACTCAATTTTTCCCTAGAAGTAGATGCCAAGGAAATTCTTCCTGGTAGCTACTGATATTTGTGGCTTACCAGCACTAAGGAGAAGGGAAGTGAGTTTTGCTATTCAGTTTCTAACTAGCGAGGCTTTTCTTTTTCATCATGTTTGAGTTATATTCTTTTCTGTGTTATACCATGACATGTGCCATTCTTCAAAGTCCGAGTCATTCCCACCTGAATGTATGCAAACCAAACCTATGACTTTGTTCAGTGATAAGTGCCTCCATCATCCTGCTCTTTCCACTTACAGATTTGCTTTCGGGACTCGTACACAACGCAGTTTTTTTAACTCGAAGGCAAAATCTTTGCAATAATGCTGAATCTGCAGAACAGACCACCTGGAAAAGATTTGATCTTGCGTTGGAAAACATTTCCCTTTTCCAGGTTGGTGGACTAACTCAAATCATGCGACAATGTAAAATGCCTGGGTCAGATTCTGAGTTGATGAGGAAATGTTGCCTGACCAGAGAGTGTCCTGGGGTCAGGCAGATGATGGTCTCGAGGATCAGCAATATCACGGAGCCCGCTTAGCCCAGCAGAGGATGAATAGCTTTCCATCTTCATTTTGTCTATTTTATAGCTGCCACAGAAGAAGCAGTCTGAGATTGATCCTGACCCAGTAGTACTATACGTAGGTCCTACACAAGCAATATTTGCTCTTGATGACCATTGGAAGATACTCATTTGAAGAACTCGTAACATACTGCTAAAAGAAATCCTCGTACACAGGTTTTTGGTCTTTTTTTAAATTTTTTTTTTATTTTACACATGAGGTCTCCCAGACTCTCAAAACCATCAGTAAAGTTCTGACTACTTCCTAATTTATACCGGTTTTTTCTTCTCTGAGGTTCAAAGTGCTGATAGCACCCACAACTTCTTCAGAGTTGCCTACCTGTCTCAGCCAAAGGTTTTGCAGCTTTTAGCTGCTGAATACTCAGAGATGAACCAGACTTTTTACATGGACAGACCCAGAACTGGAAATTTCATCCGCATTCTGCTTCTTCCAGCATGTCTTTATTGGCCTGAACTCAGCCCTTTTCTTGTGGAAATAAGGTACGTCTGGCCCTGTGATGCTATGTGCAGGACTCGGTGGTTTAAAGCAATTGCTGATGACACTTGTGGATGCTGGCTTACGCGTCGCGTTGTCTGATCTGCCTCCGTATTTGCTTGTAGGTTGTGTGATTTTTGCAGTTGGTCGTGAGCAGCAGGCTGCACTTGCTGGTTTGTTATTCTGGAGTTGTACATGTGGGTTGAACTGTTGGCATTAATTATTTTTAATAGTGAGTCAGACACTGAATTACAGGATCCTACCCATGGATACAAGAGCAAACAAAGAAACAGTCAGTCTTCCTCTCCCTCCCCTGACATAAGTCATATTTTGTCTCCTATGACCTCAACCGGCTCTTTAAATTTTGTATCAAACATTAGAAAGAAGGAGGTCAAAGTAAGAGCCCTGTTGAAAAAAAAAAAAAAAAAAAAAAAAAAAACCCCAAAAAAACAACACAGCCAACCCAGATATGAACTATGGGAACTTGTCATCTTATCATCCTAATTGAAGTCATTCTGCAATGTATGACAGTCCATCATATATTCTGCCAGTCAGTGTGTCATACATGATGTGTAACGAGAGAGCTCATAAACCCAGAGGGGAAGCCCCTTCTTTTTTATTACTTTATTTGATCATTTTCATAAAAATTCCCCTTGCTCAATACAGAGGGACGTGTTTATTAGCCCCATTAAAGCTTTGTCCATTCATTTGACACTGTGATTTACACGGCGTTACCCACAAAAGAATCCCATTACTTCCAGTCTGGAGAGGTGTCTTTTTTATTGTGTGATGAAAAATAAGTATTTAATTTCACAGGCGAAGGCAAAGAAAAGGGAGGTTGTTGTCAGAGGCTCAGAAGTAAACAAAAGGATGCTTTAGGTATAATTGACTCAGAGAAAGAAAACATTCCCCATAAATATAGAAAAATAAATATATAAAGATGCTCTTCCCAAGGAGTGGGAATTGAACCAGGCTTAGCTGAACTTTTTTTGTTTGCTTGGTTTTTTCCCCCCCGTGTGCCTTCAATAAAAACAGCAGAATTTGGCAAAATTTCCCTCTGTGTTCTACTCATGAATGTTTCTAGAAAATATCAGCTTTCATACGCAAATATTCTTGAAGTGAAATTGGTGGCTTCCTTTGAACACAGCTAGTGCCTCAAATCCCATCTGCTTTTCCTACAACACACCCACTCATTATCTAGCTTATTTGGCTTTATTTTATTTTTTTTAAAAATGAACACAAATTAAGCTATTTAATCAAATATGTACATGATTACATGGCATTTTTGCATAAGAGTTATACACCCATGGAAATCATTAATCATAGATAACAACACTATGTTAAAATTAGACATTTTGCTTTCTTTGTGTGTATGTGTGTGCTTTTTAACATAATATCCTGCGTAGCTCTAATTTCACCTCCACTCTCATTTGAATGAAGCAGGATTGTTTTACATCAAATTATTCATTTGTCTGTAGCTCTGATAATTGGTATTTATGTTTAGGCTTGATCTCAGAGGAATAATAATACAGGACTTGAAAATAAAATAGGAATGGATCGGATCTCTTTTTTAATTTTTTTTTTAAATTTTTCCCCCTTTTGCTTGCACAGAATGTCACCATGAATGTCCGCTGGCAAACCGGATAAGAAAGAGTGTCACAGTGCAGGACAACCTAGAAGATGACAGGTATTTCCAGGCATAGCAATGATGAGATCAAATTCCCCTCAACCTGCCTTGTTTGCTGATCTTTTAATCAGATTCAACTTCACTGCAGCTACAGCACAAGGTTCCCTGACAATGTATGACAGCATGTGACAGAAAAATATTTTCATTTTTTGTTGGCCATTTGATGCTGTTGCAGATAAATCTGAAGCCCCAGCATCTGATAAGTCTACTAAACTATTTTAGCGAAGGTTTTAAAATGTGCGTAATTGCTTGGGGTTTGGGGTTTGTGTTCGTATGTTTGTAGTGGAATCCAAACAGGAAAGCTGGGAAATTATCTAAACCCTTTGAGGTTAACATGCCATGAAAGAGCATCAACAGTTGAAGAGGACATTATTAAAAAGCAGCCAACCTAGCTCAAAAAGAACAACTGTGTGAAGCGAGAGCCCACAGAACAACACCCAGGGCTGTTTGTGGTCCTGCAGGGATATGTATTTCATCCCATCTTCATCTCTCCAAATTTCCTCTGAACCGCTTCTGAGCTGCGTTCTTGGAAAAGAAAAACACCAGCAACTACTGAACATGTCTTACCAACCTTTTCCCTGCAATCTGGTTCGTGTTCCTCTCACAGCCGTGTTCTCGCAGTGGCTTGGGAAAATGCTTGGATCAAAGGTAAGAGAGAACAAGGAAAGGAACGAAGCAAGAGACAAACAACAAAACCAAACCACCACCCTCAAACTTTTTGACTAAACTCCTCTGTGAATCGTGTGCATGATTATAGCAAAGTTAAAACTGCCTTCTTCTTCGCCAGTACTTAATTCCTGCTTTTAAAATCAGACTCCCTTTGATCTTGGGGATTGAAATGATCTGGAAATGAAACAGCCATTACTTTGCAGAAAATCTGGATAGAGTCCCAGACATGGCTTTTACCTGGAAGGTTTCCAAAACAGGATGAAATCTCTCCAGTTTCAGAACAAATTGCAAGATTTTTTCTCTATGTCTAGTCCAACCGTGGAACTTGAGCCCCGATGTCTGCTGGTTCCCAAATCACAGATGTAATAACCTCCAAGGTGAACCGAGAGCATTATTCCTCCTCTGCCTCTCCTCTGAGGGTCATGGGCTGGGAGACTTTTATTAAAGTGAAGGTTTAAAGTTTTGGGCAAACTTAACTTAAGGAGACAGTTGGTTATAACCCAGGCTAGATTCAGCCACATGAGGGTTGGAGAGGACAGAGAACCAGGACCATCTGTAACATCTGGATCCTGTTGCAGGCACAGAAATATCTGCCTGGCTTCGCATGACCTGGTCCCAGAGCCAAAAGGGCTGAGAAATGTGGTTAAGAGACACTCGAGCAGGCTTTGCCCTAGCAAATAAGTCCCGCTGAGAAAGCAAGCACATCAATATTTCTTTGACTGTGTTTCCTTTAGTTAATATATTTCCATATGTTGCATGAATATTTCTGTTATTGCAGCTTGTAAGTCCATCTGGTACTTGTATTGGGAGGGCTTGAGCTGGAAGATCCTACACTGTGCTGTTACACAGAGACCTGGACTGCTCGTACAAGGACGGGTAGGTGGTTCGATGGAGACAACTTCTCCTCGGCTATCTTTGTAATTAGATGATGAACTTCTCAAAGCAATCAAGATCATCAGGTTACTTACTATCAATAAGCTCACACAGTGCCATTTTTTTATGTTACAAAATGAGCATGGGCTCTGTCTCTGAAGTACAGCAGTCCACAATAAAGAAATCTCTCTGTTTTTCATGTGCTGGATGGCCAGAAGCTGCACAGTGCAACAACCCTGGTCTAAGAAGTGTAAATGAGAAAGGATGCCTAAGCACCAATACTAAGCAGAAAATGTGCTGAAATATCATAGTTTACTGAGACAATAAGAATCACTTTCCCTTGCATGTGTTATTAAGGAACTGGGGAATAATTATCTGCTTTAATACAAGATTTTTTTCCTTCTGCATGACTAACTTCACTGTTATCAACAGAGAGTGTGATGACTCTGAAATGACAGCTCCCGGTTGCACGTTCTGGGATTAGCAAAAAACAGGTTGTCACTTTACCCAGTTGGGAAAAGTCAGTCGCTGTGTGCTGAGTTCTGGACAGGAGAGCTGGGTTCTGCACCAGGCATCCGACAGCCCAAGCAGCAGGTCCAGGTCCTGCCAGGTGGCTCTTGGGTTGGGTGTGCAGGACTTGCTGCTTCAACGGGAGACTCGGGGTTTTCTGAGGCAGCACCGTGTGATTTTTGGCTGTTCAGCTTCCAGACTGAAAGCACTCGGTTGTTTTTGTGATAAACTCTGACCTGCGTTAGCCTGGAGATGTCTGACCAGCCCCACCATGAGGCACAGGGCTCTGTCTCTCCCTATTCCGCTGTTCTTTATAGCAATGAGCAACTCATTAAGCTGAGTCTAAAATATTATGTACTTTAAAATGTCTGGCTCTAATGGTATCCCTGTCTCTGACTACTCAAGGTGCAAAGTGACAGCACATACACCAGCCCATGGAAAGGATGGAGAGAAAAGCAGGACAAACACAGGAAAGTCAGAGCAATGTCATGAAACAGCCAAACAACCCTTTAATTCTTGCTAAAGTCTGTCATGGTGTCTGTGGCAACTAATCAACATATAGAAAACTGCATAGCAACTGTGGGGACAAAAGGAACCTACTTATAATTTAAAGGCAGCTACTGTAAGTGTGCAGAGCTAACTGGGGAAAGCACTGGGGTGGACTGGGCTCAGTGGAGCCAGGACAGGGTCCAGAGAATGGGATCCAACAGTAAGGTCCACATTTTGTCATGTCAACATCCATAGGAGCAGTAAACCAAAGCAAACTGTGTGCATGGAAGCAGAATAGAAATTTAGTCCAGCATCACGTTCCTTTGAAAATGTCATAATAATTTTTAAAAGGTGATGAAATATCTGTATATTTTTTAAGTAAAATAGGAGGTGAAAAGACTCTCAAAATCTGTGAAATATACAGTGATGAGTTACTGAGGATTGGCGGGGTTGATTTTGTAATTCTGTAGGCATCTCAGTCCTCTGGTGAAATGATGTATGGGGCAATCGTCTGGTAGGGGCTGATGGGATGTAAATGAAACTAATTAAGGAAATGTCAAACATAATTAATAAAACAGGTTTAAGTTGCAAAAGCACTGTCAGCTGAATGAATGGGGAAGAATGCTGCATTCCCATTGTTTTGGGCTTGCTTGCTTGCTTATTTATATATTTATTTATTTATTCCTTGCTCACCCACTTGCCCTCCCACCAGTTTTTCAGTTGCACTGTTCAATCAGATCTCAGAAAGCTCTTGGTAGCCGCTCACATTTCCACCTTGCCCCCTTCTGAGCTGGGGTCCCATAGAATAGGAGGAATATAAATTTGTCCTGTCGGCTTCCAGCCTGGGAAGAAGAAGAAAAAAAAATTAATTGCCAACTCCTCGTCTTCCCCAAGTACTACAGGACATTAACATAACCAATTTGCTTGAACTCCTCACTGGCTGCTTAATAGAGCATCCAACCAGCTGATAAGACCTGGGTGCTGCTGCCTATGATACCTTGTTATTAGCATTTTCATAATATTCAAATATTACAGCCTCATGATTCACTAGCTTCCATTCATTATTGATAAGTACAAAAAAATAAATAAAAAGGGTTTATAAATAGCAAAGGGGGGTGAGCGACCTATAATTATAGCAAGCAAATTAGGGTGCATGGTAGAGTCAGTTACATTTGCCTAGGAGTAATGATGCTCAAGAACTTTTTTTTCCCGAGAGACTAGAAAAATAATGGATTCCTTGGCAGCTGCAGATGGGCTGGGAAAGGCTGTCACCCAGGACACTGTTTATATGTTAGGCCGAGCACATGGCTCTGCGTCCTACCTGGCGCCACTTCCACATAGTGCAGTTTCAATTAAAAGAAAAAAAATAGATAAATAAAAATAGCCCCTCGCTGGAGGGTGGTGGTGAAGGGATATGAACAGGAGGAAGGTGGAGGAGAGAAAAAAGCAAATAACCGAAGCAAGTCTGCTCAGAAGTTTCTGTTGAGAGCAAACCTAGCAGCTCAGGGATCAAGTGGGGGTGATACCCTTAAACCAAAGGCTGTTTAGCTGGATCACTGAAGAGAGAAAGATGAAATGTTATTTCTGCTAAAGCAAAACCTTTTCCATGCGGCAGTCCAAGACAGTTGTACTTATACACCAAAGCTTTGTGCTTGAGATGATAAAAACAAAGGTCTCAGTTGAAAATAGGAGCTACTAGAAACAACCACTGGATACTTTATAATTTGGTCCCTGTGGTTTTATTTCCATTAATCCAATCAAAGGCCTTTTTTTCTTTACTAATGAAACTGAAATGAAACACAAAAGGAAGGCTGACCTGTTAGCAGGTAACTGTTTCTTATAAGTTATTCATTAAAAACACCCTAACGCCCTGGTGCTGAAGGAGGCTGTACCTACTTCTGTATAAATTAAACTGGAGATGGTTGCAAGGAAAAAAAAAAAAAAAGTTATTTCTCTGAACTCCAAATCATTGTACAACATGCATGTAGAGGAAACCAAACCCTTGCAGACATTTGCAGAGGATTGGGGGCTAACCCCTGCATACCAATTGCCCCCAACATTTTCAGTTCCAAGTAGCTCTGAATGTCCAGTGCTACTGTAGGCACAAATATTCCCAATGTTTTGCAGTTAATGTACTTTAGATAAAAGAGGAATGGGTCTTGGTTAAATTATTACTGAAACTGGTTTTTGGCATTATATTGTTGATTTTTATCATTCAGTCCTTCTATTGGGAACTTTGAAGAATGTGCCACTGGCATTTCTTGAAAAAACACTTTGAAAACACCAACCTCCCTGGCAAACTTCACGGTTTGTTTTTCAGGTTTTCCAATTTATCTTTTTTCAGCTTCTCCCAGCAGCTCTATGGTCCAGCTTTATTAGCAAGTATCCACTCTGGACTGCATTCTTACTTGAATATAAAATTATTGAGAATGAATCTTCCTGCATCTTTGCTCTGATAAATATCGTCTCTTCATTTTATGCTATCTTCTAGTTAGCCACACTCAACAGCCTGTGCCTGGAGCCTTGTCCATTTTGATACATGCAACAAAACTGAAACTTATTCATCTTTAGAGTCTGAACTCCAGCAATGTTTATGAAGTAGACACAAGCTCATCCATGAACCCTGCTCTACAGCAAGTTTTCTCCCTAGAACATCCCCGGTCCTGCAGAAGCTCAAACCTGGCTGTGAGGTGTCCATCTTCAACACGTGAATCCATCTCCTAGAAGGATCCTTAGGTAACCTGTAAGCCCTGGTCTGCCTTAAACCTCACTTTAACATCATTGAGAAGAAATACAAATTTAAACTGCCGCAGACTTGCTTGTCCCTTCCTTTGTGTTTAAACAGATGGTTGCTTTTGTTGTGCAGTCGCGTTTCAGCCAATGTAAGCAGCAAAGTACTTAACTGGAACATATATCTCTTCTCTAAACACTCACAGTTTTTTTGTAGGTGAAGTATCATTCTTAAGAATATATACAGTGTTTTCATGCATCTTGATCTAATCCATTAGTCCGGATCATTTATTGTTAACCACTTGGATGTAGGATCCATGACAGCTTTGAGTAAAGTGTTTAAGCAGGCATCTGCCCTGTATAAATTATAGGAAACTTGGTCACACAAGTTTTCAGAGAGAAACAAAGGTCTCTTACCAGCATCTGTAGCTTTTGGGATAGTGGTTTTCTTTCTAACTGTAGGAGGCTTTGGATCTTGGAAATGGTAACAGAGCAAATCTATGAACTATCTACAGATTTGTTATTTACATTTGCATTTGGTATTGTGCTAATGGCTCCAAGGCAGGAGGAACATGATTGACATGGGGGTTGGGAGCTGGAAAACACTTTGTTAGTCTCAAATCAGCTCCTTTGAGGCTAAAGCCCTGATTAACTATAACTGGAGTGGATTGTCTTAATCTGACTGCTGTAGTATTTTATGTCTAGTCATTCAGGCTTATTTCTGTAAATACTTAGATAAGCTTGAATCAATTACTTCAATCCCTTTGTCTCCTACCTTCGGAAGAGGCATGGTGCCATGATATAAGTAGGCAGAACAGCAGGATCAGAGAAATGATACCTTGTGCACACAGAACAAGGAAGATGTGTGTTAACACGAGAGAAAGACATCATCCTGGAAGGTGGCTTCTCGTATGCAAAGAAGGATGTTTCACATTCTTGCTGAGTGCCTCTCAAAAAGAAAACCTTATAAACAGAAAGGGTTACAAAAGCAACATTATTCTGAATCTTAGACCATCCCAAAGGCCTTTCTCTCCTCTTTGGATCACCCCTTCTGGCTTTTGACTGGCTATGAGACATCTAAAAGGACAGCAGGACTTTCGCTGGTGATATGCAGCTGACTGAAGGTCCTATGTGTACATGCTCTTGTTGCCTTCTCACTTGTGCTGCTTAGATTAATTTGGCTCACTCATGAAGCTTTATGCGTTTTACATTTTCTGACTGAGCAAACTAATTGAAACACAGTCCTCTGCATCTCACTTCAGCACCATCGTTCTGTGCCGGAGCCACACGGTTCAAAGTTAATAGAGTGTCATGTCAGGGATGCCACTCACCGGGGTGAAATGCAACGCAATGGTGGACAAGCCTGGTGAGTGGCTTTCCTCTTCAAAAGTAGCTTGGAGACACAACTTCACTCTCTTTAGTACCTTCGGATGCACGAAGACAGAGCTGTGAAGGTGATGGGATCATATCAAATCTACTCAAGTGCAGAGCATTGGTTTAATTTTTTTTTTTTTCTATATCAATGGCTGGTCTCAGCTCTAATTAACCTACTCCCCTATCAGTCCATTCCCTCCCCACATGTCGTCTTTTCCCCTTCCTCTCTGTGATCTCCATTTCACTGCAGAGATGGCCTGGCAAAGAGACATTATTCTATTTAGAAGCTGAGCACCTCACTAGGGGTGACAGGCCTGTTTTTAGGTCATTTATCTAATTGCTCTTTGCAGATAAGAATTAATTAGCCCGATTATTTTTCTTAGTTTTTGGATGGGTTCCCCACCTGGAGAGAAGAAATTCCTCTATGTCAGTGATTAATTGCTGAGCCAGAAGCTTTCTGTCTTGCATTTGTAATAAATGCCGACTGGTTCTTTAGGTCACATTAGGAACCAGGCAGATTGTGGTTAAAATGCACAGGATAATAAAGCATTTGTACAAACAAGTTCACTGCCATTAGATTTTGATTAAATATTTTAATTTATCTGGAGGTTGAGGGACTGCGGGAATGAAAAGGCTTAAGGTCTCCTATTCCCAGCACTTTCTGATGAGAGCCGCCCTACAGCCCTTTGATCTAAACCAGATGAACTCATGGCAATGCTTCAGTTTAGGATTTGGCACGGCTGGTTTGTCTCATATGGGTCTGAGTGCTCGGAGGGTCGGGAGTGTGCAGCCAGCTCCACTGGGCTGTGATAACATTCTGTGAACTACAACAGAGCAGGAGTTTGGTCCAGCTGAAGGAGGAAAGGTTAAGATTTGTATGTTAAATTACGGCAGGTTTGTATCCAGCTGAATTTAATTCAGTAAAAGTCCTTTGCTTTCCCTTTCCTCTCCTCTCCTTTTCTCCCTTCTCCTTTGCATTTCCCTTTCTGCTTCCTTGTTTTTATTTTTTCCTCCTCTTCTTACCATAAGGATTCTGAGCACTCAGCCCAAAGAAAATTATGTATTCCTGCAGGACCTACTAAAGAAAAGCTCAGTGGCCTCGATTCACAAGCTGGTCAGCCTAGGCCAGACCTCCTTTCCAGGATTATACAGCAAGTCAGACAGTATGATCTCTTGTGCCCTTAAAACCTGATTTCTGCTCTAGGAAGCTCACGGAAGAAAATTGGAGTGTTGCCATTTATTTTTGCCGTGCTCATGAACCATTTGAAGCCCTCGGTGTCCCAATAGGAGAAATTAATTGCTGGTGGTAAAGTGGTTTCTCTAACGCGGATGATCACAAAAGACACGGAGCTGCCTACACTCCGGTGATCGGTGCCACCTCAGAGAGACAAGGGCTGAAAAGGCAGAGGAATGAGATATTGTGTCATCCCCTGCTCTGAGAGATGTTAGAAGGGCAGTACCGGGGCATCTGGCACCGAATGCCTTTGCTGCGTCTGTTCTCTAGAAAAAAATAATCTTCCTCATCCTGAAACACACAACCATTAAATTGCAGAGAAGTAAATTAGAGTCCCTGTGTGGACCTTAACTGTTAGTGGGCAGTTATTTTACTGGGGCGGTTGTTTGGTTGGTTTCTAATGGAAAGGGGAAAAAAAAACATGAGAAAAACTGAAAACATGACAATTTCTCTCCTGACGAGTCGGCTGAAGACAGAAAAGGAGAACTGATATTTCTCTAATGTATGGGAACAATATTGCATTGCAACTTTCCATGGAACTTCGACTCTTACTCAACCCCAGTATTTTGACAATACCATTCCCAACTGTGATTTAAAGACAGAAAAATCTAGTACTACAGTGATGGTTAGTCAAAAATCAATGCTTAAAAATTGTTCCCACCTTCAGCTTTGAGCTATGGGACATTATTTTGGCTTTGAGTATCGAGTAAAGCTCATGTGTATCAGATACAGCTGATATTTCTCACTACGTACAAAATGATCAAATTCTTTCATTTTTTACTTTGTTAAATTGAGATTTCATTCTGGTCACCATTGCTGCCTGCATTTCATAACTAGACGAGAATCCACACCCAAGACAGAGCACCCAGTTGTTGGGTTTTTTGTTTTGGTTTGGTTTGGTTGGGTTTTTTGTCTTTTTGTTTGGGTGGTTGGGTTTTTTTGTTTTGTTTTGGTTTGGGGTTTTTTTGTTTTGGTTTTTTGTTGTTTTTTTTTTTTTTTTTTTTACCAGATACCCGAGGCGAGTCAGAGACACAACTTCAGTGGGAGCAGAGCTGCTAAATACTACTTTTGATCTTAGCTATTGAGTGTGATTTTAACCAATACATTACATAATAACTTGGGAATAGAGACAACATCTCACCATGTCGCCATGAAGTTACATTACAACCTGGTTTTCGGATGTGGAAACACAGCCCCTGTGAGTCTGAGCTCTTTCCCTAATGCCACAAAATGTGTCACTGGAAAAACTTCACACAAAAGCTTAGCAATGTCTGTTCTTATTTTAAGCCCACACCAAACCATTTAATTTAAGTATGATTTACCTCCCCCACCTGCAGTGTAATTTCTGGCATTGTACATGAGGAAATTTAACAATATCGAGTGGCCAGAGTTATGATAATGAAAGATGGTTGCAAAGAAAAACCATGATGATAGCCAAGAAATTAATATTAGAGATGAAAATCTTCTTATAGACCCAAAATAATAGATGGTCTGTATCAATATATGACTAATCAGCACTCAAGGATTTATCTTTCAAATTACAGAACATGGTGGAGACATTTAATGCAATATGGTCTCCCTTCAGAGAGATACAGTATGTGACTAAATATCTCCAGTGAGTAATATTCACACTTACTCAAGTACTGTAAATATATCCCTGATAAATCTGGAGAGCGAATTCTTGTAAATTCTTGTTTAACACTGCAAGGAAGCTTAATAACTTTCCAATCTATCAACACGTTTTAATTTCCTACTGAGCAGTTTCTAACTGAAACAGGGCACTTAACAGAGGAGATTCAAAACTAATGGAGAATGGACTATCGTGTGTTAGAAAACCCTGGGATCAAACGTGCCACTGAATTGCGTGGATTTGGGCAGGACATTTATGAATGTGAAGGTTTTGTTGCTGCTATGCCTAATTATGCGTGCAATTTTTCATGTAAAATTAAGTGCATGTACAAAGTGCAGAATAAAAAAAAGAAAAAAATCCTTTATACTTAGAAGTGGAAATGGCTAAGAACATGAGAGAGGGATGCAGCCAGGTGGTTACATCAGCAAGTGAGTGACATTATGTGTACTCCGGCATATTTTCTAAGGTCCAGAATGCAGGCTGAGTAGAAATCTCTGTAAAAATCATGCCACACTTAACAAAACCAACCTATTTTTAAGTGCTACATGTTTTTTACAGGACTTAGAAGGGCACAGGTTGGCTGATTAGTAAACTGAGTTTATGTGACGTTTCAAGCCCCTAGTTATCTCCTTTTATGTATTTATTTATTTATTTTTTAAAACCATGTGTCTGGGGTGCCTGACAAGGCTACATCAACTCAACAAATTAAATCCAAGAAACTCATCAACATATATAGTATCAGATTTCTTTTTTTTTTTTTTTTTTTTTTTTTTTTTCCAGAACACTCAACCTACTTTCTTTAGCCTCTTTTACGAAAAAGCAAACCCTGAAGCCGTGCGCAGTGGGAGGATGCCCATTGCAATGGTGTGCACAGAAGCTCGTGTTGGTCAGAGGGGAGCCAGGGTTTCATCTCCTTTAGAGCAGTGCATATTCCTATATTAGCGTAAACTGTATAATGATATTGCTTTCCTCCACTGTCATAAGAGATTAATTTATAGTTAGACCTTTAGAACAGGTGGGACACAGGCTGCAGTAGGAGCACCAGGAAGAAATCAATGCAGATCCTTAAAATCTAGGGGAAGCGTAGGCAGCCAGAACCACCCAAAATCTGAGTGGCCCAGTAGTTTTCAGATCTTGACCCAAGAGGAAAGTTCAGAATAAATCAGAGCTCTGATGGATAGATGCCTGAACCACAACTGCCGCTTTTCGGTGTTGCATGAATCAATCTTGAGTGATAAAACAAAAAAAAGCTCAACTTCTTTTCCGAGGTGGTAATCATCTTCGGCTATCTATATTTTTTTTCCCTAAGCTTTGAGATATTTCTGTGTGCTTTAATTTCATTAAATGTATTTATGCCTTTCTCAATATATATATTTTTTTACTGCAGAATCTGTGGTCTGCTGCACTGACTTTTTCTTTGAAGGCTTATTATTTCTATAGTCATTTTCTAGGGAATGAATTTAAGGAAGATAGTTGGTTTGACCCTTCACGTGAGCAAATGCAGCAATTCCTGTATAGTACTTTAAAAAGTGTTCAGCAGTTTTTTAAAATATGAATTATTCAGTTATGATGATGATACTACTGTGTATATAAACACGTTTCTAGTCCCAGAATGGGTATAAACTACTTACTCTGGATGGCAAACATCAAAGAAAACAACTGAGCTGAGAATTAATGACTCACTATTTCTCCTTTTTCAGCTCTAGGGGTCTGTGCAAAAGAAACGTCTTCCTACAAGTGATAATATGAAATCTTGTTGTTCCTCCTACTTGCCTTTTTACTCCATGGGGTCTTTAAACTTACTTCAAGTATTTGAAGAACTTCCTACATTTTTTCTATAATCTTCCTAACTAAGATTCCACAGTTTGTTGAAGACATTTTAATCTCCCAACAGGACTTTCCAGTATTCTCTGCAAAACTGAGAATATCTGATTTTTCATCTTTTTTTTTTTTTCCTGTACAAAACTATTAGATGGGGAAATAAACAAAGAAATCCAAATACTCAAAACATTACATGGCACCTGCAACAGGCCAAGGAATGACATCATTATTTTCTGATTCCCCCAAGCCACCTTTTGCCTACCACACTGCAGAGAAATTGGGAGTAAAGAGAACAACCTCCTTTTTGCCTGTTGTTCAAGTAATTAACAACATTGTAACAACTCACAACAGTCTTTTAAATGTGAATATTATCAACATCAGTGCTTCCTTTTGAATAATACATTCCTAGACATCTCTTGTCATGATTCACAACTCTCTGGTGTGATCAAACCCCTGGCAATTCTTTCAAAAGTTCTTGAGACATATATTTATTTCCATCATTTCAGGACACACTTTGTAAAGATGAGTATCTTTTAATACCTCTTGCCTGGGTGCAAGGAGTGACCCTGATTTTTGCAAAATCTCATTTTGCAAAACACATGCTGAGTATATTAAGGCCCTGATGAGATACAGCACTGGCAAGAGAAACCTTCAAACATTACTTTTTTTTTTCCTCCATAAAGTGGAAAACTCTAAATGATATTGTTGATTAGATACAGCATATTGGTAAAGGTCTTACGAGCTCTCCTGAGCATGTCTGCTTGACTTCTAAATTCACAGCATTAAAATGTTTTCATTCCCTTTTCCCTTCACTCCCCACTTAATCCTTAAGCATTTTCACCTTAATCCAGAAGTTTTCAAATGCCCTGACAAACCAGCTAAATGTAAAGAAATAGCTGCTTCTCTTGGCTTTTTTTCCTGTCAATCATTTAAAACCCAGCGGAATGTGTGATGAGGATGACTCAGTTTGTAGAAAAGCAGCAACTTAGCGGTTGGCTAATGTTTTGTGAGCTGCTCGGCTTAAACAGATGGAATACTTGTATTTCATATCTCAGCATCGTCCCTGATTATGGTTTTTTTTAGTAGTCCCAGGTACTGACTACCTCGGCATCAGAAGAGATTGGTGGCAGTCTGGTGTTCGCAGCTTACTTGTGATTCTGTAAGGTTTTCTTATTATATTCAATAGTTCTGTCAGACAGGTGTTGGGGGATGCAGTTGTGCTTTGGGGAATAGCAGGTAAATTTATGCATCTTTAAAGAACTGGCAGATTTAGCTGCCTACATATGATTTAAGGGCCTGATCCTAAACCCATTAAACTTAATGGGAGTTTTTCATTGACTTAGTTGGCTCTGGATTACCTCCTAAGTGAATTTCCAGTAGAAGGCAAAAACCCAGCCATCAAACCAGTCGATTTCTTGGCACGCTCGTCACCTTTTAGAGCAACGGCACAGCCAAACTGCACAGAGCTGCCCAGTGGAATTATTCTGACAAACACAACCTTTACCTGCAGACACTTTTACCCTTCACCTGAAACCCCCAGAATATTTGATAAAAGCTTGAAGGAACAAGTAAATATATTACAGGATTTTCCCCCGTGAAATTTTGTTTAAAAAAAAATAGGCTTTATTTAAATAAATGAGCCTCTATTGCCTCAGAATATAGAATTGCTGCACCACGTTGGACCTAAGGACCATATAACCCAGTGTGCTCTCTGGATTCAGCTAAGAGCAGATATCTCAGGAACAATACAAGGATATTTTTCTAAAATGCTCTGCTGTTTTTCAGCGACCTGTGGCTCAGAAACGCCCCGAACAAGAGATCTCTATGCATTGAGTAGCTCTCAATGTGTTTTTCTTCCATGAGTTTCTCCATAGATTGTTTTGGAAACTAAGCAACCACCTCTAAATCTTGTTCCAAGGAATTCTACAAGTTTCCTTTGTGCTACAAAGAGAAAAGGCTTGTTCATTTTGAATATACCCCTTGCTAGCTTTATTTGATGACTTTTAAATTTTAGATTACTAGAGACAGTGAACACTCCTTATCTATTTGCAATTTCCAGGCCAGGTAGAATGTTAAAGACCTATATCTGACCTCCTCCTCCCCTTCTTACGTTGTTCTTTTTCTAGATAAAAAGTCTTGATCTATTGAGCTTAACTCAGAAACTAGAATGTAACTTTTCCTAACCTGAAATAATTACGGACCTGCAATTAAATTTTGTGGTCAGCTTGGATTCAATCAATACATTAGACTTACTGGACATGATGGTATTTGTTCTGACTTTTTTTTAATACCAAAATTAGTCTGACTCAACCTCCCTCATGAGATATTGCAGAGGGAAATAGTGGCGGGCAGAAAATCTCTATTTTGAGGATTCCTGCCATGGCATTAGTTAATAATGAGAGACATATTAGTATTCTTGAAGTTCCTGTAGTCTCAATGCTCCATACAGAGCTGTAAAATAAAACAGCCATAGCCATTAATATGCTAATGTTATATGCTACGACCATGTTGCTCTCTGAGTATCTCCTCTGTCTTCCTATCTCTTCCATATCACATTAACACTCCCTGGGAGAAATCCTGACCCTGTTGAAGTCAATGGCAAAACTCCCATTGACTTCACTAGAATCAGGATTATCTCGTCTGAGAAGCTTAAGGACTTTTCTCCTGACTGCTTTTCTGTTTTTCACATCCTAGTGTATCCTCTACTTGCTCTCCCTCTTTTCTGATAAATGCTCACCCTCATGCTCTCATTTATCTTGGTCTTGCACTCCTAATTCTCCACCTTTCCGAAACGAGTTTGCCAGCATGGAAAAGTCTTCCCCTGCCCTGTCTTCCCATTGACTCCCTTCTCCTGCTATCAGATCTGGCTTAAATTTTATATGTCTAATCTTTCACTGGGAGCCACCGTTCCGGCATCCTCCTCTCCTTTCCCTGCATCCCATCTTGATAGAGGATATACTAAAACCGCAAGAATGGGTCAAAATTGCCTGCCTGCCTCCCCAGATGACTTCAGACAAGGTTTTCATGTGCAGGACATGTATAGTTAGTGAAATGCTTCCCAGGCATTTTCTCCCTCTCATTTTTCCACCTTGTATTCAGTCCTTGCATTAGATAGACCTGTAATATTAATTCCTCACAGTCTTGCCTTATATTTTTAATTTGATTTTATTAGGGTTATACACAGTTATAGAAAAAAATAAATTACCCTAAAATTAGCATGTTGAATAGGCTAAGGAGTATTTAGAAATAAGCAGAGAATTATGCTTTCTGGATAATTTATCATGTAGGCAAGAAGAGTTCGCCTGATTAAGGACTTCAGACTCTCCACGAATATATAGTATAATCAGTAAAGTAAGGAGTTTGCATGATCAACCGCTAACTAGAAAAAGGTCACAATACAAAGTTCATTTAAATCAACAGAAAGTCTCCAATTGTCTTGGATAGGGGCCCAAGTAAGGATTTGGGGATCTGGCCCATTGCAGCACGTTGCACAGAAATCTAGTAATGCGTTGTGGGTTGTTGGCATTTTTTCATTATTATTATTATTTTTATTTAAGTACATAGGCTGAGCAGCTTTATACTGTTGACTTTGAATAGTTTTGAGTCTAAGCTGAAAGACCCCAGAAACTATTAATACCCTCCAGAGAAATATCAGCCTGCAATAGTGAGTATGGATCCCTCTTGTTGACCTAGTTTATATCTACAGAATCAACCTACACAATTCTTCTCACCAGCTGCTCTGTGGCTTAGGGAGATGGGGTGTTAATTAATGAGACATTTGTTGAAATTTATAAGGGTTTTTCCTATCCAGGCTAGACATAAATTATGAAGGCTCTGGTAAAGTGGGCAGAATATTGTTGAGTGTAACTGTTCTGCTTATTTTAGCCAGTACTGGAGAAAATAGGTCTTCAAAGAACAATTTACGTGCAGGAGCAAGCTTGATGAGAAAAAGAGAAGAACATTGCGGGGGAAAAAAAAAAAAGTCACAGTATGAAGTGATTTGTTTTTCCTGCTCACTGTACTATTACTTTTTTGAAATTTCTTTTTCAGTAGGGCCTTTTAGTCCCCAGTCTGTTAGGTAAAGCATAATCGTATGCTTATGAGATCGTGATCGGTTTGAAATGTGTATGATGTCATACAGAATTCAGTAGTATCCGCTGCTTGGATTCCACAGAGATAAATACATTGGAAACGCACAAACAGAGAGAAAATTAGATAGATTTGCTTTGATTATATGTAGTCTCCTTTTTAATGTTAATTTCTCACAAATATTCTAGCATGGGAATTTAATGGCAGACGCGTTTGTAGAAATAGCTACTTTTAAGTGAGTGTTGGAGAACAGTGGTTTTCTTAATAATGAAAAGCAAATTTCCATTTCTGAATCATAAGCATTGTCATTGTCAAGCTAATTCAAAGCCTGACATTTTATCAGCCAGGAAAAGAAACCTGTAACATGCATTTAATATTTCCCTCTGAGGGTTCGAACACACACTGGAGTCTACGACAGCCATTTGTTCAGGAGCCTTTTGGCTGAGGCAGTAGATGCAGATCTGGAGGTCCCTGTTCCCGTTCACCCTCAACCCTTTTCATTTCTTATGACACGTGCCAGATAATACACCAATGGGGCAGACATTTTGCAATGAAATATATTTTCATCAGAAAATGCTGATTCGCCAAAGGCAAAATGTTATGTGGAAACATTGCTTTTGATGACCTTCTAAGAAAATACAGGTGGGCTCTGCTAAATGTTCATGTTTTTTCCATTCGCTTGATAGCTCCTAGGGTCTGCTTGAGGATCTGCAAATGCTGAATTTTCTGGACTTGTGATTTGATTATTTGTGAGATCTGGTCCCAGTTATCCCCCACCAAGGACACAGAGATGCCTGAAGATCCTCATTGGTGATTCAGATCCTTGCAGACCTAGAAAGCTTAAGGAAGCCTGTACAGAGCTACTAATTTAGAGGCTTGGCTTCTGCATTCAGTCTTACTCTGAAAATTTTATTCCTAGTTTCAGTGGAAAATTTTGTTTCATTCTGAAAGTGTAAAAAAAAAAAATTCCTTCCACAATGATTTTCTTCGTGTCTTTTCTCCAGAATTTATTGCAAAATCACATCTGCTTCATTCATAACAGTTTTGTTCCTGAGCACCAAACACAGTTGCCTCACAAACCATTCTCAAGATGAGAATACCGAGTTATCAAACAGTTCCAGACACTAAGAGCTGCTACGAGTCAAAGGAAAAGGTTTAAATCCATCAAATAAATATCTTTTTGAGTTACTACTAAGGCAAACTCAGTTAGGAACGGCTTTCTTTCATGATTACTAGACCATTAACAACAAAAAAAACCTCCACAAGTCTATGTCCTGAAGATGATGGTTAAGCCTTGGTGAAGACATTTCAGGAGCTACTGCAAATCCTCTTTTCTGAGAGAGTGTAGGGCTCTCATAGACTCAGAAATCAAAGAAGGGCCTGGGCTCAAATGGCTCAGAACATCCTTTGCTCTTTCTTTACCATGGTCTTCACTCTGGGACTGTGTTTCCCTGTGAGCCATGTGGGCTCCTTGCTGGTTGTGACTGCTCACACACAGGGATCTGCGGGGCACCCACAGAAGCCATTTCATGTTCCTTGTCAGGCATCGGGTGTCCTGATCCCTTACCAATTATCTGCCAAAAGGAGAGGGTGTTCTTCTTCATTAACACGTTGCAGGGTGGCAATCAACAACCAGATAGCACGGGGCTTAAAAAGTGGCCTCTCTTGACCACTTGTTCAATAAATATTGACATAAGAACCAGCAAATGTATGTCAGATGGGTCTTAGCTAAAAACAACAAGCAAGGCAAGAGGAGTAAAGCAAACAAAGTGTGTCACGACTTGTTTTTTGAAGAAACCTCTATCAGGTTTTCACAGCAAATGGCAACAATTTGGACATTATTCAAGCCCAGGTTGCCTTGTTTCTTGTTTCTCTCAGACTAGAGCTGTGTCCCCCTCCCCCTGAGTTTGGGTGGGGGGCAGAAAGGGGAGGCCACCTTCCTCCTGAAATAAGCCAGCAAGAACTTTGTCAAGGAATGAACTCTTACTGTAACCCACACCTCATTTGTCACCCTGATGGGCTGAGGAAAAGTGACATTTACAAACTGAGAATGAAAGTACATCCATTTCACCAGTCTGACACCCTGATATAATAACTATTTACCTTGAGAAAGAGGGACTGAGATTTCCGATTCTTGTGAATCTTCTCACTTTGGCACTTATTTTCTCACTCTGTCAAACAGCCCCAGATTAATGGAACAATTTGTTCAACAAATCATATTAGCAGAAAGCGCACAGGGTAAAGAGAAGGAGGCGGGGGAGCAGGAAATTTTTACTCATTCATAGCAGTGGTATCTCTGCAAATAAAAATGTAGTTATGCCTGACATTTACAGAGGTACAATGTGAAAGGGAAAAAGTGTAATGACTTTGGGCAGTTGAGAGATCACTTTGCAAGAACAGTAGTGCTCAAAAGGGAATAAGATAAAGTTACACATAACATCTAGATTGAGCTTCTTTCTGGAACATATTTGTCAAACACAGCAGGATCCGTCTGTGTTTAAAAAAGTGTTTTCCATTAAAATTAAGCACCGTGTGCTTTCCTAACTATAAAGAAATGCTCCCTTACAGTCTGCATTTCAGAAAAGTTAGGTAAAGAATTAAAGTAAGCTGGAGCCATATGGTGAATACAATGAATCCTTGCTGGCTTGATAATGTTCAAGGGACTGATACAAACTCTGTCTAAGTTGATGGCGGATTTTCCACCGACTTCACAGGATTCTGAATTGGGCACAGAGCAATCAGAAACCCAACTCTCCCTCTGCATTTACACCATATAATACCGCTGCAAAAGCAAAACAAATAAGGTTTCTTCCATTTTCCTATGCATTTATAGCTCTCACTGTGGAGGCAAGAGAATGGAAGAATCCAACAACAGTTATTACAGCTTAATAGGGGCACAAATGTAAGTATAATCAATCCTGAACTTGGGCATATGTTTTGGTTAGGAATCGGTGATGAGTAAAAACTGTATCGATGACTAATTCACTGGGCAGCAAACCATACTTACTCCTCTCAGCTCTTTAACCCAAAGCTTCCTCCAAAACTGAGCATCAGTATTTATAGTAGATTATCTTTAAAAAGTGTTTATTTTTAAGTCTGTGATGCCTGTTTCTGCTAATCATGAAAATATCCAGAGCAATGTAGCATCATACCCCCAACATGCACGCTCACATACTTACAAACATATTTTAAGAGGACACTAAGTTTGCCATCACGTTAATTTATTTCTGTTAGCTTGGTACAGCAGCCCTGTACCCTGCATCTCCAATGAAAATTGACGCTCCCTTGTTCCATGTTTCTTTATGCCGTGACCTTGGGTGTCAAGGGAAAATATTGCTTTGCATCCCTGTGTTGCTTGAGTCCCGCTTTTCTCTTTATAGCTTATTACCTGGCACACTTCAGAGCACCGTGTACTGCAATGAGATATGCACTGTACAGCTGGCAACACTAAGAATACTTCAGGCTATGGAGATAAGGACAGCTGAGTCTGTTGTGCAAATAATATTAATATTTTGCTCCAAATTCAAGGATTTAAATGTATTGTTCAAAGATTTTTGACAGTAAATTGTTACTTTCTTAATAAAATTTCTTCTTTTATGGCTTGTTCCATAGCCCAGTGAAATCATAGATCAGCCCTTCCCCATGAGGATGCTGGTTCTCTCAGGACATTTTAGGTATGGTTGTATGCTGAGCAGGATGAATGGAGAGGAACCAGCCTTCTACATGACTGGGAAAAAAAAAAAAAAAAAGCTGCAAACCTAAAGTCATTACTTATTAATTCAACTATTTTTTACATGTGTTAGTGAATAAGATACATGTACAATTTGCTAAGGATCTGAATGAAGGGAATCCATCACAATTAAAGCAGTCAGGATTTACAGTAGTACCACTGAGAGCAGAATCTGTCCTCTTCAAAATATGGTGTGGGTAAGGGTGCTCACTGCCAAGATTTCCTGGACGAGCACAGCAAACGAACAGTTGCTAAAGCTAACCTGATTTTAAGTGGCTCAACCTCTTCAACCCATTTCAGTAAATTGAGAGCTTCTGAGAAAACGCTGCCCCCTTCCCCTCTCCACCCACAACACGCTGAGCAAGACCCAGACATCGGAAAGGTCCTTCTGCTGACCCTTCTCCCCCCAGATACCACTTCATTGTTTATTGATCTTGTGAATTCCTGAAGTCTCCTGTTCTAGGTGGCCCTGAGGGCAAAAATACCAAAATCCCCTATGGCTTGAACAGTGACCAGGGATGAAAGTAGTAGAGACTTCTTGGCTGCTCTTCCTTGGACATCTACAACCCATTACACACAGGAGTAGCAACAGAATTATTTCAGAACAAAAGAGCTTTTGTACACTTATAGGTTTATACACCCACTGATCCTTCTGGATGCATCCCCATTCCACGGAAAGTAAATTACAGCACAAGGACTCTGTTGCAAGAAGAAGTCTGTGAGACCTGGCACATGCTGTGGTCAGATGGCAGGTTCTCCTGCCAGTTCGCAACCCTTGAGGTAAACAGAGATCAGTCCCAGCCTGGTAGGAGGAGTTTCTGGGGATTTTTTAAAATTTATTTATTTTTAATAGCAATCCTCTTCTCTCATTTTGGTAGGCTACCACAAAGAGGGGGGTGGGAAAAATCTGGTTTTATATCTTGTGAGTTCAAGAGACTATTGGATTTTTTTCGGCAAGTTTGAAATTTTGTGGATGGAGTCTGTGGACAGCTTTATTATGTAGATATTGAAATAAGCTTCTGGTAAGGGGTAGTCTTCCTTCTGACAGCATTTAAAAAGTGATAAAGGAGGTGCCAAGGTGGCTATATCGCAACTGGAAATATGCCATAGGGAGGCTAAAAACAAAACTAAAATAAAAACCAAAAGAGCCCACTCGCTCCAAAGAACTGGAAAAGAAAGAGACACAAAGCACTGATTGCGGGTCTGTCCTTCACAAAGCATCTCAGTTTGCCAACATATTCACATTACAGAAGCAAGTGCTTTTATCTTTTCCCAGATGGGGATTCTCCATCTCTCCAGGCCTGTTTGCTCCCATTTAGTCACAGATATAAAGATGGGCTAGAGATGTTCGACACCTTTTCTAATTTTCTAGTAATTACCGGAAAGCATAAGGACTCTATTTCAGAAACAGTCTCCACATTTGAGGTCAGTTTGCAGGCTGTGGGAATAGCGAGGGATGCTCCAAGAAATGGTCCTGACTCTATAAATACTAAATAAATGAAAAAAAATTGAATCTCAAAAACTAAAACCCGTGAGGGGTGTGTGTGTGTGGAAGACTTTCTTCAAGAAGAGTAAATCATGTATTTTAATTTTGATGTCTGAATATTTCACATTTTTATTGTCATGGCAACTGGTGTTTTTCCTCTAGAAATATCAGCAATTCAAACCACAATTCCCTTTATCTTCCTGGCTTCTTAGTATCACTGGATTATTTGCCCCAAAAACAACTCTAGTAAGTTGTCTCTGCTCCTGCTGTACCATTGAGATGAGGCAGTAGAATATCACGTAGTGGGGTACAAATGCCTAACTGGGCACTGGAGTAGCTTTCCAAGCCAAAGACATGGATTTTGGCAGGAGCCACGATTTATCCAGGTGCAATCACAGCTGTCTGCATTGGATTTTTTTGTGTAAGTGACACCACAGCCCAACTCTTTATTCTTTGAATGAAACTCCATGCCAAGGCTGTATATAAATATTAAAAAAAAAAAAAAAAATCCCAAAACAAAACACACACACAAAATAGTAAAGTTACTTTCCTGTATTAAAACCTATTTTAAATCCTATGTTCACAATTGGATCTTATGGGGTTAAATCTTCATGGACTAAAGCTGAAGGAACACCCAGGACCATCAGTGGAATTTGTGCTAATCAGACCTTGTTCTTAAATTCTATTTTGCAGAGCATATGGGCTAAAGACCTCTCTCACACACCACTCATGAATATTTTGCGGGGGGGAGCTTTATTTCTCAAATAGTAATATCAGTTCTTATGTCATAAGAGGTGGTTTGGTCATATGCAATCTCCTGAAAGCTGAGCTCTGCCCAGGGCTGCAAACCTACTTGTGCCAAGAGGAAAATTTTGTAAACTGAAGAATAAAACCATTAAAAAATTTATATATCTTGCAAAGAAAAATGTAGCGGATTAATAAGAAATATGAGTAGCATTTTGCTTCTTTGGTGCCTTCCTTTATAATTTCTTATTCATAATAATTCCTTAGATATTGAGCAAGCAGTTCCACAAGTATAGGATTGAATAAAGTCTAATGAAGATTGTTAATGGAAACCTGTCTGGTAGTTAGGTTGTCTGTGGTTTTTTAAAGGTGAAAATACTAACAGAAGCTATTTCTTCAGGAAGCTTTTCCTGGTCTAGGGACATTCATAATGCCTCTCTCCTGTGTAAGTTATCTGATGTCTAATGGTGACAGACACATACCCAGACTGTGATTGCATAAGCCTTATTTCCTGAGCAAACCATGCTGAAAGAACCCATCAAGAATGATAATCAGAATTTGAGACTTTCAAATACTGTATAACATAACTACAGCTTTTCCTGTATAGTTGCAAAACATATATACACAAGTCTATATCTGTGTGTATTTAGAGTTTATAGATATTTGTATGTATATAAAAATACATGCATAGTTTTCCATGTACTAGAAACTCCCTTCTTCAGGCAGCAGCTTATCAGTTTGGTTGCCTGTGTCACTGAACACGTATTAATTTGATGTGGCTCAGCTTGCTGCATGATTCATCCAAAATGTTAAAGGGGGCAGAGTAGGCGGATTGTGATTTACCTATAATACAGCCTGGGGTGAATGGACCCTGGACACCCACGTATTTAGAAACCCAGTGTAACTGTGAAACCTTTTTTCACCTCTCTGATTAATATGGAGACACTTGTGTGAATTTTATACACTGTGCTCATCAGGACAATGTATAGAGACTTGCTGAGCTGAGACATAAATATGGACTAATCATCAAATGTGGATTCAGGTCTCCCCTGCTGAGCAGGTAACAGTGTAAAGTGTTTAAACTGATACCTGCCCAGCATGTGGTATCTTAATCAGCATCGCGTTCCTGCACTTCCTCCCTCCCTTTGGTCTACGGAGACAATGACCTCAGGAAGACAATTTTATTTTCGTGTTCAAATTTGCCTGTATGAATATATTTTTAACTCCTGCATTGCCTCGTGGATGAGCACTGCAGTCTCTGTGCAAAAGAAAAGGTCATCTGTATGACGGGAATTATAATGAGAGGTCATCAGATGAAAGGTTGAGAACAGAGAACCTTAATGAGCATCTTAAGAGTTCACAAATTTTTTTCAATTGCCATAATTTTAGGCCAAAATCAGGTATGGAACAGATTTATAAGTCGCATTCCTCTCCTACAAACTTCAGAATTGCAGCATGGCTGGAAACTGTGGTCAGCTGGGAAGGTCCAGGCAGAAGCAGCTCATCCCTGAAGATGCCATCTCCCCTTTTAAAGAAGTCAGTGGTTGGTTTTTGAATTTCAGCCCTGTTTATTGTGATTAGGGACATATTTCCTTGGAGGAGGCTTAGTGCTGTACTGGTGCCTGGCCAGAGGCAGGGACCAATCCATGGATTTCATATGTGTCCGGAACAATCTGTTGGCACCTCAGTTTTAGGACGGGCTGACAGACTGGGAAGGGGAGTGAAAATTCCAATAGCTGAGACCAGCCCTGAGCATTCTTCCTCCATAGAGTCATAGAATCCTTTTGGTTGGAAAAGACCCTCATGATTGTTGAGTACAACAGTCACTAAGCCGTGTCCCTAAGAGCCTCATCCACACATCTTTTAACCACCTCCAGGGATGGTGACTCAACCGCTTCCCTGGGCAGCCTGTTCCAACGCCTGACAATCCTTTCTGTGAAGAAATTTTTCCTAATATCCAATCTAAACCTCCTCTGGCACAACCTGGGGCCACTTCCTCTCATCCTATCGCTTGCTGCTTGGAAGAAGAGACCACCGCTCTCCTCACTACAACCTTGTTTCAGATAGTTGTAGAGAGCAAGAAGGTCTCCCCTCAGCCTCCTTTTCTCCAGGCTAAACACCCCCGGTTCCCGCAACTGCTCCTCAGACTTGCATCTCCCTGGGAGTTCCCGGCATGCTCACTTGCTCCTCTCCAGCAAATTACCTGGTCCCTGTCCTTCCCATAACCAGGGCTGGAGACACCGAGTGTCCCCTTCCAGTTACGAGAGCTCCTGGGAGGGCACGGGGAGTCTCCTGGGCGCCTCAGCTTTGTTTCCCACTTTCACCGCTGCGGCAGAGCCGGGCGGCAGCCAGCGCAGAGCGGGAGCCCTTATCTCCAGCTCCCAGCACTTCCCCCGGCGTGCGTGTGGGAGCCGGCGTGCCACCAATTTCCAAGCCTTAGTGGGGGGGGACCACGGCCGGGCCAACAGGAAAGCTCTCGCCGTGCGCCCGCACGCCCCGGCCGTGTCCCGCCAGCCGCAGGAGTGCAATCGGGCAGCTGCAGGGATTTCCCGTCCCTTCCTCCCGGGCTGCCATGGCTTCCTGCAAGGCCGGCGGTGGGTCGGCCCAAGGCCTCAGGAAGCCGCCGGCCGTGAGCAAGTGGCGGCGGGTGGGCAGGCGGGGGCGAGGAGGTGGCGGTGGCCAAAACCTATTTGTTCGGTGGCCGCCACACACCGACACGCGCTGGCCAGGCTGGAGGAAAACAAAAGGGGGATGTCTGCTTCCAAAAAGGCAGGAAATGAAGCAGCACGGGGGACGGAGAGATCTGTTGGGACTGGGTTGGGGCTTTTCTCTCTTAACCTATTGTTTCATTATATTAAAAAAAAGGAAAATGAAAGAGAGAGGAAAAAAAAATAAATAACTAGAACACATCCTGTGACCTCTTATCAAGCCATCGGGTAGAAAAACAAACAGCTCATTCATCTAAAGGCTGAGGGTGTTTTTGATGTGACTGCTGGACTCGGTCAGGCCAGGCGGCAGAGGGGTCAGGAGCATCACCCCCCCGGCCCCACTCGCCCCCTCGCATCTCCTGACTTCTGAGCCAGGCGGGAGCTGTTTGTTTGCGAGGGTTTCTATAGATGTCACTGGGCATTTCCCAGCCGGCCACGGCACCCGCAGGCCCTCTGTTCCCTGTGTGCAGGAAGTCTTTCATTCCCCTCTTATCTGCAAACCAGAAGATTTTGACGGCTGATATTTTTCCTGCTCCATGTCTCCTCCCTTTTTTTGGCCAGACACCTATAATTTTCCACTCCTCTTTTTCTTCCAAAGGAGGTGACATTTAAAGGAAAACAATGCCATTACTTTATTTAGCTCTTACCTATTATTTTTTTTTTTTTAATTATTCTTTTCATGAAGAACTGGACTTATCCTCTAAAGTGCTACAAATCTGACCTCCAGCAAAACCTCAACGAGTCTTGGTTCACACACACATCAACTTGTTTACATCATGCTTATAAAAAAGCTGTATTCATTTCTTGGATCCTTGGCTAAGCTCTTAGAATTTTAAAGCCAGAAGAGGTCATCAGGTCACTTATGCTAAACTGCTCTATAATTCCAGTCTTAGAATTTCACCCATTTCCCACTATAGTGAGCCTAATAAATCACGTTCATCTAAACGATAACTTTCAGAAAAGCATCCACTCCTAATTTGAAGACTTCGAGAGATGGAGAACCCACCATATCTGTTAGTAGCCTGGGTCATTCAACTTTGGCAAAGCACTTAAAATATCTTCTGCGTAGAAACTGATGTGCTATTCTGACAAACGATGCAATCTTACAGACAGGTGTTTTCTACCTTCAGAAGAAGGGCACAACCAAGTGACAAGCTCTACCAAGCAAATGTATAAAGGACATAGTGAGGAGTCACATTATCTGATTCAACCAACTTAAAACTAATGAAAGCTGCAGTTACCAGAGATATATCCTTTTTTTATGGTGTACAGCGTACCTGCTGACTTGCACTAACCTCACCTGTAATCCCTACAAAAATGGCAGTGCAAAGGTAAAAGGAAATGTTTCATGCATTACTGAAGTGTGGGCTGTGCTGACTTGGTCCAACACCAGAAAGTCCCAGTCCTACACTATCTTCATGCCACAGCCAGTCCACTGAATAATTAAAACATCAGCAGGTGCCTGCAAACAATTAGAGGGTAACCCACAAATGTGGACTCTTTTGGTACTAACACTGATTTAAAATTTCCAGCAGAGATAATGATCCCTACAGGAAATGTAAATGAAACTTATAAATACGTAACAGAAAATCAGGCCATAGCACAGTTAAGATTATTTCTTTAGGTGTATCATTGCTACTGGTGCTTCATTTTCTAGAAAGAAGGCCATGGTAAAAGTGCAATGATATAGCATTGTGAAACAGTGTTTGGAAGTTCGCTTGACCTTTCAGTCTTGGTACTTTCTATATTAATCCCATGCTGCATAAATTATAAGAGAGAAGATAAATATTTAGTTTCTTACTGTTCTGAACAAAGTCCCACAATGTTTTCTTTGCAGGCTGAAGCAATTGAGAGGCGACCAGGAAGGAGGCAGACAGCCCAGTTGTCTTCCCATGACACTGGTAAGACAGACTGCACATCTAATTGCAAAACCAGATAATAAGGAATGGAATTGCAGGCAGGGTTTTCAAAATTTTCAGGCAGACATAAATACAGGAAAGTGGAGGAAGGAAGGGAAATAGAAGACTAAGGAAGAGGATTTTATTCAGTTCACTGACACCGTGGTACCTAAATTTACTCTCAATTTATGGAAAGACTTTCAAAAGAGTGAAGGGGACTTTGCCCTCCCCTCAAATTAATATTCAGTACAAATTACTCTCAAGAGCTTTGAACATTTCACCACCAGGTATTTCAGAAAAGAAAAACAAAAAACCCTCTAAAACAAAACATGCAACTCAGAATCTGTTTTGGTTTGGTTTGGTTGTGTTTTTTTGGGTTTTGTTTTGGTTTGGTTTTTGTTTGTTTGTTGTTTTGTTTTTTCCCTCTCTGATTTATCAGCCTAAATTAGGACTGCTTGGTAGGAAAATTTTTCCCAGATGATTTAGATACACATAATGAATTTTCCTCTTATTTGCATCACACAGTTGTGTCCAAAAGCATTTCAAGAACCCAACAAAGTTGCCCAGTAGGTCTAATGGTTAACTCGAACAAATTACCCTGAGTAACATCAGTGCTTTCTTTAACTAATTTGTCCTTGGCTGTTGGCAGTAAGCTAAATCTCTGTCCTGAAGCTGCCTCTAAGTTCCCATGAAGTTTAGCTCCAGTTTTCGGCTTCAGCGGAAGCAGAAATTGCGCAGTGCAGGGACCATGAGTTAAATCACTATTGCAGATGATTGTAGATCTACAAGGGAAGAGGTCAAGGGTGGGTATTTGGTGTCACTTCTGAAACTGGAGGGACAATTTAAAGCAGAGAAGTGAGGAAGAAGAGAGAGAGCTGACTTAAAACTGATAGCCTGTAATTTCTAGGAAATTTGAAACTGACTGTTTAACTGTCTCTGGTTTTTACTGATCTTGCTGACAATCTGAACAGCCGATGTTATGGATTTCTCATTTTCCAGATTCTAGCAGAATTGACACACATCAAATAAACGTGCAGTTTTTGTATGGACCAAACTTGGAATTTGTAAGGTAAGCTCGTCTGAGTCTCCTTGCTTCTTAAAACCTCTTCGTTTCATTAAAATCACAATATACTGATAGTCCTGAGGCAAAAAGGACTTTAGAGCCTTTAGAGGGAGTCCTACACAAAGAGCAAGTGTGAAACTCTTAACGGTTATCTTGTCCCCTCATGGAGTGTTAATGGGATTTGCATTGATTCATTGATGGGAGATTACACTCCTTAGTGTCTTTGTCATTAATACTTATCGGTAAAATGTAGACATGTGGAAGGTCAATATCTCATCCATATCTTTTTTTCGTTTTGTTTTTTTTTCCCCTAATTTGGTTCCTAGTAGTTGGAAAAGTGGCCAGTCAGCGAACTGCAACAGGGGCTGTTAAAAGAGGCCCCAGCTACCAGCAGCCAAAAGGAAATTTTCAAAACATTGATTTTCACATGGTCGGCTCCATTTCTGCCTATACATACAATATCAGAACGATTAAAAAAAAAAAAAGTTAGACAAATATTTATACATACGACTAATGAGAACACCTGGCATAGCAGGCAAACAAGCTAATGGGAAAGAGATGGAATGGATGTGGATCTCCCAGTGTGTATCACATCCCAAGCAGCTTGTTTTCTCTACTGATGTCTCCTTCAAAGAGCCTTTTGCTCCATCGAATGAATGTGCTGGATCTACTGCCCTTGAAAACAGTTGGGTTCCCACTCTACCTCAAGGCAAAAGTAAAAGACACCTGCTTTGGAGGAAGGCTCATTAAAACCTTCAGGTACCAGCACTTTTGCAGAGATGTCAAGCAAGCTGGTGATGGCATCAGATATAGGCAGATGTCTCCTAGGACCTGGGCTGGCACCACCAATTTATCTCATGTTGCCCACAATATAACCATCACCTTATAAAGACTTTCATTTATTACTAGTGACTGGTGAACCTCTGGAGGTTTGCTTGGGACAAATACCAATTCAGCTGCCAAACCTTATCTGAACTATCTGAACCTCTCGTGTCTAAAAAAATTGGGCTGGAAATCTCATCAGATAAGGATTTACTCTGTGATTGACTGTAGTTATTGCTTCCAGATGGGCTAGAATTACTGACATTACTGCCCTTTCACTTGGTATTTGGTATATCCAATTCTGGCTCAGAACCTAGGAAAAAACTTTATGTATATTTTTTGGTCACTATGTTTTAAACTGATCTCCATTTTTCTAGTTTTAGTTCTTCGGTCTCCATTTCCTAATTGCTCCCGAGCTGAAATCTAGCTTTTTTCAGCAGATGGCCCATTGATTCCAGTGAAATCTTTTGACATTGGCCTGCTTTATTTTGGAAAGTCAAGAATAAAAGCAGGTAATCAGGAAGGATGAGAGGATGGTCATCCAACCGCATTAAAGAGAGCTGCTGAATGAAAAGCCACTATACATACAGATAACTGGAACTGTCTGCCTGAACTTTGACTTTTTTTCCCCCCCTTATGAAGTCAGATAAATAAAATATTCTGCTGAAAAGATGCCCACAGCAATTCAATTTCTAAATATTTCCTTTGATTATTTATAGTGTACTCAGATTTTAAGTGTAATATTCCATTCAGTCAAATAAGGTGGGGTTTTTTTTTCCCCCTTTCTTCGTTTCTTAGTTTGCTGACATTTTTTGGAAATTGTTTATTGATGCTGACTGACAACAGTTCCCACCTCCTTGGCCAGACTTTTTCTGAACAAGCAGAAAACTGGAAATTCCTTTGTCTTACTCTTATGGAATAAAAGAAAAGCTACTGTAGCAGTAAAAAAGAAACCAAAATCCTCCAGAAAGACAGTTTTGTAGGCAGCAGGGAAAAAACTGGGACTGATGGTGGGCCAGGACTCTGTGAGAATGAGAAACTTCACATCAGAAGTGCAAGGATCCAGAGAGGAGCTGAGATTGTTTGGATGGTTTTTCGGTGCCAAGTCTTTGCTTAGACCATGTAAGGGACCAGCAGATGCATCAGAGGGATTGGGATAAAGAGGCAACAGAAGTTGTTAGGTTTGAAAAAGCAAAGCGTATCCTACAAATGAGGAGGAAAAAAAAAAAAGTCCATTACTGTAAATCTGTGATATGTCCACAAGCGCCATGTGATTTTAATGACACAGCATCTCCATGGAGGGTCACCTAGTGATTAGGAAGGGAGGAATTCCCAACTGAGAACAGGTCAATGGTTCTGCTCTTTCTCTAGCCAGTCTCTGACAGAGCCAGTTTTCAAAGATGAACTGTGGAGTCATTTCCCAAGGGAAGCGGTGGAAGTCCCATATCAGGAGACTTTTACAACTAGATCAGACAACACACTAGAAAATGTACTGTAGCTGTAGTGAGCGATTCTGCATCAGCAGGGAGATGGATTGAATGATCTAATATGGCTCTTCCATCTGCAATTCCTGTGAGTCTATGAATCACATTTCTGCGTGGCAATGCAGCCGAGTAAATACAGTGCAGAGCAAAACCATCAGCTATCTTGGTATCTCTATAACAGTAACATGAGTAAATTAGGCAGACAAATTCCAAAAAGGGATATATTTGACTCTCTGGTTCTAAATGCATCTGTTCAAACTGGCTATAGTACAGTATGTTACTGCTAATTCCTAAGTGGTTCAGGCTGGATAACAGGATATTTTGTGTCAGGTATGCTATTAGCAAAGAACTAAATGATTATTAGTTCACATTTTGTTGTACAGAGCTAGTATTACCTAACTCAGCCAGCACATTTTGGATCAATACAAAGAGTGACCCAGCTATCTATAGCCTCTGTGAATTTTAACTTTAACCGTATGGAAGTATCTTGCAAAAGTAGACTATAAAAATTGAAAATATGTCAGTTTAAGACACAAAGTATCTTATGACTGGAAAAAAAACAAGGGTGGAAGGATTGAAACATCTTATTACTAGACAAATGTGCTTCAGCTCAAGCCTGAATCTGTGCCCAGATGATACGGACATAAATGAATTCATGGACACGGGTGGGTGTCAAAGCTAACCAGATGTCAGACTAACCAAACATTTCTTTTGTGCGCCCAACGAAGTCCAGTGGGTCAACTAGGCTTAGAAAGACCTCTAACTTTGTTGATGATGTGAAAGGGAAATATCAGACTTCACCTTTAACAGTAATCACTACTGAACAGAATTACGTGAAACATATTTGCGTGATACTTCTATGGAAATAAGGGTCATATACATAGAAGTGACACAGTTGACAAAAACTCCAGTGTTTCACTCTGATACATTCACTTAACGGAATAAATTTCTCTAGCGGTCAGGGAGATCCTTTTAGCTATTTTTCATAAATCAACAGGAAGATAAGTGTTTATGACCTTGTTCTTTTTATTCTGGTTGCAAACTCCTACAACCGCAACCACCAAAGGTTTATTTTTCTCATCACTACTCAATCCCTCCCATCTCAGCTGTGATCTTTCCACGGCCCTTCTTAACTCTCTTCATTAAGTGTTTCTGCATTTCATAGGTTTGTAGTGTGATGTTTCTGCCACACTTGAAGGATCATATTTGACAAAAAAAGCCTTGTCCCCCTAACTGGCTTCTGAGAGTGCAAGAAGGAGTCACCTCCAGAGCATCACTTCTAATGGTGGAGCCCTGCATCACTAAAAGATTGAATTAGAAAGATAAACCTTAGATTTCTGAGATGTCTTGACATGACGTTTGAAATTCTTCCACCTCAGGTGCAAACAGTATGATTTGGGAAGAGTGATTATTACTGCACACATACCTGTCGATGTAGATCTGTCCGTGTAGACCTGTGCTTACAGCATGTGCAGCACATCTGAACAGAAGTGCTAGACATTTATATGAGACATCAATCAAGATTGTATGCCTACATATATTTGTGTGCGTATTCTAACCACACCATTGAATTTGCAGGTTTTCAGTTGTGAACAGGCCTTCACGAGAACCCTGACTGACTATTCATGAAGATACTGGAGAATTCAGCATCGTGACATTTAGACCTGTTGATTTATTCATTCCGAACTGCGGCACCATTTCTTCACTATTCTTCATTCATTTTTCCCCTTGTTTAAAAAGTTTCATCCATCCAGTCATAAATAAGTAAGTAAATAAATAAATAACCAGCACCTGGCTTGGGTAACCAATTCCACACCTTTCTGGAGAACGAAATTGAACTGTTTATAAATAAACCATAAGGTGAAATGTGTTTGCATAAACTATTTGATAAACACTTAGGAAAAGAGCTATTGGGAAAAACATCCATCTTCATAATTTTCACTGTGAAAATGAAAAACATTTTTGGGGAGGGGAAATGTTCTCACCTTTTCCTCTATTTTTGCACTGACTCGGTATAAAATCTATCAACAGAAAATATTGAAATTAATAGGAGATTACTGTCTGAACTTCATAGTTTAAAAGCTTTTCCACTAATACTAAAAAATGAATTGGTCACCTCTATTACTTTTGAGGGGGATTGTCTCAAGGTTTGGCACCTGATCTGGACAAATCAGCAAAATCCCTTTGACAATCGAAGGAAAGAAACAGGCTCCTTTCCAGGACTAGCCAGGCCAGCCCAAGAAATACTTCATACCACCTACACCTGCAGAAGGTGATATGAAGAGCTATGGAGAGACAACCTGTACAAGTAGCTTTGACATCGAGCTTTTGGTTGTCTAAAGCTGGATTAGATGAATACCCCCATAAAGTCCTATCAAACCAAGATAACATTTGTTTCTGATGTTATTTACAACTGTTAGTCAACTGCCAAAGGACATATGAACATCAGAAAAACTATATCTGCATGAATCCAGTAATAACAAAATGCAGCATCTTTGCCACAGCTACAGAACAAATGCCAGCATTTAATAATTACATGTGTATATTTATATTATAACTGGTTTGTACTTGGATTTACTAAAAAGGAATCTATAATTACAACAAACTTTTTTTTTTTTTTTTTTTTACAAGTTTGGGGCAAAACCGACTGCCAAAACTGCAGAACTCAGTACAGATTTTTATTACCTGTAAATTTCTGGATTAGGCAAGGTGTACGCTGAGAGGTTTGTACTACAATATAGCCCCTAAACTTAAATGTTGTGACATTAGCAAGTAGCTTATAATTAAAGTATGTTGCCATTTCACCAGGCTTTCATTTATAGGAGAAAGTGCAAACTCTGTTCTACGTGAACTTTAGATACATCCAACTTTTTTCTTTGTTCTTTTCTTTAAAGCTTTGCAACAAATGCATCTCCATATGCTTATATTAGTTAATCTAGTATTAAACATATTGGCTGTGCAAAATGTTGGCATGCATTAATAAATGTTTTCATTTTTTTTTTATTCTTTTTTTTTTTTCCCCTTACTTTAAATTCTTCCTTTGACTACACAAGCAACAGCTGTCTAGCTTCCTGTTCAGTACTGGATCTAATGCCTCTACAGAAATCTAGGTCAAAACACTTGGAATGCATGAATATCAAACAGAGTTTTCAAAACAGCAAATGAATACATCTTTAACTGGTGACATTTTCCTGTAGCATATGGCTGCAAGCTCAAGGGACTGCATGCTTTTTTGATGAATATGTTCCGTCAAAAACTAAGGAATGGCAGTGGGCTTATATCACCTTCTGTTTTGCCTTATGAAATGATAATGCAAACTCATAAATGGATACTACTATCACAAGACTTGTGCCTTTTGTGCAATCCCAAAGTAGTACAAGGCCTAGTGGTTAAGAGCCTAACTCTTTGGTCATGTTAAAGTATAAAAGATGACTGTCAAAGATGTTTTTTTGTAAAGCACTTGCCCATGTCACAGAGGGCATAAGATTACCTGCATTTCCATACCAGTGAAAAACAGCAACATACGGTAACAGGAACGAGATACAGATTAATTCTAAAATTCTGTGAAGACATTAAACCACGCATATAATTTCTGCAGAAGAATGGCATGATGTAACAAAGGTAATATGAATTTAGTTTATCTTGCCAGCACAAATATGCAGGGAAAGTTGTACACTTTTAATGATAGAAATAAGAGAATAAAAGTATAAACTAAAATTAAAGTGCTGGCATCTCAATAAACCCCATATCAACACTAAAGTGACAGTCCAAAGAAAGCTGCTCTAACAAGCTTGTCTGTTATTCTCCGAGAAGAAAGGATGGGTTTGGCAGCAACACCAGAGCCTGTTGAATAATTAGCCAACTACCAATTCTGACCGGTAGGAAACGATGGAGCTATTATTTCTGATCATGTATTCATCTTCTCAAGTAACAAAGCAAACAAACAAACAAAAATTAATGCCTAATATCTTTTTAGGTAAAAAAATCATCTAATTAAATACTCTCAAATATTCCATAAGATGTAGGGCTGGAAGCACAGAGTGACTCACTCACTGGACTTGCAGGAGGTTGTGCAGGGGTTTAAAATATGATTGTGGCCAAGGTCTTAGTAGGTTCTGATCTCCAATACCCTGCAGGATGTAGTGGGGGAAAAAATTACGAATTCAGGCTCTATTTAAAGCAGCCAAGAGTTTTTTCCCATGTTGACACTCAGAGCAGATGTGGGAGTTGAGTCCATCTAGATAAGCTATGATTATATGAAACTGAGTTGCTGAGTATGTGTCAGAGCTTCCTGTATATTGTGAAGTCTCTTTTCAGTTATGTGGATAGATCCTCTCACTTTCTGCCATCTTCCATCTCCCAAGCTCTACATTAAAACAACCAAGAATTCAAATTTCATTGTCTCTCTGATATTTCACTAGTCTCAGCTGGCTCAGCTTGTAGCTCTGGGCAGAGGCTGGGGAAATAGAGTCCGAGAGGGAAAGAATTTCAGAATTCAGTGGATTTTTAATATTTTTTTAAACAGTTCTCATAAACAAAACCAGTTCAGTACAAGACGGAAGGATGGACAAATGAGACGTACAAATAAAGAATGGCTATCATTAGCCTCATGTGCACTCCGCACAGTTTATAGGAAACATATCTGGTTTTAAAGCTATTTCAGGTAGGCGCTTGATATATATTTGGGAAAAAAAAAAGTAATTGGTTAAATAAAAATGAAAAATATTGATACTTTTGAAATAGATAGTTTTATTTCTCCTGCATTTTTCTACCATTTCTAAGTGTAGCTTTGGAAACAGGCAGTCTCTCTTTTTCCCCCTTTGTCTCCCTTGCTGTCTTTTATATATCTTATTGTCACTCAGGTGAGACTTCATTACATTTAACCCTAGAAAGGGAACATCAAATGTTTAACCTTCACACTACAAGCAAATTTATTTCTTATAAATATCCCTGTCAACATAATATCTATCGTAGGGGTTAACTGATTAAACTATGTATGTATTTAGTCACTGGTGACTCCTTCTTTGTGTCATCCAGTGATCCCATTAATAATTTCTCTCTGGTTGAGAAATATTAACAATTCATCCCATATTATCCATTTGAATTATTGTCCTTTAGTTTAGCAAAATAAAAAAGGGGCATTTTCACAAAGCCGTTCTGAGAAGCCAGATTATTTTTTTTTTTTAGTAGATTTTCTGCATTTATGACATTGCAAATTTTTATTGTTGTAACTTAGGTACATTTGCCTTATCAGGAAAGCAGTTACATTTACATTCATTTGATGTTAGGCAAACGAACCAAAATGCCTGCTTGGTACAGGATGAGCAGTAACAAAACAAATAATTTCATTTTCCAGATGAAGATATATTTTCTCTGAAATCAACAGAAAACATACGACAACTTAGTTTTACTTTCTTTAGTTCTAGAATTCTTCTATTTAAATTAAACAGAAGGATCTGTATGCTTACATATCTGTCCAGCTATGGGAAAGAGAAATATAGCAGAGCTATACAGTTAAATGAGCAGGGACAGTAATGTCTGAGCTATGAAAGCAAAGCTCATTTATGTTCTAAGCTTATTTTATTTTTCTTAAATCAACATTAAGAAGGAAAAGTTGAGATATTAATTACCCGTTTACTGCCAATGTAGCGGAAAATGTAATTTATAGACCACTCGCAAAAAAAGTGCTTGCTTAATTTAAGAACTCAAATTATTCAAATAACATTTTGAATTTGATTATTCGTATAATTGAAATGTTGCTCTCGCAGCCTGAATTGCTTCTCTGAGTTACAACCTGAGCAACAGTTAACTAAGACCACACTCACTGTGAAGATTATCACAAATGTGAGCAGGAAAGGAAGAGAGACTAAGCCAAAGCACAGTTACCTGGAGAAATTTATGGCCAAAGCATCGAGGTTTAATTTGAATTTGGGGTTTCCACAAGCTTTACCAGCTCCATACAAACAGAGCTGCTACCACTCCCTTTATTTTTCCATACAGACTAGGACCAAATGAATTTGTTCCCACAAATCTGCATCCCTGAAATGAGTGATGTGAAAAAAACCAGACCAAGGCTCAACCAAATTTCTATTTTGGTTCATCAACTCAGAAATTTTGGAAATGCAGCTGTATACATGTTGATCTGAATTTTGCCCAGTCCTTCTCCAAGACCTTCCTGAAATCTCTGCAGAATGCTTTCGCTAAATATGGAACATTTACACTGAGAGCAGGGATCCCACTTCAGAAATTCTGACATTAATAACACGAAATGTATTTCCATTTTCTGCAATGCCAAGAAAAATGGGGCAGAATCAATACAGCTAGAAACAGGCGATCTATTGAGTAAAACCTTCATTTTGCTTAGCAGAGATACTTTCGAATTTGAAGATATCAAGTTGTATCTTTTAAATTTCAAAAAATAAGTGTTTCTTATCCATAATAAGAGGGAGAATGAGATTAAATGGGATCAAAGATAAATGCAACATTTCATAGTTGGCACCGAAAACACTCATGGAAATAAACCTTCAGAAGCACAGAGTATATGAGGCTTTGGTGAATCTGGAGAAGATCTACTTTGTATTTTAAAAATGGATTAAGATATTTAAAGTCTTGCATCCATAGAGTCTCACCCAGCCTAGAGCAAGTTTGATTCTAATGCACCTGGATTTTCTTAGTAATAGCATCTCAGCTTTTCCAGTATTTAGAAAAGAGACTCAGAGAGATCTAACCCTGTTAAGATTCATATTTGTATATAATTTTTATATTCTCTACAGTAAAAGCATGTCAATTATTTTTTACTTAATAAGTGAAGGATATTATAGTTAGTTATTAGATATAATCATTAGAAGTAATTTATTATTCTTGGCACAATTTCCATTATATTCTCCTCCTCTCCACCTGGCTGTTAGTGAAGCCAAGGGATCCTCAGGAGATGTAGCAGCTCATGTTTGGGTATCTGACTATAGGAGAAAAACATTAAGGTTTTCTTCCCACCAAAGAAAGAATCTCTGATACATGACAAAAATTCATAGTGGGAGATGAATCCAAAAAACATTCCTTATTTCTCGTGTGTCTAGGTGGAGATGAATGGTACACATTCTTTAACTTGGGCAAGCAAAGTAACTTCTTTCAGTCTATCAAAATGACTGAAAACTTTTTTGCTGAAAAATATAAAAATGAATGCCTCAACACGAGGTATACTCAGAAAGCTTAGGAAGTATTTATGAACAATTAAAACAAAGTATTATAATAAAGAAGTGTCCCACAGCTTTAGGTAGAGGTAGTTTTGCTTGTGTTATATATGATTAGTTCTCAGAAAAACACATTAGTCCATCATGAAAACTTCTTTGGACCCTGATGTTGTTATTACAAATCTAATGTCATCCTGCTAAATCAAACAAATCAAAACAGACCCCAAACTGTGGGATTTTCAATGGAAATGTGATGATTCGTGTCTCATTGAGTTTAAGTGCCTAACTTCATCAGAATCTGAAAATCCTATCCGTAATTGGAGACTTAGTGTATAACAAGTTGGAAGGATTTTAAATGACAGATGAGCTTTGAGAATTATGGATGAAATTAAGTAGAAGCTTTTTTTTTTCCCAAATTCTCAATGTCTCCAACAACTATGCTTCATACTTTGCTGCTGAGAATATGAAACACTTGGACAGCCAATGGCATGTTTTCTGTTAGGTTTTTTTTTTTCACACCCTTCTTTCCCAGCTTGTCTTTTCTTGTCTTTTCTAAACAAGTCTAATTCACTCTTCACATTTCAGCTTCCCCATCCTCCAATCTTTATTATTCTGTCCTTCTAGGCAGCCTGCCTTTCAGCTAGGAAAAAGAGGGTTAATAAAGCCATGATTAAGCTGTAAAAAGCTGACATTTAGATATCAACTATGAATCAACAGCTAAAGTATTAGCGGAAATTATTTTCTAATTTTTTCCTCTCTAAGATGGGCATCCTCTGCTGTAGCTCTTTCTTATATACTTCAAGGTGCAAGGGGACAAATTACAAGTAGTGTCACTACATCCAGGGCCTTCCCCCATGGTATGCTTGCCTTCCAAATCTTCATGGCAAAAAATTCAGAATATTTTTTGCTCTGAAAAAAATCTAAAGGTGGAGTTATTAAACAGAGCGGGGCGGCTTATTTCGGGAGTATTTTACCCTCGCTTGCAGGCAGCCAACTGAGGCGGGAGCCAAACTAGACAGAGAGAGGGGACACAGAGACCCCATTAGCGATTCCCCCACCGTGGTCTGAGTGGCAGCTGGGAACAAGGCACTAACTGTTTGCCCGTTGCCCATTCTTGTGTTATTGGGTAAAATAAAAAAAAAAAAAAAGTTCTTTTCTTTGAGAATCTTTGTACAATAAAACAACTCTCGGTCATTCGCGAGTCAGGGGTGAGGAGAAAAGGGCCTCAGTGTAAAGTGCTGCAAACTGGCACATTGTTTCCAGTCATTTTCTCACTATTCACATATAAGGGGAAAGAAGGGGGGGAATAAAAAGGGCAGAGAGATGAGAAAGAAGGGGGAGGGAGGAGGAGGAACTCGGGGTATCTTTTGACAGAAATGTCAGATGCGTGGGGCCGCTGGGGGAGGAGAGGGTGAAGTGGGTGTCTATGGGGGGCAAGTTTGGCCTGAAAGTCTCCTTCTGAACTCCTGGCCACACGCTTCCCCCAGCTCTGACTCTTTGCCCGTTGCCGCTTTCTTTCCTTGGGTAAGATGGGATGGACACCCGCTCTACGAGACCCCGAGGTCAGAGTGATCCAAACGCTGCTCTGCAGAGAACGGACAAGATGGGCACTTCTCTCCCTGCCCTCGTCACATTCCTCGTGGTTTTCCTAATGACAGACACACTTAGCGATTTAATTAACAAAAGCTCTACAGAGCTGAAGGTCTGACTCCTGCATTTGACATCTTATATTTCCTGGGATCAACAGCATAATAAATAGCCAGACAAAGTTTTTTAATGAAACCTTTTTTTCAAGAGTCTCACATCAACCGGGCTCATATTAGGTGTTTCCACAATAATAATTAAAAAAAAAAAAAAAACACCACCACATGACACTAGTTACTAGTTAATACACAAAGTACGGCACAGCAGCTCCCTAAACCACAACAGCATAAATTCTCTACTACCTGGATGAAGAAGCACCTAGAAGCCCTGGACACAGCTCCTCGCTTCAAAACCACCACAATGAAGATGCTGGTATCTCCTTTGTGGTTCCTTTAAAGTAGGAAAGGCAAAAGCATCCTAAAAGGGACAACAAAAAGTGTGGATCTGAAAGCAGGGAGAACTTAGGGAACTGATAAAGAAATGGTACGTAAGAGTACGGCATGCCAGCAGGAGACACGGAAAATTATGGCGCAGCATTAGCTTGATGACTAATTTACCGTCATGCCATGGCCTGGATGTAGACCCAGTCTGAACAGAGGCTGCTGGATTTCTTGAACGTGCCCACATCAAGCCATCAGCAAGATGTGTTCTGTGGGTTGGCACCAATGGGAGGCTGTAACTCACCACAACCTTCCACTCAGAAATCCCTTATACAATTATATAGAGTCTTCAGTGAACGTCCCTTGTTTGAGTCTTACTCTGTAACTTAAGTTACCATGGGATTTTAATTCAGTAGAGGGAACTGTGGGTGAGAGTGACGCAGTTCCAGCCAAGGGAAGATTGATTGTGTTCATTCAGCCCCCACAGCCTGAAAATGCTCCCTATTTATTTTATTCAAGTTCTTGTTACAACACATCCCCGAGTTGTCAAGTCATTTTTTTTCACTAGCAAAAGTCCTTTCCTTTTCCCTGCTCACTTATGTGATACAATCAATCCCAAGAGCATGCTGGTATTTCACTATTTTTGTCCTGCTTAGTCCTCAACCTGTTTCATGATGGCTACGTGTACTACACCAGAGAGGACTCATTATTTTATAGAGCTCAGATAGATTTGGCTGCCACTAGTTTTAAATATGGTATTGAGCTGGATCAGATACTTTCCCAGATTCAGAATGGCCAGGACCCAGGATATGAGCAATTCAATCTAGGTTCTCTCTAATGCCATTGGCAAGCTTCGTTGTTTAGTAAACTGGTGTTAAGAACAGCATATATGGTGATTTTGCATCATGATTAGAATAATTTCATAGCTTCGTGGCTGCCAGTTAAGCCATACTTAATGGTAGAGAAATAGTTCTATCACATTGACCGTCATCCAGTAAAAATAAAAATTATTGGCCAGACACTAAAGGATAAAGTAAGTTCAAGTACTGGAGCAGAAGTTTGTGAGCCAGAACTGATCCAGCAGAAGCTAGAAGTCCATTTGCACATAAGCCAGTAAATTATGCATTTGTCCACTCTGTAAGTGTAAAAAACGGCAGCCCACTCAGCAAGAAGGGAGCGTGCTGCAACAAGGCGGTTTCTGTTTCCTTCAAAGCAACCGAGAAGCCTCAGCTTTCCTACCTTCCCATGGTATCAGAAAGCTTTGAGCACAACCTGCAAACTGTATTTGGCAAGGGCTGCTACAATTGGCCTCTCAAGTCTCTGCTCAAAACTGAAGCAGATTTCTCTTCATTTGCTCTTATCTGTTGAACATAGCTAGTTTTCTGAATTCAAAATTGGGCTGAATAAATAACAGTTGTTAACAAGCTTCAGAAAACTTTTGTACAAACTGAACTAGACAGAAAAATAAAAAATAGAATGAGGGAAACAGTTTATTTCCACTACTTTTCTACTAGCTTCTGTTTTTCCTTTCCTCTTGCTTCATATGTTGTCTATCAAGGCTGAAAGCTCTTCAGAGTATGAACCATGTCTTTGTACTATAATTAAAAAGTGCAATCCACACTGATGCCTATCCCCATTACTCATCAACACTAACACACTAACTTGCTCCATGGGTTCAATTGTGCCATTACACAAGACAGCGATGATGGTTTTTAAACAGAAAATTGCAGAGTAATGGTACATGAAGTAAGGACATCCTATCAGCTCACATCTGATTCTACTTTTCATCATGTTCAAATTTGGAAAAACCCATGAAAAGTCAGTTTTACACTGAAATTCCTCGGTAAGGTTCCTGTCTTGTTCCTAGTCTCCACTTGAGCTTGAAAATAAGCACTATAGCAGTGGAAATCGTGACGGAAAGAGCTCCACATTCCAGCTCAGCAGCTGGAGGTGGATCTACTTTTCCGTAGAAGGGTAGGAGAACAGGTCAGACACCGGTTTGGAAAGTTTCATAGAGAGAGTTGCCTGTGGAGCAGAAACACTCGTTTGAGAGATTCTCTCTGTTTAGTATCAGATGAAAATGACCCTTTTTGCAATATTTTACAGCATAGTTGAAACTGCTTTGTCCCATTAGCCTAGTCAACAGCCTCTTGCTTATGTGAATTATGAGAAACCTTTATGTTCACAAGCACTGGATTTAAATGTCATGAGCAAAGCAGACAGGAGCTGAACATCCACAGGAACTTATTGAGTCTAATTTTGTGCCATTAAAATTATGACCACTGCCATTATTATTATTAATAATAATAATAATTTGTGTTGCTCTAGCATGACGTCAAAAGGCTTTAAAGCCAGATAAACAGGAAATTTGAAAAAACACTCTGAAATAAGCACGCAGCTATTAGAAGAGTCTGTAAAAACTTATCGTCCTGCTAACATAATGTTGTGTGAAAAATTTTGTAAGATCGTTTGTCTTGCATATCATGATGACCACACAGGAGGTTCAAAATTATGAAGGTATGGAGAATGAGGAAAAGCAACATGTAGCCATTGGACTAAGGGAAAAAAAAAAAAAAAAAAAAAGAGAGACACAAAGATTTTCCAGTGTTAAATATGCATCTGGCTCATACGTATTTTCAGCTGCATACCAGCATGACCTGCAGTTGTTATTATAATGATTACTTATGCATTTGCTTTTTTATTGATACCTATACAAAACTCTCCTTTCCCTGGGAGTTCCGGGTCTAGAGACAGTGAAAGCTGGGGGTGTTCAGTCTGCGACTACAAACTCCTGAATGCTGATCCTGCCCCTGCTGCTGATTTACTTGCTGATCTGGAGAGCACTGTTTCATCATATTAACATAAAAATAATATCTACGATTGTGATCATTGCATTGTCAAAGTGGTTCAAGTATGGCTCTTTGTAGGTCTCCAGAAAGTTTTGAAAGCGGGTTCCATGTCACCTGAACTATTTTTTAAATACCAGCTTCAACTTTCAAGTGGCTTTCACGCATGTCCCTCCAAACGCAAGCATGCTGATGATCCTTCCTCTGAATTTGACATCTGGGCCCAAAAGTACTGAACTTCATTACGATCATTTAACTGAAAAACTATCTTTGAAGGACCATCCTTTACCACTACTTATCTTTAAACAAGTATACACAAACACATCCATACAGATCCCCAAATCTCTGAATAAACTCATAACTCTTTGTGTACAGTGTTGCTTGGAAGAGCTTTAGGGCTGCATAATTACCCCAACTCCCGCATCAGGCAGGGAAAGTTAGTGACATGTTGAGTGAAATGCTACACTGTGTTAATAACGGTTTTGAAAGAAATCAGGAAAGTTAATCATGTGTGGACACAGGGTTAAGAAGCAATGTAACAGACTATTAAGTTTAATATAGATATGTGATATAAGCATATGCAGACAGCCATTAGCATAAATTCATGTTACAGAAGAGCAGTGCAGCATACCGTGCGATGGATTTATAGCATACGTGATGTGCAGGACGGGCACCAGAACGAGGGAGAAATGGGTCAATGAATTCATAGACAGGTCTTGAGTCAGATTGGCAGAACCAGGGCAAACGCAACCAGGCTGCTTTTCGGTGGTGGTGTTGTTTCAGAGTGACTATCTATCGTATAACAGTCAGATTGCTTGGCTGCTCTTTTCTATGGGCAGGAGCACGAAGATGTCAAAGCCTGAAGTGCACATGAGGTCCTTTACTTTGCAGTCTTACTATGTGACGAGGACAGCCCTCACAGATCAATTTTTACTCCTTGTTTCTGTAATGGAGATACTGACAAATTCAGCAAAAGCAAAAAGTTCAATGCGGCTCACCAAGAATAAGAATTACAGATGCCTGCTTATATTTCTCTGGTATACCTGATTTCAGGATCCCTCATTCATATTGTATTGATTTTGCTCAGTTACTAACAGAGCTGAGCAGAGAATCTGTAACAAGTTCTGTGCATCTGCCTCCTTTTTCCCTTTGCAGAATGTCAAAATTATTCATTACACAAATTCACTGAATAATTCCACCAGTTGCTAACTGCCTGCCTTGCTATTGGACATCATCTAAACAAACGTGGTTAAAACTGGCTCCTGCTAACTGTTCTTACTCAAAAATTGATTGCAAACACCTTTCCAGAAGATAACAAAAAAAAAAAAAAAGTTCAAAATAACTTACAGTTATATTGCCCACAATGAATTGTCTCACATCCTAAGAGAAGCCAAGGTAGAATAACAGGAACTCCTAAAGTTTGTTTGTAACAACCAGCATTTTACTCTCCTCATCTCATGGTTAGTGCAATGCAAAGTAATTGGTGAGAGGCTGCAACTGGACTTTTGACAACATTTATAGCACATATAAATTGCACTGAACCACTTGTCTTCCATAATCCCAGAAAGAGCTTTTACACTCAAGATGCTTCCCGCATTCCATGTTCCTCCCAGCAATAAAAGCCCACAACGAAATAGTGGTAGGGCCTGACTCAATTTAATAGTGGTCTCCTCACGATACCTACAACTGTTTAATGTTATGAATCCTTAGAGCTATGCTACTCTTTCATCAACAAAAGAAAGGGTTACAACCTTCCCCATGTACAATGTTTTTATTGTATTTTGCCTTTGGGAATTTCCAGCCCAGCCTAATCTCTATCTAATTGTGTGTGCGGGAGAAAGTTTCCCATCAGCTCAAAGGGTCATTGATATTCAGGTGAGATCCAAGCTGTTTTCCAAAGTTTGATCATTCTTTCATCTTCAAGGGTTGTTTGGCATCTTATTGCTCACACGTGAAATCAGCTTTAAAGGTGACTGTCCTTTATGAACTTCAGCGTGGGTCCAAAGTTTGCTCAGTGCATCTGCAAAATTCCCTAGATTTTAGATTTTTAGCTGACTTTTAACCTGGAACAATTTGCAGCTTGCTAGTGTATTTCAACAAATTATTCAATTAAGACAATTTTTGTCCCTCCTGTAACCTCAGTGTCAAAGACCAAAGCTCTCAAAATTTTTGGTGGTGCATCTTATCAGGATTGCTCGAGACAAATTTAAAATGACAACAGAAGAGGACTAAATTTAGGGCTGAAATGTGAGCTTTAGTTCTGAAACACAACTTTTTGGCTGGAAGAAAGTAGGTTTCATGGATACGAAGTTGTTTCTAATGATTTTGTGATATCTGGCCTTGCTTGTGTGAGAGGTTATTCTGGATCCTAATGAACTCTTGAGTTCTGCATATTTGCTTTCTGAATCCTGGTTTTCCTGCTTCATTTAAAAGGAGGAGGATGGAGAAAAGCTGCCTGACTGAAAGGACACCAATTGCTGGATGAACCAAGCAGACTTCTGCTGATTGCACTAGGATGCCAAAGGGCACGGTTTGGAGCCAGCCTTCTCTGGGCATGGAAAAACATTGGCTGGGACACCTCTTGGAACCACTGCTGGGCTGCTGATAATATATCATACACTCAGGATGATAGCAGCAAAAATCTTAACACTGGCATATTGATATCATGGTTATGTCATGCACTAGGTTAAGATACAGCAGAAAAAAAGCTCCTCATTTTTGTGAGGAAGAAGAGAAACAATGGAAGGCCAGGCATTCCTAGCCATTTTTGCCAGATATCTTGAAAAATAAGGAGAAAAAAAGAACGGTCCATAGAAAATGCAATCTCTGAAGCAGAACCAAACGCAGCATATGTACAGATCATGCAGATAGTTTAAACATTTTACTGCTGAATTTTAGCTACGATATTTAGAATTTAGCACTTTTCTTTCTACCACTCTACTATTCTGCACTAGACATCACCATTTGCCTCTACCATGCCAATCAACAGTAAGAAAAGAAGGTAGATTACGGAACACGGAAGATTTCAAATGAAGTCCAGCTGGAGGTTTCGTAAGGAAATAGCCCCAGCATTGTCTTGTATTAATATTTGCCTTTCAGGGGCTGAAAAGCTCAGCTAACTGTTCTGTATTCCCAGCCTGGCTCCTTCCTCCCCACCTTAAATAAAGCCCTCCCACCCCACTTATTAACACTCCAATTCATCAAAGCAATTGTTACCAAAAAAAAAAAAAAAGTTATTTCAGCACTGGTGGAAATTATTCTAACATTACATTTCAATAAAATACCCCCTCCCCTGGTCCTCTGTGTATAAGCAATCAATGGGTTAAGTTTAGATCACTAACGTATGTTCCGTGACCCCAGAATGCTTCATCAAATGTACTCATTACCAACTGAGCAAGTGAATGAGTAGTTGTGAGCCGCAGTTTAAGCGCTGATGGGATTGTGTGTGAGCCCCAACGTGGCCGAGGTATTTAAATTTTGATTTTTGTAATGGGCTTTGACATGTTTCATTTCCTCCGAGGGAGCACTCAAGACCTCTGAAAGTAAATGTTGCTAAAAAGTCATCAAGGCAGAATATTAAAATGCCATCAAATGAAAATTTCACTAATGCAATCCGGCTAGGCCTTCAGGTACCCGAGCGAAAAGGGGAGTGTCAAAGGTCCCGCTTCTTTTAGTGAAACATTATTTGTTCCTCTTCACTGACTGTTTCTCCAAAATAAATTATTTAAAGTCTTATTTCTTTTTTTCTCCTGGGCCCTTTAAAGTTCAACTACGCTGAGAGGAGACGTGGGGACGGGTGCAGGGGAGGGAAGGAGGTGTCAGATGGAGAAATTTAACAAATCAGTGCCGGGGAAGGTGGGTTTACACTTGCTGGGTGTCTGTAGCCGCGATGCGGGCAGGGGACTGGCAGTGACACCCGTACAGGAGCCACACGTGTCACTGCAGCATCACGGCTTGAAGATGGGTTCGGGCTAGAAGATACGAAGCACATTCCCGAGGACATGGGAGGGCTGGCGAGCAAACCCAGCACCTTGCAGGGCTCTTCTCTGCTCCCTGGGAGACAAGAGGGCTGTTGTAAATTTTTCGGACCCGTTCACCATTGAAATGGGAAAGCAAGAAGCATTCAGAAAAGAGTAATGAGGTGGTAGGAAAGCAATGTGGTGGTGGGTGTAGGGATCTTTCTTTTCAGTGCAAGGCAGAGGAAAGGCAAAAGGGCATTGTGTTCGGGATAAAAGAACTGGAGACTGGTTTCACTTGCACTGGTTTTATGCCTGTGTAAATCTGTGACTGCCTTGCTGTTCCTCCCGACTTACAACACTGGGCAAAACTTAAGCCCCTTGTACCCGGGAATCTGGAGGCAAATCAGAAAAAAAAAATAAAAGCCATTTTATTTAAGAAGCCTCATTCAGCTGAGCTTCATTCAAACTTTACCAGAAGGATGAAACAGGCACCCTGACCTCCTGCAGAATCCCTTCCCGGGTGACTCCACCAAGGATATTTAAATGATGAACTCAAGCAGTGGAACAGCAAAGAGGAGAACGCTGACTGACTGAGTACAGGAGGTTTGCTGCGGTCAAACTTCATAAAGCTGATTAACATGTCTCTGTCTGGTACAGATACCAGTGAGAAGAGGGCAGGCAGCAACCATTGGGGGACAAACAACTATTAAAAGAGTTGCAAAACAGGGTTTTCAAATGATTCATAACTAACCTTTGTAACCCTCTCACTGATGTTTTCTTCAAGCGAAGGGAGTGAGCGTTTGAGCTCCCCCCCCATGCCTGCTCTTGACTTGATGCAAATTCTGTGCAATGTAGTTAATAAGAGCGAGTGAAAAGATACCTGAAGCAAACTTCTCAGTGGCTCCCCAAGTCCCGGAAAAAAAATATAAAAAGAATCCCCTCTGCACACCCGCAAAGTAAGCAATCTAATTTTAAAACCCATTCTACCAGTTCCTGACATTGTCTGATTTCACATTAGCACAACGGATGGAAATGGCATTCAGGCTAATTATCTACAGGAGACTGAGCAAGAGGTTTAGGTGAGCTCCAAAAATTAAATAGGAGAAAAAATAAACAAACAAACAAACACAACACACCCCACAACAACAAACCCCCACCACATCAACCGCCATACACACACAAGTCCATCTCCCCTCAAAAAAAACCAATTTAGACAGAAAATAGCATGTATGGTTTTTTTGGAAAATCCCCTGAAAACTGAGCCCCGCCTGGGTGCGCAAGGAGAAGCCTGGTCTCTTTGTCACCAAGGGAGTGTTGGAGCTTACAAAGCATACACAAATGCTTCCCACTTTTGGGGGGAGTTTGCAAACACCTGATTTGTGAGCCATCTGCCAAAGTTGTGGCTCAGATGCATTTCATCTCAATTGGGATTAGGGTGAGTGATCCAAAAACACGCGCCTCAATCTCAATGTTGCGGGTCACGTCCCACGACATTGGTACCTTGTCTCTGCTGATATTCAGTATGCAAATGGCATGCAGGATGAAGTGATCCAACAGTAAGGTGTGATAGGGAGGAAAAAGATAGGACAATGTGTCAGGGAAAGAGAAAAAAGTAGCAGGAAGAATGGCAATAAGAGGTTGGGGCAAGCTGTTATAAGAAATAGATGGATACAGCACTGTATGCTTGAGAGACATTAGACCTTTTAGGAAAAAGTGGCCAAAAAATTATATAATTCATATAGATATATATATTTAAACACAACTTAGACGGGACATGAGAGATTGAAACCTGAAGTCAATGGGAGTATTTCAGTGTACTCTGGAAAGACAATAGACCTCAGATTGGGAGAAGAAGGGTTATTTGCAAATAACCCTCGTTCTTCTTTCTACTTGCAAGGGGTTTTGTTTGCTCGTTAACAGAGTTTCAGTTAATCTTGAAAAACTAGGTTTGCATTAAAATAATTTGAAAAAAAAAAATAGTCCCCTTTGCTGTACCCAAGGTTGCTCAGAACTCGATATTTACTTTCAGCTTACATTTAATTTTAATATATTTTGACTTTTAAGTTAAGAGCTCAAGATCTGATAGACAAAAACAAAGACTTTAAGAATAACAGAATTTACAGAAAAGACAAAACTCAATTTCTTCACGCTTGGCAGCCATTTTCAGCAGTAGTTACAGTTAGACAAATATTTTGGTTGTAAAAGCTTTTTTCAAAATGCCTTTTCGGTTCAAGAGCAAAGAAAAGAAAAAGTCAAACTGACCAAGTTGTAACTTTTGAAGAAGCCTAAGGAAAAAAACTCAAACATTTTGTTAATTTTCTTTTTTGACTTAAAGTGTACTGAGAACAGAGCAATTCAAGTTGATTGAAATTAAGTCTTCCTAAGAATAAAATATTTCAATGTGGATTGTTTTTTTCTACAACTCACTGAGGCACTCAGAAAATTAACAAAGGCTCTTTTTTAGCTGGACTCTAGTCAGTCAGTTTAAAAAAAAAAAAATCACAAACAAGCTGAAAAATCAATTATTCACACAAATCTAGTATTGACCTTCTCTATAAATTACTCAGCCGCCCAGTTCTGCCCACAAATTCGTGTATAAGTCACAGTGAAACCAAAGGAAATTGGGAATATGAAACTGGCTGTAACCAGACTGTTTAGCAAATCTTACAAGAAAACATACCCTCAAAAAAAAAAAATCTAGCAAAGAAAACATGGGGACTAGCAAAAGAATCTACATTTTCATTGCTTTTGGAAACTTCTGAAGATTTCCTCAGCAGTAAACAAGAAACCCCCAATTCCCTTCTGCTTCACAGATAACTCTTCTTTATGGCTTGTATTTTAAGATTAGATTGAGAGCCTCTCTGGCTTGCTGATTCCTGGTGTGATTTTGATATGCCCAGAAGAAGACAGGGAGTCATCTGGAACCACTATAGGGTCGGAATGCACAGAACAGCACAGGCAGCCTGCAGGTGAATTTTAACCCAGCTGATTCAAGCGGACATTCGACCTTTTGTAAAGCCTGGTAGTGTCCATCTTCAGAGTTTCAGTGTCACACCGCATTCACTAGGACGGCAGAAAAGCAACGAGGGATGCTTACTCTCCATCCCTTCTACTGTCCAATCGTTTCTGTGCTTTAAATTCCACAGATACTTGGAAATACTTTGAACCTGAAACAGTTGGAAACCATTTGGGATTTAACAGAGAATCTCTGTTTCGAAACCTATCAGAACCTCCCCACCCCCTTTTATTTTTTTGTTTTCTCTTTGTGAGCTTGGTGCTTCACGGCAAATGGTACAGAAAAGCAGCAAATCCTTTAGAGGCACCATTTTGGGAAAGACTTTCAGTTGTCAAGGGGAGCATTTGACAAACTACTTCTACAGCACAAATCCTCTGGCCCTGCTTTATCTAACTTGGCACAATGAAGATACGATGCTTGCAGAATGTACTATGTTTACTTTAGTTTCTCTTCCAAAAACTCAATCAATATTGTAGCCTCACTGTCTCCTTTTATAATTGGCAATTACAGCCTGACTGTGTTGACACTCAAGTATCTCCATGTGTGTTACTTTATTTCCCGCACAGGCAGCTTGAAGCGGGCAGAACTGTATCTGCATTAAGGAATGGGGTCATCAGTTTGGGTTTAGCCACTGACACTGTACTTGAACTTGCCCACATTTTTTGCTTTTCTTTGACCTTCATGTATCTAAATGGAGAGCAGCTTTTGAAATAAAGGAGTACTATTTGTTGGAGAAGGTTCCTAAACAGCAGCCACAAAAGAAGAAGGGTTAATAAGGGCTTTGAAATTTTCCATTGGAACCTTTGACCCAAAGCTTGGGAGATGAAAGCTTGGTTTGATTTGGTTCCCCCCCACTTCCCACCCCCCGTGTCTACATTGCTGAATTTCATAGCATAGACTTCTTGCAACATTACGTGCATCCATTCAGCTGGGGAAGCTACTTCTGACCGACAGTTCCTGTAAGGCCCACATGAAATACCATGATGATTGCCTCAAAAAAAAAAAAAAAAAAAAGAGCTTCAGAGTTTCTTTTGACTAGCCTGCCTCCTCCACTCAGTATCCGAGATCTGCTTTGCTTAGGCAGGTTCTGGAAAGAACATTATCCAGGCAGTGCTAACAACGCAATTTAATTTTCTTCTGGACCGACTTGCTGCCGATACACTCCCAACCTGTTTCTGAGAAAACTGTTTGCTGATAAATGTTATTCTAAAAGTTACTGTCCTGTTCAGGAGAAAGATGAAGGTAACTAGTTCTGGCTAATAGTGAGAAAAGTACTCAGTGAACTATTTGTACAAATGAAATTCTACAGTGAACTCGGGTTTCATTGCATTCACCCTGCAAAAGTATTCTGCTCTCAAAAGCAAAACATGACTGCTGCTGTTGTAAACCTTCAGGTTTTATAAAAGGGAAATATCACATAAGCACATAGCTCTGATTACATGGATCCAAAGTTTCCCTAATATATATCATCTTTGAAGGGGAAAAAAAGGATGCAAAAGTCTTGGGCGTTAGGGAAATGTGAAGAAAACTAATGGTTAAATGTATATCCGTTAGGGAAAGGTGAATAAACCCCATGTTTTAATGGATAGCATCAGTGAAAACAGCAGAAGACAAAATAAAACAAAATTTGGAACTAATGTAATAAGTAAGCAGTACCACTACACTATATGAATAAGCAGTTTATGGCCACTTAATCTACAAAAAGTATACAAAACAGAAACAGTTCATAGAAATGTCACATAAATGAAAAGGGGTAATGAAACACTTTCTTTAAAAAAAAAAAAAATCACAAATAAAAACTACGAGGACCCTTTAGCATTGAGAGAAGATGAGTTAGAAGATGAGTGAAAGTGTTTTACAAATTAACGAACAGGACAGAGAAGTTAAATTGAGGAATGATTTATCACTCTTCCTATAACACAAGAACAATGAAGTGTGTTTAAATTTGAGAAAGTAAACAGTTTCCATGGTGTTGGTTTGGGTGGTTTTTAACCCAGTGACTTATTAACCTATGAGATTCATTGCTGCGAGGTCTCTCTGGAGTCCAAAGCAAGATTGAAAAAGCCATTTGACATTTATTTTGATAACGACAAAAACTACTGTTCATTTCAAACATCCCTAACATACTTTTTCCAAGGGGCTGGGGTAAACCCTCAGGCTTCCCGGCAGAAGTCTAAACTCTAATTATTTAGGGTCAGGAAGAAACAACTTCTCTTGGCAGGTCATCCCAGAGTTGCCCACTAGAGGGTCTCCAGGGTGTTCCTTGAAGGCATCTGGTCTTGGTCATCATTAATAGCAAAGAGAGGCCTCATCAGGACAATAATTCCCTTTTCCCCGGGTATCAGTATATTCCTCCATGCAAGCCCTTTGCAAATGTCTGTATTTCACAGAACAGTCTTGAACTGGGGGTTTCTCCCTCAGCAGAAAGGGAATTCTGTCTATCCCCCCGTCTGATTTTACCTACCCCGTCCTACGGGCTCGCGTCAGAACAAAGAGCTGCGGGGGAGCGAGGGGAAGACATAAACCAGGAGTAACAATCCTGCATCCCTTTGCAGAGCTTTTAATGGTATATGTGTGGAAAAGTAATAAACGGGACATAGCCCATTAGGCAAGAACAAATTTTCTTCCCATAATTTTATCTTTGTTTAATTGAATATTTAATTAGTATAAATATGAAACTAATTTTTTGATGTGTTCAGTACATTTAGCAAGAAGTGTCGAATCCCGGGCTGCATCTTGAGCGGCATTTATGCAGACACGGACAGCAGCCATGCCCTTCTTGTCCCCTTCTGTGTGCTAATAGAAGTGAGCGGGTCATTTGGCATTAGCAAAGGAGTAACTTAGCATTTGCACTGAGCTGAATCTTGCCAGACTGTGTGCATATTGGAGCCAGTAGACAGCGGCTCCTTTCACGTTGATGAATGGCTTTTTTCAAGCGTTCTGCTCCCTAGTTATGAGAAGGGTGACCCGGTCAGGAGACGACTTTATGAAGCTATAAAAAATGTATGTCACTTCGGACTCTCTAATGTCACGGAAAAAAAAAGGGAGAGAGAGGGAGAGAGAGAGAGAGAGAGGGAAGCAAAAAAAAAATCCTGTGCACAAAAAAGTAGCAGGGTAATAAGCCTGTTTTCAATGCTCTAAATAGCTTTCTGTCTACAGCCCCTGTGTATCCCTGTGAGCTGGGGCTGCCGCTTGCTTCAACAAAGCGGCGAAGGTTTTGTGTGTGTTTAAAAAGGTTGATTCTCTTTGCCTTCCTATCACAGTAAATGCTTATCATGATGACAACAAGGCACTGGGAACGCAGGTTAGATGACTGTTACGTCGGCTGCTGTGAAAAAGCTATAATGCAGTTTAAAAAAAAAATGTAATCCACTCAAGGTGGCTCTGACTTTTAAGTATGCAGAACAGCTCGAGAGAAAGGGACTATAAAAGCAAAGTAGCTTTGAAAGGGCTCTTTCATCTAATGTTTTATAAAGTATTTTCTCTGTGTCACAAAGAATAAAAAGTAAAGGGTTGCCAGGTATATTTGCCTCCATGCCTTTGGTTAATACTCTGGAGTTTAAAGATACTGCCGTGTAGATTTTAACAAAGATGGCCCTCTGTAGATCCATAATTTAGCATTCATTGAATTTTCCCATTTCTTTTTAGGCTTTGATATGCATATTTCATTGCATTAGATGCTTCCCCCTGCCTCATGCCCCCCCCCACTCCACCCACCTCCCAGAGATGTAGCACATTTTATAACTGATGTTAAAATGTTAATTTGCACGAGGTAAGTGGCCCGGAGGATTGAGGGCAGAGGCCTTTACTTTATTAGGATTTCAATTAGTCACGGGCCAAGTTGGGAACGCCCAAGTTCTGGGTTCGAACGCTGCCCTTGCCAAAGCTCAGATGCAAAAGCTCCTGAACTCCTCAACCCAACCGCTGGTCTGCTTTCCTGTTTTTCCTGGTGGGATTTCCAGTTCCCACCCCACCCGGCACTGGAACAACTTGCATCACGGTAGAAACAAGAGTAGCCGTGAGTCAAGTGCCGGGCTCAGATAAATCACGGAGATGTCTTTGTAGAAACTTGGAAACCTCTGTGGTTTTTTGACAAGCAAAGACTGGGCTGGGAGGAACACAAATCAGCAGGATTCAATAACAGCAACGTGCAAGTCACCGTAAAATGGGTGTAGGCGACACAGAAATGTAACTTGCACCTTTCCGGTGTTCCACAGGGGTGCAAAATGGATGTAGCTTTAATTCACTTAGAAGTCCCTGGAGACCGAACTGAGTCCTAATGAAAAGTTCCCATCGAAGTTAATGGACCTGATTCTCTTCTCATTGCAGGGAGTACTTCTAATTAAGTCAACAGAGTTACACTAGCATAAAACTAGTGTATGCGACAGGACCAGCAGGTCTCAGGAGACTTGAGCCTCCTAATGACAGGACTAAAATCGGGGCCTGAAAATTCCGATCACTCTTGCACCAAAGTAAATTCAGTGTAATTGCATCAAAACACATCCAGCAAGCAGTGGCCTAAATTCTGCAGGATTGTTCCTTGGTCATAACTGTGTAATTCTACCCTCTTCCTCATAGAAGCAAGATTAGGATTTTGCTTTCTTATTTGGAGTATGGAAGGAAACACAAATCCAGAGAAGGATGCATTTTTAATTTTATTATTACTTTCATTATTCTTGACTATAACCTGCCTATACTCAAATCAATAGCGAAGCTCCTGATTCTTTCTCTCTGAAGGAGACAGACAAACAGTAACGCAAATGGAAGTCAAAAGGAAACCAAAGTCACTACTTTCAATGCATCACGGAGACAGAAAGTTTACCCTGACGTCCCTAAAACTGTGTTAGAGCCTGTGACAATGGTGGCTGTCACCACCAGTGTCCTGCCTTAAGCCCAGGGAGAAAGGAAAACCACTGCCCAGCATTAACTCCATGGCCCCTTCTCCTGATCCAGCTCAAGAGCAGATGACCCTCACCCACCAGTGTCCAAGGTGGAGATAGTGCAACAAATCCCAAGGGAGCTGTTTAAAGCCACACTCTTTTTTTCCTCCATACTTTTGTTCTGTGAAAGTGTTTAAGCTTGGTAACGCATAAAATATATTTTTTTTGAAAGAAAAAGATTTCCCTCCATTTAAGAATTTATTAACAATTTACATAATTGCTTAAGTAATCTGCATAATTGACAGAAAGTTTAATTTGACCCTAGTTCAAATGCAACACTTATGGTTTTAAATTGAAATGGGTATAATTCATTTATGAGAGTAATTAAGCCATAGTGTCTAACAAATACAATGTATGCTGCCTGAGGCCTTCAAGGCCAGAACATGCTATTAGGATGTTTTATTTAAATATGTCAAATCTGTTCATCTCGAAAGCTGCCTATGTTAAAATATATCAAATGTCTTACTTGACCTTTAAGGTGCCCTACTGAAAACAGGGCATTAAAAAAAAAATAAAAGTAAAAAAAATTAAAAATCATCACAGGCTTTTCTGCATGCCTATGGAAAGGCAGGAGTGGTGGAAAGGAGACCAGGAGAGGAGCACTCTGAATGAGATTATCGTACCTCCTAGCAGTGATGCAGTTCTAAGTTTTGCCTTCACTAAGTGACATCCATTGCTGTGTGCAACGCCAGCACAAGGTTATGGATGGATAAACCATCCAAACAGAGCTCAGATGGTGCAGAAGTCTCTATGGTGGCCCTTTGCAGAGACAACCCAGTAATCCCTGGAAGTCCCTTGGCTGCTCTGAGACCATCCAGGCTCTGGACACGTGAGCCAACGTAGAGGAGGCAACCCCGAAATGCCAGAGCCGGACCGATCTCCTCCCAGATCACCCCTGTTGAGGGTGGCTATTCCAGGTTACAGTTGTCCTTCAAGGACAGATTCACTAATCCTTATTCGGTTTGACCGACGCTTTTTTCAGCTTTGTTCCTGCTGAAATTCTGGCTGCCACTCGAGGTCCTAGAGCAACTGCTAGCATTTGCATTTCCCTATATTTGGGTGTATGGAAGTATACAGAGTCTAACCAGCTGTGATCATTTTGTCTTTAGGGTTGATAAATAAAAGCCCGGCTAAAGTTGCTTCTGAAAAGAAGGTCCTAAATCTGTGGATGTGTACTAAGTTTTTAATGAACACCACTCTTTTTCTGTAGGTCAGAAGAGTTAAGATTTGTCTTGAGAAGGAAAAGTGCTGAAGACCTGTTCAGCAGGAGGAAGAGGTTTTATTCTCCACGTTGGGCAGCTCGGCTGACTCATCCTCCAAACACAGCTCCAGACTTGCTGGAATATAACCAAACCTCAGATCCTCAGGCATTTCAACAAGTTGCTAGTCAGGTATTAAAGGCTGATCATTCTTTCTTGAATGAACATTTGGTATCATCAGGCAGAAAAATCCATGGGTATGTGGTACCTGCTATAGCTTCTGATCTTTCCTCTGCCGTCAAAAGAAATGGAGTATGAAACAGGACTTTGCTTTTTTCCCCCTCATGAGACAAGTTCCTAGTGCACTTCAAGGCAAACCTACTCACTTTTCTAATTAAGATATGATATGATATTATATTATATACATAGGAGAAAGAGATGAGATGCAGGATGAATGTACACCAAGTAGGGATCTCAATTACCAGTCATGTAGCTTAAAACTGTCTGATATTAAGGAATTTATTAAATGCCTTTCATAAACTACGAGAGTGTGCAGAACAGTTGTGCCCACTCTTGTGGTTTTGTCACTAGGATCCTGATGGATGGCATTTTTATCCAAAGTAGCAGCTTCAGAAAATGAGGGGCATTAACAAAAAATAATCTTTCATTAAAAAAAAAACAAAAAGTAGAGATGATCCAATCACAACTGTTCAACAAATTACCATGAGTCAGCTAAGCTGCAGTAACATCCCTGGGAGTGATTTTATCTGGAAGCAAATCCTAGCTTGTACGGTATAGCTCAGCCTGCCATGAAACAGAGCGAAATGACGTGTGTTATTTGTCCCCAGCAGAAGAACGTACTTGGAGGAAATCCCTGCAGCTCAGCTGACACACGGTAACTTGCTACAGCTCCCTAGAAGTGGGTAGGAAACATGCATTGCCAGCCTGTTTGTAGGCATGATGTTTAACTGGAAAACACCATCCTAATTAATCCTAAAATAAATAAAGCCCATTAATGGAAGCACATGCTGATTGATTTTTTTTTTAATTCAGATTAAGAACTAATCAGCTAGTTACCTTCTTTTCCCACCCCTAAAATCCAACTCACGATTTCAGAATGATTTGCTGAGAAATCAGTATTAGGACAAAAGAGAGGTGCCCAGTTAGCTGATGAGCCCAAATGACCATACAACGTACCAAAATGTTGAGAGTTTTACAGTCCTTGTTGACAGGGCCAAGCAAGTGCTTACGAGAACTTCAGAGAACAGAGGTGAGCCCCAAATTTTAGAGAAAGAAATATCAAAACCTCTTCAAGTGTTGTTACGTCATGGGGTTCCCTTCACCTCCGTTGGTGTCATATAAACGGGTTAAGAACATCGAAGCCAGCACCACGTAAGCAAGGGAGTAATTTGTGGTTTTAAGGAAAGGTCACATTTAAATGTCAGAGAGGGGTTGTGTTTCTGGCACTGTGTTCATAACAAACGAGTGTGATTATTAAATCTTTCTGTTAAAAAAAGAACTCCAGGCTTTTGCTAGTGTCTGGTCCTACCTGGGAGGAGACTTTCCCCTTGGCTGGGTACTTTGGGTGACATTTAGATGGAGAACACTGGGTGTGGGGAGAGAAGAGCAGTGGGGCAGGAAAGTGAGTATCTCGGGGTGATTCCTGGGGAATTCCCATCACAACCACTGGCTCAGCCTGGTGAGACTGCTTGGAAAATCTGCAAGCTGACCTCAGCATAAATATTAGGCCATTACACACATCTTTCCAAACATCTTTGATTCCAGAACAGCTGCCTAGAATCAAGCACCACCAGTGAATTACTGATCATCATTACTGATCTAATAATCATCTCATAAATAATACATCGCCCTCAGCTTCGGGCAGCCAAGTCGGCAGCATGAAGTACTACTGACCCCGAAGGCACAGATTCCTTCTGATGGGCCTCAGTTGAGATGGTACCATCAGTTAGAAGTCCATGGGTTTCGCAGCTTTTAAATTGTCTGATTTGCAGTTTCCAGGTAGATATCTAGATAGCAGTTAGACACTAGGTAGCACAGAATACTTTCACATCTGTAGTAGATAGCCTATTTCTATATTAAAAAAAATGACTACATAAAAATTGGATATAACTATTATTTAGAAAAACAAACATTTCTTGGGCTAAACTAACAAAAGTAATTTCCTATAGTATGAAGAATTTACAAAGTCTTCATTTGTAAACCTCTAGTTCTAGTTTGATTAGAAGGTCTATGATTAAAATCAGTCAATCAATCAATTGATCACAGTCCAGCCCATTTCTTTCTGAACATTGTTGGCTAAATTCACCAACCCATGTTTACATTTTAGTCTACGTGGAAGCACCGTGGGGAACAAATCTGTGTGTGAACTTAGTCTGTTTCCATACATTATTAACTCTCCACCCTGCCATTCTTAGTCTAGGCTAAGCATAGCTTTATCAGGATAAAGCTCCAGTATAAACTCAGCAAGTTAGACCCAGCATATCAAAGTATTGTTCCTTGGGTCACTTTGCTTGTCTCTGGAGCAGTCTCCCATGTGAACAGGGGTTGGACCCTCACCAACAATTCACCGAGGAGCATTGCAGCTGTTTCAGGGGTACCGTGGCAGAATCTGCCTTGCTTTCCAAAGCCTTTCAGTTCAAACAAGGTGGAGATTCTTTTCGGATGCTTTTCTAACCAGTCTAATATATTCCTGAAATATCTTTAATATCTAAGTAACTCCTGCCTTGGTTAAAACCTGAATGAAGGGTTTCACACCAAAAGTTTAGAAACACTGCAAAAGAAGTCATCTTTAACTACATTTCAAAGGACAATAACATTTAATGTCTGAGAGGTAGATTCTCCTGCGCCCTTTTCCACAGTGCTTTACTCCAGAAGCAATACACTGAAATCAGTAAGGTTACCAAAGAGCAGATGCCATACAATAGAAATCACAATGGTCCAGCTGAGGGGAAAGAAGGGAGGGCTGGGTCCTACAAAAACTGGGCTAAAGTAAAATTTCAGGAACAAATCCCACAATCTGAAGTTTTACTCACTTTATTTTTTCTCCTTAATTCAATTTTTTTTCTCCCATTCTTTGCTCAGGCCCTGGCACATTATTGTGTATTCCCACAAATAAGGGCAGCTGACATCATTTAGACATCAAAATACCTGATAGGGCGTTTAGATGTGCAAGTGACCTTAAATACACCCACTGAGAGTACAGAAATGGAAAGAGACCTTTAAGGTCTGGCCTCTAGAGTTTAAGTGCAGGTGATTCTGTATCATTTCATTTGAAGTGGTTCTAGCTGGGCTTGGAATTTGCATCCCTTGTCATCAGAATTGCCTGGAGTTTCTTAATTACCAAACAAATGTAGAGTAGCTGCTTGATTTTGACAGCTCCTTTGTGTATCATTCTTCACAGAACATGAATGATTAATGGAATTTTCCCAACACAGTCAAAGTTGTTTACTGATGGAATTAAAGCTGAAATTGGCAGTGCTCTTTGGGGAGGACTTTTTTCTGTAATGTCACTATACCTGCCAAGCTCTCCTAAAAAACAGGGACAATTAACAATGGGTCAGAAGGATTCTGGGTTTTAAAAGGTTTGGTTCTCTCCAATGAAAGTGAAAAGGGAGGTGGGTACGTGAAAAACAACAAAAATTTAAAACAAAAAAAAAAAAAGCCTGCTATTGATTATTTCCTTAAGGAATAACATCCTTGGACCTAAGTTTAGCGCTTGAATTAAACATGAAGAAAGTTAAATTTCAGTATTCGAAGATATGAAATAAAAGATATGAAGAAACTAGATAAAGGAAGCCAATGGTCAACTCCTTCTGTTTAGATACTTCTCATAGGACAAACAAACATGAAAACTACTTGGCCTCTACTCAGGCTTCACATCATCAACACAAGGCAACACTTTGTGTGTAATAATCAAACATCCGAGGCATCTCATTATCAAGGGGTGGAACACGAACACAGAAACCCCACAACCACAACAGCCGCGTGTAGAACATGACATTTGTGGCTTTGTTGCCATTTCCAGCCTGTCCCGGAGGCACCGCAAAACTAACCCCGAACAAATAATAAGCTTAAACCAACTTCCGAACTGAAATCAAACAGACCGAAACCAAACGACAGAAACCAATGCAAGCCAGGGGGGTTAGTCTAAAATCAGTCAGCACTCTGAAAACATTTAATAAACTGCAGGTTTGCCATCCCGGCTGGGGATGTTATCCCGTCCAGCCACAGCAGAGTGACGCTCCCAGCGGGCAGCCCTCGCTCACAAGAGGCCTCGCTCACCCAGAAGAAAAATCGCTTGTCCGGGGGGAACAAGGGCTCACTCGAGGATAAATCCAGGAGAAAATAAAATAATCACTCACCAAGGAGCAGGTGAGGGCTCTGCATCCCGCGAAGCGTCCTTAGACACGTCCCTGATCTACGGGTTCGCAGACCCGCTGCTCCGAGCCGGGCACTCGTTTCACAGCCCGCTCGGATCCGGCTGTGACCATCACAACCGTGGACCAGGAGCTTCTCTGGGTCTGGGCACCTCGCTGGCTGAGGACCCTGTCTATTGACCGGGGGGTCCCGCCCCTCCTGCTCCCCCCACCCTGCGGGAGGTGTCCGTGAGGACAAAAGGTGCTAAAGAGCCGCTAACTGCCCCATTGAAAGCTCCGGACCTCATGGGTGTGTGCAACTGCCACAGAGCCTTAGAAATGCCTGGAGGAGCAGGTATCTGGTGCAGAAGGCAATCATCACTGGAGGAGATTGTGTCCTGTGTATCTTGTCTTGTAGGGAAGGTCACAGAGCTGCTAGATGGTCACTGGAGACGCACCAGTACAGGCTCTGGGGATGGGAATGTGAAGGGGAAGGAGATGCAGAAGCAGCTGGTGGTCATGGCATGTTAGGAGAGGATGAAAGGAAGCTGACTGCAATGAGTCGGGCAGAGCCACAAACTAAATAATCTGGAATTATTCTGAGCATATTCAAAAGAATTGCTTTTCCCCTGTATTTTCATCATTTGCCTTGTTGTCCCCTCGCATCGCCATATTCCACAGGCAGCAAAATTTGTGGGAGTAATATCCTCCCATCAGCAGTGGTTCAGCTGGGACACACTTACGAAGTTCATAATAAAGGCAAACCCTACAGAGCGTGCTCAATGTTTAAAGTGTTTTATGAACAACTTCACACCGACCCCAGGAGATAGTTAGATAAGCATGTGATTTATTTTTATTCCCATTTTCCAGATGGAGAAAAAATGGCGAAGTGACCTTCTAAAGGCCGCAGAAGGAGTTGAAACTGAGATGAGATCAAGGAGCTCCTGACTGCCCTGCCTGTGGGGAAAACGTTGGATTGTTCTGCATCTCTCTTCTGCATCTATTGCACCAACAAAGGCCTTTCACCACACTCATGTGAACATGTCTACAAGATGGATTTTTATGGCTCTAGTGGAATCTGGTAGATGGCCAGGACACTTTGGTTTTTAGCTATCCCATATCGTACTTTCCTGATGTGCTTCTCTCTCTCTCCTGCCTCTAAGCATTTTTCAATAAACAGGCAAAATTACCCATGAGCGAGGCTGCAAGGGACAGCACAGAGCCAGTGAAGTCATATGCCTCTCATGATTGTATAGTTAGCAGCAAGTATATATAACACAGCCCTGCCCTTCCTCTTCTAATGAAAGTGGCTCACCACCAGGTAGGTGATCAGCTGCCAAAGGAGATTAATCTCCCCTTTTAGCCTGTGTTTTGGGGTTGGAAGGGATATCAGTTGCTTTGGTGTGTTTTTAACATCATCTAAAGCGTAGCCAAGGGATATAATCATACCCTTGGGAAAGCAAAGGTACAATACAAAGCTTAAGTGCCTCTAATCCACAGCAGCATGATTATCTATTGATAACTGCCTCCTCCCCTTTAGCTGTCCTACCATCCTGAGTTTGGTTAATAAAAACAAATGAATTCTGCATGCCACGGCACAGTAAAGAACTGTGTTGGGGGGGAAGGTTAACTGTTCTCTTTTGTTTTATTTTAATGCAAAACCCAACTGGCTTGGTGATCTCCAGATATGCGCAAATATGGATGCCAGATATTCACTTGCACAGACAAAAGTAATACAAGCACAAAAGGGAGGGCTGGGGCGAAGGAAGGGGAAATGGCTGGGGCCAAGAACTGGGAGCCAATTCTTGCTGTGATGTACTCCTATGGCCTATGTGATCCTGGGCAAACCTCTTAGATTAAATTTAATAGCTAGGGCTGGATCCAATGACTGATGCTAATTAGAAAACAAAAGGCCCTTTCACCTTCTGCTACCTGAAGTTAGTTATCCATAGTTAATTCTGAACTATTGCATCCTAAAGTCAGACTTCAGGACTGATAAAACTCTGTAGTTTCTATTGACCTCTGTAGGATATTTAGTTTGATAATACTGGTCATTATTTCCCCACATAACAGTTTCATTTTTTGTGATAAAGGAACAGCAGTAGCACCTTCATTCTACATCATTCATAAATTGATAAGGAAGTTTACAGTTTTGGAAGTTTTTTTTAAGAAATGGAAGGGCTCCCCAGCAGGGCTCAAGAAATAGCAAAGAGCAGTTGTAAGTCAGCATTGGAAACACACTGAAAAATCTAGTGCTGACTTTCCATAAGTGCAGATAATAGATGGTGAGTGGTTGTGCCTGAGTCTGGTGACACTCACAATGAAGCTAATCAGAGCTTTTTGTCTTACACCATAAGACTGCAAAAAGGAAAGTTCACATGGCACAGCAAGGTGGTACAGGTCCAAACCATGTCTGTACCACACAGATATTTGGTTTTTACTGTTCCCTCACTGGAAATTAAACTAGGAGAAGAACAAATGTTTTTCCTGTGTTTGAAAAACATCTCTAGAAGGTAGCAACTCTTAAAAACAAAACAAAAAAATCCCAACAAAACCAGCTTATTTGTTCATCCGTCATATTTTCCAGACAACTGTTCTCTTGAGAAACATCCAAACAAATAGCCAGAAGTGAGTAGTGGGGAGAGGAAAGATATATATGAATCCCTTCAAGCAAGGTATGTCTTGGAGCTACCTAGTCCTTCTACTGGAATGCAACCTTCATGTTCTTTCCTGATGCAGGCAAGGGTGGGGTAGCAGTTCGGAAAGAAATCAGTTTACCTGTGAAAGCATGGACTCTACTTGAAGAAATCAGAACTCCTTTAAAGAATGGTCTGTCCAGGCATTGCAAAAGTCCTTAGAGTTCAAGCACACATTCATTCAAGCACTCATTTGATCATAAGACTGCCGGCTTCTTGCACAATTTAAAGCTGTCCAGAGGCAGATAACAATCTACAACAGTAAAAAAAAAAAAAAAAAAAAAATTGATCATATGCCCAGGCAATACTTGCCATGGACTGTACTTACTTTGGCTAAAGTTATACAAGGAAATTTTTTTATAAAACGCCCCGGAGGGAATAAACAATTAGCAAGACAGTTAAAAAAGCAACCACAACACCCTGGCTTAATGGAGCCATTGCAAAAAAATCCGAATAATTTCATCTCTAACAAAGGAGGGCCTGTCAGGTCGGTAACCCAGAACTGAGGTAATGGTTTCATATCACAGTCCTGCTCGACTCGGTATTCATTTTCAACCCACAGTGGTAAAAGTAAAGTTCAACCTAACAGCAGCTGTCAAATACCTTTGGCTAATCCCCTCGTAGCTGCTTTGGTACAATTTTGGTGCTGTAATACACGGTATCACCCGACCCCAGCAAGGCCACCGCACTGTTAACACTTTGCCCTTGGGAGGCACACGAGCGGGTCGGAGCGGTTACAAACTCCCCCTCAGGTATTTAGGAGAAAGACCTGCTTGCAGTCCTGACTACATCTCTGCTGTGCTTTGTGCCACCGTAGTGCTGAAATGTGTTTCTTTCCAAATCATTAAAGCCTGGCATTTCAGAGCTGGGCTCCAGGGAAAATGTCCCTGGCTCCCTGTGCCTTCCCTCCTGTATTTTGAAATGTAGATGTGAAGGTTCAGTGCACCTTCCTGCTGGATTTTCAAACAACTCAGTGTTTTACAGGCTTCAGGATATTATAAATATTGGTTCTTTCTTTTTTCTTTTTCCTTAACTGTGTGCTCTTTGGGTTTTTCTGTTGCTTGGATTGTGCAATGTGCTGTGTGTATTTGGATGGAAAGAGCTGGGTTAGTGAATCTCACATCCCAGCAAACCCTGAGCACAGATCCATCTGTGAGAAAGGTGCGGTGCCTAATGATTAGAGCAGTCTACTGGGGCATTTCTTGCCATCCACATTGGACTTCTATTTCTCTTTATTCCTACCTAAATACCAGACATGATAATGCCTTCCCTGTGAAGTGGGCATCCTTGGTGCCCAATAGGCCTTGTGAGGTTTTGGTTTCCCTTTGCATGTAGGCAGAAGGTGGCTTGGTATGTTGCCCAAGCTGACCAGAAGCCACAGGGCTTTTAGCCTGATACGAAATAATTTGTGAGAAAAGAAAAAAATAAAATAAAATAAATCTGAGCCTAGTGTTGTACCTGGCAGGTACACAGTGTCTGGTCATCCTTGAGGTTGGCAGATAAAGTTCATAAAGATCATGTTGTTACATGAGCATAAACTGTGTTGCCTTTCTGGCGGTCTTTTTTACTATAAATTCTGCTGAGCTCCACTTCTGTTCCTTCATAATCTCTACCTGCACAGGCTTTCTCTTAACCCATCTCTGAATAATTCCCCCTGAATCTTTTTTAATGAGACCTGCCACATCTCCTGAATTTATTATAAGATGGAAAATGAATGGAAGGCAGGGATGAGAAATGTCCTCTCTCATCACAGCACTGCCAGTGTCCTGAGTCTCTGCCACCTTTCAGAGGGAAATTCAGATAAAGCTGATGGATGTGGCCAACAGTCTCTGCATGTCTAGACAATCTGCATAGTTCTGTTTATCCAAACAGGCAAGTCAGAGACACTTGAAGCAAAAGGCTTTGGGATGAGCTTCTGGTCCCTTTCAGTAGCTCTTCAAGTCTCACCTTAACCTCAGCCTTCTTCTCTTTGGATATTTCTTTGGATTTGAACCCTTAATTAATGGAAACTTTCAAGATTGCACTTGGCATGGAGGACACCCTGTATGGGCAAAGCACCAGAGGGTGAAGTGTTTCCTAACTCCATTTCAGAACAATTTATCTGGGAATCACTGGCAGTCACTTTTTCATCTATGAGCAGTTTATTTTACATCCCAGAACAACTAATATTCTTTCCCTTTGCAGTTGTGTTTGCTATTTAACTCTACATGCGTTTCAATTTCTTTAGTGTTCTTACACTGAAGGAATAATAATAATGATAATAATAACAACAACAACAACAATGGTTGTAATAACAATAATAAAAATCCAGCTGCTTTTTTCTTTAAGGTACAACATTGTTCCACTTGACTTGCTATAACAGACTCAACTCCTTTGAAAGTAATGGAACTACATTGCCAGCACAGTTCACTGGTCTGCCTCATTTTGGAAAATTAATCTTTTTTAATGTCTAGGCCATACTGAAGCTCAGCATCAGTTGCTAACCTGTGGGAGCTAAACATCGTAACCCAGCAGTCCCAAATCTCAGCTACGCCCTGAAAAGACCCAATACTCAAATTGGCATAACAGGGCCAAGGATCTGGTCTAGACTGTGTGACCTGAGGCTTTCACTGGAAGTCAGGTGGGAGGTGATATGACTAAAATCAGAAGGAAATTACCATTTTATGCTTTCACTGTGGGCACACTCCTGTGCAAGTGGGATGGGCGCAGGTTCAGAGCAACCTACTCTCAAATAATCCTGGGCCACTGACTTCTTACGGGAGGTGTTGCTGTTACCAAAGCCCTTACACTGTTTCATGTCGTTCTGGTGGCCAACATCCACCTGTATCCTCAACTCAGAGTTGTGGCAACTCATGAGTCCTCAGATCTGGAACGATTTGTTGATAGACTGAATGGACAGGATTGTTCCTGCTTGTACAGATTTTAGGTACTCACAGAAAAGAGAAGAACTCTGTGAAGTCAACTGTTCCACCTTTCCTGTATCTGAGTCTAGGTATTTATATAATGAAGTTCACAACTAGATACCAGTATCATTCTTGCTGGAAATAGCTCATCATCTGTACCTGCTGATAAGCACCAATATTTTCATCTGCAAAACATACTAACAATTGACAGCCAGACTTTACAAGTGCAAACTCTGATGCCTCTCCACACACACACAAGAAGCAGATGATTTCAAAAGCATTTGAATTTTTAACAGGGACACAGCACTAACACAGATCCCCAGGCACAGAGGACAGAGGAATTCATCAGGCAGCTCCCTGGGGACTTTGCCACATCCAACATAATGTGCATGCACTGGGAAAGGAGTCCTATTTAACACACTACAATTTACCTGCATGATTAACCATCGACGGTGTTTTTGGATGTCTAATCAGATTATATTTGGTTTATGTACAATTTCCTAAGCAGGCCGACTGATAGATTGATCAAGGGTAGATGGGATCTGACAGCAGAATATTATGGCAGAATTCTTCCAGTGATGGATGAGCCCACCTTGACACAAACTCCAAAGCTTCGCCTCTTAGTAATAAATCTCAGCATGAAGTCATCTGTCTCTGACCTGAAGCTCGAAATCAACGACTCAGGATACTGAAGTTTCATCGTCTTTATGAACATTTAAGTTGGCTCAATGGCATAAATACACACCTCCCGCATTCAATCTCTTTAATAGTGGCAGGCCTTATAATGTTGGTTTTATTTTTTTGTTTGTTTGTTTTATAAAAGGTAGAGGCTCATAACTGACTTCCTCAGCAGCCGAGGAGGTTGCTGCTAATAGATTACATTGTGCGCGATGCTTAATGAGCCATGATTGGGAAAGGAGATGGCAAATGGCACTTTGGATTGATTTAGCAAGGATTCCGTGGAGGCAATGCCACAATTCCACAAATAGCCATAGGTTTTACGTGGTGTCATAGAATTATATAACAGGCACCTCAGGTAAAACCTTCAAAATGCCTTGCTGGCTTGGAAGTTTAACTTGCATTTTCAAAAGCTAGTTAAAGTCAAATTCTGAAAAATACAGCTAGTTACCCAGAGGGCTTTTTTCAAAGCAACGGTGTAACTCGCAGTATGTGATGATCAGATAGGCATAAAAAACAGAACGAAATTTCCCCCCAAGCCCGCCTGAAAAGTCCCTTGCATACTCTGGAACTCTAAAAATTGAAATATCTCATTCTTTGCTTGTAAACTGCATTATGGACAGAATATATGATGGTGTGATGTGGTGTTCACATCCAAAATTAATAATCTCATTTGCCTGGGACTTAATCCAAGGCCACTGATGACACCGTGGCCCTATTTTTTCATGGGATTTAAGTACCAAATTTTTATCAATTTCAGCAGGAGGTCAAGGTTTAGTTCTTTTTCAGAATCTGGGTGCATGAGTCCTCAGATCATGTTTACATGCACTCGTAATGTAAAAATGTGAGGTTGTGTAACAGAAACCCTCTAAGCTCCCTATGCTCGGTAGACATCCTGCGCAAGCACTGCAGCTCCCTGAATGAATTGAGTAATGCTTTCGGGTGACCTACTGCAGACATTTTCATCTGACAAAGCCAGGAAATGGGGTTGCTAATAGACCATTTTGGAGTATTGTAAGATCACAGCAATCCCATATTTAAGGAGGTTAATATAATACTAATTGGGGCTTGGGTGAAGAGTTCATAAGACAGATGAACCCACCTGAATTCTGAGAGTTTGAACAGCTGGATTCTTAACCCATATTCACTACTGCTTTGAGTGTTTTTGCTCTTTAACTAAGGAGGAAAAGAAATATCAGAAGATTGCTGTAATTGTCAGCTTTTTCTGACTAACCTCCTTGACTGCATCTTTTGGGTTCATGATGGCTGATAACATACCAATGTCATGGCCAATGAGAAAAATCAACTTGTAGGACCAAATTCACCTCCTGACTGACTCTGGCAGACCTAACTGCACTCTGAGATTTTATTCCTGCTAATATCAAAGTCCAGAAACGGGCAAAGCTGTATTATTGTCAGCCCCTGTAGTGAGGCTGGTAAAGTAGGAATAACAGTTAAGTTAGACCTGCATGAATAATTCATAAGGAATAATTTATTTGATGAATCGACCTCTTTTTTTTTTTTTTCTTTTCCATGTTCATGGCCCTGTCCACAAGCAGTCTCTGATTTTCTCTCCTCCGTTGCTACTCAAATTGAAAATATCTGTTGAATAATTTCTGAGGATAATTCTTGTTCTGCAAATTTGTCCCTGAGCAGTTCTCTGTGAACATTTCGTATCTGAAATCCCAGTGCTAGCTAGACGCACAGATCTCAGGGTGTTATTCCTGTTCTTTGCATAAAGGGGACATACATTCAAAACAGTGTGTTTTCTACTCTGGCTATTGGTAGATACACATCCTTTAATGTAGTGTTAAGCTCTGTAAGGTATGTATTTGATTGTAAGGTCCTAGTTTTGATTCCTGTGAGATAAATAATAATTATAATGAAAGGAAAAGATGCTTTTCTTCAAGGATCTTCTTAGAAAACTGCAGGTGCCTCCCAGACAAATCCACTAACTGCCCAAAGAGAGCTCAAGAAAGCCACAAGTGAAAGGGAACAAATTGAACTTTAAAAAGCAAATACTTAGGCACAACCTATATCACTGTAGACCAGGTAAGTGGGAACTCTCCTGACCCAGAGCCTGTCCCTGCAAACACGGAGGGACAACGGGCACGGGGGATGCAGCACGATCTGCAGAACACGTACAGGACAAGGCAAACAGCCCTGGCCACCCTCCCCAGCCACATCACCCCGATCAGAAAGACCACACGAGCACCTTCACCCCACTTTTACAGCTCCCATCCTGGTTTCTGAAGGCTTCAGTGCTCAGTTGCTCCTCAACTCCCTCTAAAGCAGGATCATTTGTTTACTTGTTCCACTCATCATGGTCTGCGCTCATGGAAGGCGACTATGAGACTGCACATTGACTTTCAGAATCAGAGGGGGGGAAAAAAAAAGGAGCAAGACAGAGTTAAAAGTTTCAGCTATAAAAGCTTTTGACACATCTTTCTGTCTCTTTCTGTCCATGTAATCAATCTTCTAAGTTTCCAGGAACGGCTGAGATTTTTTTAAAAACAGCTGTAATCTGTGGTCATTGATGGTGGAGTAGATTGTTTGCCAAACTATTACCATAACTGTCAACCGAAATCAGAAAAATAATCTCATTGTGCTGGACAGATGCCTTTCCTGCATTATTGATATAGTCACTCCAGAGTAATAGAGAAATATAAAGCATTGTTCTATTTACAAAAGGAGATTGGCCAAGTCCTTGAGAGTGAACAGGAGGGACAGGCACTTAAAGGAAGTGAGATATGGTCAACTCAGTAAAAGTTATGTGTCAGGGTCAGGTGGCCTCCATAGTCAGCAGTAGAATCTCAGTTTTCAATAGCTTTTCCTCTCCTTTCTCACTTTCAGATTTAGCTCCAGAGCTTAATCTCTGACTAAATGAGCATTTTAGGGTTTAAATGCAGCACCACGGAATTTACCCAGGCTTTTTTTCCCCTTTTCATCTTCTCTCTGGCTGCCAGCACGACAACCACAAATGCATCTCCGGGACTGCTGCATTTCCAGAATATGCAAAAATGCTGCACCTTCACTGTGCTGCTCTTTATAGGAAGAATAAATCGGGTCAGTCCTGCCCATTATAATACAATGCAAGAGAATTTTGTTTGCTCGTCGTCAAGACATCTCAGAAAGCACTTTGCAAAGCAATGTACTAAATATGAGCATTGCAGCAAATCTTTAGGCAGATGGAGCAGCCAGCCTGCATTTAGCCATAGCGCCCACAGAGTCTTTTGCTGTTACAAATGTTTGTATATAGAGAGGGGACCAATTTTGCATTGGAATCTGCTACAGTGAACCCATAACCCCGAGTTCCCCATTTATAGCACAAATGAATAAATATCTACATAGTCAGAGGACTGGAGGTGGGACTGCAGTTTCTATTTTCGTTGGAACACCATGCAGGGGTCAGGTACTGTGAAAGTCCCGTGATCAGCTGAGGACAGGCTTGGGGACATACGTGGTCTCCTGTCCTATCTTTTTGAAGGTTTTTTACTTTTAAAATTGCCTCACATTTCATTGCAGGGAAAAGTTTCTCTTCTCATCAGCATTTTGAAAACACAAAATTGGAACTTTATTTTATTTTTTTTAGAGGGAATTATCTATAGAAGTAGCCCTCCATTTAACTTGAAAAGAGAAATTAGCTTTTACAAAAATACAGCAGTTTTTAGCTTATTCTTGTTCAAAAGCAGCTATATGAGATGCTAGCCTTATTTTAGTAGCAACAAAAGTACTTTTCGGCAGCTTAATGTTTTGAGGCAACACATGGCTTTTTTCTTTCTTTCTTGCCACAAAAACATACAGATGCAATCTTTGTCTCAGTAGGAAAAAAAATGGAAATAAAATCAGTTCATCAAATTTGCTGTAATGAGAATTATTGTCATGCTATAAAAATAATTTAAATAACAAAAGCAACTAAAATGCTTTTACCCCAGTTTTAAGTGAACCGTCTGCGAAAGAGCCACTCAAGCAAATGGATCCTCTGGTTTGAAGTGTGAAATTCAGCAGTACATGAGGAAAAAAAAAGAACAGGGCTAATTGAAGGAGAAATTCTGACTGGGTGGCCACCAGTCAAGCAGTAGCTTGGACCCATCGTGCTGACCGTAAAACATTTGTAGCTTTCAAATGAGAACAAATTATTGTGAGGAAAATGCTGGACTGCCTTCGGGCAGAAGGACAAACGGTCTGTGGTCAGGAAACAAATGCATGAAGTGTCCTTGACACTGCATTTGTCTTGACACGCGCTCTTCTGCTCTGAAGTTGTTATACTCCGGTTACCACGACGTTCTGAATCCATTAGTGCCTGTTGTGGACAAGAGGTTTGACCCAACCCTTGGTGCACCGCACCACCAGCTCACACCGGCCTCCAGCACACGAGTGCACACACATGTAAGCCGATAGCAAGACCGATAGCGATTTTAATTGAAAAGCATAAATTTGGCCTGCTAAATCTATTAACGATTTGTTTTAATTAGGAACCCAGCTGCTTCCTCAGATTTTGCAGTCTGGGTTTCAGAACTTTAGCCATACTGAAAATGAGTCTCGAGTGAGTTGCTTCGAGTCTTTCGGCTCAGCGTTTTTACAGACTTGTTGGAAGGGAGATGTTTTGAAAAGTTTCCACAGTGTGCCCATCACCCCTCCTCTCTGTCCTTGAATGATACTGACTCAGAGAGAGTAAAACTAGATCTCATTTTCAAGTGCTTCTTAAATCCAGGTGAAGTTTGTCTCTCCTTATAGAAAGCAGTCGAAGTTCACTACCCGTCTTAAACGTGGTTTCCAGGGAAGCCCACATAGGGCTGAATTAAAAGATGTTTCTGCTGCCCTTCCCCAGTGCAGAGAGTGCAGTTAATTAATCAGACTTCCCAGTAAGTAACATCACCACTACTTTCTGTTATCGAGTACCTGCAGGTTAAATTCAGGACGAAACCTGCCAGATTTAAGGACCCTGTATTAGGACTTGAAGAAGCCAGGCAAGAAATGTCCCCCTTTTTAGGAACATTTATTTAATCAGATCACACACTAATGAACTTCTAGGCACTTGGGCACTCACTCCTGCTAGGTTTGCATTGCCCCTGCTAGCCAGAGGAGAAGCACCAATATTTGGTTCATCCTCCTGTGGACCTGTGTAAATTTGCAAAGACTTTTCAAGTCAGTGGTCAAAATTGCCAGAGTCTTCTTTACTTCCCGGGAGTGGGAGCCTGTGCCAAGCAGGGAGTCATGTTTGCACTTGTAGGTGAAGCTCAGTGGGAAAATGGAGAGGACACTTGTGCACTCACAACTCCAGAAGGCATCAGCCTTTCCCTAAAATTATCCTAACTGACAAAAACATACGCTACGCCAGTGACAGTACATGGTCATTAAGAGCGAGGTGTCCTCCTAAGGAGCCTAAGGCAGAACACACATAGCTAAAGCTTCTTCAAATATTATTTCATTTTTCATTAATATTTCACTGCTTATATGTCTACTCTTCTTCCTTGATCCAGGCAATGTCTTTACCGCCATTGTCTAGGTGGAAATGGCGGTCATGAGGTTAAATGAGCTATGTATATGTCTTCCACCATCATTGCTTTCTCTTGGCTTTTCTGTCTTCCTTTCCTTTGCTTTTTTCTCTCCTTCATATGTAACTATCCTTTATAATGTCTTTTTTCTTTTTCTTTCTCTCTCTCAGTCAACACCAGTTTCAGAGGTGGGTACCCACACGACTCCCTAGGACTCCAGCCCATGGAAAAGCTCTGAGAGAAGGAAGGAAAACAAAGTGAGGTAGCAATGCAAGTCACCAGGACACAGGAGCACTGGTTTCAACCATGGTCACCGTTCCTCACAGACTGATGCTGGCTCTACTCCTATTTGGGTGCCCAAGATGATTTCTCAGTATCACCTTCTGAGTGGGGAGGAATTAGCTGTCTGAAGGCATTTTTGTTTCTATGCAACCAAGAGGTGAAAGCTGGCCTAGGTTCTCTCTCTTCAGCTTTGCTTTAGCTGCTCAGAAGCAGCTTTTCACATAGCTCAACTCTTGACTACATTAGTTTATTTTACCAATCAAGCTTTGATGCACAGATAATAAACACATCAGCAAAATTCTTGGACATGTTCACTAATAATAAACAGAAAACTAAGCTCTCACTGGAGTTGGTAAGAAAATGGGAATTGTTTTCTATTAAAAAAAAATGTTGATAAAACATTACAGACAGACTTGAAATTTTTTCCTATGTGCTCTCTACATTTCATCAAACAAAGGAGAATTCCAGCCCCTTCCAACAGAGAGGAGACCTCTCAAAGTAAGAAGTTCCTCCATATAATAAGTTAATGCAGAGCAAAAGCAGACAGTCAGTCCTTTCTGCAGAGTTCTCTGGACCAGATCTATGGGCACAGATTTAAGGTCTCTCAGTCCCACTTTTTAATGATTCTTAGATGTCTTGCATTTTCCTCTGCTTCGGAGCTCATAATGTTGCATGAAATTCAGACTGCGTTAAAGGTCTCTAGTCTGTACACAGGAAAACAGAAGCTTGAAATCTAAACGTTAAATTAGAAAACCACAAGTAATCCTCCTCTGCTAACTGTGATTCTATGATTCTAACTACTTTTTTATTATACAACCTCATTATATTCAAACCAATCTTACGCTTTTGGGTAGAAGGATATGCTTTACGAGGTTTATACACCTCAGTATATACTTTTGTAAACCCTTACCTGTGAGTACCTAACTTATAAAAAACCTGCCGATTTGAGAGTGCTTGGAGGCAGTGCCCTCCTCACATATTAATTCCTGGGCAGATGAGTGATTCCCTCCTGCTAACACTCCCCTTTCTCCCAAAGTGCTGCTCAGCTACCTTAAGTCTTTTTTGGCTTGTTTACTAAATCTTCATTCTGCTCACTCAGGGTTAAGGATCCTCAACTTGGGTATGATCCTCCACCACGTGCTTTGGTTCCAGGATTGACTCGTGAGTAGAAGAGTCCTTAAGCCTCAACAAGCAGACTGAAAACCCAGTAAACAAGCTGAAGAAGAGAAACTCAAGAAGTCCAAGACTCCAGCCACACAGGCATGAAAAGCACTTTATACCTATATTTACAAGAAGGTTTTCAGTGATTTTGTGATGATTTATAGGATGTGTGTTTTGTATTTTTTTTATTCTCTTACCCTCGCCACAACCCTTACCAGGCAAAGCTGGGTTTATGGTGCACCCATTTGCTCAATAAACTTATTAGCTGAATTCTGAAAAGCACTACACAGAATTGCTTATTTTTCTCAAAAAGAACAAATTCCAAAGAAATTTAAGTACACTTTTTTTTAATAAAAACGTGTTTCTGCAACCTAACAATACAAATGTTCAGGAGGTATATTGGATATAAACTTACATAATCCTGGGTATATTTAAAAGTTTCCATGGAAACCCTTTGTCAAAAGAACAACATTGCTCTGGGCTATTTGTAACCCACACCTGGCAATGTCCAGCTCACGTATGGGGACCAGGAGGTGACTCTGATGCCAGCAAAGGAATGGTCTTGGTTGTTTTCAGTTTCCCAGCCGGAGCAGAAGGTGCAAAGTAACAATCCTTCATTATCCATAGACAGAGACAATAACGGTGACAGAGTTTAGGTTATCTGACCTCTGGAAACATCCAAACGCCAACCCACCTGCCTTCCCTTACAGGGACACTTCTGGTAAAGCTGAGCGCTTCTGTAAGAGGGAATCAGCACGCAAGGTCTCAGTTCTCCTTAAGCAAGGATATTTGTTCTGCATGTCAGAGATTTTTCCCTCCAGAATAAGCTGCTCTTCTAATAAACGCTGTTTTGACAGCGGCGTTGCAGTTTGCCAGGAGCTGCTCCCAACGCAGCCAGCCTGTCTGCGCATCTGCAAAGGCAGCTGCAAAGTTGCAGTCCTAATTCTCACGCCGTTCCTCGTCCTCTCTTTTACCCCATTTTTCAAGACAAAAGGGGAGGGGGAAAGCAGAGAAAAAAAAAAACAGCCTTTTCCTCCCACCGCTGGAAACACTATGGTTTACAGGTGCTATAAGCTGTCCTGAGTTTCTAGCTGACAGCAACTGGGAGTCAACAGCAGCCCATCTTATCCACTTCAGAAATGAGCCCTGGCTGATTGGACAAATATTTCCTATTTACCAGCTTCTCCCCCCTCCTGGATAATTCTAGGGTTAATCCACCGCACCACCTCCTCAGCCCAGCCCCGTGATATTGACACTTAAGAAACACAGAGCTGTTTATATTTCATTGGAGAGCTCATACTATCAATTTTCACATTAGTGAGTCCAGCTATTGCTCTCTTCTATAGGGATCTATTGAGTGGTGGCAGTAGAGATATCCGCTGTAGTGAAGGGAAAAAAAAATACTTAGCTGTCTGATGAAATGTTTTAAATGCATAGGGTTCACCTTGGGGTTGGCTGCTGCTCAGATTTTATCCATTAATAACACGCAGGGCTGCCACACTACTCTCCAGGGCTGATAGGAAAAATAGTACCACTTACAGATCCCCTGGTTTGCCTCGGGGAGAGCGCACCAAATGCAGCACATATCATACATTTCAGGGCTGAAATTTACTCCACAAGAAGAAAAAAACCCCAAACATTCTTTATATTAAAAAACAAAACCCAACCCTATTCCTGAAGCACAGACAAAGGGAAGTTGCCATGTAGGCCAGTAGTTGCAGACCTCAAGTGCTTTGCTTATGGTATGAAACGCCTCTGGGCAAAACAGGGGTAAGATTTCAGTGTAAAGGGACTTTTTTAACTTACTGCCCTGCAGGTTGACATTTCACCCAGCAGGGAGAAGAATCTGAATTGTTACAAGGAGCCAAGCATGAAAGAGTAGACTCTTGGTCAGCCATCATCTTTGCAGCAAAAGAATCTCATTTATTTATATTTTATTTTTTTTTCCCTACCCTTGAAACAATTCACAGGAAAATGATCATCAGAATGAGAATTGTTAACTGATTAGATTATTGTCAGCATTCAGTACAAGAACGCAGCCAAGTGCTCAAGGGTAAGTATTATTTTCGTCTAGTGATGAAGCTAAGAAAGGATTCTGCACCCAATTCCCTGTACATTAATGACCTGAAGATATTTGGGTTGGGTTGCATTGTTTTCCCCTCTCTTTCAAAGTGAGCCACAGAGCTCTTTGCTGCCAGGAAGTGTTATTTAAGAATATGAGTTTCTTTTGTAAAGGGAAGGGCATAATTAGATGTTAAGAGCTGATTATTGTATTGTTCTCCACAGAGATTTGTAAAAGGAACTGCATTTGAAGAAAGAAGGGAAAGTATGTATTGTGCTTGGAAAGTGAGAGGTATCTGCCTCAAAAATTCTTTGTCTCCATATCTGAAAACTTTTTACGAGAGATGAGAATAACCCAATTTTCCATTGCAAGCAGCCCATGGAGCTACAATACCTGCTGTGGGAAGCTGGCACTAGAGTTCCCACCCCAAAGACCAGCAAAATCTCCCATCTCCTCAAGTAGGGATTACTTGAAATAGAAAACCTTTTTTTTTTTTAAGGAGCTCTTTTGACACAAGCTGAACTTGTGCCTGCACTCTGCTGTTTTCTGCTCCTCCAGCCCCAGGGAGCTATGGTGCCTCATGCTGCCTCCCTTAGAGTCTCAGAGGAGCAAGATGTTCCTCTCAGAGGAGCCTTTGTAAGCAATAAACCCTTCTGAGGGGACAAGAACCCATCGAGCTCAGCCGAATTCTGTAAGACAATTAATGTAGGCATTTATCCATGTTGCACCCAGAAGAGACCTGGATGCAGGTAGATATCCGCTAAGAACCTCCTTATTCTGTGCCATAGCACAGAGGACATGCTCTCTAGTGGCCATCTGCATAAAATTGTTAAAAATCAAGCTGACAAACCTTGTGCTTTTCTCTGGAGGCTCGCGGCACCGTCTCTGGCAGATTGGTTTGGGGACAGCCCACACAGGCCTTCAGCTGCTGCTGACCCCCATTTGATTTTCAGCAGTGGCAGCTGTGAGGGGATGCTCAGCTGATTTAAGCATTTACTTCTTTATCACTCTTCTCACCAAGCGAGAAGTCCTTCAGCCCTGCTTCACACCTCCTGAAGCCACAGAGACATCACCTCCTCAGAGCTGCCTCTTTCTGCTGCTATTTCTTCCTCCTCAGTCCCTATTATATATCACATGGAAGACGGAGGTCATCTAAAATATACCTCACAGCTCAAGTTCCTACCAGAACAGAACACTGAGACTACCTGTGTTTTAAAGGCTGCCACGATGACCTGGCCACCCAGCAGAACCTCAGCCTGTGCTGCCCTGTTTCACCTCTGCTGATGGAATCTGCGATAGTTGTGATGAGCAGGGAAATGCTGCAGTTTTAGATAACTGGACTTCTTTCTAGCAGTTCCTAAGGAATTTGTCATCTCTTTCTAGGAAAGAGGATAGAGAACCCAGGACAAGGTGTCATAGCCTGCTCAGTGGATCCTCACTATTTTTCCAAGGCTCTTCATGGTATCTCATTATTAATGTTTTTAAGGGCCATTTTAAAGCTCATTATTAGGTAAATTGTTCCTACTACCCCTATCAGAAGTTTGCTCCAAAACCTCACAGACATTGTGCTAAAAAAGTTCTAATCCTCAGCATGTAGGATTGTATAAAAGAGAAACAATGCCTCAATCTTTTCAATCTGTTTTCTATTGCTACATTTAAACTATGCTCCAAAGCCCCTAAATATCATCTTCTAAGCTGTGTATACAAGCACAAAGAGGAAAGACATATAAGAGCACCTCAGCCTTCTTGACCTCAGGCAAAATGATTCTCATAGCCCAGACTCATCCTTTTATAGCCCTTATTCCTATTCCCTTTTTTCCTCCTCTGTCAGACCACAGCTTCACCTGCAGAAAAAAAATAAAAATAAAAAATTAACCCTTACATACAAGAGATACAGCAGTTCCACATTTTATCATACGTTTGTCAAAAATGGACTTCTTCATGACCAGGCAAGTTCTTGGAACCAAAGCCGTCCCTGATTTGGAGGCAGATGTCACAGTCCTTTTTTTTAATCTTTAGTAACAGCCTATAGCTGTATCACAATTAACACACTCCATGTGCCAAACTGTAACGAACTTGCCTGTTCTCCCTGGACCTGCTTCCAGTGCGAGGTGAGAACTAATGAATTGTCGGGGCCACAGGAGGAAGACAAGGACGTGCAAGCAGAGGGGAAAGAATAAGAATGCAAACATCTGGGTGTAGAGGACAAAGCTCCTCTCTCTCTGGTTATGCAGACGCTTTGTAAGGAATTGGCAACCTGAGACACCCTTTTCCCTGCAATCGCCCTGTTTAGTTAGGACCGAACCCAAATGCAGTTTGTTAGAACACATCCCTTCAGTTTATTGTTGTGGTTTGGTGGTGGTGTTTTTTTTTTTTTTTTTTTCCTTCTATGCATCTTCATCCTTCATGGTTGATTTAGATTATGATGTAAACTAACTGAACATGACACAGCTGCTCTCTTCAATAACTAAGGAGATGCCGGCTGCCACTCAGCCCGGCGCTTTGGCGATTCACAGCAGGGCCCGTTGGGTTGATGGGGCCCCTCTTTTTTGGCATCTGTCTATACCATCCTCATGCAGTTTGCTGCAACAAAACCAATGATGTTAGCAGCATATGGGCAGCCAGAACAGGGGTCATTTACCTTATTTGCCAACAAAGTAAAGGACAAGGCCCAGTGGAACAGCAATATATTGAGAAGAGCTGGCAGCACAGCAGCAGAAGAGGAAACCACAGGCGGGAAGGATCCCTGGAGTCACCTCTGCCCGTATGTCCCTTTCCCATGAAATGTGTGGTTTCTGAGGTCTGTACAGACTATTTGATTCTAAATTCTGCGAGTTTTGATCAGCTGAGCTGCCTCTGCCAAACCGAACTCATCTGACTGATGTGGACACCCCACCTCAGATGCAAAGACTGACTCCAAACCTTGCTGAAAGCCGAGCAAGATTTTCTTGACAATTGAACTCATGTAACAGCTAACAGAAAATAAATCATTTCCATCTGCATGCTCTTGGACTAATAAAGGCTTGGTTTGAAACTGGAGTAGCCAAAAACCTGTCAGGGATCCAATCTAATTGTATATCTAACCTGACCAGGAATAAGAATAATTGGAAACCTCTCAAGTACGTCGTTGTTCTTAACTTACTGGGACAAACCACACACCAACAGCTTGCACAGTCTGACTTCTGCAAACAAAATCAGTCTGGATAATCTTGGAGAAGACACTGAGCATTCAAACTTCCAGATTACCTTGTTCTCTGCTAGAAAAAAAAAAAAATTAGGCACTTTTTTCTTCTGAGTTGTACCTCTAGGCATAAGGTTACAGTGCTGGGCATGTTTTAACATACAGGCTGTGCTGAAACACAGAACTTGATGAAGGTGGTTAGTGGAGAAAAACAGCTCTAAATAGAATATCTGCAGAAACTAAGGATGACAAATTTACTGCGATATGGAAACATATGTATATGGCACTGTGAATTTAAAAGTTGTCCCACATAGTAGACATAGGTCAAGTATTTATTATGACTCAGATTCATGAAAAATGTCCCCCTTTTTGTTAGCAATTTTTGCCTGCAAAATTTAACTCACTATGTGTGTGCTCACAATATGCAAATATTCTCCAAAATTACTACCTCTCCTATATCTGTATGAATGCTTATTTAAGTTTTTATCCTCTTTTCAAAGTATCTTGTCTAGTATCTGAGGACCTATATATTTTTATAAAACCCTTAACTGAAGGAGTCCATGGTTTGCTAAAATTGTCTGGGAATTATAGGATCAGACAGTGTTACTTCTACATGACAATTTTACCAAAATCTCTATATTTTAAAAATTACTCTTCTTTCTTGTGTGATTATTATTTAAAATGTTTAAAGGGAAGAAAAATGTAATTTTATGTCTTGCTTAAGTTTATTTAAATATAATCCCATAAAAATATAATCAGACTTTTTAGTGTGTTGCCAGTGATATCAGAAATATACATTAAAATGCATTGCCTTCCTTAAAAATGCATGTCTCAATCTACGACTGTACCTCATGATTGAGTAAAATGTTTAACAAATACCCTGAGTGTTTAAAAAAAAACAAGCAGAATTATATCTATGTGGGAAAAGTAAAAATGCTGTAAATAAGGGAGCTGGCTTTTTTTTTTTCCCTTACAGTTTAAAGCTCTACTTTCTAACTTAGACGCATAAAGATTTTTTTTTTTTTGTCAGCTTCAGCACAGAGCAACATTAAAATTCATCTCACCCCAAACCTTTGTCAGGAAAAAAAGATGTTAAATATCAGCAAATGGATCTGATAAGCTGCAGACTATTTCTGCTGTCAGAGAATGACTGTAGGACAAAAACACATGTTCAGGATTTGACATCCCTTGGCATCTTGTAAATAGCCTGCATGAATCCACACCTAAAAACTGCCAACACAAGCAAAATTGCGCCCAAGTTTCTTGTAAGTTAAGCAAGCAAAGCAGAGAAATGAAACGTGGTTGGATTGAATATAGAAACCTAAAGACCCCCAAAACTGACCTTGAGATCATTTTAGTGAAAGATCTTCTCTGCGCTTCTGCAGCGCCAGCCTGATTTTCTCTTTATAAAGAGCTCTGCGCTTGTGTGTGCGTGTGGATGTGTGAGTGTGCAGGACTGCGTAATAAACACTTTATTAGCGAAAAAACCCAACAATTTTCCACAGAAGAAGATAAGAAAGAAGAACTGCTGAGTAATACAAAATAGACCCTTCTTTTTTTTTAAGGGTTTCATTCCTTAGAAGAAATGTGAAGTAATCCTTTGGCCTGGATTTCTAACACTTCAACTCCACCTCCTCACTGAAAGAAAAAAAAAACAAAACTACTTTTTTTGTGATTTGCTATGCAAAGGATATCACTGTCTGGATGGCAGGCTTTTTTTCTGCATTCTTTTTCTGCCTTTTCTGTAAAAAAAATGGTAAAAAGAAGGAAAGAAGGGATATTTATAAAGAGCAGGAGGGGATCTTTTTCAAGAACCCATTTCTTCTGATGCGGCATCAGTGTTTGTGCCACAGATGCAGGAAGACATTACTTCCTTTCTTTTCCCAAATCTCCTTTTTTCTTTTTTTTCTTTTTTTTTTTCCGGTCTCTAGATGCTTTACAGAGCTGTTGGTCTTCCTGTCTTGGACTGAGGTTTGCCCACTGCCAGCAGGAGTCTATCAAAGCTTCTGGACCCAACTGAGCAAATGGCTTTTTCCTGAAAGGCTGGGGATTGTCTCAGCATTTGAGGGATGGATATTTTGGGGACTATAACAGCATTCGTGGTGGCATCTGCAGGAAACAAAATCCATGCTGTGGTGTGAGATGTCACAGCCATGCTTATCCAAGTGTTTTAGCTGGGACCACTTCCCCAACTTTCCCTGGGCAAATCCAGTTTTTAGGTCTCCTTTACAAGTGATCAATATGTCTGTTGACCACGGCGGCTTTAGTCCAGAATGCAGGACCAAGAGGCTGGTCCCACCGTCTGTCTGGAGCAGTGGTGCAAACACGCATGGACACCAGGCTTCTTCCAACCTGGAAAGTGAAAAGGGAAATGGGGTAAGTCTTTGGAGCTGAGAAAGGTTATTGAGCAGTCGAGGGCTATGTGTCAGGACGTGGTCAGGCCAAAATCAGGAAGGTGATTTTCTCCAAAGGACACGGAACAGTTGGCAATATGCATCCTCCCCTCCTCTTCCTCTGAAGCACCCCTGGAGTCAGGATGCTGCTGTAATGACTCAGGAGTCTGCTTGGCTGTGGCAGATCTTGTGTTTCTGGAGAGAATCAATATAAACACTTTTTTTTTTTTTTCCTTTACCCATTGTAGTGCCTCTTATTTCACTGTCTGCTGTCTGTCCCCTGTGCCAAAGGAAACCGTGATCCATAATTCCCGGTGCTGCCCAGCCTGCTATAAAACTGCTCAGTGTGAAACGTAATATGCAAAATCTTTTTTTTTTCTTCTTTTCTTCTTCTTTTTTTTTTTTTTTCCTCTTCTTTTTGGCAGGCTCAGGAAAAGGCCTGTTTCCTGGCAGGAGGAAAAGCCAGCTTTGGCTTCCAGCAGCCGCTGACAATTCCCAGCATATGGTAAGAGAGGGAGCTTCCTCCTGCCCCATCAGGTAAGTGCCATCTTCCTCACTGCATCAGTGATGGATGTCACGCTTGGAGAGCGCTGGCTACTGGGAGAGGAGCCAAGCGGCCAACTGGCCGTTACAAGGGAACAGGTCAGGGTGGACAAGGCCTCTGGGTGAGGAAGGCATGCTCGCATAAGCATGCGACCAGGAAATGTGCTCTCTTAATGCAGCGTCACGTGCTTTGGGTTTTTCTGGCTCCACAACCTAGTTCGAATGGCTTATTTTGCTTACACTAACACTTGGGTTTAAGTGCTTTTGAAAGGTGAGTTGGAGCTTTTTCGCATATGCCTTTCAGCATATAGAGCATCGCTTGCATGCCATTCCCTCTCTGCTTGCCTTTTGCTTCTCTTTTAATTTCCTTTTCCCATATCTCTTCGTGCTGTTTTTATAATATGCTTTTCCTCTTTGGCTAGAAGACCTGATTCCATATCCTTTCCAGCTCCCACAGAGGCAAACACCACTTTCTTTAGAGTAGCCCCAATTTTGCCCCATTTAGTTCTGGGGAATGATTCAGCCCCTGTTTAGCCTCAGGACCTCCTTCCTTCCCCAACCTTCAGCCTGGAGAAGAGGAGACTAAGAGGAGACCACATTGCGGTCTACAGCTTCCTCATAAAGGGAGGAGGAAGGGAAGGCACCGATCTCTTTAACGACCAATGACAGAACCCGGGGGAATGTCAGAAAGATGTGCCAGGGGAGGTTTAGGTTGGATATTAGGAAAAAGTTCTTCACCCAGAAGGTGCTGGAGCACTGGAACAGGCTCCCCATGGAGGTTTCATGGCCCCAAGCCGGACAGTGTTCAAGAAGCAACTGGACAACACCTTCAGACACATGGTGTGAACTGTGGGGTTGTCGTATGCAGTATCAGGAGCTGGACTCAATGATCCTTGTGCATCCCTTCCAACTCAGAACATTCTATGATTCTATGAACCACACCTTGCACAGTGCTCTGTAGCATCACATGGGGGTTTGGAAACTTCAGAGCTGCAAACTGAGGACTGCATGTGGCTGCAATGTGCCTGGGAGGGGGACAAGGGGGTCCATGGGGCAGGGGACCAGGCAAAGAGCAAGCTCCAGCCCCCTTGTCGTTTCCATGGGATGGGCTCTATCTGTGCCTCTGTAAGACAGGTCTGCAGATAGACGCCTTCAGAGCTCCATTGAGCCATTAAGACCAAGCCCTCAGCAATTTTCCTTTTTTTAACTAAAAGATTTTAAAAAAATTATATATATATATTTTAAATCAAAGCGGCTCCGTAACACTTTCTTGCCTCTCACCTGAGCCCTGACCTAGAGGGACCACATCTAGTTGAAAGAGAGTAATTAATTCTCCATACTCACTCAATCCATAGCCCCTTGGCCAAGAGTGCTGATTACTGCTACCCCGGCTGCTGTTTTTTATCGTATTGGCAGGGCTAAGAGGACCCTAACTTGTTTCACATAGAGCTCTGAATAACCATTGCCTGGTAGAAAGTTTTGGTGAGGACCAAGCTGAACTGTTCGCCATTTATCCTAATGAGGACTGTGTATTTTGCAGCTCATTCTCCAACACAGAAATTAACTGTCAGTGGCTTCTCTTCTGGCACAGATTGATCTAATACAACTGCCTCAATGCACTCTGCTTGTGCAGACGGTTCCAGTGCACATTACTGTCATTTCTGATGCCCTAAAAGCTGCTGCCTTCTCCCTCCCATGCTCTTAAATGCTCTTAAAAACTTCAGTGACACTTTTACAGGTGATGGGGCAAAGGTCACAAGCTGAACCTTTCCATGCCAAGAGATGCAAACAACAGATTCACATCTCTAAGAGAAAGTTGGATCTGATTTCCTTTGTCAGTAGGTTCCTTGTTTGTGCATCATAATTGTAGATAAGCAAAAGGATGCAACTTTTCTTAAATTAAAATAAAAGTTTTCTGATTACCATATTAATAGGATAAAGGGTAGCCCAAGCAACCACATCTCTCTACCATATGAAACCAAGCTGCAATAGGAAGTGTAATACAGGGGATTACTTTCCAGAATCCATTGCAAAACACCGAGCGGAGCCATTGCCAATCAATGCCCGAGTGCCGGCAGTGACCACAAGTACTACAGGGCGGTAAATGAGGAGTAGAGCCATGGCCATAAATTTATTCACCTAAACTGCCAGGTAGCAATGGGTGCTGTGTATGGATGTATATAGCTGACTAGCAAAAAACCAAATGCAACTCATTTCCAAGTGCCTGTATTCATGGTGAAGTGATTTTTGTATCCCTGTACCTGAGACATGTGGATGTTCGCCCCGCACGAGTATTTTAATGTGTTAATCAAAAGACAGAGTATTAATCTCAAAGGAAATGCTTCCATTTGGCCACTGATTTAATCCCAAAATTCTGGGTAAAAATGTCTGTTTTGGAAAGGCTACCATACAATGTGAACTTATTCTTCCCTGAATTTTTTAAAAGTGACTTTCAATTTTTAAGTATAAAGTCTTTTATTTTTATATTATTTGATTGGTTTATCTTATTCTATGATACAAGTTAAAATGTTTTATACCACGAGGAACAGCATACACTTTGATCCAGAAAAACAGAAAAGCTACTATAATGATGCTAAATAATCCTTTTGGTTTTGAAATTAAATAAAATAAATATTTCCAGAATCACATTTTTAATGTACTGCTGATACTATTGGCACAACATGAAACATTTCCTATAAAACTCAAAATAACAGGGTCAGTATTTAAAATGAACAAATTCCATCCAGTCATGTTTCTACACAAAATGTCCACTTAGTCTAATTAACTGCAGCTCCACAGCATCAGTGAATGGATTTTCACATTTAACAAGTTCTGTGGAGTTCAGCAAGAATGATTATTTCTTCTGAATAGTCATGCTTAAAGAATATTGCTGCCCATCATACGGTACTCATTACTTCTTGGTTTCAAAAGTCTGTTGTCCACACAGGGAACAGGAATGATTCCATATGACTTAGGTGACAAATCATAAAACATAAAAAATGAATAGCTAACAGCTGTTGGGACTTTTCCTGCTGCAAACAGTTTCCTTCAAGTTAATATTTCCTCATGCTCCTAATTTTCCAAAAATGCCAACCCAGATGTTCCAGCTGTGTAGCACAGGTATCTCCAACGCAACCAGCATCTATGGAGAGATCACTGAAATCACTGAAGGGCTCCTCTGCTTTTCTCTTCTTTTTTTTTTTTTTTTTTAATTTTTATTTCCTCAGCAAGAGTAAAACTCGAGCACGGCCAGGTGTTTTCACTTCAGAGGCTCCAATAGCAACAACAACTCCAGTGCTTGGAAGCTAACAAATTTGTTGTGTCACAATTGATAATCAACTCTAGTAAAAGAATGTCCAAATCAATTGAGCTTTAGCAAGGGCAAACTGACTGGACACAGCCAGGCTCCCAGCAAAAGTAGGCCAAGCTTGATAAATTTGCCCTTATTATAGCTATTGATGTTTAAATTTCTTCAGGGATGTTGTTACATGGGTGCCTAGTGGTGACAGAGGTACGATGACCTCCTTCGATCCTTAATCTACACCTGTTAGTTGGCTCCCTAGTTGCTTGTGAGTATACTCAAGCTTAAAGGTTAACAAAAGAAAAACAGGCCAAGTTTACGCGACTGCAGCAACGGATCAATGCAGAGTAAATAACCTTCTCTGTCTTATTTCCCCAAGCATTATTGATCCAAGTTCTTTGTTCTTTGTCATGTTTCTGTCTTCTAATCCCAGGGGACACTAAACGATCGGCTCATATTGGACATGTTAACTGGCACATTATGACAGCTACCATTTTGTCACTCAATGTGGTGCTATATATAAAGAACCCTCAGTTCAGGGGTTTCTAAGCTGCTCTCTCCAAAACGAGCCTCAGATACCTGCTTTTTTCTTTCAGCATCTTTTGTTGGCTCACCCCTGCCCCTTAGGTATTTTATCTAGAGGTCTGCAATAACACTAAACTTTTTTTTTTTATTATTAATTGTCCTCCCTAAAATTCCTCCATCCTTAAAGATGGACAATAACCCAACAGTTAAAAATAATAGACACTTTTGCAGCATTCAGCGCACGGCAGGAGTTTCAGGCAGCGGCAAATGCTGGTATCAATTCCGACCTGTCGGGGCTTGTTGTTTTTTATTTAGGAACAGGAGCTCTTTCCTTTCATTATCAAGGTTACATTTAAAGGATATTGTGCTTTCCTAAGTGTTCTCAATGGATTTCTATGGGATATTACAGATATCACTCTACCCATACTGAGCCCGAGCTCTGTCTTTCAGCTGTGCAGATGCTCCAAGTGCCGTAACGGCTCTATAAACTTGCAGATTTGTGGTGGAAGTCTGTGTTCACTGGGAGACTATTGGATTTCTAACAAAATTAATTGGATTTCCTTCCCTATGAATGCTCCCTCTACATGCCTATCTCCAAATAAAGACCGGCCAATAATAACTCCCAGAACTATACAGAAAAAAAAGGAAAAAAAAAATTAAAAGTGAACTTGGAAGGCACAGCAACCTACTAGTCCTTATTTAGCCTTCCTCACACTTTATCTAGGACACACAAAAAGCCTTTTCTAAAAGAAAAAGCTTTTCCTGCCTGTGCCAAAAGTCTCCCAGTGAGGGACCCAACCTGGAGTAAATGTTGTATCCCTTTCTGTCTCAGCGATGGAGCGTCTGTCCTCTGAATAGTGTCGTATGGATTTAAGACTCCAAAATTCATGAAGCATTTCTAGGTCTGTCTGGCACTTAATCGACAGCATGATACAGATAGAGGGAGCAGGACTACATTTTAAAACCAAGGAGAGTTGATAGTCAGAAGGTAAATTCCTGCCTGTTTCTCTATGTCTAGGATTTCACTATACTAGCCATCACTAATCACCGTGCAAATATACTCTGTCCAGTGGACAATAATACCATTATTACTTTCCTGCCACATAATCTTGTCTTTCTTTGAGTCACAACTGAGTCAATCTGTTCTTTGAACAGGTATTTTTGTTGATGCGAAGGAATCCAGGGAAAAAAAGCCGCTGTATATTTCAATTGAATTTCAAGTTCCTTCACGTCTCCATAGCTGATAATTAAACCAACTGACCTGCTTCTGCATTGAAGCCTGCAGGAAATTAAGCAGATAATACTCATTAGGTAGATAGGCTTTTGGGGATAGTTTATTAAAAGAAAAGGAAAGAGCCTCCAACCAAATAAATAATATTGAATTATGAATCTTGGAACTGCCTCATCACCTGGCTCTGGAGTTCTCCTCCTTTCTTCCACCGATAGCCGGGTTTGGAGAGGTGTTAGCAGGAACTTTTGAAAAGGGAACCGAAAAAAAAAGATATGTAAAGAATTTGTCCTAGCTAAGCTCAGTCATCCAAGCCTAAAAACAACTCAAATATTTATTGTCAAAGTAGAAATAGATTATTCTAATGTAATGTTTCAAAGATGGCATGCTCCCACTTTTTTTTTTCCTTTTTTTCAATTCAAACCACTAAAAGATGCTAAAAACCACACCTGGAACATGGTGTGGCGTGTGTTTAGAGAAACCTCTCATTGAATTTGAAATGGTTTTGGTTTCCTTTTAGATACACTGAAAATATATCCTTATAAGACATTTTAATCTCCATAAAAATTTGTATTTTTTGGACTTGCTGAAAAACTGAAAAATCCAGGGCTCAACCAGATTTAACAGTTAATTCATTCACTATTTGTATTTCCAGCTGCAATTAGTTTGGAGCAAAGAACATGTATTTTAATGTTTAGAGAATGCCCCAAATGTCATAATAAAATCTAATTATTAATAAAACTGACATGTAATTGTGGGAGATATGTTGTATGTGGTCAATAGTGTTATGCCAGTGGAATTTTTTGCTCCATATTTCCAATCAGCATGAGGGTCTTTTATGTTATGGACAAATATGAGGAGAGTTATGGCATTATTATCCTTAAAGGGTTGGCTATCTACAGAACAGACACAAATATATAGTTCACATTTCAACAACAAATTTAAGATTAGCTAGAATAATTAATTTCTTCTCTTAAGTGATATATGAAAGTATTTTCTTTCACAGAAGTGCATTGCCCCTGTTCTGCAGGTCTTAAACAGCATCTCTGCATTGCATTCATATAATATTGTTAGGAGGGTTTGAATATCTATTTATTACGAAGTCAGTTCACCTCTGCTGCTCACGAGGACATTCTGCAAAGTGATATCACTGCCATGGTGAGATCACTATGTTAAAAATAAGCCACAGTGGCATATGTGCAATAAAAAATATTATTATTCAAAATAAAATTATATTTCAACTGTGCAAAGCTCTCAGCGTGTTTGGTGTGTATATTTAACAGAGACAGCCCAAAGACTGTTGTGAGAGAAAAGTTATATTTCACTGTAATATTTTTATGTGGCTATAAAATACTATGCAAAAAACCCTCCCAAATGATGTCTTGTGTATTTATTAATTTAGCTTTTTCAGCTGTCAAAGAGATACAGTCAAATTGCCTTACATCTGGAAGACGTTCAGCTTTCTGGATCACGAATTCGTTCTTTGGGAGGACAGATCTCAGGTGAGGGGCCAGGTCCACATCCCAGTATTTAGAATTTCAGCTCTTCATTCCTTTTAGGTGCTACCAAACCGATAGATGCAGAGGCAGGCTATTTAGGCATACCATGAAGGCAGGCTCTCCTAAAGGTGTTTCAGTGAGACGTTTTATTTTCCTTTCTTTTGTCACTTTCTCAACCTGTTTTTTGCCACTTTATAGTATACTTCTGCTCCAAATAGGGAACAGCAGCCAATTCTACAGTTTCATGCCATTTGTGCTTTGATAGGATGGCAGTAATAGTCTCAAAAATCTTCAGGGAATAGGAATAAGCAGCCTGGATTCTCTTTTACAAAGGGACAAGTCTCACAAACTGAAAGCTGACAAAACTGCTGAACAGTCTCAAGGCTGAATTCAACTAAGTAAAAACTGTGGGGGGGGAAAAAAAAAATGTTGGTTACTAAATTATACAAGCAGGTTCAAAATGCATCCATTGTTTGTTTGTGGTTTGTTTGGTTGGTTTTTAATTTCTTGAGGACAGCTGAGAGGATGCTTGGTTTCCTTCAGGAAAGGCTGGGAAGTTCAGCTGACCACGGAAAGGCTGATTTCAGAGTTTTCCACTGGTAAGTGGGTCATTAGGTAAATGGCAACAGAGACAGATGTGTCAGAAGCTCTTAAACTTGTCAGAAAAGATAATTTGCTTCTTCCATTGGAGACAACTGTGTTCAGTACTGTGTAACGTACTTCTGACTTTCCTGGTTGAAATAAAGACACACTGTCACAGCCCTCAGCTGGGGTAAACTGAAGTTATTCCATCAAGATTCACAGACTTCGGCTGGTTTGCCCTGTCTGGAAAACTGATCCAGGGTCTGAGCTTTAGATACTAACACAAACTTATTTCTGGAGTATGTTTGTGCACAGCTTGGCTGATTTGGGATCTTGGAGATTGTGACCTTCTTGATAATATTCCTTCTTTCCTCTGTTCTTAAAAAGGACATTTCCATAAATAAAGCTTTTAGACTGTTCAGCAGATTTACCTCCTGCCCTCCCAGGCACACCCTAACCTCTTCTAATAATACAAATGTTATCTTAGTCTAAAAAGTTATTCTTGTCCTTGATGTGTATTTTGAACTCCTGTCAAGGGCCAGAATGGAAAGAAATCAGGGGCAGTGTGAGGAAGGGTCAAACTGAGCATGAAAAGATTTCTTTCGCCTTCATGTAATATACAAATCAGGATTGTTAGAACAAACAGCCACCAACGAGCCACATTATTCATAACACTTCACAGTTTTCTCACGGAAGCCGACAAACGTGCGTTGCTGAACATATTTTGTTAATTCGTTGGGTTTTTGCTATGAATACAGCTGAATAATTTCAGAGCATTTTCCTGACAGTGATGAGTGGTGCTGTGTAGTCTCCCTAGGATGCACATTACTACTGTTTTGCTCATTTTGTGGATGGGAAAACTGAGGCACAAAAGCAAAAAGACATGTCAAGTGCAGGGCTATGAAAATAAAAGGAGTCTTGACAATTTTGAATTACTATGCCACATTCTAGCAAAACTCTGAATCTCGTATTAATCTGGTTCCTCATTGAAAGCATATTTCAGGGAAGAATTATGAGGTTTAATTAAAACATGGCAAAGTATTTTTGCATTGCTTAATGAATCTCTAGATGCTAGAAACCTTTGGACCATTTGTTTGATCTTCATATTTAAACATGATTTTAACAGTAACAGTTCACCCGGGGCACTAAGAGACATCAGCTGCAGAAAAACACACTAATACGGACCAGAGCTGAATTAAACTGTGTTGATGGAGATAACCAGTCGCATATGTTTTTAGTTAGCAGGAGCCAAATCAGATAACCACCACGCAGAAACCCGGGGCCTGATGGATATATATATATATTTTTTTTTTTTTTTTTTAAAAGGACTGCATTGCAGCCTGAGTCTTGGATACCACATTCATCCATTTATAGTCAGGAATCAGGAAAATGAAATTCTGGATAAAGTGTAAAAGGTGACTGGAGAGGAAGGAAGAGCAAAGTATGTGAAGGGCAAAGACATAAACATCGGTGCTGTTCTCTCCGTGTTACCAGACAAGGACCTTCTATTGATTTCTCCAGGCGCGCTTGCACTTCCTTCCTTCAGTGACTAATGATACGCCCTTTGGGTTATGATGACACTGCATTTCATAGGCCTGCAGGTCGAGCACCTGATGTATTCTCTGCCTGGTTCCTACTTTAAGTCATCGTCCTACTCCAGGCTCTTCTAAAACGTGAAGCAAATAAGAAAGGGAGATAATTTACATCGTGCATCCCAGGATACAGAATAAAATGTAGCTCTTCAAGTAGGTTCAAACTTAGCTGGATATTGTCCGAAGCCTCATTTCCAGTCTGCAGCATAGCACTGAGTCTGGTGTCTTTAATGTTTTTCTCACAACAGTTTCCAGAACTCTGTTTCCTTCTGCAGGAGCCCCAAAGTGCATATGTGTTAGGCACACATTTCCTCGCCCACTTCTGCGTTGGAACACAGATTTGTTTTAACTTTGATTAACAATCCTCCACAAAAATTTAAAGAAAGAAGTGACTGATTCTTCTCTCACTTTCAGTAAATTAGGAATAATTCCCCTCTCCCTCCCACCCCTAGGCCATGGAGTTAACATAAATAATGTAAAACTGGTGAAGGTGACAGAAGAGTTAGGCTAAAAATGAAGAAGCCTACTGCTTTCAACACAGAGAATATGGGGCACAAATTATATCTCGGCCTATTTAATTGCCAGGCAAAATGTGGGACGAGAACTCTTGGGGGCTCCCAGTCACCAGCAAAATGAAGCATTTGATATAAGTAGCCCATAATAGCTGCTCTGGCCAAAAGCATGAAGTAGTAAGCATCCGACTTTGACTGTTAACAAAAGTTTGTCCTATTGCAATCTTGTGTGCCTTTGGATATATCAACCTATATTCCACCAGCAAACTAGCTTTTGCATAATGAGCTATATGAGCTTCCCCAGTAACCACCTGGAAGACCAGTAATAATACCAGTGAGATATTCAAAATAATGTAATGTAACCTTAAAAATCACTAATTTGACCAAAAGGGTTTTCTTCTCAACATCCAACGCTTTTTCTACCATCTGAGGAGAACAATACCTTTGTGAAGCCAGAAATCCCATCATTTAATGTGCAGACTTTAGGATGCCAATCAAGATGGCTAAATACCTCACATTTGCAACAAAACGTAGCTGTGAGGCTTTTTCTTGAGTGTCTCATGCTATAAGTGGCACTTACTGGTCCAGAGACTGAATTTTCAGCTCTGATTTTAAGTTTCCAGTCTCTCAGGAGACTACCATGACTCAAGAAAACCTTAGAGGGCATAGAAATACATTTGTAAAAGCCAAAAAAACTACTGATATTGAGAAGTGTAATGGAGGCACCCCAAAACGATTCCAAGCAAATAAGAAGCTTAAACCAACTCTCATTAAGAACCAAAACTAAACAACAGAAACCAATGCAAGCTGAGGGGGTAATCCAAAAATCAGTCAGCACTCCAGCAACATTTAATAAACTGCAGGTTTGCTGTCCCGGCTGGGGATGTTATCCCCGTCCAGCCACAGCAGAGTGACGCTCCCAGCGGGCAGCCCTCACTCACGAGAGGCCTCGCTCACCCAGAAGAAATAATCCCTTGTCCGGGGGGAACAAGGGCTCACTCGAGGATAAATCCAGGAGAAAATAAAATAATCACTCACCAAGGAGCAGGTGAGGGCTCTGCATCCTGGTAAGTGCCCTTGAATGGCATCCCTGGTCTAGAGGGAGGGCTTTGATCACAGTCCCACTGCTCCAAGAAGACCACCCCAAACGGGTCTTTGGTGGGAGTCCCATTTTAGAGCCTGGTTGGATCTGGCTGTGGCCATCACAAGCATGGACCAAGAGCTTGTCTGGGTACCTTGTTAACTGAGGACCCTGTCTATTGACCGGGGGTCTGGCTCCTCCTGCTCCCCCCACCCTGGGGAGGCGTCCATGAGAACAAAAGGTGCTAAAGAGCCGCTAACTGCCCCATTGAAAGCTCCGGACCTCAGCTGGCTGCCTACAACTAGCACTAGAAGCCTCCAGACTTCTTTCCACGATTTCCTATTCTTACAAAACGCTCAGTATTGAAAACAGCTTAAATAAGTGCAGATACACTGTCCTTGTTTCACCTTTATTTGGTGCTCATTCCCCCCACAGAGGAGATAACCATTTCTTAGCTGTAGTCTGGAGAGCTGCCTTTGGTTCAACAGCAGGCTACAAACATTTCTTTCTTGGGCTGCATAGTATTCGTGCTGTGGTTTTGCCAGGTGTTGATAGGAGAGGCTGTTACTTAAAGCTTTATCACATTTAATTATTGCTCTGGTCACTAGTTAAGGCAGCACATGTTCCTTCTCCTTTGCCCCACTCACCCAAAACACATTGGTCAATGGAACAGTTAGGTAAAAAAGACTGGAAACCGAGCATTGTGGTCCCACTTGTTAGGCCTGGCAGTGTTAAGAAGTGTCAGCTTGGCTGGACACCACAAATTTTGGTCTCGAGGCAGATGGACTGGCATGGATGAGGACAGAAATGGAGGAGGGGAACGTTCCAGCCGCTGTTCTGGATGGTGAATGGGAGATTACAGCGGCTGCTAAAGCAAAGCACCTGCCCGTGTCAAACTTCACTTGCATCCCAGGCACTGTTGGAATGAACAAAGTTATTTCAAGTGGTGAGGAGTCACGACTGGGCATCGGCATCATGAGCAATTCCTTGGGCTGCATCCCCTCCTGCCAGCATGGCCAGTCGCACCCTGGCTGGCAACAGCCAGATTGGTTGCTGGTGTTGCTGCTTCCAAGAGCAGGAAGGTGCCTGATGCTGAAAGTCTCAGGAGACCAGAAAATTTATAAACAGAAAAGGGACTTGTTTTTTGGTGCCTCCATGCAGCCAGATTTGACAGTAGGAGTGTATTTCTAGACATTTAATGAAAATAGGTGGTCATGCTAAGGCAGAGGAGTATTCACACCAGTAAGGTGTGGTCCCATCAAAATACCCTGCCAGAGGCCAGTAAAATGAAGGAACACAAATTTGAAGGCAACTTCTCAATTCTGTTGTTCCTGGAGCTGTTTTTTTCTCAGTTTCATTCATTTTCCTTTTGCTGCCACCATTAGGAGGTGCTGGATGGATGCTTTAAGCATGATACTCCAGTGCAGAAATACATTACGCGGTCTGATAGGGAAATACATTCACATGCAGGGAATTCCTGAACCTACAGCTGGTTATAGAAATATTATTCAAGAGCCAGCATCATGTGAACCATGTTGGAACACAAAGACCATGAAAATCAACAAGAATTTTCCTCCATTGAGAATCTGGAAATCTATGCCATACCTTAATATCCAACAGACTTCTTGAGTATCTGATATGATTTTTTTTAAATTGAAATGGAAATCTTAATCAAGTTTGCTCAGCTTACTAATTATTCATTCTTTGTTTTTTCCTTCTGTGCTTTACCTGACAATTGAATGTGGCAGAAACTTAAGCCTGTGAGTTTTGTGTTGTTTTCAACTAGCTCTTAAAACAACTTTTTCTATATACACACACTGGTTAAAAGAAGAAAGAAAACATGTGAGCCATATGACAACAATGTGGAATGTCTGGACAGAGGATCTGACTCTTTAAAATTAGCATGTTTACCATCCTGCAATTGACGAATTAATAAGGATTTTAATTGTAAAGCTCTGGCTGCTATTGCCACATTTCACAGACTGGAATCTGGAGCTATTTCATCTATCTGTAATTTTATTTCTTTACCAAGTGCCTGATCATGAGAAACAATAACTGTCGGCAGTGTAAATTCCCACAGGACTTTGAAGATTCACTCTAACTACAGACCCATCCAATATCTCTCAGGATCAGTCTCTACCTGCCCCAGTCTGAGATGTTATGTTGCTGTAGACTGTAACTGTTTACAGAAGTGGGAGCCTTCAATAGATCAGTGTATGAAATCATCCCTATTCCTCCACAGTAGTTTGTAAAGTTTCCAAAAATCTTTCCAGGCTTTCTGGATGAAAACCACTATATAAATGGAAGATGTCATTATTATTTATTGTTTCAGTTTGACAGAAAGATGGAGGGTTTCATTTTGACTTTATATTTCCATCTCCTCTCCACTTTGCCTTTGTTTCATAACTTTCTGACATGCAGAATTTTCCTTTGTATTCCTTCCAAGCTGTTAAAGCAGAGAGGTTGGAAATGCTGCAGCCACAAATAAGTGTTAAATTAGAGCAATTTTTAATTATTATTTGTGTGCTCATCACATAGGCAATCATGTCATGCCCTAAGCTACTGTGTCCTGTATGAGGACATGAGCCTAGCTGGTTCAGGATATTCCAAAAAGGAGCAAGAAATCAATTTCTGGGCAATTCTGAAAGGACCTTACAAACAGGGAAGTTTTTGTCACAGCCTTACATTCCTCCTTACCTTGGACCCTAGAAATACTATTTCACATTGCTTTGAATTGTGTTTATTTGATATCTTTTGTAGCAGTTAATTTTCTCTGCACACAGCTGTAACTAGGGACAGATGATGGGAAACCTAAATAGCAAGAAGTTACCTGCTATTAATGTGAATACCACAGAGTTTGGCCACAGTTTGTATATATCTGAAAAGTAAGATATTCACCTCATTATTTACTGTTACCCTCCTCCCAAATATTTTTTTCCTTTAATTCATCTCATAGTATTTTGTGATGGGGAACCCTAATGGATAATTGTGCCATGCAATATTATTTCTTCTCAAATATCTAATTTCATAATTTCTAGTAAGGTAAATGTTAGTTGCTTCTACCTTGAGCAAGCCGCAACTTTGTTTACCACAGGAAAAAAATGGTGTTCAGTATGTCTATTCTGCTTGAGCAGGTTGAAGCAGAGTTTCAATTCACTGTCATTTTAAAGAATCTTTAGAACAGTGGATGAGAGACTCAGCTCTCATCCCATTACCAGCTTTATTTAATCTAAAAAGCCTCAGAGAGACTCCCTTATCTCTGAGTTGTGCAAACACAGTTCTGCACATTGATTGATACAAGATCTGTTGTGAACCGTGTAGAAAAACTGCTGGTGAGTAGAATCCTAAGTATGTGAATCCAGCAGGTCAAATAGGACTGAAAATAATGGTTAAGGTCTACAGCTGTGTCCCAGATACCGAAGGAGAAGACAACGGCTTCTGCAGTGCTCAGAAATGAGAGGAGCACAGAATTAGTCTGACGGATACCATAACTTCATTATTACCACTAAGATCTTTAACACATAAAAAAATAATTTAAAGAAGGAATGTGCTGTCTAACATATTATGGTGCCGTGTAATCTCCAAAATGCTGAAATACTGATGTAGCTTTTTTTGTTGCTGTTGTTGTTTTAATCATAATTGCTCCAGTGTCAAATGAGACTGTTATGAGAAGCGAAGTTGTTACAGAAAGTTCACTGTTTTTGGACCTTCTGTGAGTAGTGCCAAATAACAAGTTTTTCTCCCCATGTTTTTCCCACTTTTGCAGCTGCCTCTTCATTTCCTGGTTTGGAGACTGACTCAGAAAATTAGACATTAAGCATTAAAATTAGCTGAAAAATAAAGGGTGGAGATGTGAAAAATGTCAGGGACATTGCATTCTATTTTTCGTAAGCTTTCAAACTTCTTCAACATTTCTTAATAGTCTTGTTTAATATTAGTTTTTCCAGCTACTTTTAGAAGACATTTGGGAAGACACGAGGCCTAGATACTGCAGGCAAGAAGCCTAATGACTTGGGGCATAGACCAACCAAAAATTAATTCCAGGTGTTCCAGATGTCTCTGATAAGGCAGAACTTGGTGTTTCATCAGGGTTTTTTTTATAAAAACCATTGGCAACAATTTAGAGACCGAGATTATGTAAGTTGTGGACTAAAGTTGTATGAGCATAACTGTAGGGTTGAAAGTTTAGACACATTTTTCAGTACATTCGTGTACCTCTGTTTGCACAGTGTATAAGGCCACTTTCCCCTCAAGACTACATGGAGATTATTTCAGTCGATGACCATTCATAGCTATTATACTTGTAAATCACGGTCTATACTACCGTTGTGGAATTTCTAGCTCATAGGAGATTACTTGTATTACCTGTCTTCTAGACCTACCCTAAGATCTGCAAAGTGCATGTAATGTTAGAACTGGCCTTATCTGCTGAGGAATTACATTTTTACTTAACTTTACCATAAGCCAAACAGGAGCTCTTGAACTCTTGCACAGAGCAATGAAAAGTCTAACTCTTGATCACTTTTGAATACTTAAATGAAACACTTATGTCCGGAGACCTGGCTGTAGGACAGAGGGACAGTGCCAGGGAGTAAAGCAGCTCTGAAGATCACTGTGGGAATTTAATTCATTTTCTGGATGTGTTCATCTTTCTCCGTTAACCCAGAGGACCCAGGGCTAGCACATCCCCATCCACTTCAGCCCACTGCCTCGGGTTACATTAAATGAATCCAGACCTCAGATGAGCACTCTCAAGAAGGGAAAAAAAAATCAAAAACCATGCACTACTATGTCAGTAAAGCAGCAAAGAAATAAAGGAGGGGAAAAAGGCATATTTGTCTCAGTATCTCTAGGATGAGAAGTGCATCTCACTGAGTATTTCCATCCTCCAACTGCTCCCTCTGCTGCCTGCAAGACATTGGAGGGGAGCCCAGGTGGGCTCTGCATCCCTCTTCCTCGCTCTGCTCTCAGCATTAGATTCCGACAGTTACTAGATAAAGTTAAAGACTCATGTAGTGATCTTCACACTAATTGGACTGTAATGTATAGCCTCGGTCAAGCAAATCTCTCCCAGCACTCCTCTCCACAGACGGCAATCAAGCCATTTACAGAAGATGCATCGGCTGCTGGGACCCTGGAGTAACCTTAAACTGCATTGGCCTTTTAGCAGAAAACACAATTAATTTTGATACTGAAGGGCAATTAGGACTGGGGTTAAAATAAAAAATCTTCTGAACAGAGAATGTCAAAGACTGGGAAGGAAACTATTTCCCTTGTACACAGTGTGTTGAAGGTCTGTAAGCACAGCAACTGTCAGCTCACGTTAATTCAGATCATTTTGTAAACCCCCCGTTTCAGCAGAGGAAACGTAAATTCAGATTAATAAGCACCATGCTCAAACCCCACTAAGACTGATTGCCATTTTCTTCAAGTCTTTGCTGCCAGAATGAGCACAGCTTCTTCTCGTTCTTTCTGGGGAAACCTGCTTTAAATCCCAGACTTTAGTGAAACGACCAAATGTATTTATTTTGTTCTGTTTCATTTCCAGAAGAAAATGGTCTCCCAGCTGACACTCTGCAGATCACAACACAGAGCAAATCATGTCAGCGACTCTATAAACTTCTCTTTAGAAGCACAGATGATGTTCACAATAATACATATCTACATGTACCCACGTGCCCTGACATACGTGCAAGGCAGCCGAAATTTTGGCCTCACCTGTGAAAACTGCTTAAGACCATGTGCACTCTCCATAACTTCAGCAAATGCACCAGATTTGCTGGTTGTGGGGTTTTTTTGTTTGTTTGTCATTGTTGTGGTTTTTGTGTCTGTGTATGTTTTGGTTGGTTGGTTGGGTTTGTTTGTTTGTTTGGGTTTTTGTTTTGTTTGGTTTTTGTTTCCTGCCCTCCCAGAACAATTAACTGAGCACTCATACTTGGCTGAACTTCTTGAGTGTCATTGGCACAACTCAAGCACCAGAAAAGCCATGCTAGCACAGAAAGGGTAGCAATATTGGATTTACGCAATGGGTAGTTTTTATAGATTTTTGTTCTTAAAAGCAACATCCTAGAGGAATCTATTGGTGGCAAAAATGGCACAAGAAGCACTAGCAACCAATAGAGCATCATGGGGTTAAATGTCCTGTTTTCAGGGATTGATTCAATCTCTGTTTTGTCAGCCTATTTCAGTTCCAGGGCCCCATTCCCACCAGCTAAAAGGGTGGGTAAGGATCCCAGAGTAAACTCATTTGGGCCTTTTAAGTACAACATGATTCATATTTGTGTGCAGCCTCTGTCATGGGTTGTGCACAGCCCACTGCCAGAATGCACGTCACCCTCTCAATCTTGCTCCGGAGGGGGCAGGTGGACAAGATAACTTAATAGCTCTTATTCATTTGGAATTTCTCTGGTTATGGGGTAGGTCACCTTGTTCAGCGAGAGGGAAAGCATTTAAATCTTCAGCCCAAACTCAGGCTCCAATGTAAGCAAGTTTCACAGGAGCTGAACTTATATTTCTCCTCTTGTTTTCTTGCAATTTCTTGAGGCATCCCTTTACATAAGAGTGACGAAAGGGCTCTAATGGTAATTAAAAAAATAATAATCCACTATGTTCATACAACTGAAATCTCTCACCAAGTGACTTGAGTGAGGAACAGAGGCAGGTTTAGTCTTTGCGAAGCATGTGGCTGTATGTTGGAACCAGATTTAACAGAGGTTCCTTTGTCCACAAAGGAGAAGTTTTTCCTGGGTGTATTATAATTTCTTTTTCTAGGGAAAAAATGAATTAGAAATGTGAGACTGCATGAGAGAGCAACCAAACATCTACATTTGAAAATGAAACCCTGTAAAGATATCAACAAATTCTCTTACCAGCTGAATTTGATGCCCTGACATACTTCTTCCTGACCTTCAAAATTTAGAAGCAATTTTGCACCTCGAAGCACGTGAACATCCAAAATTTTTTTTAGATTTTTTTTTTTTCACAAATCTTCCTATGGTGATACCTAGTTGTTCTTATTGCCTGTACAGATGTCATCATGTAGTTACATGCCAAAAAGGACAAAAAAAAAAGCAAAACACTCCCAGATTTTTGAAGCTCAAATGGAATCAATTTATCTTGAAAAAAAATGATAATCATAAAAAAATTGCCCTGTGGGCATTTTTCACAGAGATAAAAATCACCATGTATTTATTTCCTGCAAAAATTCAAGATTGTCATTTTTGCACAAACTTCATTAATAAACAATACTTCTGTCACACTTTCATCCAAAGAAGGGAAATCACCTAAAAAGTCTATTTAATTAACCTTTACAGCCCCCTTGTGAGCTTGGCATTATTATCTCAATTTCACAAATGGGCACATTGAAACACAATGAGCTTAAGTGGCTTCCTTACAAGTAAAACTACATAGCAGGTCAATAGCAGAGCTTGGAATAGATCCCAAATCTCTTGGGCCCTGGTCCCATGTTTTAAGTGCTACAAACCTTCCCTTCTTAAAATGGGTGAAGATTCAGATCATTATACTTTATTTTATTGAACCTAAGCTGCTTGCACCTGGGATAAAACTCTGAAAAGCATCTAAAAAATGCTGTGCAATTTGAGCATCTAAAAGACCGTCTAAGAAGGAGAAGCAAGCTCTTTCATTTTGTTTAAGGGCTGTACACAAATGTCTCTGGTGGAAAATAAGGAGTCTTTAAGAATGATGTGTGACTTCTGGTGATGGAGCTTGGGTTAGCGAGGGTATTTATTTTTCCCTTCATTAAGAAACAACTTATCATTCCAGTAAAGGAGCTGTTAATGAGTTTGTTCACACTCGCTGAGAAATGACTGCAGGATACTCCTCAGAGAACTTACTCTGAATGCATACATAAACCAGCCAGAGCTCTAGGTACAACCAACAACCTGCCAAGAGGAACTGCTTTTGGTATTTTGCCTTTCTGTCTGTTTGCTTCTTTGTTTGTTTTTCCTTCCCCTCCAGTTCAGAATTAGTTCAACAGATCTGGGAGGAAACCGGCAGATTCGGAGCCTGCAGGTTAGGATGTACATCCCTGAACTGCCATTGGACTTGTACAAGGGGGACAATGTCAGCATGAAACTGCTGGTCGGGCAGCTGGTGGGGAGCAGGGGGCGAAGACATTCTCTGTCTAAAACCCACCACGAAGCCAAGATCTGGTGCCCAAATCATCAGGAGATGGAGATGCACACGCGTTCCATTGCACCCTGTGTTGTGGCCCCTCAGACAGGACATGGGATGGCTGCCCTCAACAGCCCCAGGCTGAAGTGCACCCACCTCCACCCATGAGAAGACCACTCAGGTCACATCCTAAGAGCACGTGTGGGAATCCATCCACCCTCCGACAGAGGAGGAGGGTGGCAGAGATACTTTCTTCTGCATGTGCTTTCAGTGCGGCCTCAGGCTGTTGGCTTGGAGCCAGTGCAGTCCTGTACTGGGCAAAGTTTGGGATTCCCCAGTGCTGGAAAACATTCTCCTAGCACCATTTCAGACATTTACCCTTTTGACGTTACAGTTTTTGAATGTGGGTTAGCACATAATTAGACTACGCAACACTAAAAGTGAATTACCAAGCAAAGAAGGCAGCTTGCCCATCCTTTGGGCAGTTCAGAGATGATCCTCAGATTGCTCCTCATGCCTTCAGTCTGTTTCCAACAAAACTGGATGTCTGTGTCTGGGCTATATATATGAGTATATATATATAAACTCTCCTCACCTATTGTCCTCCTGTTCTTTTTGTCAGCTGTTTTGAGAAGTATTTCCGATTCAGCAGCATGAATAATTGTTGAGGTTTCTTGTTGTTTGAAAAAATATGGATAACAAATGGCAGATTTGGCTCTTCAGACTCCAATCCTACCCCAAGAAGACCCACCCTGACCTCCAAAATGAAATCAGTAACTTCACTCCTCTTCATTTCCTCATCCTGTGTCTAAAGTCAGGGGAAGTGGGTCGAGACCTTTTGCACATAATCTGACACACGGCACGCAGGGCCGGAAGGCAGAAAATAATTTCAACAAAAGGCTGGAGCTCTGGGTTAGGTAAATTCAGGAAGGAGAGAGATAGGAAATGGCAGTAATGTCGCCAATAGACTAAGAGGATCCTGGCACCAGCTGGGGTGTGAAATATGAGGTTGTGTCTAAGAAGGACTTCAGTTCCCCTTCAAACGTGACAGCAAAGACATTTATCAAAACTGCTTTGGTGGGGAGGTGGAAACACATTTTTTCTTCATGAAGCTAGCCTCAAATGAAAGCATCTTGTTTAACATCCAAGGATAGTACAGCCAGGTAGCATGACCAGAGGAGTCACCCTGTCAGATGGCGTGACCCTTGGATGAGTTGCCCTACCTGTACCTCACCTTCTTGGTCAGTTAAAGGCCCTGTGGTCACCTTGCTTAGCACCAGATACATACATAGCACACAACCATTGGTACGTGCAGTGAGGTTTCACTAGAGTGCCTCATTGCTGTCCAGATATCCGAACCTATTACTGGAAGACCTCAAAGTCAACACGCTTCTCCTTCAAACACCCTGTGATGTACCAAAATACTCCTCTCCCCTCGCGAGAAGTCTCTGAGGAGTCCGAGCGCTGCTGGCCGGGTCCTGCAGTCCCTGTGCCATGCAGCCTGTGGGCACCAAGCAGAAGGAAAAAAGAACTTTGGAGATGTGACACAGGAGAGGACAATCCTCAGAAACATCTCCTAGTCTGACCGGCCCATCACAGCAGCAAGGGCTGCAGAAGGGCCGGTGGCTGGAGGCAGAGCCAGCCTCTCCTGCGGTTCCTCCTGACACTTGTTTCAGTTGAAGCTGGAAATAGCACAACAATATCCTTTACTAACTGCTTTGGCAGCTCCTTGGCTGAATTGTGAAGTTCAGAGGCAGAACAAAAGGAAGGAAAAAACCCCAAGCAACCAACCAAAAAGCAAACACACACACACAAAAAACAACGATCAAGATATCTTGCTGTTTTTTATGTTTTGTTTTGTTTTGTTTGGTTTTGTTTTGTTTTCCTTTAAAAGTTGCTTGATATGAGATTGATTTGTTTTCTTGGTAAAGGGTTAAAGTTCTTACTTTCACAGAAGAAGGTGGATGTACTATTAAAGGCAATGACAGTTTTGTTATTAGCACCGATGAAAACAGGATCCAGCTCTTCATCACCCATTTACCTCTCGATAATCTCACAGATCCTGAGAGAATACAGGTTCCTTTTGACTGTTACATGTTTTGCTACGTTGTCCTTGGACCCTATCTGTGTCCTCTACCTGAATTAAAATGAACCCTCCTTTCTTTATCCTCCCCCTGACTTCATTCCTGCTGACCCTCTATTCAGCTGATCTCATTTAAGACTGAATGTATTTTATTTCTTTTATGACTTTGTCTTCCGCAAGAAACTCCCAGTCCTTCCAGCCTCATGCCACGTGTGACATTCTGTCCCCATCAAAAATCAGATCATTCCTTCAAAATAAGAACTGGCACCAGGTCAAAGTCCTGAAGATGAAAGGAAGGGTTAAGTTTACTTTCAATATTGGAGGAGGGTTCGGAAATAAATGTCGAGGTTAAAAAGTCCAGATGGTAATTCAACTGTATCCCTGCTATAAACATGATTTGATTTATGGGAACCACTAATGGTATCTCAGTTTAGATCTGGATGGCTTTGCTTTCTCTCATCTGTAGCTTTAAATTCATCAGATTTTTTTTCACTCCCACCATGAATCTTTCACTACAAAGAGATACTCCTATCAAGAATTTGGGAGTTCTTTAAAACCCAGCAATTGATAAATGTTAACAATCCTAATCCATGCAAATTACTGTCTGATGCCTTTATTTATAATACCAAGCGGATGTTCTAATTCAAAGCAGTCTAAAAGAGCTTTGACAAGTTCAGTCTTACAGAACTGTATCTCCTATTGCTGTTTTCCCTCTCCTGTCCTTTGGGGATCAAACTGAATCAGTTTTCACTTTTTTTCTGACGTTGTGATTATTAGGTTTCTCAGTTTTGTCAGAAAAATCCATCAGAAATGTTTATCTCATGGGGCAAATAGCAATGGAACAGCATGTTTATCACTTCGAGGGCCATAATCTACAGGCAGCAATGGCCCCAATCCGGTTTGTTTTAAAACACAGAGGCTGAGAAAGAAAAATGCCCATGTCTGAAATGTGTGATGGAGATGTGCAGAACTGCATTAGCCCTGACACCCATTTCTTTATGTCTCTATATTTCGGCTGTCAGTCATTTACACATATGTTGCCTGAAGTCCTTACAGTTTACTACTTCCAGCCTCAAGAAAACAAAACGGTTGGCCTCAACTGTTAACGCCTGAAGAAAGGTAAATTTTCGTGGTGGACTTCGCAGAAGTTTGTGCCCCCAAAGTAGTTACACTAAATTGCAGGGTGCTTTGCAAGATAAAACTTAAATTTGGGAAACAGTGAGAAGAGTGCTTTTGAAACAATCACCGTAGATGATTTTTGAATGACCACATTCATATTATGTCTGGATACCCAGTCTATGTTTAAGACACCTAAACTATACATGAATGTCAGTTTTTAAGGCCATGTAAACAAGTAGAATAATAAGTAGATCGATGTTTACAAGATTTTTTTTTTCCTTTATGCATGCCATGGAAAAATAACAGAGTGCAGCTCACAGTGAAAAATGAAGAGTGTCTTAGGAATACCCCAGCCTCATTTGCTGGGTCAACACCTAATGAAAGAGTAACCAGCTATTCAGGATCTGAGTTTTACAAGGATTTATGGATGCATTGATTGGCTTTGAATAGTTTGTGTCTCCAAAGACCTTCAACGTGCTTCCACCAAACCATCAGTGTTTCTTCTAAACTCCTCAGACTGAGAGAATATGGCAGTAAAAGAGAGCAAATAAACCACATGGGGCAGATAGCAACTAATTTACCTATTGTATCACATAAAGATACCAAAGTGATGTGGTCACTACAAGGAATAGCGGAAAAGAAAATAAATGGAAAAGATAGGATAGGATACACATCGGAGTAGGTCAGGAACAGACATTTCAGCCAAGTTATTCTTATAGAAACCTCTTATTAACAGATTGGAGAGAAACCAGTTCATGAACTGGAATTTTCAGGCAATCTAGGACCTGTAGGCAAATTTGTATGGTGGTTCTCTGTAGAAGTCTGCTCTTGTCTCCAGCTGTGGCACTGATTTGCTTTGTGTTATTGAGTAAATCATCCAGTTTCATTATAGAGTTGGTCTGCACACAACCTCACGCCAAAATAATAAAATGTGAGAAGTCAAAATCAATTTCATTAAGCTGGTACAAGTCAATATTTAGATGCTCTACACTGGGAATGGAAGTGGCTCAAAGCCAGCACCTGAAGTATAGTTTTAAATGGACAAAATAAAAGTCATCAAAATAAGAAAATTGATTTTGGGAAGTTAAATCAATGCGTGCGCCTGGTACAATTTACACACCTGACTAAAATGTTGTAAGATATATGCTTACAATCACTAAGTATTGCTATTATTACATGAACGTTAGAGAAAACACTGACTTTTGACTGAAAGTAAGCGCTGAGGTGTCTGGTCTGAGATTAACTAACACAAGGGCCTTGTCTGCACTCAAAAATCTCCTGGTTTCATTTATTTGATGCACAGCTCCATATAGGTCTGTGTAGTATTCTCATTTTAGTATAGCTGAAAAGTATTCTTTGTTGACTTATGCTGAACTGGAATGCGCCTGCTTTAACATGCGTTAGGACATTCATTGTCCTTTTGTACCAGTAGATCTAAACTGGTATCAAATTAACGCTTTGATTTAAATCAGTGCAACTCTGTGTGTGATCATCAATGGAACCAATTCAGTGTGTGTTTTCTTTAAACGAGCATTTTAAATCTCCTAGGTTGCAATCTGAACCCTCTACAAGAGCCATTAGGATCAACTTTGTCCATATCACCTATATTTTCCATGATACATGCAGAGTATTTCCAGAAATAAGCAGGAAGATGTTTTTCCCATATGTGCATGAACTCTGAACTCCAAGAGTTCAAGTGGGTTCAGTTGTTCTCCTCAAACTGTCATTCTAGTCCTAATTAGTACATGGTGCCGTGAGCAATTTAAATGGAATATATTAATAGAGGAGAATTCAGAGGAGGAAAAAAGATGCCCTCCCCCATACCCCTGCCTGCAAAAAACTCTTAAATAAACAGGGATTTCTTCAGGGTGCCTCACACCCTTCCCACCTCCCTCTTTCCCTTAACAATAAAGATTGAGGGTGGGAGACAGAGAAGGTCCGGATGCTGTCTGCCAGGGAGGGTTTCCCACAGGAGGAGATAGCTGGAGACTCCCACTGCTTTCAAGGAGTTGGGGGGGCTGGGGGGGGGATGCTGAAACCGAGCCATGATGGTTCAGGGAAGTGCTGTTTTATTTAAACCCTCAAATGGCTTGACATGCCCCTGGTACTTTCACTGCCTAATTATAAATGAAAGGAAAACAGCAAAAGAATCCCCTCCTGTTGACCATCTCCCACTTAACAAGGCAGCACATGTCGCAGTCTCTACCTTTTTAGCTCTGTCCTTGCTTTTATCCTTCTGCAATTTAATCCTAACTCAATTATATTATTACAGTGTGTCACTTTGAGTCGCTTTCCCCCTTATTGGCATATGGCTCTTTTCAGTTTCACTGCTAATTCTTTTCCAGTGGACTTGTTTAAAACGTACTCATTTTCTGCTTAGACTCTGTGTTATTCACGCATCACATTTCTGCAATGCCTGGCTAACTTAACGGGAGCTGGGGATCTTCGCGCTCTGCATACATTTGCTAGAGTTTCCATACTGAATTGTCAAAACACAAACTAGATGGCAGGAAAGGTGAGCATCATGCCCCGTCTGTCAGGAACGCGGATAGGAGGCTGCCCTCCGCTGGGTCTATTCCAAAGCCCTGGACTGGAGTGATGAGGAGAGCTGGTGAATACTGAAAACCGTTTTCTATCAATATCTCTTGCTTTTTTCATATTTTTTTCCCTCTTTTCATTTTCAAATGCATTCACTCAGACTCATTCTGCCTTCTTTGACTTTCCTCCTTGTGTCAGCCACAGCAGAGGCTCTTCCTGGCAAGACGGTCCTGCAGGTTCTGGTTTCCTGGGGAATATTCCAACTGCCCATCCATTCAAGTTGTCTTCAAATTTGGATATGGGCCTCTTGAATGATGACTAATTAAAGAAATGGATCACAGAAGTCACTACTGGAGGTATTTTCATTTAAAGGAAAAAAAAAAAGAAGATAATTCTGTGACTCCTCATAGGCAGGAAAAGAGGAATGTTTTGAAAATATAGACTTTTTCCCCCTCTCAGCTTGTAAGAGAATGACATGGTAGTAGCTGGGGCAACTACAATGCTGCCAAGTCCCAAACTTTGCTTTCCTAAAATAAAAAAATACAAAACCAAAACCAAACAACAGCCCCCAAAACCAAAAAAACCCACCCAACCAACTAAAAGAAAAACCCAAAATGACAAACAAACCCCACCAAAACCAACCGACCAACCCACCCCCAAACCCCAACCTTTTAGGTTTTTCTAAAATCTTGTTTACACTTGAAAATGTACTGTAATAGTGATTGCAAAGCATTTAGCTTCCTTTTGTATAAAAGACCCCCATTTCCCTTCCACTTGTATGCACACTCTTATTCTGGACTGCCTTTTACTGACTGAGTTTGCAAGAGAAATAAGCTATTTTGGTAAATATCCAAATAGATGAGACCAGAGAGGAATTTCCTGGTTTTGAAAAAAGAAAAGGGGAGGGGCAAAATAATAGTCTAGCCTCCCTTTTCCAACACCTCACTTAGATACAGGCAGAGAAATGCAGGCAAACCAGCCAGGAAAAAAACTCTGCAAAATCTCTTTACTACAGAGACAAAAGTCAGTTTGTTCAGAGATAGATACTCTCAGATAAGAAATGCAAAACCTTCTGTCTCAAAGTGACCTCCAGTTTGCCCAACGTCTTTCTTGAGTTCAGGAACTTCATTGAGGGAAGAGGCTACATCCTTTATTTTCTCATTTCTCTACGTGTAGCTCTGGAAATGAGCGACTTGAATTTAAAGGTCAAGATCTGTTTTCACAGCCAAAATACATCTCTTTATGCTTGCTTTTGTGGTTAGATAACTTGTGCACTTCAGTGTTAAGATAAGGACCAGGTAGTCTGTTTACAAATTCAGGTTGTTGTAAGTTGATAGTGGAGTGCCTAGTACACATGATATGAAAAGAGGTATAGAAAATTACAAATGGGGCTGTAGTACTAATATCCATACAAACTAAGCAAGTGTATTAATGGGGTTTATTTATTTTTTTTCTTCCTGAGTCAAATAATCATTATGGACACTCTGTGAATGACTACTTTTCATTTCAAGATGGTACTACAAAGATCACATGAAAAGATGCTCAGGATTTCTTATAACGGGTTCTTCAGCCTCAGATAGTCAAATGCGAAGTATATGAGGACACGATTGTTGTCTTTATCCTTTGAGTTTTCCTTTCGTTTTGTTAATACAATTTTAACTTGGTAGCTACATTACTTAGCACTAATGGCTCTGCGGTTATAGCTCGCAGTTAAGATGGTGTTATTATATTAAGAAATCATCTCCACTTCATAGCTGTCCCAAGTGTCCTCTGTTTTCAGACTTCATCTGGGATAAGACACAGCTAATTCTCCATCCTCTTTCAGGCCACTGGGTCAGGCTGGCCGTAACCATCGTATCAATTTCCCTAAATCTCTCAGTCAACTTCTCTGTCAGAGATAAAATTTAGAGCCTATTTATTCTACCTCCTCCAGTTGAGCTTCATGTAGAATAACTTTCCCTCCACAACAGATTGTAGTCCATGCACCATAAAACTTCCTTAGAAGTTGTACTTACTGATTAATTACTAGAAGCACCAGGGGAAAGAAAAAATCTTGCTAGATTTCAGAAGCAAGGTAGAACTGTAAATATAGCACAACTCTTTTGGTTCTTGTTGTGTTTGTTTTTAATAAAGGTGAAAATAACTACTTGATTTCTTAGACCAGACTACCTGTTGTATTATTCAACACATTTTGTGAAAAGCCCTCTTTGAATCAGATAGTTCTTAATGATTGCTGAGTAAATAAATAGGAAAAAAAAAACAGCCCTGGAAAGCATTTTACGGAAAGAAAGCATGAAGAGGAGGTGAAACCTAAAAAAATTTACATCTGAAATGAGTTTTGAAGAAACATATGCTCTCATGCAGCAGATTTTTCAGCCTCATAGGAAATATGGTGCTGAAATGAGAATAGGTTGATGAAAGGATGAATTTGTTTTCTGTGCAATTTCCTGTGCATTTGCATGTGAGTATCTCCCCCCTTTCCTCTGCAAAAGTCTTTGACTTGATGATTCTAGAGGTACGGGAGCCAGGACACCTACATTCCCTTCCCCAGTTTGGAAGGGATTCATATTTTACTGATGAGACCATTTATCTTCCTGTGCCTCTGATGCTTGTGATAGGTACAATAATGGCCAGCCTTGCCTTAACAAGCCTGCGCTATAGCTCATCAGATGAGGTTATTGTGAATAAAATCCTCAAAATAATGCTAAGGGTGGTTATTATTTTGCAAGATGGGTAGCCCACAAAATGCCACTTTGCTATTTCTAGTGACTGGCATTTGTTTAGCAACACAGAGCACAATTTAGAGGAGGCTTTCCAATTCCTACTGGATGGGATCAATTTGACAGAAGCATCAGTATCAGGAGATCCTCTGCTAGGAAAAGAACTATCGCTCTCCACTGTCTTTGCCATTTACAGGAAGGATTTGTGCCAGCAATTTGACTTTCATCAGCAATAAAACAGAGAAGGGAAAAAAAAAAAAAGAGTCGCAAATGATTCTATAATGTCCTTGAAATTAAATTAAAAATAGCCATCACTGCCAAAACTTAGAAAAGGACTCACAGCTTTTTTACAGTGCCTACTACAATGTGGATTTATGATTGCCGGAATACTGCCTACTGTATAACAAGTGTAGTATTAAGTGCCATATTGGACTACCATATGGCTACTAACCTCAGAGGTTGGTAGCAACTATCAGTGTAGAAATTAGTGTGCAGAATGAGCCTGAGGATAAAACCAGTTATCACTCAAGCATGCTATATAATTGGCTGTAGCAAGAAACTAAAAAATGTCTCGGAAACCAGATGGATTTGAAATGTTCCATTATTCATAAACACTTTTTTTTTTTCTGCAGCAATACTTGTTCCTTTCCCAAATATTCTGTTGTTTAAAAAGAATAATTACCATGAAGAAGAAAAAAGTGAGGAGGATAAAAGCCTTTGCTGCTAGGGTGGGGGCGGCCTTTGTCTGGATTTTGGACTGGGCAGCCCCCTGTACCCACGGCACCCAGGTCGGGGGCAGCTGATTTGTGCCAATTTTTGCAGAGATTTGTGCTTCTCTCTCCCCGTGGAGAGTGACAACGGCGAGGGAAGGAGGGTGGTGGTATGGGTATGTGTGGTGATGTTATTAGCAGCCCTTCACAGCTGTGGAAACTCATCCTTTACACAGCGTTTCCCTCCTTTTTGATCAGTCAAATGACAACCATTGTCATCTTGGTGACAGGAACTGCCTCCCTGGAGGACACAGCATCCCCCCATGCACACGCTGGCTTCCTCTCCCTCTTTTTCATCCCACTCCTCCCACCCCACACCTCGCCCCAGTCCTTTCCCAGCTGGACCCACAGACAAAGCATGAAAATAAAATAAATAAAATAATAAAGACACCTTTTTTTTTTTTTTTTTTGTCAACAAGAAAAGGCAGTGATCTTTGCACGTAATATCAGGTTAGAGCAGAAAGCAGAACTTGAATATGCAGGAGAGGGACACTGCAAAATCAACCCAAGCTCAGCTCAGGGCTGAAGAGTCTCTACGTGGGGTGAGGATCAATCCCTCTCTTGCTTGCCCCAAAACCGGCCTCCTGCAAATGGGCTTTTCCCCATGAAAAGAGAGAAGGAGACATCTCGTTCTTATTTGCATGAAATATAGGACACACAGAGGACCTCCTGTTCCCATCACCCCATTATTTTTCAGTGTTTTTTTTCATTTAATTCTCATAATCCAGATATGCTTGGAAAGCCAATTCCAGATGAAGAAATAAGCCAACAGATAGTTTCATCTAACAAAGCAGGCTCAGTGCAGTAGAAAAAAAATGTCTTGGTTTGGCCTTTCTCTGAGCTGTATGCTAAGATCAAAGACTGAAAATAGGGAGACTTTTAGGATTTGATTTATGACACACATAGGTTTGTGGTAAGGAGGAAAATAAAGACTGCTGAAGGTTTTCAAATTTATATCCATTGGATCCTCAATAAAATCAAAAGGTTGAATGTTTTCCATGTTTGGGTTTTGGTTAGTTTTTTTGTTACTGTTGTACAGAAAAATATGCTCTGGTTCAAGTGAAAACCATTGAGAAAATGAAAATATTTTCCTACCTTTTCAGGTTTGAAAATTGTACAACCAAAGGTATGATATAAAATGTAAAAGAAAAGTTTCAGAATCAACTGAAAGCCCTAACTTCCAAATATTTCACTCCGAAAAAATGTTAAAAGAGAATATTACAACACTGTTAGACTTCTTATCTGAATCAGCAAAACCATTTCCTCTTCCAAAAGCATTCAATTCCAATAAAACTGCAAATACACATATCTTTTTCCATCTATTCAGGAAAGAAGGAGGTAAGCCATCTCTATCCAGCGGTTTGTGCTCACTGGTCAATGGATCCACAAAGCACTGGTGTAACTGCTGCAGGAAAATGCAGTTTTCCAAAGGGTTGACTCACTTTATCCAGTTGACCCATTATAGGTTGTGTTACCACGTCAATGCTGAAATGTATTTTGGGCTGATAATAGTCATACCACAATAAATGCTTCACATTTAAAAAAAGAATCGTATTGGTAAATTTGTGGCTATGTAAAATAGAGTATCTGCAAGGGCTGACCAGACTTGGGAAGGGAGGAAACCTGCTTGAGGAGGGTGATTGTAGGTGTGACAGCTGAAATATCTGCTGCTTGCACATATGTCCTACCTTCTGATATGTATGTTCACCAAGAGTAGTGAATGGCTGGAGTGTTTTCAGAAAACTCATCTCTGGAGGTGCAATATCTCCATCAGAGCCAAAATCGTGTTCCGAATCAAAGCATGGATGTTCCCTTTGGCTCTATACCAGTTTAATTTCCTAGTAAATAATTTATTTTCTTCATTTTCCTAAACAATAGTTTGGTATAACTCACCTGAAACGAACAGGATTTTCTTATATATCTCACTCACGCATTGCCAATAGCTCATTGTCTTTTATTACTAAAACTTCATTATGATGGGGACTCATTGTTCATTATAAGATCCAGGATAAAATTTTGAGAGATTAACATCAAGATACTGAGGAAAAAAATAATTAATGAGAGATTTGGAAGATGAATAAATGGACGATAAACAGTAAGTTTACCCAGTCTGGAGGTGAGAGAGTGACTGTGCCATATGACTTTTGCCGTTACAAAGCTGTGGGATGTCATGGGGCTGTGGAAATTTACTGCATGGGTATCCATGTAGATGTCTTGACTATTCACTGTCACTAAATATGTTTAGCCCAGTAACACATAAAAAACAACTAAGAAACACCTTACGGTGTTAGGCACTGTACAACCAAAGCAATATCTATCCATCTATTAAATCTGAAGATAGTATTTTAGACTGAAATTTTGGTGTTGCACATACAGGACATTTATTTTATGCATTGCCAGCAATACCACTGTAGCGTAAAACACTTATTTTATGGTGTAGTGGCTTTGGTGGAAAGTTGCATGAATCTACTAATTCCGGGTCAGTAAGAGAGTTTAAAAGCTTCCATGATCAGCCTGTATCTGACCTGAAACATGCTTTTATCAAGACAAGCTATCCAGAAGATTTAAAAGAGAAAGAAACATGGTAAGGAAGCATAAAAAATTGTGGGGTGAAAAGGTGGGTTGGAACAAAACACCTCTAACAGGCACAGTTGTCCTAATTTCAGACATCTCATACAATGGTTTTCAAGCATAAAGGTGCCTCTGGTCCTGGTATAGAAGGAACTATCTTAGTTCCAAAGTATCACTAATAAAACTAATTTCATATTAGACTATTTCCTTTTGTATTTCTCTCATCATTCACCTCTTTAAATCATTTTGCTTTTCTAAACCACTACGGGACTCTATTAGCAGAAGTTTCCAAGAGAAGTAGTGGAGCTGAGGAATAGAACTGAGGACAGCAGATTCTGGTCAATCCATTGAATATCAAATGTTAGCTACCTGATCCCCCCAAAAAGTTGGCATGATAATTGACGATCAAAACAGAAGTTTCCCTATTTACTTCAGAATGCTGGGAGATTTAATCTGGTCAAACCTGCTGATGCTTAAAGAATGAGAATAAAGAAGACAACATCAGCAAGCAGAGATCTTCAACTCTGGGTGTGATGTAGAGCATCAATAACCGCAACAAATGTCTGAATCTGGCATCCCAAAATATGAACGTGTTCAAGAGAGAACGAGCCAAGCCAACCTCTGCGGTGCGTGAAGGTGAAGGAGATGCCCAGGAGGTGAGTGCGAACAGATGGGAGCGAGACCGCTCAGAGTTTAAGCAATAACTCTGTTGTTCAGATCTACTTCTTTTCGTCATTCCTGGCTCTCCTGGAGCTCCACAGTAGCACCGGCTGGCTTGTCACCTGAAATGTCATAGCTGCTGGCAAAACCTGCCCACCCTCCCATGGGTGTACAATGTGTGGCCGATGCACACAGAAGTCTCTGCTCTCCAAGTGCACCTGGTCTGTGCACAGAGCAGGACCCAGCCACCCCTTCCACCCTTACAGGGGTTGAGGAGAGGAGCAGTGGTGTTTTTCTGAGGGATGCACACTTGAGGTCCACCCTTCCAAAACACATAAGCAAAGAAATTAAAATTCCCAGTTTATGCCTTCATGGAGTAAGCAGGTTAGAAGGGTCAACCAGAGATTTTGACACTGAATAAATGTGTTGATATTATTTTCAGAATAAGGTTTGGGGGTGGGTTTTTTTTTCCTCTCAACAGAGACTACAGAGCTATGGGATAAAATATCTTATCATTCTGAAAATAACGCATCAAAAGAGGAATATAAAAATGTTTGGTGTAAGACCTCACAGATATAAGTGTCTCAAAAATAGTCTTGCATTCTTGATCTCAAGGAAGGGACAAGTTAAGTCCATTTGCCCTAAGGAGATCAAAGAATCATAGGATTCAAAGAGACCCAATGGCACGTCTCAAACAACTCCTGCTTCATAGGATGATTATTTTCAGGTGTACATGAATCCTGATGGATGTTTGTGCAATTTACATTTAAAATCTTGATGTCTGATCAAATCCCTTATACTGGCCCATGTGCACAAACATTATTCCCTTCTCCCCTCATCCTGGAGTTCACAGTTTGTCATAACGGAAGGTTTCTTATACCTTTGGACCCATGGTCACACTGTACCTTTAATATAATATTCATCAGCTTATAGATTGCTTTGGAAAAAAAGAAAAAGAAAAAAAAAAAGTCGATTTGTGGCATAAAGGGGAGAAAAAAGAAGGGAAAAAGAAAGAAAGAAAAAAAAAAGAATGGCATTCGGAAAAAAAGGACAACCCTGTCAAAACATGACAGCTGATCCACTGCCTGTTTTATGCTATTCATAGAAAATGCCAAATTCTGCAAATAGTAACCACATGTACATCGGCTTCGCAGACTCAATGTTCTGCTGCAAAATGAGACGTTCTGTATTTTAGTGTGTCATCAAAGGCAGTGAAAATATCACTCCAGCCTCCTAGGGTTAACCCTCTGGTCTCTCAACTGTTAAAAGTTTAATTCGATGGCGGTGGGAGAGAACAGCAACACATCCAGCTTTGTGAGCGGTGTTAACGGAGCTGCCTAATGTATGCCAGTTGCACATAAAGTCAATTAACAAATCTGTTACCGCGCCATTTTTATTCATAGCCATGAGACCATTAAAGCGACAAGACTGCATCTGACGTTTATGATCTTGTTCGTGTTGCCAGAGGAAGGGGGAGTGGGGGTGGAAACAACTTTGTGGCTCTGTAGCATGAGAGAAATAGCACCATTCTGAGACATAAGGGCTCTCGAGCAAATGCCGGAGCTTCTGAAGTTTTTTCTCATCTCAATCCCATCCGCCGTTGCCCCCCTGCCCTTTCTTCTGGTCCCTCCTCCCCTTGCCCCCTTGCTTGTGCCTTTCAGGTTTCATTTCAATGGAGAAAGATTGGCTTTTTGGTTCAAAACTGTAATGTAATTGTCCTTTATTTTTGTGGCTGGCTGATATTCCCTTTCACTAACATTTAAAAGAGTACTTATGCTGAATTGAATACAGGATGGGAACAGCTCCCGATGCTTTTGTGTGCAATGGGGGTGGCTTTGCGATGTGAGGCTTGAGCTTCAGTTGGCTGTGTCCTTCTCCAGGAACACTTCCAAGATCTTCTAAGTGACCACTAGCTCTGAATAGGGTCTCCTGTTTAATCTTCTCCTCCTCAACCATCTTCGCAACAGCTACAGTAAATCTCTTTCAGCCTGGAGGAGCCAAACCTTGCAAGCTACACCAATTCTGCCTTGGATTTTCCAATATTTTCCACCCTCTGCTGGCCTGTGTGCTCTTCCTTCACTATTTCTGAATGCCAGGAGTGTGACCATGAATAAGAGAAATTGCCAGTGGAGCCCTCTGACAAACGTTAGTGTCCCCACTTAGCTAAACTGTTCCCCAGAATGCCTCCAATATAATCTATATTCCCTGCTAACAAAAGTAATTTCTGCATATGTCTCCTGAGTTTCACTCTGATCTCTTTCCAATGGTAGTAAAGAAAATAAGATTTAGAAACTCTAGGGACAAATTATTTGGTGGGAAGTATTTAATTCATGAAGTGTCCTTCCTTTAAACTCAGGTGATTGGTATAAGAAAGTTAATGGCCATTTTAGGGAGCAAGCAGGTAGGTAAATGGTTAAGTAAGGAGACCAACAGGTTTTATGGATGGATGAACTGATTACAATACAGAACTGATAAACTCTGAAATTATTTCTAGTGTGCAGACAGGAAGGTTGGAGGCCAGCTGTCTTGAGAATCTCAGATCACAATATTTGTCTGCTGCAGAGTGCCAAAATTCAGTGGCTGACATCCTGGCTCCATTAAAGTTACTGGGTAAAACTCCAGCAGATGTTTTACCATTGACTTTAGTTGGATCCATTTCACCGAATAACTGCAGGGGCTGTGTGAGATGGCAGGATTCTCTCCAAGACTCTAGTGGTGGGAGACATCCTTGCGAATGTTTCACAGCACGGGACCTCTGGAGGAATTTGTCTCTTGGGGATCCTTGTTTGGGGAGAGGCAGGAAAGAGTGATATCAGTGAGGAATATTGCATTTTGGTTTCTGAAAAATGACAACGAAGAAAGCATGCATGAGGAAAAAACAGTTTTGTGCTCAGCTAAGGCAAGGGAGCTGGGATGGCCAAGGTGGCAAATGCTCTTGCATTTCATGAAATAATCCTCATGTGTTCCAGCGAAGTCTTTTAGTCAGATCAGAGCTGTGTTTGATTTGAACACCACTTTTTATTTTTGTTCAGAGAGCAATGCAATCTGAAATAATTTATAAAATTCCTCGAAGTCCACAGGCAAAGCAGTAGCCGCAGCAGAATTTATAGCAGCTTATTATTAATTTTTTTGGATCTATATTACAATAGATGGGAAGACATTTGTGCAGAAGACAGAAGGTCTGCAACTCATATCACCCACAGAGCTTTCACTTGACTCTTTTGAATCATCACATCAAATGTGCTCCCATTTAACAAGACTTGAGCAAAGAAACAGATAAAGTATTCGCACATGTGCTCATGCATGGCTTTTTGTTCTCTGAAGAAAAGAATAGTGAAAAAAATGCTGAAATATCAGCATAGTCTCACTGCTCAAATGCTTACTCTGGAGTGATATCTTACTCCAAAGAATCTCATAATCCCATTGAAGCCATTGGCCACTTATACGGCTAAAATCGCGTGTACGAAGTGTTACCTTACTTTGCGAGGGTGGTGAAGTGCATCCTAAGTGTCAGATCTAACGCTTCTTTTGTTGGTGGAAGCCCCCCCACTCTTGCTGTGTACCAAGATCTTTCCCTAAAGGATAAACCCGTGATCCCGCAGTGCCAATAAGAGAACCCAGGCTTCAGCTGTCCACTCCTGCCAGCTGGATACTGAGCTGTTTTTCTCACACAGAGGGGGGTAAGGTTGACCTTACTCATAAGACTTTAGAAACTTAAACCAAGTCTTATGTTGTGGGTATCTAAATTCCTCTTAAAAGTACTTCTGAGGACCTAGGCCTTAACATATGTCAAGCTTTCCATGAATGCCCTATGGAAGATAATAACGAAATGCCAGTGAAAGCTGAGAGAAGCAAGAAAGGAGCTGCAATTAATCCTCTTGTACCACTGTTGCCATTAGAAGTGGAAATAGCCGCAGAGAACATGCTAAGAGCATTCTCCCCAACTTGTAAGAGCCACGCATCCCTCTGCACGACTCACTGCCGCAGTGTCACTCTGTGGAGGGCATGGGTGCTCTGAAAATCAGCCTCCAGCATCTGAGAGAGAATAAATCACAGCCCAGCGAGAACTGGGAGCCTATGCCAACATTCCTGCACAGAGAAATGGGCAGCAGGCGAGATCCTGCAGCTGGTGTACGCTGAGTACAGAACACCAAGGCCTTGAACTTTTTCCCCCTCCCGGGTCTCTTCCTGCACTCCCCCTCCCTTCTTGCCATCTTTCCCTTGAGGGCCTGGGAGGGGAAGCAAAATTTATACCGCTGTGCCCTTAAAATGCTGACTTTCCATGTTTACAGGGATTGTTTACACAGAAAATTAATCAGTTACGGTTTTAAATTTTAATTAAAGAATGCTTTCCACTGTTATTGCAAAACAGACAAAAGCCCATAAAATGTATATTTGACTGCCTTGCTGTGTTGTCTTTGGAACGGCAAGCAGACTTAAGATCAATCATGCGTGGTATTTTTTGAACTTTGTTTTTCCTAAACACAACACTCTTCGCACAAGTTACACTACTTTTTTTTTTTAATGCCCTTCAAAATAAAAGCCAAACTGCACAACAGTATGGAATGCTCCTTCATGCCTTTCTTTTTAAGACCAAAAATGAAATCCTTACTCTCAAGCTGACCGTGGGATATTTTAGCCATTAAAAAACCACAAACAGAATCACAGCTTCCATAGTAAAGGCCTCAGACTCGCTTACTTCAAAGTCAATAACAAAACTCCCACAAACTTTGATTCAAGTGTTTATTACATGCAGTTTGTTCCCACAGCTGCAGGTCCTGGTTTGAAAATAAAGTGTGGCCATTTATTTCTCCAGATCTCATGGTCATTAACAGAGATTCAAGATCATTTCAGGGTTAGCCATTCAACTCCTCTTTCCTAAAGTATTTCTCCATGGTGTGTAGATGTCTCCTGAAGGCCTGCGGAAGAGCATGACTCTAAGAAACTGGATTTAGCACAAAAAATATACAGTCATGATGAAAAACTGCGACTAAGTCTGCCATGCCTGTGCCCTCTCAGCAGTACAGTCAAGCACTCTCTTTTCTCTTGAACAGAAGTAAATTCAGATGAATAAATCAGCAACGCAAGTGCAACTGGCTTAACTAAAACAGACTCCTGCTTCTCTAACAATATTTTATCGGAATAAGTAAAAGATTCTTTCCATCCCTTCTTCCCATTTATCCAAATATCCCTGAAAATCTGAGGAAACCCTAGCAAAACAAAGTTTGGCTACATTAACACAAATGCTTGATAGTCCAAATTACAACAGAGTCAAGTGGAAATCACCAAGCTTTGAAAGGCACCATGCTACCCAGTAGTCATGCTGGGGACCTAACTGTGTTATACAAGAGCTTCCCTGCTCTGCTTATACAGACCTTCCCTGCTCACTGTGACACAATGAGAAGAGGTGCTCACTCTGTGTGGAAGATGACGTATGTATTAGCATGGTATGTAACTTATTTCCAAGGATAATCCAACATCCACAGGTCAGGCAGCGACGTGAGCATCTGGACCACCGAATGTCAGGCAAAAGCTTCAGGTTGACTGACAGCAAACATAGAAAAAAAGGAGAAAAACCTCTCAGCGGAGAGTCCCAGGGAAAAAGAAAGCATGTTACAAATAATCGCTTTAGGTAGATGATCAGTGAGAAGCCCGATGTTTGTGGCAGAAATTACTTTGGGTTTCTGGAATCCATGCAGTTCTAAGATGGAGGAAAGAAAATATTTTGGCCAGATGTCATATCTATTGCAACAACAGAATTGACAAATGTTCAAGAAGTTCAACTGTGTTCTAGTACTGACAAGCAAGCAAACATCTATGAATATTTATCTGTTCTATATCCAAATTATTTTAGCAGCTTTGGTCTATGAAGCTACTCTGGAAACACTGCCAGAAAGATAACAAGTCATGGTATGAAGGTCACAGTGAGAACAGAACTTTGAAGGAAGGTGTTTGGACAAGAATAGAAACATCTGTTAGTAGAGATGTCCTAGAACGGTCACTGTAATGTATGGGGTATTGGCTTTCAGCTTGCAGCTTGTGAATGACAGATTCATAGAAGTTAACAGCAAAAACACCATTGCACTTCTCTCTTCTGCTAGCTTGCATACCAGAGGTCATGAAATTATTTGAATTCTTTTCCTGCTTCAAGTCCAACAGCTGAGGCTAAACTAGGGTTATCATGGAAGGAAATAGGAGAGAGATTATTTTAATCTGAAAACTTCATTTAGTACTTGGCAATGAAAGGTATAATTGGAGTAAAAATCATTATTCCACTTTAAAATTTACCTTCATTGCAAAAGTATATATACTTTTATACCATATGTGTGTATATATGTATACACACATATATATTTCTGGTCTAAATCTGTCTAGCGTCACTCTCCAGCCAAAGTAGCAGTATTCAGTACTTGACAAAGTACTTACACCCACTCACTTTTGACTGAGATCAAGTCAATGCTTTATCTTGTCTCCAACATCTCCTTGGGAGTCTCTTCCCCAAAAACATTTTTCAATCCTTTGTTCATCCATGGGCTATTGTTTAAACCACCACCCCCACCCCCCCCGATTTTTCAGAACTTTCAGGGTGCATCTATACTACTGGTTTTGTTCAGATCAGGAGAGTACTTTTGAAGGAAATCTCATGATTGTCCTCAGTTATTCTACTTTAGTTCGCACTCTCAGCTGTATCAGATGGCCTGAATTGGACTTCTTTTCTGGATAAAACAAAGTGAGATGTAGTTCTCCAACCCCATGAGAGCCAAAAGGACAGCAGGTGCTCTGCGTTAATTGTTTCACTGTACAGATCCTCTCTGATTGCTGTGAACTAGTTTTTAATGCAGATGTAACCTCAGCTGTGGATGCCAGAATCTGGACAGGATATTTCAAGGGTGGCAGCACAAGTGCCAAAGATAGAGCTATTAGAAACACGCTTCTGCTCCATAGTCCTTAATCGAGATGTACACGAGTCTTTACAAACATAACCAATGAAGGAGGCAATGCCACATGGGAAGAAAATATGTATATAAACAGCTCCCTGCTACTGAAAATTATATGGAGTACTGAGATTGTATGAATAGAGACCTTCTGTTAGGCAATTTCAAGTGGGAAGAAAGTTCCTAAAATGGGAAATTACTATAACATCTCCAATGATTTTTTTTTTTCTTTTGTTCTTTTCAAAACCTCCTGCTATTAGGCAGACCAGGGTTGGTTGAAAAAGTAAAGTATTTGCTCTTCAGTTGTGTTTTATGAGCTACTGCTACTGAAAAGTTGCCAACAAATTATTTGACTTCACGTGTAACTAAGTCACCTTTGGGATTCCAGGAGACCTAGGTTAACTTTCCTTGGAAATGTTTATTACCGGGCACTTACAGATATGTCTGATCCTCAATTAATACATGAAATATTGTCTGTTTCTTTTCTTAAATGCCTTCTAAGGCATTTCATGGACACATAAAATCTTCGGCTATTATTTTGAGGAGTACCCGTGATAGCAATTGAACTCACTCACTAAGTGCATTTTTGTGCTAATTAAATATTCCAAACTTCTATCAAGATTATTGTCACCTATTTAATGGTTCATTGAGTTTATGGGCCATGCAAGTCTCTCTTTCATATTTTCACCAGGATAGTTATAGCAACTATTCTAGTCATGACAAATTGGGGAACATGCAGAGGAGATGAAAGAACCTCAGTGCAGTAGGCCCAGTTTTTTTCCTAACTTATGCCAATTTTATGACGTTGTAATGGCATTGACATTGATGGAATTATTCTTCATTTTCTCTGGTGTCAGTGAGTGATACGTAGACCTGCTTAGTTGATATTGAAATATTGTAAATATGACAGGCCATATATTTGACCATCTTGACCCACTGATCCCTCTCCAAAAACATGTGAGAACTTGTACGAAAGGTCCCATCTATGGATAGATATTTGAATCGGGAATGGGAAAATTGGAATCATATTGCCCTTCATTTTAACAGTAAGAATTTTCCTCTTTTGGACTATTTACCTGTTGGTCAATGGGAGAGGGTGTTCGGATCATTTGCAGTCAGAGAAGAGAGTAAGTCTGTAAGCACAACTACATTAAAAATGAAGTGGACCATTTAAGATGAGGTATCATTACTGGAGAAAGGGAATGGTTGTTTTGAAAGACTTCTAGAGAATTCCTGCCTTCACTAGACATCTTTGGATCAAACTGAAAGTAAAGTACGACTCAACGACTTTCTACAAATGAATTAGTTTTGGTTCAGTACCAACAGGGCTCTGTTCAGATATCAGGAAAGTCTATTTGAAATGTTCTGTAATAAACCAGTTCTTTTTGCTGTTGCTAGTTTTAACTTAATGAGAGTAAATGCTGCTAATAGCAATGCAGTTTGATAAAATTAATAATAAGTAAAACATTGTACTGATATTGTACCTCTCACCCCCAGGTGCAGGATGCAGAATTTTCAGAAGAGCCTACATGATTTAGGGTCAGAAATCTAATTGACTGACAAGCCCTTGCCTCACTTAGGGACTAATGAATGTTGTATTGTGACCGTTTTTCTTAAAAAGTAACATGAAACTACTTTCTATTCATAATAAATTATCACATTTTAGAGACTTCTTAATATTTGCCTCCACAAAGCCATAATTTTTATCTGAACAGACCTGCAAGCACCTGTTGTAGCCTGTTTTAAAAACGAGGTCTTAGAGCTTTCAGTTAATACCTCATAGAAATAGCAATGTGATTTCAGTGGCACTGATCTGATTTCTTCTAATGCAAGACACTCAGGTTTTCTTTAAGTATCCCATGCATAATTCATATGGGGGCTCATATCTGATTATTTATAGACCTTTCTATGACACCCCCTCAGTGAATATTTGCACATCTCCAAGATAGCAGGGTGAAACTTTCTCCTGAAGAAAATTTCCAGCTAAAGACTTAGCACCACTTCAGTTTCACTTAGGTCTCAAAACAGCTCCAAGTGGAACCTAAGTGGCATATATGTTTCATGCTAGCACTCTGCACAGGAGAATGTTTCCACCCTTAGCTCCCTCCTTCCTGAAGCAGAAGAGACAGTCCCACACCTTATGTGTGGAACAGGCAAGATGACTTCTCAAAAGAAGCTGTGGGGAGAGTTTGTAAGAGTCAAGAAGAGGAATCCAGCTCTTCCAGTTCTCCAGCTCTTCATGGCAGGAGCTTTCTTTCATCCATGAGCAGCAATATAAAATCATTCTGCCCAGTTAGCCAATTGTCCGCAGCAGGAGCACAGAAAGGAGGACTGCAAAGACACTCAGAGGATGTGTAACCCTGTCTCAGCCAGGACTAACTCTGCCTATATCCTTCAGAAAGATGTTTGTGCAGATGTTTCCGAAAAGCTTAGAAACTGCACAACAATTTATTCTAGTGTTTAAAATACCTTAATGACCATCAACTTCATCTTCCAGCCCCGATCTTCTATATAGCAATTTAAGCCTGTTATTTCTTCTTCTACCCAGAGTGAAAACAGAGAAGCCTTTTACTCTTTAGCTCGCTATACTTATATTTTGGAAGACCACATCCAGGCCATACTTAAATCTCTTCTTCTCCAGACTAAACCATCTCAGTCCCTTCAATCTACCCAAGATCCACCCAAAGGTGAACATCTACTCAAAACAAAGAGCCATTCTCCATCAGGTAGGGTAAAGAACACAGGCTTCATTAGATAGTTGAGTGCTCCTTGGAGCTTTCTTTCCCAGACACTACGTTTCTCCTAGACACTTTTGCATTTCCCTCGTCTTATGATCACAGAAGGGAGCAGAAGTCTGTCTGTCTTGCAGCTTCATACAGGATCCATATGTCTGGCGCTCGGCATGCAGTTCTCTGTCTCTCCATCGAACGTCAGCTCTTCCCTGATCTCCCTGCCCTAAATGTCTCTTGCTTTCCTATCTTCCTGTGTGCCTTTCCCCTCCTGTGAGATTTTGATGAAAGATTTGAGAAGACAATGCATATGATAAATGTATATGTGTGTGTGGTTTTTTTAAAGAGAAAGTCATAGCTACTGATAGAAATACTCTCAAAAGCCACAATGTAGAGAGTGGTGGTGTAAGCCTGAGTTTTGTTCTCGTTCACAGGGATTTTATTCGCATATTTTACTGTCAGTTTCTTGACATTTTTGTCAGCTTGGATCCGGAGGCCATGGTTGCCGCCAGCAGGTCCTACCACATTTTTATTCTCCATTGTATTTGCAGGGAATAAATAAAAACAGAACAAGAGTGAAAGCAAGAGAGAGACATGGCAAGAAAGAGTCAGAGGTTACTGGAAGAACTGCTTTATGCATTTTTTTTCCCTGCTAAAGAACATCCAACAAAAAAAACCCCAAATGACCACAGAGCATTTTGCACTGAGAAATTTTTTCTTCAGTTATGCAACGCAGACTTCAGGGAAAGCAGTTAATATGTTTGCATAAGAAATCTCATTCCTCATTCCCTCTCACTCTTTGTCTTTTCCCTTCTTCTTTTTTTTCTTTTTTTTTTTTTTTCCTTTTCTTTCCTGTATGTTTCCGGCCTGCTGTGAGATTTTCCTCACAATACATCTATTGTTTCCCAGTCACATCACCGCTGGCTGTAATCAACTCTGATTTCTTTCTTTCTTTCTTTCCTTCTTTCTTTCTTTCTTTCTTTCCTTCTTTCTTTCTTTCTTTCTTTCTTTCTTTCTTTCTTTCTTTCTCTCTCTCTCTTTCTCTCTTTCTCTCCTTCTCTCTTTCTCTCTTTCTCTCTTTCTCCCTTTCTTTCTCCCTTTCTTTCTCCCTTTCTTTCTCCCTTTCTTTCTCCCTTTCTTCCTTCCTTTCTTCCTTTCTTCCTTCCTTTCTTCCTTCCTTTCTTCCTTCCTTTCTTCCTTTCTTTCTTCCTTTCTTCCTTTCTTTCTTCCTTTCTTCCTTTCTTCCTTCCTTCCTTCCTTTCTTCCTCCCTTCCTTCCTTCCTTTCTTCCTTTCTTTTTATTTCTTGCTATAACCATGAGATTTACACATGCACCAAATAATCAAAATCTACTGTAAGGTTCTAAACAAGTTGACTATAGAAGTGTTTATTCCTCAAGGCTTTAGGTGTTGTGAACAAGAAGGAAGAACAAAGACATTCTTCTCACGTACTTATAAATTAAAGTATGATTCCCTATGCTTGGTTTCTGTTCCATCAAATTTCTTAACCACGCTGTCTAGAATTGACAATGTTTGTGTCTTTCTTGCATATGAGTCATGGGAAGACTCAATAGTAATATCTCAGGTGTTTCTAAGGTTTAATACAGTCACAGGTAAGTGAAAATTTCAGTCTCTTTAGATGCCCCACCATCCATACTGATTTGATGCTCCATATTAATTTTTGCTGAGTTTGGTATGGCTTTAAGTCAAAGTGTCTTCACCATCAGCTTTTGCAAGGCTGATGCAAACTTGTCTCCAGGCTGTTCAGCCTTCTTCTGTGCGGCCTTTACCCTTGTGCATTTTCTCTCACAAGGAGGGAAAAACTAAAAAAAAACCAAAACCAAACCCAACCAAAAACCTAAAAAAAAAAAAATAGGGCTAAGATAATCTAACTTCGTGTTCCTCCAGGATGCAATACAGTGCCTGTTGGTGATAAGAATGGTTGTCCCTCCTTCGGTTGCCTTTGGACAAGGCTCCATGATCTCAGCCTCATGTTTCAGACTTCCCAATAGTCGTGTCAATTATTCCAGTGGTTTCTGACATCCACTCATCCACCAACAATTACATCGACACCATCAGTTTATTTTAATGTATGCAACCTAGCAGCAGCCACAATGGTGTTCAGTCTATTATGAAGTAGACCAGATCTAAAAATGGTGGCAAGAAGGTTGAAAGGCTCTTCCATCATCAAGCTACACAAGCAGGTGCTTGCTGAAGTAAGAAGAAAAAGTCAAGTATGAAAACTCAGTTGTGGAGTAAGTGCTGCATCTCTTACTTCAGACAAAGGGAGTTTTGTAGAGTCCCTCCATCTACACAAGTGAATTGGGAATTGGATATTAAAGGCAAAATACAAAGAGATATCTGTCCTGTAGCTTGGGGCACCGATCAAAACACAGTGTGGGAGGGCAGCTGAGAGGTTAACCCTTCCTGTAGCCTCGAAACTGTGCTGAAAATGGTCTTTGTATGGCAGAGAATAAGCTTTACAAACCCCAAACTTGTGGGTCATTGTGGTAGTGAAAAGATGCCCATTGAAATGGGAAATGGATCATGTTTTTGTTTCTTGTATATAAAATTGTTTTCTGAGACTTTCAAATGACCTTCCCATGGATACTGAACTTTCTATCATTTACTAACATTCGAATATACAAATGGTTGCCCAAAGGAACTAACACACATAGCAAAAGAGATTTCATCCATTAACCCCCTTCTTATTGAAAGATTGAAAAAGGAGACAAAAAATGTGGATGAACATCAGATATTTTTTAAATACTGCGAAGGTCTGAAAAACATGTTATGAATTCTGGCTGAAACATCACTCCTTCTTGCTGTTTTCACCACCCAAACAAAATACAGCACATGAACCAAACCTTGTTCCCAATGATGTCAAAGTGAACACTTCCTGATTGCATCCAAGAAGATTTAGTCATTCAATATGTTGACATCAAAATGGAAACCAAGTCCTTAATTTGATGTGATTTAGATACCTCATTTAGTCAAATAGCCAGTTACAGCTTCATATTAGATTAGTAATTAGAACAGACCCTACAAAACAGCTTCAAGATATAACTGGGAGAGAAATCTGTACATTTGCTTTGTCTAAATTTAACTCAAATTCATAGGTCCAGATTCCATTTAGGCTTCAGATGAGCGCCACATCTTGCACAGCCTTGAAACTGGATGGCTGAGATGGAGGAAAAATGACGTGGCAATGGGCTCAGATAAACTGAAAAATCAGGTTAAAACTTTGGGAACCAGGGCAGATCAACTTTTTATTATTATTATTATTATTATTATTATTATTATTATTATTATTATTATTGTTCAGCTGTAATTCTTTCTAGAGATATTTTTCCTTCTGTTCAGTTCTTTATTGCCATCTTTCCTACATAAGCATCAGAAAACTGTCTTCAAGGTGACTTCTAGGCCTTGCTTTGTAGCAACGCCCTTGACTCAAAATCTGATCTTCTATGAAGGCATCACCAGGCTTGCAAGTGCTAGAAAATGAGCTCAGTATTTCCTTTTCCTGTCATTAAATATAGGTGCAAATCTCTATACTATACGCTGAAAGACCAGTTACATCATGGTGATATTCCCAGTGCCTGCACTTTGCCTCAAGGTCCTTGACAACATAAGCGTAGAGGTAAGTCCAGGTATGTATGTCTCCAACAACCTACTGGAAGCACCTGTCTGTCCTCGTGGCCATACCAACACACCACCTGTGCACCTTGGCACGCCGGTGTTTTTGGAGTGGGAAAACCCTTAGGGCTCTCCATCAGTGTATGATCAACTGGCAGCTTTGGTGCAGATGGAGACAAGAGGGGACATTGTGCAGCCGGGTAATCTCTCCAGTATTTCACATCAGCGCTGAACAATGTAATAAAAGTTTGCAGATGAAAATACTAAGCTGGCTGGAAGCAATAATTCATGTTGGGTTTTATGACATCGGCCGTTTAAGAGCTGTAGGAGTGTTTGAAGCAGGAGCACAACCCGTATTCTAGCCAGGGTCTAGCTCTAGCTCAACAACAGCAATGTTTTCCACACACAAGAAAATTTTAGCCCACGTCTATTAACTCACATCTCTGTCTGGGAGGGCTGTGTCTATCCTTGGAAGCTAATGATGTGCAAAAGAAGAAGCCCGGAGGAGTGATGTAACTGCGTTATATTGTGTGCGATTTCTGTCTACTGCATAAACTACTAGGAGAAAAAGTACACACATACATATACATAAACGATTCAGTTTATGAAAGAGGGAATTCATAAGTAGCTGCATCTGGGACAGAGTAAGATCTATTCCGCACTCAGTTAATAATAACAAGACCCAGAAGTCACAAGTGGGGAGGTCATAAAGGGGTTTATAAAAACATTTCATATACAAGTAAAATGTGGTGCAACCCATTATGTAATATTATTTATATACATTTGTTTTAATTTCTCTACCATGTCTTTCAATTTAAATGATTTCTCTCTAAGTTAGGAGTTTTTTAAATATGTACTTCTCCAGCAAACACAGTGATGGGCAACCATTTGCCTGGCTTTGCTGGTCTGTGATGGGATAGGGGTTTTATGCTTGGGACGTGTTCCAATTCTGCAAGCAAAAAACAGTGAGATGAAACCTGCCTTGTGTGTTTTTCTCCAGCAGGGTTTGGTGAATCAGTGTGGAGCTCACCCTGGAGCCATCAAACCACTTTCCTGAATACGCGGGCATGGCTAGAGAGTATTACAGAGCGCAGAGTAACACTGCTCGTGTGTTTCTTCTTGCTCCAACATTGTGGATCATGTCAGTGAAAAGGTCTGTTACAGGGTAAAAATTCAACCCAAGCACGTCCCTGCCTCTGCTTATGAAGCACTAGTAAAACTGACCTCAAAAGAAGCTGATATTATATGGGAAAGTGTTTTGTAACTGCTTGGGCAGGGAGGTACAGAATTTGACTGGTATATTTGGGGCTGTCCTCCGAAAAGATTACTTGGGATTTAGGAATCAAGTCATTGCCTATCAATACAAGCTCAGAAGCAATCTCCTTATGACTGCTTGCTTTCTAACAGCTCCAAACACGAAGACATTTATGTAGTTGCAACATATAACACAATGTATTCAGAAAGATAGGAATCACATGGTGATGAGCATGTAAGTGATATGTAGGTGGACACGCACACACATGTGCACATATAGGCGCACAATTTGTTGATGGGATTGCAAGAATCTGTAGTGGAATACAAGCAAAATTGATAAATGAAACAATAAAGGGAAAAAAAGGCAGTTTCCCATAAAAGCAGACACATGTCAGTGGTACTTTCCCAACCTAACTGAGAGGAAAAGCCCTCTTGGCTAATTCATTGCAAAGCTAATGAAAACCAGACAAGGGATTGAAACCAAAAAAGCTGTATGTTAAAGGGAAAACAAAGCTTTCCAATGGAAATTATTCATTAAAAAGAACTGGTTCACTGAAATTAACAAAAAATATGTGAGAGAAACACCATACTGAATGTGTTTTTGGTGATAACAATCTTACATTTATATATAGCACATTTCAGCCAGATGGACTCCAAAGTGCTTCACAAGCTTTGGTGCTTGTACAAATGAAATGTAAAGAATCACTTTTATTTCCCCCCCTTGAAATATATCTTTGCTGGATGAATCACTGCAACTGCATAAAAATGCATTGTATCACGCAACAGTTTTACATATATATGTAGGCAGACAAGTTGACAGAACTCAACTATACAGATTTTTCCTTAGCCTGGGCCGGCTACAAGGGTTAACACCCTCATCTCGGGAAAAACAAAAAATTACAACACATTATTGATGTCTACAGTAGCCAGAGCTCGTTTTCTTAAGATGGTGTTTTCCTAAGCAAACACACAGAGATTGTCTCACTAGCTGCCCAGTAGGAAGGGCACCTATTTCAGCCATCAATCACAACACAGCACTTTAGGTTTTCTGTAGGAATCTCCAAAATTACATCGTGTACCACCTGAAGCCTGGATGCGGGTCCCTGTTGAAGGCATCCTGGCTGTGGCTGCTCTGTGTTTTAGGGAAAGCCACTCTCTGCTCTTGTCAAACCCCCTTGACAGCCCTGACACCTGAAGCACGGGGCGGTGCGGGGAGAAGCTTTCACACAGTGACCGGGAGCTCCATCTTGCAGATTTGCTTCCCCTCCCGTTACTTTATGAAAATGGATTGTCAGAGCAGCTGGTGAGACAGAAGTGTCTGCCTGTATCTCAGTGTGGCTGGGACTGTGATCCACCACCAGTACATGCCGAACCAGGCTCCAAACAGGGAGGGGGAAGGGGGCAGTTTCATTTACTGCCAAATCCCTTAAGCAGTCGCTTGTTTTGTCTCTCTGTCTGAGCAGATTTTTCATTGCTTTTCTACTTAATCCACCTGCAACATTGTAACTTTTGTTTTCAAGCTGCATTTTTTCCCCCCAACTCTGTTTTCTCATTAAGGAGAGGGGTAGAGGGAGACATGCACGCGCTTACAGCGTGGTTTTATTTTTATTTATTTATTTTTGGGGGTGCTGAAGCTGCCTGCCCAGGGGGAGCCTGCAGCTACTGAGCTGAGCAGGAGGGTGGAGAAGTTGGCTGCTCTCACAGGTTCTTGGCACTTGGAGGCTGATTGGAAACACCATGCGTGACAGCGCACAAAAAAGACAATGGTCAGATTGCCAAATTTCACTGTCCCACCACGCTGCCTCCAGGAGAGGTAGGAATATCACCTGCCAAGGAGCTTCTCACTCATGATCTTGCTGTATTATTAGCAGACATCTCCCACCCTCTGTATACACGTAAGTGCTGCTCTGTATGTACGATCTGCCCCAAGAGAAGGTCAAGGAGAGCTTGATCGAGGAGCACTGGAGCTACTGAGCCTTTTCCCATCCCCAGATGGGCAGTACCACTCATGCCTTCTGCTCCTCAACACAAAGGCACGCAGGTGAACCTCAGCCTAAGACAGAAGTTCCCATCTCTCTCCACAAGCTCAATTTTAACAAGAACTGTGAGGATAATTAACCTTCATTTTACTCACAAAACATCACCGAGGCATCACCATATTAATTCAAACACAGCCATGCTAGCACACATGGCCAGGAGCAAGTTCACAATGACTTCTTCCAGCAAGGTTTATGGCATAGCCAGCATCTGTCTTGGTATGGTATTACGGGCTAAATGTCTGGCTCTATGTCAAATGGTAAAGTTAATAACCACGGTAAGAAAAGAGTAATGCAGGAGAGCAGTGAAAACAAATGAAGGATTTTTCCTTCATTGACATGTAAACAAATTCATTGTTGTCAGCGTTTTCAGTGAAAAGAATTGCTTTCTATTGGGAAACAAACCCAGAAAGATTGAAAACTGCCAAAACAGGGGAGTTTTCAGCCCAATCTATTATTTTTATATACTCACACACCTGTAGGCATGCGCAGAACATGATACATTTTAAAGGAGAATTCCACATGGAGAAGTTATTATTAAATCATTTCCCAGCCAATCATCTCCCCTCCAAACTTGGAGACACGGTTTATCTGATGTTCTGACTATTAGATGAAAGCTTTTGGTCTTCCAGTGTTTCCAATGCATCATCCCTACTGCTCCTGAAAGAAATCAATAGTGGTAAAAAAAAAAAAAAAAGTGAAAAATAGATAATTTTCCTGGTATTGAGAGAATTAATAAATTCACCTTGCAAGATAAATGGGATGAAAAGGATAATACAGTGTTTCCAATCCATGAGGGTCTTGTACCAATTTAAATCATACAAGGTAGGATGCACTGGCACAAAGAGCACTGATTTTAACACTTTAATGGATTTTTGCAGGGTTTTTTGTTCATTTGCTAAGATCTACAGCTGGAAGGTACAACCTGTTGGTCTGAGTTTGCAGAGGGCACATGTGGTCATGAAGGTACATTTAGCTTTGTACATCCTAAATGGGTGTTGTATGCATGGTAACTTTAATTTGAGGGAAAATCTCACAAGGCAACTGGGAGGTAAAACTGGCTTTATGTCTTGTGTCTCCATGACTCATGAGCGTCTTTCTGGTTAAGTCTGCTTTGTTGGTTGTTCTGGTGAGAGGACGTGGCTATAAATCTACAGCACCAAGTTCAATCTGTTTTAAAGTGAATTTTTGTAATGTGCTTTTACCTGAGCAAGCAGGTATCTGCTTTCTTTTGATATGTCTATGCAGGAGGGTAACAGCTCAATTACATATTAGCTGTCTCCAAGGAACCCCTGCCTAAGCTCCCAAATATGTTTTCCAGTATCCGTGGTCTGTATGAAATTTATACATCTCCTTCTCTGGGACTTTATAAGTCAGCTGTAAAAGTTGTGATGGGGTGGAACATAGTGATGTCCATAATCTCAGTCTGGAAAAATGGTTTATACGCAGTGTCATTAAAATGGATTTGGCTATTTTTTATTTTTATTTTTTACCAGCAAGCGAAAGTGGAAAGGGGGAAGGAAGAGAGAAAACATTCGATGCTGGCTACATTTTTCTTTTACTGCTATGATCAGTAAAAGAAAAGGGAAAGCTTTGATTTCTTCAATGGTGCATGACTCTAGAAGAGAAGGAAGAGGCTTAGCCCCTTTGGAAAGAGCTGAAGTGCTCGTGTATTCATAGTATTAATGGCTTTTGATAATGATTTTGCTGCACAAATTGTTATGAGACTGTTACAATGCAAATGGGATACCAGTGAGATTTTCTGTCTGAAGACCCCCAACCACATACCACTGATATCACTGGAAATTTTTCTATTTAATAGATTTTGGATCACTCTCTATGCTCATAACAATGCAGACTACTTATTACTTAGTGGCATTCATTTTGTACCGGGACTACAGAGTAGATACTGATGTTGAAAAAGCCTTTTTTTTTCCCCCTGTAACACTGTCTCCTCGAGAACTGCTGCTGAACGTCCTTGAAGACATAATAGCTTCATAAACCCAGGTATGATTTTTCACAGGTAGTTCACAGGGCTGTCAGTTCCTGTGCTTTTTAATTCATAGTTTGAAGAGTCTGCCTAAAAGCCCATGCACCAGGATGCATGTGATGACAGGAACCCCCCATAAAAGTCTCCAGACATTTCAGCTGAGGACAAGGACTTGCAGGTATGACCTGGGGATGTGCTGAAGGCTCGGGAAAAGAAAGAAAGAAAAAAAACCTCAGGCAAATAGAAAGAATATATTGCTTATATTGTGGCTTTTTGCTGGAAAAAGGAGTACATAAGCCATACTCAAATTCGTGGAGAATTTAGGGCAGCCAAATGCTTGGGCTATAGCTTAGCTGTGTGTACACATGGATTTTAGCCTAGGCTTACAACGACCTTGCTTTTTTGCAAGGGACAGCTGGAAATTTCCTTGGGACCACTAACACTGTGTGTCTCATAGTCCAGCACCCAGTCACCAGGTTGAGTGAAGGTATTAAAGCCAAATTTCCTCTTGAGGTACATCTGAGGCAGTGCTTGGAACTCTGCAAGCTGTAGAAACCTGGAGCAGCTCACCCGTCCCACAGCTGGTCCCTGTAAAATCCCTGTGATTTAGCAACAGCTTTGTGAAAGCGGGGGGAAGAAGCAAATGGTTGTGCGGGTCACAAACTCAGCCCCATTTTCAACCAGATACAATAAACGGTCTTCGCCAAACGAAAGACCTTGTTGGTAAATGCTCAGGTCTAGGTGTGTGTGTGGTTATCACTGCATGTGGCACGCCTGCAGAGACACGGATGTCATCACTCCAGTGCTTGTGACTGAACAGGGCTTGAAAGAGTTAAAGGCAATAATGTGCTTGTTTTCACCGAATGGGTTGATATTTTATTTTATTTTTTTTTTGTCAGCCTTGTGACCTGCAGGCACACACCTGGTCCCAGGGTCAAGTTACAGCCAGGATCCCTGGCCCCAGGGTCAGGACCTGGCTGACGATAACAGAGAGAGGCCCTCCTTTGGCAAAAGCCATCACTTAAAGAAACAAGAGAATATTAAGGAATATTAGATGTCACTCTGTCTTCCTTTAGGCTTCATTTCCCTTCCTTTAATTATCACAAAAGGTAAATACTAAATATTCCAGGGAGTCACAGTCAGGGGAAACTCTACGAGCTGCACATTCATTACGGCTTTGCTGTGAATGCACCCGGAAAAAAAAAAAAAAAGAAAAAAAAAAGTTGTGCTGCCCTTATTAGACTTCACTTAGCTACTGTTAATTATGAACCTAGATGGAGACTGAACAGCTCTAGATTGAACATTTCAGCTCTCCCTTACTGCAGCATCATTTAAAAACTGTAAGAAAATGTCAGTGAGGAGGGACCATCTGTTTTCTGAGTAGAAGCCCACAGAAGGAAGAAAGAAAGAAAAAAGAAGAAACAATGCATGTATAAACCTTCTAGCCGATGCTTATCTTTCAGGTAGATGGCTGGTAGGGAGCTGGAGTGAATTTAGGGAGTTTTATACTCCATATTGGCTTAATTTATGAAAATAACAAATGATAACAATGGACTATATGTATTTTTAGCAATATTGTTTTACTTATTTCACAGGCAGGTAAACCAGAGCGCACGCAAAAATTAAATACCTTACTTGTAATCATCAAATAACCAGATATTGAATCCTGATGCTCTTTCTTATGTTCTAACCACCAAACAAAACCGCCAGAGATGTCCCAGAGTGCTTAATAAATTGTGCCCAGGGGGTTATTTCCCTATGACTGAAATGCAGCTGGACTGAAAGGCTGCTGTCAGTCTGCACAGACTCAGCTCTGTAAAATGGGGTGTTGCCAAAGGAACTCATAGGGGAAATTTTCGGTACAGTTGGCAAGGTGTGATTACAGGCTCTGGATTAGTGCCAGGATCTAATGCAGACCTAACACCCTCCTTCCTGGAAAAAGTGTGGGCTCTTTAATAGCCCTTAGTTTTATGTTTCACCTGCAAGTAAATGAGTGGCACCAATGGGAGACGGAGGCAGCTACAGTGCAGTGAGCACCATTAAATCTTCCTCAGAGCTGAAGCATTTCATACTGATCAGTATTAGCCATTGACCTGATTTGTCAGCCTATCAAACAGGAGCCACGTTCCTGGAATTACCCTTCTTCCCTCTTCATTCCCCAAAGTAGTTCACGGCAAGGATTAGTCTGTAACACACTGGTGCTCTAGTACCATGGTGCAAATGGAGAAATCAACAAGGGGCATTGCACGTTGTCTCTAGATTTGTGTGTTTTCTGGTGGTTTTTTTGTTTTGTTTTGTGGGGTTCGTTTTGTTTTGCGGGGTTCATTTTGTTTTGTGGGTTTTGTGGGTGTTTTTTTTTTTGGTCATTGTGCCTGCCTTGAATAGCTGGGTTCAGAAAGTTCACCTTCTTAGAAGGCATGAGATATGATATCATCCAGTTAAAGCCGTTCTCTTTGGAAAGACAACGTGACTTTAAATCTCTCTTGGCCCTTTGTAATAAATGTTATAGTTTAAGCAAGCAATGTCTTTCCATTAAAACTATAAACTTCACTAGAATAATTAAGACTGATTTAAAGTAAAATTAAGTTTGACATGTGGCAGGTGAAGCGGTGCTATTAATTTCAACTGCATATTTGACAACAATATATGAGAGAAAATGGGGAGCATGGGTAAAAAGGGCAGAGCTGTAAGTCCTTTCAAGCTCTTGGTCAAGTTGAGGGTGGAGAATGAAGAACATTTCAACTCTTTGTGGGCTATATACTGTCATTTGCCTTGTAAGTATGACACAAGGGCTTGCATCTATTCTCCTTCACAGTAATACAAAGCAGCTATTATCTGTAATGTACTGGATCCAAGGTAAAAGGGGGAAAAGGGGAAATGAAGTTTTAGAAATATATCCCTTTTCACTCGTTCGGCCTTTGAATTTTTACCTTTTATTTATAGCTACTGTATATTTTTCTTATTAATTCTGTAATTTCTAAGCTGCCCACCTTTGGAGTTCCTGTGGAAGGTACTTATCTAGTCCTTGCCATTATCTGAGGGGAGTAATGTTTCTGACTGGTTTTGGATGCAGACAAAGATGACAGAACCTCTTCAAAACTTTCTACAGTACTGAAATTGCATCCTAAGGCCTACTCTTGGATCCACTTTCATGCTGATTTCTGATTTCATATCAAATTCCAGCTGAAACCTAAACCTGAGTAAAACCAACCTGATCGACTGCCCATATCTAGCACGGACTAGTTTAGGTGTGAGCCTACATTGTGTCCTCCACTGAGATTATCAAAAAGGTCTTGTTATTATAGTCATCAACCATCTCATTTCCTGCCAAGGAATATTGGCGTGAACTCTCTCCAGAGTCCATCAGTGCCCTTGATCCTTGAGAAATTACTGTTGAGAAATAGAAATAATTATGTTCTCCTCCTCCAACCCAGATGTGGTATCCATAGCTTGACAGCTTTTCCTGTCCGACATCAGCCAAGGGAGTGAAACACTAGTACCCAGGGAAGGATTTCCTTTTTTGAAATCAATAAATTCTAATTGCCAATCATGCAAATAAATAAGCCTTGCTGGAGCAATGTTATAGTCCACCAGGACCAAACTGCATTAACTCATTGAGGAAACTTCATCCTCTGATTGCAGTCTGAAGTGAATGAAAATGTCTTTTAGGGGGCCCTGATTCTCATGATTGAATTCTAATTACATACATATTACTTTTACCATGCTTATTAATGACAAACATATCTACCTTTCTACTGGAAAGTGAACTAAAAATCCAGCTTGAATAAAGAATTACAAATACCCTGTGTAAAAGACTGCACACAAAACAAACCAGATGTTTCAAGCTGCATAGAGAGAGCTTTACAGAGCAGCTGGGAGAATTTTTTTTTCCATCAGCCATCGGTAAAAGATATACATTGCCAACATGCAAACTGTTTCCATTTTTAATACTCATATAATTGGTTTGCTCCTGTAACCAATGCAATATTAAGTCAAAAAAGGGGGAGTGAAGGAAAACAATGATATTGGTCAAAGATTATAAAGGTCATGGGGTTTGTGGATGGGGAGGAGAGTGGAGGAGGACAGAGGTTATTTTTCCCCATAAAGCTTTCTTATTTACTGCAAGGTTGTGAAGTTTAGAAAAAAATACTAATAAAATTTATTGCTAGGGGTTGTAAGAAGATCATACCTTGGTTCTATTTTCAGCTCCAAACAGATTATAGGACAATGGAGCATAAATGGAAATTAAAACAGATTTAGAACAGACGTTAGGAAGCACTTTTTCACATCGAGGATAATAAATGTGTGGAATGGCCTATCAGGCAAGGTTGTAAAGGCAAAGACACTGGGATCATTCACGCAACAACTTGGGAAATAGCGCACTAAAATGGAATGAGTCTGGATGGTGAGGCGGCCTCTGTTCAGATTCCTGGGATGCTTCATGTTGGCATATTTGTTTCTTTTTCTTTCTTTTTCAAATGATAATTTCAGCTGTGATTTGTTGGTGGCTCAGGTGGAAGATTGCTCTTTATTCCCATTTCACCTGCCTTGATCACTTATGAGAGGATGTGCAGGAGAAGAGCACTTGCTCTTGGAAGCAGAAGGTGGGCATCTTTCCCACTTTGGGAGCGGAGAGCTCTAACATGGCTGGAGCCTTTTCCCACCAGATCAATGCTTTTCCATGAGATCAACTCTTTCAGCCATCCCTGCTCATGCTGTGTATTCTTAGATTTATTTCAGGATACTTCAGGATTACTTTCATATCATAGAGAACCTCTGGGAAAGATACATGACCCCCAAGAACTTCCGTTGTTTCCAGCAATGCCTTTCTAATGTGCTCTGGTCTATGCTGTTCTCATCTATATCTAAACCACATAATTTTATGCTAAAAATGCCAAGTTGTTGGTCAAGCGCCTCATTTCAAAACGTGTCCCCACTTTGCCTCACTATTCATGCTCTCCACAAGAGTCCCAAAGCAAAAGTGCGGATGTGGTGGGAAGGACAAGAGGGATATTGCGAGCCAGAGACCAGTCACTTAGTGTGCACCTTCCTGCTCTTCGCTGCTTCGGGCATCTGCAGTTGTACCTGGTACACTTTCCAGCCACACAAGACACAGCGGCCAACACCAAACTCCACAGGTTTCACCTACCTACCTGCACACCAAGCAAACCCCACTGCACCCAAAGACAATAGCAGTTGTGTTCCACCAAGATGTCCTTCAGTGTTCCCAAAGGCCTGGACTCACCCTCTGCCTTTCTTAAAAAGACACAAGACTTGATCGAGGGTCAACAGAATTCAAAAGCTTTGAGAGACTCTTCTACAGCCATGATGGTGAAGTTTTTTTTGAGGATTGTGTGTATGCAGACAGATGAAAACTGGAGCTTCAAATTTGCCCAACAGCTCCCAAAATTTACTTAATATTATGTTTTGTCATTTTGCAGAAATCAGTGGACACATCTGGCATATTCTTCAGTGCTTTGAATATGGGCAAGAAATGTAACTCAATATAAAATTACAGCTCACAAACACTCTAGGCTACTCTTTCTGCATAGACATGCTGAGCCTTTGGGGGACTTGCCCTTGGAGCTGACTGAAGATGGGGGACAACAAGGCAAGGGAGCACTGCAAACTCCTGAAAGTTCAACCAATTCCAACCACAACCAAGTCAGTAGACAGCTGAAGGATCTACTTTTAAAAGTTTCACCTTGAATGCTGTGAGAGGTCATTGTAGGTGCAATCGTTGAGTAAATACCAGTTTTCTGCAGAAGCACTACGACAGCAGATTGCTGCGGCTTCCTTGGGCCAGGTCATTAACAAGCACTAAGAGATTTCTGTGGGGATACACCCAGATAGTCTGACCTTACCAGATATCCCAAGGAGCTTACCAAATGTAAAGTTACTGAGTAGTGATTCATAGTCCGGGACACCCATGTCCTTCACTGTGTGTATACAGTACAGTGGTATATTCTAGACAAGGATTTCAACATGCTTTAAAACATAAATTACCTCTGCAAAACTTCTCTGAAGGAAACAAAACTTACACAAGAAGCAGGTCAGAGCCAGAGATACGGAGGGATTTGCCCAGGGTCACAACAATGGTGAGTCGATCGGTTGCAGAGCAATTACAGGAATCCTGCTCTGCAGCCTGTGAACTAAACTGCGCACCCTCATCACAGATAACGTATGAGAAAAAGGCATTACTTCTCCACTGCATGCACTGCAATGTAATCATATGTGTGATATTATTTTATGTATTTAGGATAGAGTATAGAAGAAATCTGACTGAAGAAATAACTCCTCCACAGAATACAGGTTGGTAGTTTCTCTTACTCAAATAAATGAGGGTGCCACTAGAAATACATAAAGGTAGGAGCTTTCAGCAATGCAGGTAATCAAAGGTCTTTAGGAAAAAAGAGAGACAAGCGTCTGATGACAACTTAGCTGGAAGTATGATCTTCAGCCCTTTTTTCTTCTGGATCTCTCAGTTTTTCACAGGTTTGGTACACACAGCAGTGGGAGACACCACCAAACATTATTCAAAGGCACAGAGTGTGTTTATAGGGGATTTATGACAACACTGGAATCAGAAACAATTGTATTGATCACACCAGAAGCAGAGAAATTGTGTTGTCATATCGATGTCAGTTTTAAGAGAAATAAGGTGACTTGCCTAACACCTGTATCTTGCTGGGAAAAGCTCTTTCTGATAAATCAAATCTTAGTATACACATTTTTTTGCCAGCTTGATCAATATAGTATTTACATGCATCAGTAAAAAACACAAGGCTTTTAGTCTCAAAATAATAGCTTGTTTTACATCCAGGACAGGGATTCTAGAAAGTGGCAAATCACAGTATCCCATGTCACTATTATGTTGCCAGAGGTTACCCAAAGGGTGATCACAGCAGACACTTTTCTCAGAAGTTTCTTATCTTGGGTAACTTAGCAGAACCGTAACCAGCCAACATCTGCACAGCTCTGAGAGCCACTCCACAATGTCCAGAGAATTCTTGGGGCTCACTTGCACGTGAGAGGTGCCAGTGCCAAAATCTTTTTGATCTGAGGTAACAGGAGCAGCATTCGAACTGCCCGGCTACCGAGCAGAGACCGTGCCTGATCAGAATGCACGGTCAGTTGACGGCTTGTGTTGAAGGGACGATTGCCCTGAGTGGGCAAAGCAAAGTGGGATGCTCAGGGCTGGTTACAAACCCGACTCCTGCATGCCATGGCAGTGACAGCAAAGAATGTCCTTTTTTAAGAAATCAGGCCTAAAAAAATCCCACGCGTGTTTCTCGTTTTCAACCCTCACCCTTTAAAGCCAGATTTTTTTTTTTTTTTTTAATGAAACCATCCCCTGGGTTTAATAGTAGCTATTCTAGAGTCTGAAGTTAGATTAATCACATCCCACTAGCAGTATTTTAACCAAATGCAAGGGAGGCCTTTTTGCAGAGCATCTCCTGCACTGAGCGTAACTCCCCCCATATCTTCAGCGTCGGGGCCGGTGCCCCGTGTTTACGGCAGAGGAATGTCGATGAGGGGCTGGAAGTCCTCATTGTCAGCCTGCCACCGACTCTCTGTGTGACTTTGGAATGAAACACAATTTCCCCATGGCTCAGTGTGTCCCTTTTTGTCAAAGCTGAGCCACACTGACAGAGGGTGATGTGTGGGGGAGGTTTACACTACCGCTGCAATTTCATGTGCTATCCGTATCCCGTGGACAAATAAATATATTCACTTCTAAGGACAGTCAGTCCGTACCATCCATCATCACTATAGACACATAGAGGGGAAAACATTCTTGTGAAATATGCCCAGAATTTGAGCTGGTTTTGATACTGGTGGATAAGAAGCCATTTCTTGATGCAAAGGAGCTGAATGAAAGGCTTGAAACTGTGTGTAATAATTATAAGACTAGCAAACAAGGTTTCTCTTTCAAGATCGTCTACATATTTACTATGTTATCATTTCTAATTCATATTAATCAGAGGGTTCATGAACTTGTAACTGAGAGCCATTTGCAGCATAAATAACTTTATCTGGCTTCTAAAAATACACACATTAAATATGAAACAATAGGGTTAAATATAAGCAATATGTTTAGGTAATTAACCTGCTGTTTCCACAGATTAATTTACTCTATACAGGTGGTAAGACAGTGCCCACCACCGTGGCATGAAAACACCATTCAGAATTTAGGAGACCAAAGAAGAAAATGAAGCTCTATAAATTGTGGCTTTTTTTCTCTGCCTGGTAGGTAGTTATTAAAAAGGAATAACCTCTGTATAATTACACTGCAATAGCAGGGTGACTACAGCATATTTACAGTCACTTTCTAATAATGGATAACCCACATACTTTTTCTCCCAGTGATTTGCCAAGTGGAAGCAAACCCAACGTGAATCCTGCTTTTGCAGTTTGCCCCACTATTCCACTGCCGCTAACAGCAGCCTCGGACTGTCAATATCTTCCCTGCCACGGTTTACACTGGTAGTTGTTATTATATCAGCCCATGAAAATTGATGGTGATAACACACTCTCTAGGAAGGCTCTATACATGTCAGTTATTCAAAATATGTCTCGTTAAATAAATATTTACAAGACTTTTGTTATTTAGCTTATAAACTGTTTGGACTGAGGCAGCTTTTGAGCAGTGGAAGAACGTTCCAAAGAATTACTGCAGATTAATCCATGTAAACCACACCAGTGTACTAAAAATTGCTATGGTGGTTCCTAACTGCCAAGTCTGTATCCTTCCAGCCTAAGAAATACAGGACATATTTTCCTTTGTAATAAAATATCTCGATAAAAGCAATAAAAAAATACTAGTCCAGAACATGTGATTATCTTGGGGGGGTGGAGGGGAATCATACCCATGGGATGAGAGGGAAGTTGGCTCCTTCTTGCAGCTGGGAGAATGGATAAGGGTTCGGATTATCTGAGCTACAGAAACAGGAGGAACCTTTAAACAGAAAGAGGGAAGAGGAAAGCTATTCAGTTAATAGTCTAGTAATAATAGCTATTTAGTTAACAGCATAGTAATAATTCAACAATAATCAGAAATCCCCAAAGCAGGTTTAATTTTGTCCTGGAGAAAGGACAACACCAACAAAACAAAAGTAGGAAGGGAAAAAAAGAGCCAGTCCCGTTTCTCAGCTTCATGTCTCTGCCTTTCCAAGCCCCCCAGATCAGTGCTGTACGAGGATTTCGAAATAGCCAAATTAATGAGGCTACAGGAGGCAACAATGATGAGGCTCTGGGAGGGCAGACTCTTTTCACTCCTAAAGATTTCTTCTCCATAAGCCAAGTTTCCTGGCATAAAACCCAGAGACCAGGGATGTTTTCCATGCTCGCAGGGTCAGGCTTGTGAGCGTGTGTGTGTGTGTGTGTGTGTGTGTGTGTGTGCATGTCTCTGGGTTTCACACTGTGCCTCCAGCAGAGTCATCCAAGAAGCAGCAGCACTTTATGTCGTGCCGGACGACTCCGGCATGCCCGTTTTCCACGAGAGGGAGCAACTCACCAGCACAAAAAAACCCCTTTTCCCAGACCAACCACCAAATTCACTTGGAGCTCTCAATTTACACAGCTGACAGCAACCTTGATTTTTATCAGTTCTACTAGATTTGAGAATCATATACCCATTACTGATTTTTCATGCCTAAAGTCACACTGGCGGCGTGTGTATTTATGCATATCAAGGGAGAGTTAAAATGGACATCACTCATTTAGAGAAGTGATCCCTTCAATAAAAAGGAAACATTCATGTTTCCAGCTTTGCAACAGCTGCTGGGCTAATTATTAGGATGCAAAAATGATGGATTTAGCAAAGCAATCAACTGAAGGCTTATTCTGTTGGTGCTGAGCGGAGGAGGCCTCAGCGCTGCTGGGGAATTGAAGCCGGGAGGGTGGTAATTCCACATTTGTCTGAAGTGTGCTACCCGTGGAAGGTACTGGCTGCTATTCAAGCTTCCTTTCCCTGCAGCCACCCCTTTTCCTCCTTAACAGGAGAGTCAGGAAGCAAAAACAGCTGCCAAAAAGGGTTCAATGTTATTGATAAGCCCTTTGTGTCAACTGAAGCCCCTCCACTGACAAGGCCAAACAAAACAGTTAGAAATCTGCGTATCGATGGAAAAACATGTTGGGCCACATGTGGAATAAAGCAACAAGAAGTAAGTGTAACAGTCACAGTCAATTTTTACAAACGACTGTGCAATCCACAGAGTAAATCCCTGGAGGGACGTGAAGTCATAGTCCTGATCTCGTCCCCACGCTCCCTCCTCCCCTGCCAGCAGCTTCTCTCCCATTTACAACTCAGCCCTGGCAGAACTGACTTTTCCCCGCTTTTCCTCTTTTTTTCTTTTTTTCCATCCTTGCATTAGGAAAGATGTTTTGCTTTCTTCTTTCAGGCTGTGGCACTTTAAGCATACATGTTCTTCCCCACTGCCCTCTCCCCATTTGCAGAGCAGCACAAGCACAGCTGGAGGGAGGTTTGGTCCCAAGTTTAGTTTCTTGTCAAGAGTTTAAATCTTCCTTCCGGCCTGATGGGCTCAGGTTTGGGAGTCACAGCTAAGCCCTGTGCTAGATTCCAGAAACCTGTCTTGCATTTGCACCTCTGCATTTTATTTTTTTAGCAGAGAGATGATTATCTTGTTCCTCCTGTGGTTTTCTGTCATCTTGCCTCCAAGGTAGAACAGGGTTGATGTGGCACAGAGCCAAACAAAAGCTGACCAAAGCTGTGATGCTGGCTTCTTTTTTATAGTGAAAAATGGACCAATTAATAGTACCAGTGAGCTTGGGACTTTATCTAGAGGAGATATCCAGCACAGATGGATTTGGTGTGGGTTTCTGCAGATCAAATCTTTCTCCCAGAATGACTGGAAGCTGCACTGATTTGGAAAAGGTAGCTTTCCTCTGTAAGTAATATCCATTTTTATATAATCTCACCCTGACCCAATCCATAGTAAATGCAAATGTCAAAATACATAAGAAAGTGTATTAGAACATTTGCTTCCTTCTGGAAAGAAGAATAGCTCTGTTGTCTCCCAAGAAAAACTGGAAATGTGAAACTCTTGGTCCTATTTTGCATATGACATTTTCTCAAATTGTTGCTTTCAGGGAGACAGGGTTGTGACGTTTAAACCAATAGCCAAACTATGTGTTAATTTGAAATTTATTTTACATCCTTTGGACTTAATAGCTATCTTTCAGCATTCATGATTCCAGGCTGGAAATTCCTAACAGGCATCTGGGGACAATCCCAGCCCTGTGTGCGTGTCCATGCATTCGAGGTCACAAGGCATGTCCAACACATTAAGACCATGACGGTTACAGCCCAGCTATGTAGGTTTGACTCCAGTTCAAGCTACAAGAGCAGCAGCTCTGGAAGTCTGGAGTTTAATCACTGGTGTGTCAGCCAGGATAGCAGACGTCACCTTGCCAGCAGTGGAAATCATGTGTCCTTTTATTCTGTTGCTTATTTTTATCCTGCTTTCAGCATTGCAGTATATGGCAGCACAATACTTTTGCAGTGCAAATGCCGGTCTGTTGTAAGCAGACTTATGCAATCCAAACACATTTGACACGTTTTATCCTGAACAGTGTCAAGTCCCAATGAGATTTGTCACATGCAAAGTAATTTATGAATCGTCCTTCTTATTTTATGTATCAAGAACCATTCATAAGAGTCATGCTACACTATGAGCTTAGCTGGATTCCCCTAGCACAGGATCAGGATCTAAAATAAGGGCTGGGAATGTCTGGCCTTTAGCTTGTATTGAGTGGAAATGGCTCAACTAGGAATTGATTCTGATGACAGCAATCCCCCTTCAGAAACAGAGACCCCCAAAGAACAGACAAAAGAAGAGACTGTGTATGTAGCTAAACCCACTCTTGTTGCCTGTTTCACAGCCATCCACATCAAAGTCTGCTACAAGAAACCATGATAGGGAGTATGTTTGGCTCCCATGTCATCCTGGTGGTTTTAGGGAGAAAAGAGTGGAAGCTGAGGGGAATATATTTAAAAATTACCAAGTGTCAAAGAAACACACCAATTCATCCTGTAAGTATAAGTAGTCAACTGCTGAAATATTTGCAACAGCCACAGCTCCTGGTTCCTCACCAGGAGGACATACCCTCCACTGTCAGCAACTCAACGAGTTTCAGGGCAAGCTCTATAATCTTCAGCACCTCATCCCTTGCCCTTAGAGACCAGTAAGAGCAGTTTTCTCCTTTCACAGACAGTGCTGGCATGTGACTTGTTCACAGCCACAGAGGAGGTCAATACTGGAGATGAGACTACAGCTGATGGACTAATCCTGCAGTACTTAAGGACTTTCAGGTATTAGAAGAGCCTCAGTGAAGCTCCTGTCATAGTTCCTTGATCCAGCGTCCAACCTCTCAAATTAAATCTTCTATGTTAAAGGCCCCGGGACTTCTATTCGTCACAGGTGAAGCCAATTCTGTGTCTCTCTTCAAAAGCAGCCACAACATCTCTTCCAACAAGAAGAAACAAAAATACTTAACATGTGAAATCCGAACGTCATCTGGGAGAAGCCTGAGTTTACCCTCAGGATGATGCCACCATCACAAATCTGCCCAGACACCTGTGATATGCTGACAGAGGGAAAGGATTTATTTTGCTTCATCTCACTCCACAGTTCCTACCTACTCTGAGCCCCAGCAGTGTCCTGCTCCTTGCCCAAGCCTATGGCCATTAGCAACTAATACTAAAATATCTACTCAGAGTAGACTGATGATCCATCTCAGGAAAAGGAACAGCCTTAACAAATGCCTAAAAGAAGCTAGTGACATGCTAACCTGTTTTCACATGTGCACTTGCCCCATTTTTATGGTGTTTCCAGCTATCACTATTAGTGACAAGATATTGGAGACATGATCTTACTGGTAGAGCTCTTATAAAACTAGTAGAAATTTTATAGGGAAGGAGTGGCCTTATTTCTGCTCTAAACTTTTTTTTTCCCAGTTTTTGAAAATTCATCCAGAAAAACAAATGCATAGGAGATATTCTGGGTATTTGTGGTGCCAAGCAAATAAAACTTCTTTTTTTTCCCCTTTCTTGCTCTCTCTCCAATAAAAAGTAGAACATGCTTTAGCTCTACTTTGTGCTCTGGGTGTAAGTGCTTTATCAGAGCTTTCTGAATTTGAAGATAAATATGCTTAGTTCGATGATGATAATAATAACTCGAATGCAGTGTTATTCACTAATGCTATCTAGCTCAGAAAGAATAAGGCCATGCATTCCTGTGTAAGCGTAAATGAATGGCTGGTTGTATGTATACAGCTATGGGTACCTGACACATTAACTCAGAAACATAATATGAACAAACTCATTCAGGAGTTATATTCTGAAGTTAAGTTTGCACATTTGTAATATGTGATGTTTATGTACACATGCCTAGTCTGTAAAAGCTGATCCATAATGCCCAATTTAGAAAAGAGCATGCAAAATGTGACCTTTAGTACATGGAAATAGCCCATTTTTAATGTTTGGGGATGTTCTTATTTAAAGAAGAAGGAGAAAAAAAAAAAGACTAACAGAGTGTGCTAACAACCGACATTACCTAAAGGTTGAAATTATTAAACCAACAAAGGAACGGGTAGTTAACGCAAAGGTTGGAATAATGTATTTAATGTAATTAATCTCCCTGTGTCTTGATAGAGCCAGGGCAGGGGCCCTAAATCAATGTTATGTTTGAGGTGTGATGTAACACAAAGCTACAAAAAGTTAAGGATGGAATGTCAGCCTTAACTTTAAACATCCTTTTATTTGTTAGACTGTATAACATAACACTAACCTTACTTAAACATTGTATTTGGTGTGTTACATTAAACCGCGGTGTGTAAAAGGAGGTAACCGAGTAACATTCAATCAGTCACACAAAGACGACTTTCTTGCAGTCTTTGAAAGGGCTTTTGACATAGCTTTGTTAAATACCAGTAGCAAGGACTCAAGATTGGTCTACCTGTATCAATTAATTCCCAGCTCCCACACCCCTCTGCCGACAGCCCGATTAGATTTTGCATAAGCAACAGACTTTGTGCTTTCCTCAGTTGTGGCTCCAAAACCTTCCAAATTTCCCAGCCTGTGGAAGCCGCTTGTAATGACGGTTAATAAAGTTCTTTTTTAATGCAAGCTAGAAAGAAAAGGACAGGTCCCAGCAGCCCTTTTCACAGTATCATTTGCATATTGGGTTAGGCTACTTAATAGTCTCATTAGCACCATCTGTTGGGAACCCGTTAATAATGCAACCCAAAAGGTAATTCTCTCAAGATGTGAGAAATCACAAGGACAGACCCATAACACGGACAGGGTTTATTTTCAGGCCAGTTAGGATTCAGAAAGCTTGACTGTACTGTGGCCTTCCAGCTCCATCACCAGTTGCAACCAAAAAAGCAGGGAGCACTTTACTGGTCCTGCAACCACCAAGGATCATGAAGCTACCACAGGACTTCGATCCACCAAATTTATGGCAAGCAGAAAACTGCTCTGTTCCCTGCAGGAGCTGCTCAGCACTTCATGGCATGTTTTTTGGAAGAATACTCCTGGAGCAGGAAGGTGTTAAAAGAGGCCACCCAGGCCTCATGACATGTAGCAGCTTTCTAAACCTCGTGGCTCACCACAGCAGATGTTTTGGTCCTTTCCAGAGCCATTAACTCACACACACATGGTGCAGGTGCCAGCACATGTTTTAGCAAACTGGAAGGGTGAAAGAGCTGGGAATTTTTCAGCAAGTAAAACCAAAGCACCTTTTACAATAACAGCAAAGTCTATAAGCTGGGAGACCTCTGAAAAGGTTGACATTGCCAAATTATTATTGGAGTCCGAATCAAATGTCACTACTTGGTTTGTTTTTACAGTTGGCCAACCTCAGAATGGAGATTTAAATACCAAAGGCAAGGCTGGCTTCTCAGCTCGATATAAACTAGACTTTACCCACTGACAGCCAAGAGAGTGGTGAGTGCCCTGGGCAGAGCAGCCACATCTGAAATCACCCCCAGAGCCGGTGGAGTTCACCAGGGGTGGTTTTGCCCTTCACCTTTCCACTTTCAGCTCTCTTCAAGCCCTATACCATATTCAATTGCTTATCCTTCAGCATTAAGTTACATGGGGCAATCAGTAAAAATATCACGCATTCATTCTTTCAGTACAGGTGGTTATACTATTAAATGGAAATTAATACAAATTAATATGAACCAGATGAATTCCTTCCTTTCATTCTGGATTCTTTCCTTTCTAGCATATCCTGTTCTTTCCCCTCAAACCTCTTGGATTCCTATTATTTTTAGATATTGTGCTAATAGGTAAATTTGGAATCTAAACCTACCCCTGGAGTATTGATTTTTCTGGATCAGTTTCATTTTCCACTAAATAATATACCAGCTCCATTCCTGCTTGCACAACCAGCCTGAGCTAAGGTGTGTCAGGAGTGGAAGCCTGAACTTCTGCTTCCAGTGCTGGATTTAAATCACACTTATTGTTGCCTAATAAAAAAAAGATTTTTTTTTTTCTTTTTTTGGCAAAATGTTTAGTGGTTTCTAAATTAATCTGAGCATGATGTTCAGTTCCAGGGCCCATTGTTGACTTCTTTCCCAGCCTCTCTTTTTCTGGAATTCTCCTTTTTAGGCGAGAACAGCTGTGCTCTTATATCTCTGCAATGTGGCCATGTTACAAAGGTGAATACTTTTGCATTTGTTCCATCACTTTCTGTTTAATTCAAAACTAATTGCTGATACATTTTTGTAGGGCTTCTGGGGCTTAGAAATTATGGGATGAGGTTAGCACAGTAGTTCTGGTTTGTTCATAAGAGAATGTAGAATGAATTTGTTCAAAAAGTTATCTAAATTACTCACAGAAGGTTCTGTATAGGCTATTTAAGGCCTCCGTCCTTTAATAGGATTCATTTGCATTATGGCAAAGACTAAATGGTTCTAATCTAGACTGAAGCCTCCCTCTTCACATCTCTGTGCAAAGACAGAAAAAGATATTTCCTACCATACAGCTTTTTCAGGTTAAATATATGACAGAGGAAGAAGAAACTGAGACATGGAGTGAAATGGCTGGTGCAGCAAGTTGATAAAAGGTGTGTTGCATTCTGGTTTAGGGTGTTGTCTCTGGATTAGCTTGTATCAGGGCAGAATTTCATGTGCACAGTGGTACCTTTGAGCATGATTTCTGGGAAGAAAAAACAAAAAGGCACCATAACCCTTTACATGCCCTGCAACTGATGTGGCTCTTCTTGGAGAAAGTTCTCTTGGTTGTCCAAAGATTCACAAAGTTATTACCAAAGTTGCGTGGCCCACAGTTGACTTTTCTTGTATTTGAAGAAATGGGAAGCAAAACAGACTTGCATGTAGAATGATTGTAAATGTGAATATAGGTCCTTTCACTGAGTGGAAAAACTGAAAATATAGGGCAAATTCCAGTCCAGGTCAAAACAATGGGAAAATACTATTTAGAAAAGTCTGAATCATTGGTCAAAAGCATTTTGGGAGGAAAAGGTGAAAGGAGGATAGATGGAAAGGGACTTAGACAAACTTTTTCAACTATTTTCTCTATCTCTCTCCATACATACACATGCTGTCTTTTTCCCATACGCACAGGGAAGTTATTCAAAACAGACAGATACTCAAATATTTAAAATCTAGATATACAAACTTACTTTAACATTTTTAATTCCCTCCTTCTCATTTTTCTCAGCCAAAATCGTTTATGAAATATGCCCTGAACTTGCTTTTAGCATTAGTGTCCCTGGACCTTATTTAGACATGCAGCTATTACCCACTGAAAAATCACTGCCCCACTTGACCTACTGGCAAATTCCAACCCAACTTCCACAGAAGAGGAAGGGTTCTGAAATAAATTTTTGTTCCCTTCCTGGAACTAAACATATTTTTTTTACATTTAGTGTGCTTTACTGCTTAATAACATATTTATAAGAGCTCCCCTACCTGTCTCTTTCTGGAATTATAAAACACGTGTACCCACCTGCAGTCTGCAATACTAGTATTTACAAGCTTACATAGGGATTGCAATATTTTCCCTGCAAGTTTGTTCTGTATTTTTCATTTCCAGCTGCTAACGGCTCATAGAAAATAGAAGATCTAGAGGTAAAGGTGCGACTTAACCACATACTATAAAACTGTACTTTAATGTAAAGGAAATTCACTTTTCCCCGGGCAGTTTAGTTTATTATATCTGCATATGCTCTAGAGCTCTAGCGACTCTGTTTAGGTGACACAACAGAGTTAATGACACTGGTAGATGGTGCTGAAATCAAATGCTGCATATTACCTGTTAATGTCATACACCTTTGCTGCAAAATCTGAACGTCTTTGAACAATTCCATTTCTGCCCTTTTCTTTTTTTCTTGGTTTTTGGAGCTGTGTTCATTCAAACCAATTATTTGAGATTAAATGAGAAAAAAAAAGTATTTTACTGAACATGAAGACAACGGAGAGTGATGAACAGGCAGATCTTTCCCCAGAAATGAAAGCTGACAGAATGGATTTCCCCACAGGAAGTTGTAAAGTTTTATTCAGCACTAAAATGGACAACTCATTAGCAGAATACAGTTTAGGGAGCTATCTGTTCTGTCAGACAAGCAGTTTTAGTTCATATTTCTAGCATACTTAAGCTGATGAAGTTCAGCAGAGAAATTTCATTGAAATTTTCATCGAAATTTCAGAAAAGTGTAGCTAACCCTAAGAAAATTCTCATGATGGCAGTTGCCAGAGGAATCACTTAAGCAAACTGGATTTGTCCTACATGATTTAGCAGTCATTATTTTCCCTGAGATGTTTGTTAGGCAGAAGCCAGGACAGGCTCCTTCATGTCCCAGGTCTAACTGGTGGCTCTGGCCACTGCTCTTGTCCTGGTAAGTCCATCCGTGAGAGGCTTCAAAAATCTCCATTTCATTCTGACACAGAGTAAGAACTCCTTTTTTAATCACGAATGTAAATGCCTAAAAGGAAAATGGTCTTCATTACTGCTCTGTTCGGAAAATGTTATCCTGAATAAAATGAGTAGAAGTTAGTCCAGCCCTATGAAAGAAAACCTGCCTGAACTGTGTCATTTAAGGATATAAAATTTTCCGAACTGTTGCTAGACATTTAGACAAAACATTTAAACACTTCAACTTAAGCATATTCTTCATATTCCTAGAATTAATACGTTCCTTGAATATCAGGGGAATCTCAATGAAAGAACTTTCTCATTTAAAAAATCCTCCTAATTCCCATTACACATTTAAGCATGTATGTGTGTTCTAAATGTATGAACGCATATGTAGTGAAGTATTAGGACAAACACCAGCTGATAGAACAGCCAGTGCAAGATAGAATGAACCTGTTGTGTTACATATATATTAAAAAAAAAAAAAAAAAGACTGTACTCATTTGTGCAACTGTATATCCCAGGGAGCTCATCTGACTTTCAAGAGAGAAGAGCTTCCTATTCTCTCAGTATTTTATGTGTGTTAGTTTCACTGGTCCTCATAATTCGTATTAGAGTAGGTCATTATCCCCCACTTCTAATGCTTCAATATTTTGATGTGTTTCACTTTATTTATGATGTGTTTTGGGATTTTTTTGTTGTTGTTGTTGTTTATATCTCAATAGTTTCTGGTTTACTAGGTGGTATTTTTGGTGCCCTTTTAGGAAGATCATGTTTCCACATCAGTTTCTAGTAAATTTTCCAGTTTTCAATCTTTATCTCTCATGTTAGGGGGTAGGATGTAGTAGACTCTAGATATATTTTTTCTTTGGGTATGCATAGTATAATATTTGTAGATGATTTAGTCTACCTGACTGTACGACAGAATTCTGACCTTCTAAGGGCAGTCATAGATTTTGTACGGGCCATTGCAACATGCTGCCATCAATGGTGTTTTTTTCTTCAGGTCCATGATATACTATAACAACTATAGAAAAGCTGAGTTTCCCTTATCATATTTTTTCCTATATTCTTTCTTCTTTTAATACCGGACCTTCTTAAAAGTAGTATTTGATCTGTAGTAAGTTTTTCTTTGAGTATGCTGTTGTACATTAAAATCAATGTATTGCACCTTTTTCATCCACTTAAAAAGTCCAGTGCTTGCTGATAGCCTCAGGTCTATAAAAATGGAATGTCCTTTCTGATAAGGTTAATTAACAGCTTTGCTTGAGTGGCTTAATTGAGTATAAATTTCCTATTATTGTTACACAGCTCCAAAGGATTTTTTTTTTTTTCTTTTTTTTTCCCTAAGAGAGCGTTGTCTTGCATTTTTGTCCTTTTTTGAAAAATTCTTTTTCATTTCATCCTTTCCAATTTGTTTGAAATCTGGCTTAAGGAATAGGGCAACAGCTCAAGCTTCCTCCAGCGTGGGTCCCACAGAATGGTTGCCCACTGACACCATACATGATAAATCTACATTTTACGTTTGAACTCCTAAATATCACATGCAGTTGTGCTTGACTGAAAAAGATATCATTTGGCTCATTTCAATGGTACCACATTTGGATCATTTGATCTACGAGAGTTTATTCCTGCTGTGACCAACATGGGCAGAATGGCATTTATATGAAGAGTCCTAGATGGGACCATGACTAGTAGATTCAAATGTCAGTTTGACTCCTTCATATTATCATGAAAATCAGCAGTTTTGCTTTTGATAGTATTGCTTAAATCATTGGTTGATAGCATAACGGTGGGATTCCATTCCTTACTTTACCATTGTATACAGGCATCTTCTTTCTGGTTACTCGCAGCTCTTCTGGGGTTTGAACAGGCTTTTGCCAAACAAGCTGTGTCTTCTTGTCTCAGCTGATACAATTTGAGGTGGAACTGTATCAATATTTTGTGGGTTTTTGACATTCTCAGCACATAAAACCACTTCAGTTACTATGGTTTGGGATGAGAGTGCTGGATGAAAGGTGATCAAGCAGGTTAGAAGAACTGGATGGCTTCTTGGGAATTGAAGCTTGGTCTCTTTGGGGACAGAAATACCTGTCCACAAAGTTTGTCACCAAGTTGTGTTAAACAAAGATGTCTAGGAGTGTGGCCCCTAACTCAATGAAATTGTTAGTTTCCTTTCCAATGAGTTAAAGGTATTCAAATTTTCTTTATTTTCCTTTACTTCTTTTCCCATCTTTTCGACTGTTTCTTCTGGGGAAAAAAATGAAAACAATAATAATAAAAATAAATGGACAGAAGGAATCATTTGCTCCTCCTTTCCCTTCTAAAATCGTACTTAAAGCCTGCAGATGTAGAAAGACAGGTAACTAAGAGGCTCAGTCAGGTTCGCTTCACATCCAAATACTGCAATGCCGTCACAGGCTGAGCCAGAACTGATCTTGGGGATTGCCACCACCATCTCAGTGGGACATGACCTGGATGTCACTACTTCTGCATGGCTGCTTCTGCAAACAAACTTCAACATCCAGTGGCCAAAGACACAGAAATTAAATCATCCATAGAGTCTTGGAATAGCCCTCAAAATACTGTCTTCATGTAGCCAAGGATTTTAAGCCCATTTGAGCTTACATGACCTTACCAGGGTTACAAGGAAGCAAACGGCAGCTCAAAGAATAACTTTCAGATTACCACTTTTAATTCTGAGCCATTGTTTTTCTGAACCATTTTCCCCATAATGTGCAGAGGCAAACTACAGGATCAGACATAGTCACTTCCCTACAGCTGTTTCCTCTGTCCATGGACCAGACTAAAGAAAAATGCACCCAACTGGTATAGAAGTAGTATTTTTCTTCAGGGTTTCTTGGTGCAAATATCAGGTACAAGAATGAAGCTGAAACGGTTTTCGCCTGTCACCAGATTCAGAGATGAAAGCATATCCTTATCAATATGCATAGTTTGGGTGTATTTTATTTTTCATGATGTGGCAGTGTAAACAAAAAGCCCGCAAACATGCGCCAGTAATGTCAATTGGAACATTTGTATTCACCGATTTTCATAACTGACTTGCTTTCAGGAGGCATTTGTATTAATATTTGTTTGATGTTTAGCAAATCTCCCTCTCTGTTCTTCTGATGAAATATTAAATCTGGGTTCTTTTGAAGACATTTTAGCTGCAGCCTAGTATCTAGCATTCTTTGCAAGCATTTGCTGTCCAGAGCATAAGGTATAGCTAATATCAGCTCTAGTCTTGCTCCAGGAAAAAAAGGTAGCAAAGCTGCCTTCCACTCAGTGGGAGCAGGACCCAGTTCTTACAGGGAAATGTATTTGGCATATACCCTCTGCTGCTTCTCGCAGCACTTCTCAAAAGATGTGAGTTACATTCTGCAAATTCACCAAGGCATTTAACTCATGGGGGAATAGTTCCACTGCAAAATTGGAATTACTTGCCTGGGTAACGTGTATAACCTGAAGAATTTTATTGAAATTGTCAGCCGATCCTGGAGATACACCAGTTTACACCAAGAAGAGATCTAATATAGTTTCATTTAATTCAACTGCATTATTTTAAGTCACACAAGTGATAAGTCTGATACTGTGGAAAGAACCAGCACATAAAGTTTGAAGGAGTTCAGTCACTGTTGTGACCTATAGGAGCTATGAGAAAAGAGAAAAAGATGCCAAAAAACCCCACATTGAGTCGGTACATAAAATCAGCACAGAAGATACAGCATCGACCCTGACCTGGAGTAAAATCCACTGATGACAATGTCCTAAAAACCAGCGCAGACACAGCAATCATGACCCCAGCCAGCAGCAGATTTCATTGGGCACAATATCCCAGCAAAAGGGTAACTGGATTTAGATCATGCCTCTGACCCAAACTTTCCAAATTAGTAACCATGGGGATTTAGTTTATTTCCTTGATGTTTTGCATTGCTTAGCATTTGCACTTCATTTTCTGAACAAATCTATAGTTCAACCAGAGTCCCATCTTTAGCTTATTATAGAAAGAGAGTTGTGTAACTCAAAAGAGAAAATAAAGTTGAAAAGAGAGCAGAAAGGCTGGCCTGCGAACACTGACATTTTCCACTCCGGAACAGCAGCTTGCAATCCTGGTGGCCTGGCTTCAGCTAAGTCAAATATTAAGCTACACTTGTTAGTTTCCTGATTGGAGATTTGTTTCCTTAGCATCCTTCTCTCCCCCCCCATTTTTTTTTAATTGTTGTTACTCTGCTTTGCCTGAAAGCTGCAGCATCTCACTGTTTATTATTCCCACTTCAGTCAAACCCTGTCCAAAATTAACACATTGTGTTCTGCAGCTGCTTTCCAGATCCAGTTATGCCAAAATGCAAGGAAATGTAAAACAAACACATGGAAGCTCTTTCAATTAGCACAGAATTTGATCCTGCAAAAGAAATTAAGCAGATAGGCAGTTTTGCACTGATGAGTAAGCCTAACCGAACATTTATGAAGTTAATCATCTGTTTAAAGTGAGTGCAGGATCAGGTCCTAGGCGAAAATTAAAAAGCTGCAGTAACAAGTGTATTTGTGTTCTGTACTCCTTCTGGACTTTTATTAAGATCAAAGAGCTCTCTAAAAAGCAGAAAAGCAAATAGGTTGCAGATGAACGAACAAAAAAGTTTCTAAGCAATTATTGATTTAAAGCATCATTTTTCTTTAAAACTACTAGCTTCATGGCCGGCACAAACAAATAACTGCATAAAACTCAACTCTCCCTCTTAATTCCTCAAAATTCGTAATAAAAACGAATCAGTAATTGAAAGTCAATGGGAGTTAGGCACCTTTTGTGCCTTTGAAAATCTCCCCCAAAGCCTTTTCATCTATGCCTTGCTGTTCTCTGCCTGGTTTTTATGAGGGTTTATTAAGAAGTAGCCATTTGAGACTCCGAACACAAAGCAAAAAAGAAAAAAGAAAAAAAAAAAAAGGCAAAAGTCAATAAAACCAGAAAACTAGTTGGTCTGATCGGTGTCAAGTTACATTGTTTTCAACTTGAATTAACTGTAGCCATCAATAAAACTATAGAAATGGGGAAGTCGCTGTTATAAATTAATGATTATTTGCCGTGAGCTTTAACAGGGCTGTGTGCACCACATTTTATTGTGATGGTTTATTCTTATTTGGTACAACAGTAATTGGGTCTTAAACATGATAAAGCATCCTAAAGGCTGCGTTGGTAGCAGAGCTGTCTGCGGCAGGTTTTTAACTCTAGTTAAAGAAGGTTAATCAAAGCTAATGAATCTATTTTATCCATTGCCACAAGTATATCAAAAAAATGTACCGCCAGGTGAAGGAGCTAAAATATGAATTGTTCAACTGTGAACATACATTTTCAGCATGGTAATTCTGCCAGCCCCTTGTTATATATTGGATATCTTAATAGTTTGCTGCACTTCTACGTCTGCCGCTGGCAGAGGAGGGGAGAGGGCTGACACTTGCAGAGAAATAGTGAGAGCTGTCTCGCAGCCTTCGCCGCTCGAATCACAGTGAGGCTGTTGATTGCACATCTTCAGAGCAGCCTGTGGTTTATATGACAGCTACGAGGAGCCCCGCAATAGGTTTAACTCATTTGACCGTGCGTTTATTACAAAGCCCACGGTCTGCAGCTGCACCCGGCAAGCGATGCTGCATGGGGATGGAAGGTGCCTCCGGTACGGCTGCGGTTCCACTCCCTCTGCCCACCAAACCCTCTTCACCTTCACCCTTCGCCCTCTTTTCCCCTCCTTTCCCTTTCTACACGCAGATCTTAGTGTTTCTTGTAGTAAATCTGGGAATGGAGTCAGGAGGAAAAGGGCCAGGACAGAAGATTTGTGTATCTGTGTGTTTGCATGGACAGCGGGAAGATTTCTGTACGAGCTACTGTGCAAGATTAGAGAAAATTAATTAGGGTATGACTGCTACCATCCCATCCTGACAAGGTTTCCTTTCTCTGTTAGTAGCCCCATCAATTTCACACATAAGCTAAGAAGGCAAAGTCTGGCCCTTAGTGATGCTCAATGCGATGAGGGGAGGAATTTTCCTGGGCACTCTCCAGGCCATCTTTGCCAAGGTGCAAATGATACTGCTTGGATTTTGAAGCCACCAGCAAAAGAGAAGCAGCTTGGTCCCAGCTGACCCCTCATTTCTCCTGTTTCCTTCACTGAGTTAGGCTGGGAGAGAAGCACCGAGCACAAACACACAGACCACAGTTTGCTGCTGTGGCATCAAGTGTTGTAAGCAGGGAACATCCTGCTTGTCCCTGTAATCCTGCAATCCCTGCATCTGCACATTGCAATACCTGGGGTTTGGTTTGGCTTTTGTTTGGTTGGTTTTTATTTTTTCTTTTTCCTCCTTTTTTTTCCCTTTGGATGAATTTTCATCTCAGACTGGGACAAGTGGTCAGAGCCGTTCAGCCAGGTCAGGCGTGCTGGGTGTTGAGCTGGCAGAGGCTAATTAAAAGGGAAAAAAAAAAAAAGGCAGATGCCTCCATTCTCATCTGCCCCTGACCAGCACCTTTGCAGTTTCAAGATTTGTGGGTGGGTGGGGGTGAAGTTAGAAAAGGGAGGCTGATATAATGAGAGGCGCAACCCTCTGGAAACATGAGGAAAAACCCAAGCGCTAATTGCAGCCCTGACGAGGGAGAGACAGAGCACGGGTTTTGGCACAACACCCCTCTGACCAGCCCCTCCTCATTTTGACAAGCTGCAGCACCTCACCTCCCTCATGTTTGATTTTAAGAAAAAAGAAGAGAAAAAAAAAAATAACCCCAAACTAGTTGCAAAATTCAGGGCCTGTTAGACTTCAGCTAATTAGAAAAAATGGGTTTCTTCCCCCACCCCCTCCTTCTCCCTCTCTTTCCTTTCTTTCTTCAGCACCTTTTCTTTCAAACATTTAGTCTCAGGAGGGGGAATCCAGCCTCTTGGCTGGGCTGTTTTCAAAACATGCCTTTGAATGCTTCTCCCTAATTCACGTCTTTTGTTTTTCCGCTTTTGTGTTTGCCAGTTTGACCATATAACGTTATACATCTGGTGTATAGCTTGTTGGGGGCTTTCTTTCTCCCAGGGATCCTATGCATTCCCTATAGGACCCTCCTGGGCTTCCATTCCAGCTATCGTGTAACATAAAGGGGGCTAAAGCAGGGCCAAGGGGATGAAAGCGGAGAGGAGGGGAGCGAGGGGGGGACAGCCAGTGAAGAGTGCGCCCGACACACACACACACAAAATAAAATAAGGTGGGGGGGGAAGGAATAAAAAGAGCTGAAAAGCATTCTTTTGCTCTTTCCTTTTCTTCTCGCGCTGTTTTCGGCCAGACCCTGCGTCAGGCAGGCACTGGCCCTCTGTGGGAAAGTGAGGCGGCCACAGAATAGATAACTCATTTGAATTCCAGCGACATATTCGTAAATAAAGCAAAAGTGGTGAAGGGGAGAGGGGCTGGAGTTGGGGGCTGTGGGGAGGGAGGGATGGGGAGCTGTGGCTGGTGAGAGATGAGAGACTGCCCCAGCTCCCGCAGCTGGGACCCACATCCCGTCCCGTCCCTCGAGTCCACAGACCGGCCGCCCCGACTCAAGCCTGGCCTGTCCCCATCCCCTCCCTTTCTGCTGAGAAAACAGGAGTTGGCTGAGCAAGTTGGATTCTTGCTGGTTTTGGCGACATCCTTCAGTGCGGCCGCTGCAGCTGCTGGTGTTTATTGTTGTGGTTGATGATCCTCTTGGAGATGGTCGTGGTGGGGCGCGGGAGCGCGTCCAGCCCACAGCCACCCTCCTCGCTGCACCGGCCACATCGAGCCCTTCCCCTCCCTTCTAGTGATGCTGAATGGGGGGTTTTGGCCTCCTCCAGGCCTCCTGGACAGCCACTCTTCAGCCCAAACTTTATTCCTGTGCCCATTTTAGACATGGGGAAACTGAGGACTGAGTGAGATTAAACAGCTCAGCCAAAGTCCCACCCCAGAGACGCTCAGCTGAGCTCTAAGCAACAGGCAGGGCTTCCTCCCAGCTCACTGCCCATCTCACTCTTTTTTTTTTTTTTTTCCTAATTTTTATAGGAAAAAAAAAAAACTTTTGGGCCAAAGGAATTTAAAATCCGGAGTGCAGCTCAGCTTTCCTTGTGCCCTCTTTAAACACCCGCCTTTGGTCTTGGTGGGAAGAGAGGTATATTGTGTTAAACTCTGAAGTGTATGCAGTCCTTATGTAAGATTTATTTATTATATACATATCAGATGGTCACGATTTATATGGCATTTTAGAATTCAATTGCATACATAATTGCCTATAATAAATTTATAGGCAGCTGGACAGATGTAACTAGCCATATTGTAAACAATAATTATATATATAAATATATACATGCACACCTGTAAATATGCATGTGTACACATACATATATATATAAAACTAAAATATGGACGGGGCAAGTTTTTCTCATCTTCTACATTATAGCTGTTGTGATCTGCACAAGAAGTTTTAGACAGCATTTACTTTCCCATGCGTTCACCAGGTGTACACAGGACAGAAGCATATGTTCTCCTCCACATCCTTACTGAGATTCCTCCAAAAATCCTAATTAGACTCAAGAATAAAAGCTCCAAAACCATATATTGTTCAAAATCCAAGTATTTTCCATTTTCTAGCTAGATTTCTTTTCCTTCTGCTTTGTAAATAATTTTAAACAATGAAAAAGTCACTCTGACATAAAGCATCTGTAAACTGCATGGAGACTGCATAGGTTACATAAATTACAGTGGGGACAGATTTCTGCCAAAATGAAGTCTGCTTCTGTCACATCACTGTGTGAAACCACAACGCTCCAAAATGGAAATTAGCAGAGATTTACAGAGATTCCCCTAAGCCGGCATCACTGATGTTCATAAGGATAGGATTTGGCCCTGAGTGAAAAATCTGATTTATTGAGTCATTGTGTCTGAGGAACTTGCAAGCAGCCGAAAAACGTTTCTCTTTAGGGACCAGAAACCCAGGCTTCCTTTCTCCTTCTACCTCCGCATTCACCACAGTCTCAAAGACCCTTCTCCTTCTCTAAAATTTTGTGAGCGTGCCAGACTAAATGCAGTCCACCCAAATGAGCCTCCAGCAAGGGCTGCCATCCAGCTCCTCTCTCGGGGTACAGGGATCCCCTCGGCAGGAGACCCACAGCCCTTCAACCACCTCTTCATCCTCCTCCAACTGCTCGCAGCTCTCGGGAGCAACGGCAGCAGGTGAGAACACGGTGACTGCTTAGAAAAATAACACTTTGCCAATTGAACAACACCCTTTAAAATTTCAGCTATTAACAAGTCTTTACAGAAACAGGAACTGCCAGTAACAAACTTGATTTCTAATGTCCCCTAGGTAATAATAACTCTCTAATTTGACTGTATCCCAACTGGCCTTGTACAGCAGTTATTGCTTGAAGGGTTTGGAAGGGGTTTTTTGTGTTGTTCCCATTTTATTTTTCTCCTTCCTTTTTTTTTTTTTTTTTTAAAGTTCCATTTGTTTTGTTTTCCAGCAGAGAAGTCTCAATTTTTGAAAACAGGGGGCGGAGGGCAGCAGGCGGGGGACACACACATGTGGCAATTTAATGTGAGAGCTGCTCGCTGGAATGAAGATGTTGGGTTTGGCATGAAGATTGCAATCAGCTGGTTGCTTTGACACTGTTTGATCCTTTCAGTGACTAAGACAAGCCCGAAGGATTAGGATGTCAAGCCTGTCCTGTCATCTTTGTTGGGGGGGAGAATGGAAGGAGTTGCCTTTTCTGGTTTAGGTCTTCAAAAGGCCCCGAGGACAGAAACCTCGCTGGTTAATTAAGGCCAACCTCAGCCCGTCACTGATCAACCAAGTCTTGCTTTTTAAGACAAGCGATACAGCAGGGCTCCACGGGTAATCACCCTGCGCGAGTATGAATTTATCTCGAGAGGCTTTTCATGTGCAGCCCCCCATGCCAGCCGAACGGGTGGCTGCACACTTTGGGAAAGTCAGGGGCCTCCTCCCAGGCAGCTGTCAGGCAACGCAAAAGGACCTGGAATGAGCTGACTTAAGCAAACCACGTTTAAAAGGCTAAAGGTAATGCGAGGCGTGCATTTCTCTGACATTGTTGGAGCTGACGGGAAATACTGATGCCTATCAAGCAACAGTTCTGCTGGTAAAAAGATGTGGCACTTGCGTGTCTGTGCATCCAACTCCGTTTAAGTTTGGTGAGTTCCCAAGTGCCAGGTAAAGCCTCATCAGCTAATGTGAACCGAATCCTGGTGAGTTGGTTGTGTTTCAATTTGGAATAGAATAGAATAGAATAGAATAGAATAGAATAGAATAGAATAGAATAGAATAGAATAGAATAATAGATTAGTTTGGGTTGGAAGGGACCTTCAAAGGTCATCTAGTCCAACCCCCTGCCATGAGCAGGGACATCTTCAACTAGACCAGGTTGCTCAGAGCCCCATCCAGCCTGGCCTGGGATGTCTGCAGGGATGGTGCATCAATTTGAAAAGTAAGAACTGCTGCTACCACCAGATGTAAATATCATTGATCAGGCTTATTTGTGTGAAAAAAATTAAACTCAGTCGTGCCTGCTGCAAACTGACTAAAAGGAAATCCCAGAGCAGAACCTGCAACCCTTGCTCATGGACAACCACTACCTGCTCACATCACCAGGACTTGGGCAATATGAATGAACGTGGCAGGAACAAGCCATATTCATGCGATGTATCCGCACGATCGGACACTGAATCATTTCCATTTCCCAAATGAGCGACCTTTAGCTCTCCAGCTTTGTCAGGAGGATATAGCACAATTTCCCAGAGAACATGCTCACATGCAAAAAGCTGTTCCTGAGTGGGAGCACAAATACTGGGACAAGAGTGAACTTTACATAAACACTGAGATCAAAACTTTGCTGGTCTGAACAGCCAGGAAAAAGAAGACAGTGGTAGAAAATTAGATTCACTAGAGTAATTTGTATGAATATTCAGTGAGCCTTCCCACATACAGATTTCTTCCAGCTTCCTTCATAGTAAACTTAATATCTAAATATTCCAGTGCTGCCAATACTTAAAACAGCTCCTAAAGTCCCAGCTCCTGGAAGCATGTGATTACGTGGGAAATTAGCTTCCATTTAACAAAAAAGAGTACATTTCTAAAATTTACAAGTTCAGGGAAAAGATGGGAACACGGTTTCTGAGAGGTCAAAATACAGTATGTAGATTAAATGACTCTCAGTGCACCTTCAGTCACTTAAAAATAATGTAATATTCAAAACTTTTCTACTCAAGGGTAGCACCATAACTCAGAAGATGGCATCATACAATACATGGAAACGTTTCCATCTTATTTATTCTAAGGTTTTAATTTGACAGCAGAAAGGCCACTGTAGTATGTCTCACCTTTGATTGTACTGGGGAAAACCAACAAAAACAACAAACCGCTTCTCACCCTTCCTATCTCTTCTTTTACCATTCCATAGTTACTGCTCTCCAACACCCAGTGTGCCTGAAGTGATCCCTAGAAACAAAGACAGCAGTGATTTTTTTTTTTTTTTGAAACCTTCCTTTTGGCATTACAGTAAATGTATTTTTCTTCAATTTCTGTTGCCCTTATTTCTATATTCTAGATCTCACTGTGCCAGAAAAAAAAAAGCAGGCAAAATTTGTAGCCTTGCAATAAATGAGGTGAACTACAGAAGCCTCCTGTTCATGGAGGGAAATCGCTTCCAGTTAAACAAAGAAATTTAGGGTCTTCTGCTTTTCATGAAAATATCATACATATGGCCTTTGAAATTTGTCACTGAAGAGTGTTTAGCTCTAAGGTAAAATTCAGCACTTTATAGCATTTCAGCTGCAAGACTCGCTTTTTTTTTTCTCTCTCTCTCTTTTTTTCTTTTTTTGGCCTGCAGCCCAATGTGAATGTATGATCACTAGCACAATAGTTAAACATCTGAGTCGTTTTGAAGTGCCTTCTACATTGCAGTGATGTGATAGGGTTTGGGTTTTTTTTTTGGTTTTTTTTTTTTTTGTTTATTTTCCCCATCATCTAGGCAATTTATGGAAGAAAATTCAGCCTCCCCTCTAGTGGTGGTGAGGAAAACCCAGCAGGAGCTGCCCAGTCGATGCCGCTTTCCTGCAAATGTAGTGCCTGGAGGTACCTGTCTCTGCAACCATTCCTGGCCATTACAAAGAGTTTGAAAGTTTGTGGTGGCTTTTAAATTTTTAAAAAATGCATTAATAAGTTATTTCCATAAATGCCTCATGACATTTTTTTTTCTTTTGGAAACCAAAGGGAAAAAAATAGTAAAGCAAAAAATAATGCAGAATGGCAATAAAGAGGAGAAAGACTCAAGCCACAACACTCAGAAGAGTCCCTCTGCCCCAGTGTAGTGGATGGCTCTGACTGTAACCATCCACATGTGGATTTTCAGATGTTGAAGGGCACAGGGATCCATCCCGTGTGCCAGTCTAGTCCACAAATATTTCTGCTGCAAGCAGGTGATGTGCAGTAGCTTTTTTCCCCAGGACTGCATCACCTCTGAAATGAGATAGAGATCAGATGCATTTCAGGCAGTAAAGGACAGAACCACCCTGAAATCACAAATCGCCCAGACATGAAGAAGCAAACCTTCCACAGAATGAGACAGGCAAAGGGTTTGCACAAAGGCACCTTGGTTTTGGGTGGGTGTCCCGACCCCTGGCAACTTGCTTGCCTCAACTGTCAGCTCTCCCTCCCTGTTCGCTCATTAAAAACCTCTGAAGGGCTGGTGATTCCTCCCAGCCCTGAACAGGAAAAGGCTGAAATCGCTAGCATTTTCATGGGCTGAGAAAGATGTTTCCCATTGAACTCCACCCAGATGTGCAGCCGTTTGTGCTGTGGGGCTGACGAAGGCTCAGCAAAGCCACTGGGAAGATTCCCACTGGCTGTGAATGGTTTTGCCCTCCCCAAAATGTGGCACCATTTTTAGTTTCGCTGCATCCTTTTGTAATTATCTTTGTGAGAGGCGTAACCTATACCCCAGAGGGCTCTTTGCAGGACGGAAAAGCCGGTCATTCCTCAAGCAGCAGGACCTAATGAAGCCTTGCCTCAGGGACATTCCTCTGCCCTGATTCTCTGATGTCTAATAAAGGTTGTGCTCATGAGATGGCCCTCTCTTTCATTAACAGCACTTCTGTCCTCTGCCTGGTGGCTTATTCTCACAATGGTTGTGGCAATATAAGAGCTTGGAGGCCACTGTTCTCTGTCAGATCCATCTAAAGACAGACAGAGATTTCAGAAATGATGGGAAAGGTTTAAAATAGAAAGACAGCAATGTATATACCCAAGGACTATGGCTACAGCGATACCCTTTCCTTAGGAAATGAGGCTAAACAAAGGGGAAGAAAGATTTTTCGCCTTAAGCTGTGTTTTGAATTTTTAATTCTGTTGGCTGCCAGCCAGCCTCCCAGCACCTACAAAGAGCTGGCGGAGGGAGGGGTAAATGTCCCAAACTTGACCGTCTTAGGCTGCTGGGTGAAATGTCCCTGTCCTTTCACACTGGGAGAAGGGGATTACAGCTTCTGTCCTTGGTGAACTGAGCCTGAGTGGACAGAGTTGTCCCTGAGTCTATGTCCCCAGGCTGCAGGAGATGCAGCGGATGAAAAAGATCCTCCTTTGGCTTGTACGAT